>NC_135334.1:92345837-92945837 GCF_023851605.1 Tamandua tetradactyla
GGACTCAGATCTGCACACACACACACACAAGGAACACAGGAGGCTTCCACAGACCCACTGGCCATGCAGAAAAGGCTGCTCTCAAGTCCCACTTTTGCCCAGCTCACAAGTGAGGCAGCACCTAGATCAGGCCTGCTCTCGGCCACTGTCTGTGGACTCCAGGGCAGGGCTCCCTCCCCCCACTGTCCACTACTCTCCAGGGGTCCTTCAGATGCTTCAGTCCAGATTTATGCAACATCCTGCCAGAACGGCTGCATGCCCACCCACCCCCTCTGAAGGGTTGCTTTGTGTCTCTTGCTTGTAAAGGAAGAAAACTGCTTTTGCAGCTGACCAAAACAGTTTGCGGTCTTCAATAGAGGAACGAAGGCCAAAAGCCACCCTGGCACACCCATGTCCACCTTCACTACTTAATAACACCTGCATTCAGAGGCCGGCACCATCAGCCTACAACAAAACAAGGCTCACAGGGACTTCCAGTCCCCTGCCTGCCACCCTACACCGCTGCAGACTTTTCGGGAACCTGCTAGTGCTTGATAGTCTCCAGAAATGGACCTTCTAGATTCTCTCTACTATGCCTCCCATACCCAACTCCGCCAAGCAATTTGTAATGTCTAACCTGGATCCTTCCTAGTTCAAGTTAAGTCCATTTGAGGCCTCAATAGAAAAGCAGACTGCCTGTCGCCTTTCCTGGTGACCTCTGACATACCATCAGCCCAGAAGGCTGAACTCATGAGATACGCAAAATAAATTGTAGGGGTTTTTAGGTAGGGTGGAGGTGCAGGAGAAGATTCTAACTCTTCTGATGTATCTGACTGCTTGAAGCTGTCTCACCCTGTCTTCTCTTCTCTCCCCTCCCCATCCCTTCCCTTGCTAAATGTCACTCATAACCCATCACCTGACTGCAGAGTGCACCAAGTTGGGAGGGAGAATCAGTGAACCAGATGACAGAATTGGGGCTAAAATGTCTCCAGATATTTTAATATTGGTTTTTTTCTTTTCTTTTTTTTCACATGGGCAGACACCGGGAATCAAACCTGGATCTCCAGCATGGCAGGTGAGAACTCTGCCACTGAGCCACCATTGCCTGCCCTCAAGATATTTTAGACACAATAAAATGTTGTATGAAATCTAACAGGGATAAACTTAAAGACCTAAATTTGGGTCCAAAATCTCCCAGCAAAATCAGTACAGGAGGGAGAGACAAGGCTAAGCAGCAGCACCTGATGTGATATGATTATGTGACATTTAGTTTTAGGTTATATTAATAGAAGTGTAATATTGAGAAAAGGAGATGATGGTCCCACTCTCTTCGGAGCTGGCCAAACACCACCACCTGGCACAAAGTGTTCAAGTTTACATATTACAACAGAAAGTACATACACTGCTTGCATGCATCCCTTCAATTAAGAAGGTCATGTCTCCCCCATACTGTCATGCTGCAACTGTCAGCCACCATGCCTCATCTCCAGGAGGGGCCCATGATACTGATTCAGGAGAGTGAGCATCTGTCTTCCTTGACAAGGGGTTTGGCAGAACTGAAAGTTGGAGGGACAGCAGGACATGAGCTCTACTCTTGGAGTTCCCAGTTACTTGAACCAACATATTTCCTTTTCTATTTAGCTAGTTTGAATTGAGGTTTTTGTCCTTTCCAACCTGAAGAGTTGATTAATATACTTTAAATGAATCAGTGAAATGTACCCAGAGTAAACTAAAGACCATGCTTCATGGGGGAACGAGGATGATTTAAGTCAGAAAAGTGAACACTTAGAGCCACAGGGGAGGCTCTTCAAATACTTAAATGGAGAAAACTTGTTCTATATGGGGACAGAGGTCAGATGTAAGGCATCTAGTTGGGGGTAGCAAAAAGAGGAACTTCTGGGAGGTCTGAATAACATAACAATACTGATGAATCTAAATCAATACCCTTCTACGTTCCCTCAGGCTCACTGGATTAAAGCAATTCCCTTTCTCATCCCAAAGTAGTTTCTAATTGTATTAGTTTGTTAAATCGTTGTTGGAATGCAATATATCAGAAATGGAACCGTTTTTAAAACAGGAATTTAATAAGTTATAAGTTTACAGTTCAAAGGCCATAAATATATCCAAACTAAGGCATCCAAAGAAAGATTCCTTGGCTCAAGGAAGGCTGATCTGGGAATGTATGTGGCTGGCATCTGCTGGTCGTTGTTCTCGGATCATTGCTTCCAGCTTCTGATGCCAGTGGTTTCCTATCTAAGCATCTGTGAGCTTCCACTTAGTTCCTCTGGGGCACAACTCTGGGTTCTGGCTTGCTTAGCATCTCATGGGAAGGCACACGGTGACATTTGCTGGGCTCTGCTCATGTCTAAGCCTCTACTCTCTCTGTCTCTCCAAGCATCTCCAAACATCTGTGTCTCTGTTAGCTTTGAAGCAACTGTTGTCCAAGTGTCTGCATTTGAGGTTTCTCCAAAGCATTTCCCCTTTTAAAGGACTCTAGTAAACTAATCAAGACCCACTTTGAATGAGTGGAGTCACATCTCCAACTAATCAAAAGGTCACACTCACAATTGGGCATGTCACATCTCTGTGGAGACAATCTAATCAAAAGTTTCTACACCGCAATATTGGATTAGGATTAAAAGAAACAACTACCCCCACAAATTGGATTAGGAAAAGACCTGGCTTTTCTGGGGTACATGACACTTTCAAACTAACACTAGTGTTGAAAAAACTGCAACTTTTATAATTCTCAGCTGCCATCTGTACAATGGTAATATTTTCCCTCCTCCATCAACTTCCTTTGTATTAGGTTAAGGATCAAAAGAAAAGATGTACATGGAGAGTGTATTATCAGATGCTGATATTCTGGAACCCATGAATAAACTGTCTAAGAAACTATCCTGAAGGAACAACTAAAGATGTTTGTTCTAGTTTGCTAGCTGCTGGAATGCAATATACCAGAAACGGAATGGCTTTTAAAAAGGGGAATTTAATCAGTTGCTAGTTTACAGTTCCAATGCCAAGAAAATGTCCCAATTAAAACAAGTCTATAGAAATGTCCAATCTAAGGCATCCAGGTAAAGATACCTTGGTTCAAGAAGGCCAATGAAGTTCAGGGTTTCTCTCTCAAGCGAGAAGGCACATGGTGAACACAGCCACAGTTTCTCTCATCTGGAAAGGCACATGGTGAACACGGTCAGGGTTCCTCTCTCATCTGGAAGGGCACATGGCGAACACTGCATCATCTGCTAGCTTCTTCTCCTGGCTTCCAGTTTCATGAAGCTCCCTGGGAGGCGTTTTCCTTCTTCATCTCCAAAGGTTGCGGGTGGTGGGCTCTGCTCGTGGCTGTGTCATTCTGCTCTGCTCTCTCTGAATCTCTCATTCTCCAATATGTTTCCTCTTTTATAGGACTCCAGTAAACCAATCAAGACTCACCCAAATGGGTGGAGAGACAGCTCCCCTAATCCAGCTTAACAACCACTCTTGATTTGGTTACATCTCCAGGGAGATGATCTAATTACAGACAGTATTGAATAGGGATTATTCTGCCTTTATGAAATGGGATTTTGACTAAAACATGGCTTTTCAAGGGTACACACATCCTTTCAAACCAGCACAATGTTCATAAAGACAATTTTTATAACAGCATCATTCATAATAATGAAAAATTTGAAAACAACCTAATATCCAAAAATTTAGAATCAGTCATAGTAACAAGATACTGCACAGCAATTGGAAATCATGTTGTAGAAGAATGGTTAATATCCTATGGGGGAATATCTACAACACGTTGGTGTAGGAACCAAGAATCAAAACCACACGTATGTTTTCCAATCTGGTCGAGGCAGGATGGCTTCCGCAAAGGGTGGCAAGAAGAAGGGCCATTCTGCCATCAACAAGGTGGTGACCAGGGAGTACACCATCAACATTCACAAGTCATTCATGGAATGGGCTTCAAGAAACATGCCCCTCAGGCACCTAAAGAGATCCAGAAATTCGCCATGAAGGAGATGGGAACACCAGATGTGCACATTGACACGAGGCTCAATAAGGCTGTCTGGGCCAAAGAAATAAGCAATGTCCCATATTGTATCCATGTATGCTTGTCCAGAAAATGTAATAAGGATGAAGACTCCCCAAACAAGCTCTACACATTGGTTGCCTATGTGCACCTGTCACCCCTTTCAAAAACCTACAGACAGTCAAAATGGATGAAAACTAACAGCTGATTATCAAATAAAATGATTAAATAACTGCTAAAAAAGCCCACATACGTACATAGCAGCATTATTCACAGTAGACAAAAGGTAGAAACAACCCAAGTGTCCATCGATAGATGAATGGATAAACAAAACATAGTACATACATACAATGGAATATTATTTAGCTGTAAAAGGATGCTCTCAAACACACTACAATATGAGTGAACCTTGAAAACATTATGTTAAGTGAAATAAGCCAGACACAAAAGGAAAAATATTGTATGATTCTACTTACATGAAATATGTAGAATTAGTGAATTCATAGAGTCAGGAAGTAAATTAGCGGTTACCAGGGCCTGGGGGGCAGGGGTAATGAGTAATGTGAATGCTTAATGGATACAGAGTTTCTGTTTGGGATGATGAAAAAGTTTTGGTAATGGATGGTGTTGATGGTAGTATACAACATTGCAAATGTAATTAATGCCACTGAATTGCACACTTAAAAATGGTAAAAATGGCATGTTTTGTGTTTTTATAAAAACAGATACACAGATACAGATATACATATCATGCTACCACAATAAAAAAAAAGACTTAACACAAAAAAACAAAACAATAAAAACAAATGCATAGCAGCCTTTTTTTTGCAGAAATGGAAAAGCCAATCATCAAATTCACATGGATTTGTAAGAGTCGCAAATTGCAATTTTGCATTACTGTCAACAACACACGAGGGTTCCAATTTCTTTACATTCTTGACAACACATTATTTTCCATTTAAAAAAAAAAAAACAAGAGCTGTCCTGCTGAGTATGCAGTGGATCTCATTGTGGCTTTGATTTGCATTTCTTAAAGGACTAATGATGTTGAGCATCTTTTCATGTGCTCATTGGCAATTTGTATTTGTCTTCTTTTGAATAATGTCTATTTAAGTTCTTTTGCTTATTTTTAAATTGGATTGTTGCTCTTTTTGTTGTTGAATTATGGGAGTTCTTTATATATTCTGGATATTAAAACCTTAATAGATATACAATTTGCAAATATTTTCTTCTATTCTGTAGATTGTCTTTTCACTTTCTGGATAATGACTTTTGATGCACATAAGCTCTTAATTTTAATGAAATGCTATTTACCTGATAGATGCAACAACATGGATCTTGAAGACATCATATTAAGTGAAATAAGCCAGGCCCAAAAGGACTTGTATATTATATAATTATATATTATATAATCTCACTTTAATGAAATATTAGAATAAGGAAATTCTATTCTTTGTACTCAAAGCTACAGTAACCCAAACAGTGTAGAAGAGGACTAAGAACAGACAAAGATAGAATTGAGAGCCCAGAAATAAACCCTCACATCTATGGCCAAGTGATTTTTGAAAAAAGTGCCAAGTTCATTCAGCAGGGGAAGAATCACACCTTCAACAAATGGTGCTGGGAAAACTGAATACCTACATGCAGAAAAAAAAAAAAAGAAGATGGATATCTACCTTATACCATATATAGGAATTAACTCAAAATGGATCAAAGACATAAATATAAGAGGTAAAATATGAAGTTCTTGGGAGAAAATGGAAAAATCTTCATGTCCCTTTAATTTAGCATTGCATTTTTAGATACAACACCAAAAGCATAAGCAACAAAAGGAAAAGCTCTAAGGCTTTTTCCAAAATGATTCCCTCTTAAAGGACTCCTGTAAGTCTCCACCTTGAATGGGTGGAGACTTATCTCCATGGAAACCACCTAATCAAAAAGCCTCACCCAAAAGTGGGAGGGTCACATCTCCAGGCAAATAACTTAAAAGATCCCACCCAACAATATTGAATGAGGATTAAAGAACATGGATTTTCTTGGGTATGCAACAGTTTCAAACAGGCACAGTGGCTGTCTTGGGGAAGAGGCTTTTTGAAAGGGAGATGAGAGAATTTTCTGAAGTAATAGAAATGTTCTATATACACAGCTATATACAATTGGGTACAATTGTCACACAACTGGATTCAATTGTCAAAACCCATCTAACTGAACACATCTGTGCTTTTGTTATTATTTAATTATACCCCAAATAAATACATACTGTGATAGTATGTGATAGTATGGCTTGGTTACGGTGTCTAGTTGTTTATTCAAGTAAGCACCCACCCGCTTGTTACTGTGAGGGTATTTTATAGATAGACAAATTATTAGTCAGTTGATTGCATCTATGGCTGATTACATCTACAATCAAAGGAGAATGACCTCAGCATTGAGGGGATTTTCCTCATTCAATCATTTAGGGGTCTTAAAGGGAGAACTGAGGATTTCAGAAGTCAGAAAGAAATTCTGCCTCTGTTCAGGCCAGCCTGCTTCTCCTGGTGTATTCAACTCACCTTTACTAGAGTTTCTGATTGCAGCCTGCCCTATGGAAATCAGACTGGCCAATCCCCATGGTTTCATAAGCCAATTTTCATTATATAAATCTAAACAAATTTTTAAATATGGTATACACATATAATGGAAAATTACATTATTCAGTCATAAAAGGGAATGAAGTTCTGATACATGCTACAACATGCACGAGTCTTGAAAGCATTATGCCAAGTAAAATAAGTCATAAAAAAATACTGTATTATTCCATTTATATGAAATAGGCAGAATAGGTATATTCATAGAGACATAAAGTAGATCAGAGGTTTCCAGAGTCTGGAGGAATGGGAGAATGGGGATTTAGGGCTTAATAGGTAGAGTTTCTGTTTGGAGTGATGAAAAAAAGCTTTAGCAATTGATGGTGGTGAAGGTAATACAATACCATGAATGTAATTACTATTACTGGATTGTACACTAATCAGTTAAAATGGGAAATTATGTGATATATATATACCACAATAAGTTTTTAAAAATCTCAAATGTATAATAGGATTCCAACTTTATAAAATACATCATATATTTTCAATTAAAAAAGACCAGGAAGAAACATACAAAAAATGTTAATAGTGATTATCCATGAAGGATTATAAATATTTTTATTTATTTGGGCTTTTCTGTATTCTCCTAATTATATAATAAATATTCATTCTTTTTTCAAAATCAGAAAAAAAGTTAAACATGCTTTAAACTGCTTTATCAATTGTAAAGAGCTATGCAAACAAAGAAATGTGGTTATCACCAGTCTTTTCTGCTCTTGACATAGCAATCAGCCCTTGATTACAGAATGTCTTTCTTTTTTTTTTTTAATAGACAGAAAGAGATGAATACAGTGAGGAAATACTGGGTTCTTAAGTAAAACGACCAAGAACCAAAATTCTGCATGATCTTTCATTGTGACCTCAACATAAAATGAGGAAGGAGATAACATTGTTTTGTATGGGTTTAAACACTCATTGGACATCTCTTATATGCCAAACCAGCTTCATAATTTTCTTTTTTCTACTAAGGTACTGGGAACTTTTTTCCATGTCATTAGTTAATATCTTACAGCACCTTCTTAAATAGATGCACAGTAAACCACAGTATGAAGGTACCCTGATTATTTTAATCAATGAATGTAAGGCATCTTTGGTTTGGTTTGTTTTCTGATGGAAATATTTAATCTCCTCAGTAACACTTTGCGTTTCCTTATGAGCTCCAAGTGCCAGATTATAGGATGCACTCAATAAATGGTATCTAATACTGTTAGTATTGCTACTCAGTCCGGTTTCCAGAGAGATATCCAATCTTAGTAGAGTAGTTCAGAGTAGTTTAGGCTTTTGAAATTTTTTTCTGAAATCTAGTAGATGTCAGAGCTGGAGATAGAGATTTGAAGCATCATCAGTATAAAAATACAGTTATACCGGAGACCCAAGTTCGATTCCCGGTGCCTGTTCATGTCAAAAAAAAAAAAAAAAAAAGTGCAGTAACAGATACAGTTTGAAATCTTGCCTCCTCCTTTTTAAACACCATCAGAATGGACATTGATGCAATCAAATTTCATGTGCCATCACTCAGCAGCTGGATTTTCACAAATGCCTGCAAAAGCTAGTATCTTGGGAACATAAAATGATGCGATCACTGTGGAGAGGAGTATGGTTTCTCAAGAAGTTAAATATAGAATTACCACAGGATCCGGCAATTCTATTCCCAGCTATATATCCCTCCCCCACAAAAACCAAACAAACCCAAAATAGGGAAACAGATACTTGTACACAAATGTTCATAGCAGCATTATTCACACTAGCCAAAAGGTAGAAAGAACCTGTGTACCTGTGTTCATCAACAGATCAATGGATAAACAAAACATGTTACACACAATGGAATATTATTCAGCCATAAGAAGGAATGAAGTTCTGAGTCATGCTACAATTTAGAAGAACCTTGAAAATATGATGCTGAGTGAGGTAAGTTAGTTAGATTCAGTTGTCAACTTGGCCAGGTGAGCATACCTAATCTTGTTGCTGCGGACATAAGCCAACGGTACGTGAACCTCATCTGTTGCCAATTACATCTGCAGTCGGCTAGGAGGCGTGTCTGCTGCAATGAGTGACGTTTGACTTAATTGGCTGGTGCTTAAATCAGAGATCGCAACGTAGCACAGCCTAGCAGCTTGGCATTCCTCATCTCAGCACTTGCAGCTCAGCCCGGGCCCTTGGAGATGGAGAAAGAAATCACCCCGGGGAAAGTTGTTGGAACCCAGGGGCCTGGAGAGAAGACCAGCAGAGACCATCCTGTGCCTTCCACGTAAGAAAGAACCTCAGTGGAAAGTTAGCTGCCTTTCCTCTGAAGAACCAACAAAATAAATCCCCTTTTATTAAAAGCCAATCTGTCTCTGGTGTGTTGCATTCCGGCAGCTAGCAAACTAGAACAGTAAGACATATAAGGACAAATAGTGTATGATTTCTCTTGTATGAAGTATCTAGAAACAGCAAATTCATAGAGACAGAAAGTAAATTAGAAGTTATCAGAGTATTGGGGGGGGGTAGAAGGGTAAAATGCTACTTAATAGGTATAAAATATCTGTAAATTTTGGAAATTTTAAAATAAAATTAATTTTAAAAAGAAGATGCTTTCTAAGTTAGGAAAAAAGCCCAAACAAACAAGAAACCTTCTGGCCATAACCATCCACATTGCCATAAGAAAATAAGGTGCTCCCCAAACAGGTTAATCCCCCTATGGAATCACAGACCTAGATGACTTTGTGAAACAACATGGACTGGTAGTCAAAACAGAGAGTTTTGACTGTCTCACTCCTTCTGTGAATCAAAGCCTCATCCTCATAGAGCCTCTGTTTCCCCAGTTATAAACAGGAATAAAACTGTCTAGCCTACTTGCTCATATCTAAAAGTAGTTAGCATAAGCATGCATTTACTTTTTTAAACTTTTATTGACACAACGTACAAGCAAATACATTCTTAACATACAAACATGCCATACATGGTGTACAATTAATGGCTCACAATATCACCACATAGTTGCGTATTTATCACCATGATCATTTTTTAGAACATTTGCATCACTCTAGAAAAAGAAATAAAAAGAAAAAAGACAAAACTCATATATATCATACTCCTTACCCCTCCCTCTTATTGACCACTAGTATTTCCATCTATTCAATATATACATATTTTTGATGTTAACATTTGTTCCCCGTTATTTAACATGTATTTATTTTATACATAAAATATCAACAACAAAGATACATGAATTTTTTTATACATAAAATATCAACATAGCTATCAACAACAAAGATACATGAATTTTTTTTTGGGGGGGGGGGTGCATGGTCCAAAAATCGAACCCGGGTCTCCTGCATGAAAGGCAGGCATTCTAACCGCTCTACTACCTGTGCACCCTAAAGATTTTTTTTTTTTTTGCATTGGCAGGCACCAAGAATCGAACCCCGGTCTCCAGCATGGCAGGTGAAAATCTGCCTGCTGAGCCACCATAGCCCGCCCAATACACGATTTTTAAAAGCAAACAAAAAACTTATCCATCGTTGATTAGACGAAGCAAGATACAACTGCATAATGAAGTATTATGCCGCCATTAAATTGATGATGTATATGTTAATAACTTGATGATTAGGTTCATGTGTCAATTTGGCTAGGTGATGGTACCCACTTGTTTGATCAAGCACTGGCCTAATCCTTACTTTGAGGACATTTTGTGGACTTAAATCATCAGTCAGCTGATTGCATCTATGGCTGATTAAGTGGAGTGTCTTCCAGAATGAGAAACATTTCATTCAAACAGTTGAAGTCTTTTAAAGGAGAAGTGAGGACTTCAGCAGCTAGAAGTGAGAACTTTCATCTCTGCTTCAGCCAGCCAACCTCTTCTGGGGAATTCTTCGAAGACCTTCATCAGAGTGCCAGCTTGCAGCCTGTCCTATGGAATTTGGGCTCATGCAACCCCACTGTTCCATGAGACACTTTTATAAAATCTCACACTATTTGTACATACCTCCTGTTGGTTCTGTCTCCCTAGAGAACCAGTACTAATACAATAACACAGAAAATTTTTCCAATATATAATGAAAAAATGCAAGAAGGTTTATATTATCCCATTTTTTGTTAAAACACACATACACACGTATATAGAGAAATACTGATATATAAAATATTAACAGTGATTGTCACTGGGCGATGGGATTACAAGGAATTTTTATTATATTTTTAGCTTGCTTGTCTGTACTGTCTAAGTTTACAGGAAGATGGATAACTTTAGAATACAAAAAGTAATTTTTTTAAATCCCTGGTATGCAGCTCCAATTTTGCCAGCTTTATTTTAAAGTTTACAGCCTAAATCATGTCCTCCTCTTGCCTAGGAAAGCATTCTGTCTGCCTCTCTTCTAGGCCCTGTTCCATTCAGAGGCTCAGCATGGCTGTGGGTGGGCCAACCCTTGCCCAGGGCATAGGGCAGCTGCCCACGCCTCCTTCAGTGCCTGAGGTTGCAGCTAAACCAGGAGCTGTCTGACCAGATCTACAAGGCTCACAGGAGAGCCTCTCTACTGTATCAGGGTATGTGACCTTCTGAAGTGACTGACACCGCGACCCCCATCATGGGCTTCAGTGGTCAGCACTGGGAATGAGCCCCAGAACCGTGGGTAACTGGTGAAGATTCTTATCCCAGTCAAAGGCTCTTTGAACTCTAGGTTTGGGGGCTTCTCTGGCCCACAGAGGAAGGGAGGGAACACCTCTGTGGCTTGCCCTGTTTGAAACATCTTCCTTGTTCCATTTCTAATCTTCCACACTATACTCCTTTCTCCAGCAGCCCCTTCTCCTACCCCAGGGCAGAAGCCAGGCTGGGAGAACTGGCTCAGCTACGGAGAAGAGCCAGCACAGTATGGGGAAAGAGTGGCAGGAAGCCAAGAGATGAACAGGAATGTTGTATGTAGCTTGAGGGATAATTTCCCCATTTCTGTGTGGCCCTGCTTCATTCACCTGTAAATTAAAGAGGCTGCACTAATTAGATTGTGTCCAACACCCCCATGGCTCTTAAACAAGCTCTGTCTGGGAACTTCCTCAACAAGAGCTTATCTTTGCAGTGAGAAGAAGCAAGGCTTTCACTCTGGTGAAACAACCAGGCTATGGGAGCAGCTAAGACATTTTTCCTGTCCCTCATGCGTCATCCTTTTATGACATTTATTTTCAAAGCCAGAGCCAAAGTGGGGATTGGGTCTATGGTAAGCTCTCAACTAATAACTGTTGAACGAATGTGTGCATACATGTCAACCACTCTTTAGGGCACGCAACCAGCAGTATGTGTTACCCTCCAGGACACACAGTGTACATAGCCAACCTCTTCTTTCTACTGTCATGACCATCCCATCATTCAAGTCAAAGAAGATGTGAGATCCCCCCAGCTCACCTCAGCAGGGGCGGCCCTCCTTCTCCCACCACCAATCTTGCAGGTGGGTAAATCTAGAGAGGTGGGACAACAACGGTTCTCTCCCTTTAAAACTCCACATTTATACCCTGGCCAGATTAGAGATACTAGAACTGCCCACTAACAAATGTCAATTCTCTGTTCAAATGCTTTTGATGGCTCCCCATCGCCCATCGGGGCCACACCAACTCCTTCCTTGGATCATGGCCCAATCCCTGCTCCGGGGTCACTGGCTGCTAGACCAAAGCAATGGGCTCTGAGGGCAGACAAAACTGTGGTCAAAGCCAGGATCAACCAATTCCTAGCTGGGCAATCTAAGGCGAGGTATTTAACCTCTCAGAGCCTTGGCATCCTTGTCTGTAAATGGAGGCAGAGCACTTCCTACATCTTCAGGCAGCTGTGAGGACAGAAGGTGCCCAGCACTTTGTCAATAAAGCAAAGTTTTCTCTTCATCTCTTTGCCATCTCAACAAAAACAGGCTGGCTCAGATATGATGTATGAAAACCGGTTGGACAGCAGGCACACCTCATCTCCCCTCACCTTGAATTGGCTGCCTGAATCCTCCCTAAGGCAAAGAAGACAAAGTCTGAATTTACACCTGCATCCCTAAACAGTGAGCTCTCCGGAAGAAGCCTTCCTTAGCACAACTTCAGTTTAAAAGCTTCTCTACAGGCGAGACCAAGTGTATCCGCTCGTAGGAGGAAGGGAGAATCAGCCTACAGCTTAATATCAATTAATGCTGATCACAAGGCCTTTGTTCATGTCCCTCAACTAAATTTCGCAGTAATTAGAGGCCGCCTACTCCTACTGATTGAAGGAAACAAGGGAGGCAAGAACAAGGCATGGTCCTTGTTCACAGAGACCCGGAGGCAAAACAGTTAATGAGTAACAAGAGGGAAAGTTACACACAGAGAAGTAGCAGGGCCTGAGCCCACCCAACCTTGATGGACTTCAGAATAATGGAGAAATATGGCAAAGGGACAGCAAGCTAGATGCTGCGCTTAGGGGCTTCCATTGTTTCATTTCACATATGTATATATCATTTGATATATGCCTTTGTCTTTCTGTGTTTAGAAAAACAGATCGGCAGCATCCTTTTTTTTTTTTTTTGGCATGGGCAGGCTCCCGGAATCCAACCCGGGTCTCTGGCACAGCAGGCAAGAATTCTGCCATTGAGGCCTCTCTCAGCCAACATGACGAGCAAACTCACCGCCCATCCCTCTCTACGCGGGACATGACTCCCAGCAGTGTGGACCTTCCTGGAAAAATGGGACAGAAGTCCTAGAATAAGCTGGGACTCAGCACCAAGGGATTGAGAAAACCTTCTCGACCAAAAGGGGAAGAGAGAAATGAGACAAAATAAAGTGTCAATGGCCAAGAGATTCCAAACAGAGCCGAGAGGTTATCCTGGAGATTATTCTTAGGCATTAAACAGCTATCACCTTTTTAGTTAAGGTGTAATGGAGAGGATGGAGAGAACTGCCTGAAAATGTAGAGCTGTGTTCCAGTAACCATGTTTCTTGAAGATGATTGTATAATGATATAGCTTTCACAATGTGACTGTGTGATTGTGAAAACCTAGTGTCTGATGCTTCTTTTATGTACCTCATGGACAGATGAGTAAAACATATGGATTAAAAATAAATAAATAATAGGGGGAACAAATGTTAAAATAAATTTAGTAGATTGAAATGCTAGTGATCAATGAAAGGGAGGGGTAAGGGGTATGGTATGTGTTCTAGTTTGCTAGCTGCCGAAATGCAATATACCAGAAACGGAATGGCTTTTAAAAAGGGAAATTTAATTAGTTGCTAGTTTACAGTTCCAGTGCTGAGAAAATGTCCCAATTAAAACAAGTCTATAGAAATGTCCAATCTAAGGCATCCAGGGAAAGATACCTTGGTTCAAGAACGCCAATGAAGTTCAGGGTTTCTCTCTCAAGTGAGAAGGCAAATGGCAAACACAGAGTTTCTCTCTCATCTGGAAAGACACATGGTGAACACAGTCAGGGTTCCTCTCTCATTTGGAAGGGCACGTGGCGAACACGGCGTCATCTGCTAGTTTCTTCTCCTGGCTTCCAGTTTCATGAAGCTCCCCGGGAGACATGTTCCTTCTTCATCTCCAAAGGTCGCTGATTGGTGGACTCTGCTTCTCATGGCTATGTCATTCTGCTCTGCTCTCTCTGAATTTCTCATTCTCCAATATATTTCCTCTTTTATAGGACTTCAGAAACTAATCAAGACCCATCCAAATGGGTGGAGACATGCCTCCACTTAATCCATTTTAACAACCACTCTTGATTAAATCACATCTCTCCAGAGAGATGATCTGATTACAGTTTCAGACATACAGTACTGAATAGGGATTAGAAGAAACGGCTGCCTTTACAAAACTGGATTAGAATTAAAACATGGCTTTTCTAGGGTACATACATCATTTCAAACCAGCACAGTATGTACGAATTTTTTTTCTGTTTTCCTTTTATTCCTTTTTCTGAATTGATGCAAATGTTCTAAGAAATGATCATGATGATGAACATACAACTATGTGATAAAAAAAGAATGTTCATATTGTATGTTGATTGATTTTATTAATAAAAATTTAAAAAAAAGAATTCTGCCACTGAGCCACAGGTGTACAGCCCTTTCTTTCTTTTTTTGGTGGGGGTGGGGGGGTGGGCAGCATCTTTTTTTTTTTAACTTATTTTAAAACATGCTCAAAGTTACATATGGTTATAAAACTAATACAAACTCCATAGATACCATTACCCCCCCCACTTACCCAGATCCACCAAATTTAATCCTATGCCATAATCACCATGCCATTCTATCAATCAATCCATTTTCTGAACCCTTGAGTATAGGTAGTATACACTATATTCCTTGAATACTTAATACTGCCATGTACATTTTCGAAGAAAAAGATATTTACTTATGTAAAAACCTTAAGTGTAGTTAACAAGTTCAAGATATTTAACATTAATATAAAGCTTATGGTTTATCTTTCTATTTTTTTTTTCATATATCCCAATAATGCCACTTTCAGTCTTTTTTCCTCCCTTGCTAGATTCCATCCAGGATCATGAATTGCATTTCATTGTCTCTGTCTTTTCAGTTACTCATTCTTTTTCTTTCTAAATTTTGGAACAGATATACTCTGTAAACTTTCTCATCTCAACCATTCCCAGCATATCATTCAATGGGATTAATCACATTCACAGTACTACAGTACTCTTACCACCTTCCATCACAGAAACTTTCCCATTCCCCCAAATGGAAACTGTATACCCATAATGCATTAATTCCTCATTCCACTTGCCCCCTGACTCTGGCAACTCTAATTTCTGCCCCTATGAGTTGCAGTCTCTGATATTTCTTTATAGTTACCATGGGCTTAAATTTTTTAAAACTTTTTTTATTGTATAGTATAACATATATACAAAGCAAAGAAATAAAAAAAACAATGGTTTTCAAAGCACTCTTCAAAAAGTGATCACAGGACAGATCCCAGAGTTTGTCATGGGCTACTATACAATTCTCTTGTATTTTTCCTTCTAGCTGCTCCAGAATATAGGAGGCTAGAGCGCTTAAATACTTTTTAGTCATCACAATCGACTTTTTTTTTCCTTCTGTGTTAGTTAGATTCAGTTGTCAACTTGGCCAGGTGAGCATACCTAGTCTTGTTGCTGCGGACATAAGCCAATGGTACGTGAACCTCATCTGTTGCCAATTACATCTACAGTCAGCTAGGAGGCGTGTCTGCTGCAATGAGTGATGTTTGACTTAATTGGCTGGTGCTTAAATGAGAGATTGCAAAGTAGCACTGCTAAGGAGCTCAGCATTCCTCATCTCAGCACTTGCAGCTCAGCCCAGGCCTTTGGAGATGCAGAAAGAAGTCACCCCGGGGAAAGTTGTTGGAACCCAGGGGCCTGGAGAGAAGACCAGCAGAGACCATCTTGTGCCTTCCACGTAAGAAAGAACCTCAGTGGAAAGTTAGCTGCCTTTCCTCTGAAGAACCAACAAAATAAATCCCCTTTTATTAAAAGCCAATCCGTCTCTGGTGTGTTGCATTCCGGCAGCTAGCAAACTAGAACAGATTTGGTACCGGAGAGTGGGGTGCTGCTGCGGTTTGCAAATGCCAGATATGTTTGAACGGTGTTTTGGATGCCTAAGGGAAAGACTTTGGAGGAACTGTGAAGAGACTGATGGAGAAGTCCTGGAGGGCTTGAAGAGACTGTTGGTGTAAATAAAACCACCGCCAATCTTGACAAAGGAGGACACAAAAGGGAGAGATTGGAGTTTGCAGAGTGAGAACCGTGGAAGTTTGGGTCTGAAGCCAAGAAACCTCGGCCAGGAGAGTGGAACCACCTGTATGTGTGGAGAGGGTGAGTTTACCCTGAAGGGCGAGGATGAGTCTCCCCTCTCATTGCAGTGGAATAGTTGTGCAGCCTCGGGCCTTGGAAAAGGCGTAGCACGCTCCTTGGGGGACTGGGAGAGCCTGGCTGCCACCATGTGGAGGGGTTGAGCGTGTGCCCCAGAAATGGCAGAGAGCCCAGGGGTGGCCCTGATGCCTGGAGAAAGTGGAGCCCAGAGGTGGTCTCCTCGATGTTCCCCGAGGTTGATTTGGAAAGAGGCCGGCCACTGCATAGGCCCTTGGAAGGGGTGGGACTGCCCCTTTCTACAGCCGAAGGATAAATGACTTTCAGACTTGGAAATCCAATGGTGCTTGCCTGCAGATCTTCCTTCCAATTTCTCCCTATGGAAATGACAATCTATATCCTGTGAATATCCTCCTTTGCATCTTGGCACTAGACAACTTGTTTTGAGATTCACAGGTCCACAGCAAGAACAGAATTTTTTGCATCTGTTTAAGGTGATGCTTGAAGTTGCCAAGTTGACAAGGGGTGGACATGTGTTAGTTAGATTCAGTTGTCAACTTGGCCAGGTGAGCATACCTAATCTTGTTGCTGCGGACATAAGCCAACGGTACGTGAACCTCATCTGTTGCCAATTATATCTGCAGTCGGCTAGGAGGCGTGTCTGCTGCAATGAGTGACGTTTGACTTAATTGGCTGGTGCTTAAATGAGAGATCGCAATGTCGCACAGCATAGCAGCTTGGCATTCCTCATCTCAGCACTTGCAGCTCAGCCCGGGCCCTTGGAGATGGAGAAAGAAATCACCCCGGGGAAAGTTGTTGGAACCCAGGGGCCTGGAGAGAAGACCAGCAGAGACCATCTTGTGCCTTCCATGTAAGAAAGAACCTCAGTGGAAAGTTAGCTGCCTTTCCTCTGAAGAACCAACAAAATAAATCCCCTTTTATTAAAAGCCAATCCGTCTCTGGTGTGTTGCATTCCGGCAGCTAGCACACTAGAACACCTTCTTTTCTTGTAAACAATAACATATACAAAAAAGCCATAAATTTCAAAGCACAGCACCACAATTAATTGTAGAACATATTTCAGACTTTGACATGGGTTACAATTTCACAATTTAAGGGTTTTACTTCTAGCTGCTCTAAAATACCGGAGACTAAAAGATATCAATTTAATGATTCAGCATTCATATTCATTTAAGTCCTATCTTCTATGTATAATTTCACCATCACCTTTGATCTTTCCATTTCTCTCTTTGGGGTTGTTTGGGCTGTAGTAGTTCTAAATTTTTAATATTGGAAGGGTCTGTCACTAATATGGGGTAGAGAGGTGGAACTATCTGATATTCTGGAGAGATTGGGCTAGGTTTCAGGACTTATCTGGACCAGGGACCCATCTGGAGGTTGTAGGTTTCTGGCAAGTTACTCTAGTGCCCGGAACCCTTGTGGAATCTTATATATTGCCCTAGGTGTTCATTAGGATTAGCTGGAATGGTCCTGGTTAGGGGTTGGCAGGTTGATAGGTTGCTTCTGTAAGAGCATCCTCCAGAGTAGCCTCTTGACTCTATATGAACTCTCTCTGCCACTGATACTTTATTATTTATACTTCTTTCCCCCCTTTTGGTCAGGATGGAATTGTTGATCCCACAGCACCAGGTCTGGATTCATCCCTGGGAGTCCTCTCCCACATCGGGGGATGGCAATGTTTTCACTTTCAGAATTGGGCTCAGGAAAACTGAGGCCACATCTGAGCAACAACAGAGGTCCTCCAGAAGTAACTCTTCGATACCAACTCTACATCAATAGTACATACTGTCTATGTTTCTACAGTCCTCAACCCCTCCACCTTTATATAGTTCTTGCCACAGATTACATTTCTATACATTATAAGTCTAAAACCACTGATTTATCTTTGCATTTTATGCATTTGCCTTTTAGATCCTGTAGGAAGTAAAAAGTGGAGTTACAAACCAAAAATATAATTGTACTAGCATTTATATTTACCTGTGTTATTACTCTCACCAGGGGTCTTTGTTTCTTCATGCAGCTTGAATCCATTGTCTATTGTCTTTGCCTTTCAAGCTATAGAAATTTCTTTAGTATCTCCTATAGGGCTGGTCTAGTGTTGACAAACTCCCTCTGCTTTTGTTTATCGAGAAATTTCTTAATTTCTTCATTTTTTTTTTTCATGAGCAGGCAACAGGAAATGAACTCGGGTCTCCGGCCCTCATTTTTGAAAGAAGTTTCTGCCAGATGTAGAATTCTTGGGTGGCAATTTTTTTATTTCAGCACTTTTAATATGTCCTCCTACTTAAATTTAATGAGGCTCCCTTGCACGTGACACATTGCTTCTCTCTTGTGGCCTTCAGAATTCTTTCTTTTTCTTCGGCATTTGACAGTTTGATTATTATATTCCACGCATGGGTCTATTTCGTTTTATCCTGTCTGGAATTCGTTTAACATCTTAGATGTGTTTATCTATGCCTTTTATTAAATTTGGAGAGTTTTCAGCCATTATTTCTTTAAATATTCTCCCCCCCCCCCCTTCTTTTTCTCCTTCTCGGAGAAATATTCCCATAAGGCATATAGTGGTAAACTTGATGGTGTCCCACAGGTTCCTCAGGCTCTGTCCTCTTTGCTTCACTCTTTCCTCTCCCTGCTCCTCAGACTGAATGCTTTCAATTGTCTATCTTCAAGTTCAGTGATTCTTTCTTCTGCCAGCTCCAATCTGCTGTTAAATCCATCTAGAGAATTTTTAATTTCTGTTACTGTGGTCGTCAGCCATGTTTGAAGTTCCTTTCCATAACTTTCATGTATGAAAGTTCCTTTTCATAACTTTCATCTCTGTACTGATATTCTCATTGTGCTCAGCTATCATTTTTCTGATTTCCTTTAGTTCTTTGAGCATATTTAGGATCATTTTTTAAAAGCCTTTGTCTGATATGTCCCAGATCTGATGTTCCTCATTGATGGTTTCTAATACTTTTATCTTCTTTGCCTGGGCCATCCTTGTATGTTTTGGAACCTTTTGTTGAAGTCTCAACATTTTAATGTGCTATCACTGAAATTCAGATTCTGCAACATCTATTTCTTCAGCTGTATCCAGCTAGTGTTACGACCAGAGTTTTCCTTGAATGCCAGAAGCTAATAAAAAAAGAAGATAAAAGGAAAACACCTTTCCCAGCCTTTGCAGATTGACCTCTGCAGTGCTATCCTTCAGGACCTACCCTTACAAATAAAGCTGCAATGAACATCCTTGTGCATATACCTTTACAATGTGTATATTTTCTACCCTGAAAGACTGAAATCATAGCAGAGGAATTGCTGGGTGTCTGTACTTTTGATTATCTCAATAAACAATGAAACTATCCAATGTGCGTATGTAGAGAGTTCTAGCCTTTCCCAAAACACATACATATAAACAGGTACACACAAATGTGTCTCCTCTCCTCCTCGCAGCCCCTACCTCTACCTCGGTTCAGGTTTGCATCATCATTCATTTAGGTTGTCATGGAGTTTTTTAGCATGTCCCCCTGCTGTTGGCCAGGTATCCCTCCATACAGCTTCCAGAATGAGATCCTGTACTCCTGTACCTCAAGTCATTCTTCTCCCACTCCCAACACCTTCAGAGCAAAGCCCCAACACTTAGCCAGGCCTGCAGCCTGACCCACAGGCAGCCACTTCCCTACATGCCCCACAACCCTGTCTTCACAATCATATCCACACACGCTTGCCTCTAACTTGAACCCTGTTTCTCATCTATGTTCACTCAAATGTCACCTCTTCTGAGCAGCCTCCCCTGATCTCCCAGAGTTAAGTCCAAAGTACCTTCTATATGCCTCTAACAAATTAATTGTCATGTTCATAATGTCCATCCACTCACTTCCTCCTCTCCACCCTGATATCCAACTCTAGGTTTCCAGGAGGGGAGAGACCATATTCTATCCATCCTTAGATACCAAGAACACATCATCCACAACTCATGAAAACAACTCTGGGAGACAGGCAAAGCAATACCATTATTCCCATTTTACAGTCATGGAACCTAAGCCCTGACTTGCACAAGGTCATATATTATGTTAGTTTCAGAGCCAGGACGATGCCGCCGCTCTCCTGACCACTAAGTACAGCAATCAAAGAACTTCTCAGTGCCTGAGAAGTAAGGAGTCCTGCCACATACAGACTAGAAGGAGGCAAAAGGGCCCTGACAAACTGTTTACAAAGCTGAAAGAGTGATCAGACATCAAATAGAGATATGAATGAAACTGATCTGGATAGGACTAAGGTATATCAGAATACAGGGTAAAGGATGATATCGTCCATATTTTAAAACTTCAACTTCTGTATGAGACTAAAGGGAGTGATGCTTATTGGGTGCAAAATTTATATTTTGGCTAGGGCATTTCCTAATTTAACTTATATAGCCAGCTTAGTTGAACACCATAAGTACATGGAATAGGGCGTGAGATTTTGTTGGTTTGTCAAAGTTAGTGTGATGCCCCAATAAATCCCAGAGCGATCTAGGTAGTGAATAAAGAAGTATTTGCAAGCTCCCCTTGGGGAAATGGGGAGAAAGGAGGAAATATTCCATTTCCCCATTTGGAGAATTTCTGATATTCCCGCAAGCAGTGGGGACAACCAAATCAATAGGTTGAGACCTTGATCTTGGGGTTCACCCCTATGAAACTCATTCCTGCAAAGGATAGGCTAAGCCTTCTTAAAATTAGGACTAAGAGTCACCCCCAGAGAACCTCTCTTGTTGCTCAAATGTGGCCTCTCTCTCTAAGCCAACTCAGCAGGTAAATTCACTGCCCTCCCTCCTATGTGGGACATGACTCTCCCAGGGGTATAAATCTCCCTGGCAATGTGGAACAGAAATCTCAGGATGAGCCAGGACCTGGCACTAAGGGACTGTGAAAGTCTTCTTGACCAAAAGGGGGAAGAGAGAAATGAAATAAAATCTCAGTGGCTGAGATATTTTAAACAGAGTCGAGAGGTTATCCTTGAGGTTATTCTTATGCATTATATAGATATCCCTTTTTTGTTTATGGTGTATGGGAGTGGCTGGATAGAAGCTTGAGCCATTCAACTTCCAGTTGAGTTGTGTTCCGGTAGCCTAGATTCTTACAGACAATTGTATAAAGATATAATGTTTACAACGTGACTGTGTGATTGTGAAAACCTTGTGTCTGGTGCTCCTTATATCCAGGATATAGACAGATGAGTAAAAAATATGCATAAGAATGAATAAATAATAGGGGGCACTAAGGGTAAAATAAATTGGGTAGATGGAAATACTAGTGGTCAATGAGAGGGATGGGTAAGGGGTATGGCATATGAGTTTTTTCTTTTTATTTCTTTTGCTGAAGAGATGCAAATGTTCAAAAAAATGATCATGGTGATGAATATACAACTAATTGACGATATTGCAAGCCACTGATTTTACACCTTGTATAGAATGTATGTGTGTGAAGATTTCTCAATTTCAAAAAAAAAGATGGGAAAAAATATATATATATACCCACAGCAATGGCCAAAAGCCACAGAAAGTGCCAGGCAGGACAAAAAGGACACCTCCTAAGACCTCCCTGAGCTACTGTACCTCTTAAATTCCTGTTTTCCAAGTGTTGAGCCTAGAGAGAGAGATACACCAAACAGAAAAGTCCTACATCAGATCTTTGGAAAAAATAGCAACAGCAAGAACAGCTAACATCTGTCAAATGCTCACTATGTCAGATACTGCTTTCTAAATGCTTTATGAGGGTTAACTCCTTGCAACCAACCTATGAGACAGATGCCATGATTAGGATGCTTCTAGGGCTACAGTTAGTGGTGGACCCTGGAATCAAGGCTGGAGTTTCCTCTGAGAGGGGCCTCTTGGTTCTGGGCCACACAGAGAAACTGATAAGTGGGCTCTCACTCAGGCCAGGTCCACAGGGGATAGTGGCTAGTGAAGCCCCAACACTCCCCTGCGCCAGTCTGTTTGCCTGGGTCCACAGCGACCACCCATGGGCGTTCCTGGCAGAAGACAGAACACACACAAAGGCAGAGAAGATAAAAGCTGATGACAAGTTCACAGAAGACAAGCTGTTCTTTGAGGCAAAGTTATGTTTTTGGTTTGTTTTGTTTTGTTTTGGGGGAGTAGGAGAGAAAAACAGGGAAGTTAGGGTCAGCTGATGGAGAATCTTACACTTCATGATAGACTTTTAACTTAATCTAAATGAGCAGAAGCATAAGTGCCTGGTTCTCATCATACAGGAGGCCCTCAATAAACATAAATTACTTTCTCCTTGTGTGGAGAGATCAATAGGGACCCACTGAGGCTTTCTGAGCCATGGAGTAACAAAATCAGATTTGTATTTTAGAAAGAATGTGGCTCTGTTCCTTCTGCAGTCTCCAATGAGGCCCACGCAAGGTAAATGTAATACTGGTGATGATTAGGACATAAAATAATGTGATAGAATAATAAGTACACTTATTGGGTGTTTACTATGTGCCAGGCACTGTCCTAACCACTTTACATATGTTAAATTCTTTTGATCCTCACAACAGTACTGTGAGTTAGTCACTACTATTATCCCCACTTGGCAGATGAGTACACTGAGGCACAGAGAGTGTAAGCTGTGTTACCACTTAGATTCCAGCCAGGCGATATGCCTCAGTCAGTGCTCCTAGTCTCCATGGGGAGGAGAGCTGCCTAAAGCACACGCTGCTCCTCACCCCGTGAAGATACTCTGCACTGGGCTGCAGGTATGCCCCAGCCACCTCCAGGGACCCCAGCCCTTCTCTCACCATTACTAATTCAGCCAAGAGCAAATTGCCCCCAGGCTGAAAACACCATTTCCCTAAAAAAATGCTGCTAATATTAGAGAGAAGGGGGGGAACAGGGTTCAGTAATTTGGCTCTTGAGCTGCAAAGTGAAAGTAAACGAATGAGGAGTGGGCCACCACATCCCCAAGGATTGCAGGGTGGAAAATGTTCAATTAAAATGCATTCTGCCAGAGCCCAGCAGCAGCCTTTCAACAGAGCCACCATTGTCTCCATCTAAATCGCTGCTGCCCACAGCCCAGCAAGCCGCAACGAAAAAGGCTGTCGTCATGGAGCTGGAATGTGGGGTCCTGGCCCTCCCTCATGGCACCAGAAATGCCATTCTGTTTACCCACGTTGCCCCTATTTAAAAACAAAACAGAAAGTCCCATTCCACCCTTGCCCTTCAGCATCCAGGATGCGGGGGAAAGACAGACGGGTGGTGGGAGGACACACCATATGCGAGGAGTGTGGGGCGGGTCTGCCAGTGGATTCCCAATGATCCCTGAGGCTGCAAGAGCCAGGCTCCTCCAGAATGCTGGGAAATACATAAAATCAGATGCAAGTAACTATTCTGTGTGGGGCATAAACAGAAACTGACAAACCCTGGAAGAGTCCCAGGCCCCTTCAGAAAATCTTTAAGCCCAAAGAACTTGGAATGCTTGGCCAAGGGCTCCAAGCCCAAGTGGCTATTAATGAGGACTCCCTGCATAAATCAGAACCCTGCAGGGTGGAGACAGGCCTGTGCGTCCAGCCAGCTGTGAATGGAGGCAAGCTGAGGCCAGCTGGTTGGCCCTGCCTGCAGCACTCCGACCCAGGCCAGGGGGCTCCAGAGGCAGAGCCTGGACCCAAGCTCACCTGGTATGTTCAAGGTGTTACTCGTCCCTGCCCTGATGTGTACCAAGTCCCAAGGATAGGTTTAATCTGCTACCCAAGACCAGAGGAGGAAAGAGTGTTAGTGCTGTTTACACATTCATCAGTTCTAGGAGAACGTAAAACCTGTGGTACCTGGGCTCCCAAACAAACCAAGCAAGTTTTAAAACTCATTCTCTAGGCAGCATGCTGACCAGAGGTCCACAACTCACAGCAGGGCACAGGAGGTTCATCATGGTCTTGTGTTGGTTACCTCTCAGGTTTCACCTCCCTTGCCGTCCCTCCTACACACACACATATGCACGCTCCCTACTGCTCTGTCAATACCTAATTACCTAGACTTCTGGGACCCTACACACTATTTTAAGACACCACCTTCCCTTCTGCCTCAAAGGCCTTTCTTCCTTTCTTGATCTGGTGAAATCCTTACCCTTCAATACCCTAGTTAAGCACCATGTACTCTTCCCAATCAGTAGGGACACTGAGTAACAGAACACAACTGAATAGACCCTCTTAGGAAACTCATAAACTTTTTATGGGGTGGGGTAGAGATGAAGGGTAGGGAGTGGAAACTACAGCCAGAACTAACAACAATGAGGAAGTCAGAACAGAGCAGATTTCTACTCAATGTAAAGGAGAACTTCCAAATTGAGGATGTAGTGATAACAGAAGGGGTTGCCTTGTCAGGTAATCAATCAGAGGCAATGTGCTCAGCACTGACTCTGAAAGTTCTCTCTATATTGTGTCAGTGGATAAGCCCCATCAGAGACCAGAGCAGAGTCCACTGCCACAGAGGCTCAGTATAGGTGGGGTACGGAGGAGAGACATTCACGGTAAAGCCAGCTCTGGGGATCCCGCACAGCCCCTTCTGTGAATCCAAGACAACCAGGACGTAAGAAGGAGAGATGGAGAACAGAGAAATTCCACCAGGCAGCTGGGTGGAACTTACTGGCTGTTTCTCCAGGTTGAGCTCCACTCTGCATTTGGAATGTGCCTCCTGCCTCCCCTCGCACATCACTACCACCCTATCAGCATCACCACAGTCACCACCAATGCCACTGCCAGGCCTCACCATGGCTTCAGAGCAGACCAAAGGATCAAACACCTTCTCTTTCCTTGTTCCTGCACCCAAGACCCATCACTCTCTTCCTCCGGGGAGAAAGCATCCTGGACAGTGTTGCTCTTGAGAGGGCAGAGAACAAAAGGGATGAGGGCCTAGCCAGGCCCAGCAGGCATCCAGATCAATCTATAATAATATCATCATTGCTAAAGAACAAAACTACCATTTAATGAAAGCTTATTACATGCCAGACAAATACACATTGTCTT
Organism: Tamandua tetradactyla; assembly: GCF_023851605.1. Taxonomy (NCBI): domain Eukaryota; kingdom Metazoa; phylum Chordata; class Mammalia; order Pilosa; family Myrmecophagidae; genus Tamandua; species Tamandua tetradactyla. The sequence goes on from NC_135334.1 coordinate 92,371,238, forward strand.
TGATTCATGGATTCTCTGCACAACAAGAACTTTCCTTCTTCTAAAACAGATCGTGTCACTCCTCTGTTCAAAGTCCTCCAGCAGGCTCCCAGCTCACTTAGGGTGAAAGCCAAAGTCATTTCAAAGGCCTGCAGATTGCTCCCCCCACACTCATCTCTGATCTCACTTCCTACTTCAAGGGCAGCCGCTGTGGCCTCCTTGTTCCTTGAATAAACCAAGCATACTCCAGCTGCAGGGCTTTTGTATGTGCTGCTCCCTCTTCATGAAATGTTCTGTCCCCAGATGTCTACATGGTTTGATCAGATCTCGACTCAAATGTCATCTCCACCAAGAGGCCCTCTCTGATCGATCATTCTACACCTCCCACTCTACCCACTCCTCCAGCTCTCCTATCTCTTCTTCCTGCTCATTTTTCTCCATAGCACTTTCGTCCTCTGATACTATATATTTTAACCATGTTGTCTGCTGTCTTTCTCTCCCACTAAAATGTAAGCTGCATGAAGGCAGGAATTGTCTTCACCTAGATCCAGCACCTAGATCAATGCCTGGCACAGAGGAGAAATTCAATAAATATTCATTCAATGAAATGTTCTTACCAACCCCTTATTTCAGATGAGAAAAACTGAACCTCAGAAAAGTTAATTCATTTGTCCAAGGTCACACAGCTATCAAGGGACAAAAATGAGATAAAAATCAAGGCCTGATACCCCTTTTAACTCTGTGGCATCTTCTTTGACCAAAAGAAGGGTCTGATGCTTTTTCTGCACCAAGAGCACCTTGGGCACCAATGAACTGGACTCCTCCTCACCCTGTCTGCATGTTCTTCCTTCTGAGTTCCTCAAGGCAGATGCTCTGCCTCATCCACCTAAGAAAGCCCAGCACTTGGCTTAGGGCCGGCACATAGCAGATGCCCACCAGACACTTGTGAATAAATCAACCCTCCTCTATGCAGCTGGCTTGTTCTTCTATTTTCTTTTCTTTACACACTGTTTCTCATGCTACTCTTGTTTCACTGAATATAAGGATGGGCAGAAATTCTGGGTACACAAAATTGAACTAGAAATGGACCCGTGAAGGAATTCACAAAAGGTAAGAAGGGGCCAGAGTGAGAGAGAAGACGTAGACACAAAAGGTGTAACATGAAGCAGGACGGTCATGTGAGCAGCGCCTGCAGAGCCGGGAGGGGAAGGGGAAAGAGAGCTCCCAGGGGATGGGGAAGGCTGCACATAAGCACACAGCCACTCTGCTAAGAGGGGCGTTAAAGAGGGGAAAGGAGGGTGGGAAGCTGGCTCATTCACTCATTCGACATTAACTTTAAGGTTTTCCATGGCAGGCATCGTGCTGAGAGCTAGGGACAGGGGAATGAGTGAATAAAACATGACCAGCCTGGAGGAGAATTCACATCTAATGGGGGACAGAGAAATATAAGAATAAACGAATGTGATATGTGACAAGAAAGGATGCTAGGATGCAAGCTCCTGAACACGGGCATCTTCGATTTGTTCACTGTTGCACTACCCAGCACTTATAAGTGTCCGACCCCTACAGGCTTCTTGTTACTGTCTGTTGAATGAATGAATACACCATGAAAGGATGTCACAAAGCCTTGGTGGTGGGATGGCCAAGGAAGGCTTCCCTGAGGTAATGTCTTGCAGGGTGCACAGGAATTACCTGGATGGGAGGGAGGAATCCCTGGCGTTAGGAACTGCAAAGGCAAAGGCACAGAAGTAAGAGAGTGTGGTTTGCAGGGATGCTACAAGCAATATGATGCTGCTGGAGGGTGTTAGGCCAAGGTGATGGTGTTAACTGATGGGATGCAGACCATTGTGAAGAGAAGCCCCAAGTCAGGAATGCCTCGGGAGGCACATTAGAATGAAGTCTTTGAGCCCCCAGAAGGAGGACAGGACCTAAGGCAGGGTAACCTGTCCATACAGCTGCACCAGCCCAGGTGTGGGTGTGGTGAGGGCAGAGTTTCCAGTGGGCACAAGAGAAAGGCCAGGTGCAGAAACCCTTTACCAATCACAGGTGTCAGACAACATTGCAGAAGGGAACTGTCCAAGATGAGTCCAAACACACTTATGAGCACGAGTGAGCAATGCAGCCCCTAGAACCCTCCTGAGAGTCCTGGGAAATTGCCTGGGAGAGATGCTGGCAGAGTCATGTCATACCTGCACAAACATGAAAGCAGGGAATGCTGACTGGCTGGAGGCAAGGAGGAAGTCAGGGAGAGAGAACAGAAAAATCCCTCTACCTATTTTGCTTTCACTTTGAGCTCACAAGGCAAGGGGAGAAAACAAGACACCAGGGTCCAGGAATGGAGAGACCTGGCTGGAATCTCTCCTGTCACCGATGACCTAAGTGACCTTGGGTTACACAACGCTGAGGGCTCAGCTTCCCATATGATCAGAGCTACCACTGTGAGCCCCACCTATCCCCATTCCACCTCTAACACTAGCCTAGAAAGCTCCAATCAGGTAAGTACCAGGTCTGCATGCCTTTATAACGTACCTACTATGTGCTCATCCCCGTACTGGGAAAGTAGGCAGGAAAAGAACAGGCCCAGCCCCAGCCGGGGGAAGGTTTTAACAAGGAGGCCTGTGCAGGCAGTGTGGGACATGGGGGAGGGCATTCTCAGGCCAGTTTGACTGCCCTACCCAGGACAGGGAGGGGGGGAGAGGAAGTGGTGAGCTGTTTTACGATCCATCAAATTAATTGCCCCAAATGGGAAATTTACAGGCCTCCTACAGCCTCCTGTGTATAATGTAACCTCCCAAGGCCCTACTCTCCTAAGAATGTGTGGCTGTAATCTTTTCAGCCCACTTGCTCTCAGGGGCAATGCCTTAGAAAACTCCATCCCCACCAGTGGTCACCTTAACCAAAAGACCCCCGCAGGGTGAGCAGCTGGTGCCTGACCCATTGCCCATTTCCACCCACCAGAAGCCAGTCAAGGCTGACCTTGGCCTGGACTCCTTGGAAAGGAGACCTGCCCAACCAGCCTTTGGTAAATACAACTTTTGATCCCTCCTCCTCTTCCTTCTTAACATCCTGCTGAGAGGGAAAACTGGGAAAAGTGGCTTCTAAACAGACTGAGTGTTGGCTCACCTGCAGGGCACAGTGGAAGCACCCAGGAAGAGGTGTGGTGCCTTCATTCTAACCTCAGATTGCCCTACACCTGCTGGGGAACCCGAGGAAATCCTTTTCCCATCTCTGGGAAGAGAATGTAAAACAATCTCCCAGCAACTTCTTAACATGCCCCTTTTATGACTTGGCTTTCACCAGCAAGTACTGCAGTAAACCTGGATTTCCTTCTACAACAAAAGAGCAGCAAGATCTACAATCAGGAAGACCTCAGGGCTGGAAGGCGACACCTTCACCTCCCCAAGGAGACTCCCTATCCCATCCCAGTTATTTTATTCTCTCCTTCTGCGCCATTTTTACCACACACATGCTCTTGCACCTCTTTGCTTCTTCACCCCCTTCACCCCCTTCCCTACTTTCTGAAATCTTTGTCACGTTTCATCCAGCTCAAATGTCCCTTCCTCCAGGAAGGCTTTCTGGATCCTTCCCTTTTCAACACTGTCTCCTCCACTCAAATGGCCTTTAGGACAGGGAGCTCTCTTACTCATCACTAGTGACAGAAAACTCAATTTATCACAAAATATTTCAGAGGGCTCTGCACAAACCTGGAGTCAGAACTCATTTCATTCTCTAAAGTATCTGGCACCTATTAGGTCACCGATCAGCACTGGGTGAAGCTTCCTAGACACTGTCCCAAAGGCCAGGCTCCCTGAAGTTGATTACGCATCTAGTGACCAGAACTGTGCCTATTAATAATCAGTGTTTTACACTATCTCTCTTGATAAAGGGCTTTCCCCCTCAACACCTTATTCAATTCTCACAAAAGCCCTGGTGGGAATCGACTGATATGAGTCCCTTTCACAGAAGTGCCTTGTCCAAGGTCACAGAGCCATAGAAGGCTAAGTCAGGACTCAAACCCAGGTCTTCTTTGATTCCAAGCCTGCATTCTCCCTACCCCACACCCAAGGCACGTATGACTCTGCAGCCTGCTGAGGAGACCTGGGCTTGGGGAGAAAAACAAACCTAAATCCTCCTCTCAGAACCCCTCAGGACTTACACCCCTAGTAACCAAAGACAGCAATTCTGGTAGAGAAATAGCTGAGAGCACTATTTACTCCAAACTTTCCACTGTTCCCATCCCATGCCTGATTACCTCTGGTGACAGTGAACTCACCCCATACAGAGATATCTCAACTTTGTTTGTAAACCTATAGCTAAAACTTGTCTCCCTGTAGCTTTCCCGAAGAATAAGACTCTTCTGCATAATAGCCCATCAGATATTTGCAGCAGGCCCTCATCTGTGGGTCTCCTCTTCCCCATATAAGACACTCTCAATTTCTTCCGCTGTTCCTCAGAAGTCAAGGTTCCCAGTATCCCATCACTGTCACCCCGTATAAAAGTCTCCAGATTAGTTATATTCTTTTTAAAAAGGTGATCCAGAACAGGCCCCCATACTACTGCAGTGATTTCTCCAGAGCACAGCAGCCCCATCACCTCCTTGCAATGAGCACTGCACTTCCATCAGCACAACCTAAAACAGCAGCAGCACTGTGAATAACCACACCATCCTGTTGGTTCCTATGGAGCCCACGGTCAATAAACCCCTTTGACCGAAAGTCACATTTCCCACAGGGCCCGGCCATGCAGGGACAGGTGTGAGACTCATCTTCCTCAGCTGGGCAGTACAGGAAGTATAGGAACTTGCGAGTCAGACTGGGTCGAAATTCTTAGTCCCACCATTTATTTACTGACTGACCCTGGACAAACAACTCATCCTGAGTTTCAATTTCCTCAACTACAAAATGGGGAAAATTTTTATCTCACCAGGCTGTTTTGTAACTCAAAGGCGATAAAGTATGTAAATGCCTACCCCAAACCAAGAACTTGCTCAAGGTCAAATCCTGGTAAGTGCTTTGGTTGGGATGAGGTTTGAACTCAAGTCTTACAACCCAAAGCACTGTGCCCTTAATCACCGCTGTAGCCCCACCCTGCTTTCTTGCCCCACAGTCCTTCCCATACTGAATTTATCATGCCTGGTTTGTCTATCTCCCCACACTGGACTGTGAATTCCTTGAAGACGTCTTGTCTTTGCAGTCCTAGAACCTGGCACAATGCCACCTGGCACAGAGTAGGAGCTAATAAATGCTGATGGACAAATGATTATATGAGCAAGTTCATTAAATGGACTTCAAGGAGACAGGTTTTGCCCTCTCTTAGTAGCTCCAATCCTATCAGTATGGGATGGGACAGTAAGAAACATTTATTCATAAGGGTTTATAGTATGAATCATGCCAGCACTACCCCCTCGCCCCCAGACAGGGAGAGGGAGCTCCATTTCACAGTCTCCAATTCTTTCCTAGGACTCCTTCCCTACCTAGGACATAGCAACGTACTGCCTTCCTCCAGCACTGGTGAGGTTTGTTCTGAGCTGCTCCTGATGCCAGCCTGGGCTGTGTGTACTCAAGTGAGTATTAGCTGAAATGGTCCCTGATGATCCTGAAATGGCAAAGACCCACCGGGGAAGGTTGATGCCAGGGTTTATCCAGTCCCAGCTCTCTGGGGCTTCATTAAAAACACGCTCTCTCTGTTACCAGGCAATTAATAAGAGGAAAAGTAAGATATGTCTGTTCTTACTCAGCAGTCCAGCTCCACGCATCTAAGCCATACCTGATGTCTCTCCATCTACACGACTGCTTGATACCACGCTGCTCCAGCAACCCAAATACCACCAGCTTTATGGCCTGGTTCTGCTTTCCTCTGTAGAGCCTCTTCCAATTATTCCTCAACAAGTCCCTCAGGTCCATAAATTAAATATAGATAAGTTATTTTGTTTCTCTGAGCCTTTATATACCCATTCCAGTCAATGGGGACATGAGACCAACAACCTCAAGGTGACAACATTATTAACTGAGATAACCACATAAGCATTGTAGCCATGTACTCCACACAATAGGTGTGTGTACTACACTTATTTATTGTCTTCTGTTCTATTACACCAGGGAGCCTGAATCGTATTGTGCTGGGCATGGCTTAACTCCAGCTCTACAGGGAGACCCCCAAAAGCTTGGATGGCATTTTTTCTGGCCACTGCAAATACGTGCACAGCTCTGAATATCTGAACTCAACAGGCATTCAGATATTCCTGATGGTCAGGTATACGCCAGCCGTTTTAATTCACTGGGGTCACTGTGGATAGGTATGATGGAAATGTATATTTTCAGATAATTCCTCAGAAAGAGTGACTAGAAGCAGCATGGCGATAAACAAGGACATTGAGTGGTCCCTGGACAGGAGTCAGAGTACACAAGGCCCTTCCCTCTGCCCTGGGGCCCTCAGGCTGCAGCTCCCCCAGATGCAGAGAAGCACCTCTCAGTGGCTGACTGGCTGCTCAGGCAGAGTCCCAAGGACAGAATATCACTGAGTTCACCCAATTACAGTTCACCTAACTAAATTTCATTCAACTATTGTTTTCTGAGCACCTGCTTATTTCAAGCACTGTTCTAGGCACTTGAATAAAACAGATCTGTTCCCTGTCTTCATAGAGATTGAATTCTAGCAGGGAGAAACCAATAAACAAATCAAAATATAACACATTTTATCAAGTCAACCACAATTAAGGAAAAGAAAATAAGGCTAAGGGAATAGAGTATGATGGGAAAGAGGAGTCACAAAAGGCCACGCCAAAAAGGTGACATATGAAGAAAAGGAGGGAGCAAGCCATGGGAATGTCTGAAGAAAAGCATTCCAGGAAGAAAGAACTACAAGTGCAGAGGCCCTAAAACTGGCTGTGCTTCACATGTTTGAGGAACAGCAAGGAAGCCCAGTGGCTAGAGTGGAGAGAACAGGAGGAAATGAGGTCGGATAGGGGGTGGGGTGGGGTGGGGTGGGACCAGGCTACATAGGCCCTTGTGGCCCACTGTAAGGATGGATTCCACTTGGTTGAGATAGGAGTTTTTAGATGGCTGAAGCTGAGGGAAAACATGATCCAATTTCCATAGAAAAATTGGATCTGCAATAGTCCAGGCAACAGATGACAGTGGTGTGGACTAGGGCGGTCGCAGTGGAGGTCATGAGAATGGTTTGATTCTAAGTATATTACAAAGTAGAGCCAAAAGGGCTGTGTTTTGTTTTGTTTCCAACAGGATTTTTAAAGTTCCCTGGAAATGTACCTGATGCCAGGCAGTCCTGGACACTGCCAACTGCTTGCACTGGACAGACCAAAGGACCAACTGCATCAGGTGCACTGAGCTCCAGCCTGCACCTGCAAGTGTGGAAGGTGCCTCCCTGCAGATCCCCAGGCAGGAAGGAATGCAACTTGCTTGTGTGGACGAGGGGTGGGAAGCCCTCAGATCAGGCGGGGAGGGTCCTCTTCCGGCAAGCATCACCACCTTCCTCCCTTACCCCCTGGGCAAACTGGGCTCCTAGCTTTTTTGGGGGGGGGGGGGGGGCGATGCATGGTCCTGGACTCGAAACCAGGTCTCCCACATGGAAGGTGAGCATTTTATCACTGAACCACCCGTGCCTCCATGCTTCCAGCTTTTTAATATGGAAGAAGAAACTCCTTTCTAAGGAAGTCCAGTAAGGCGGCTTGGCGATCTGGGGGTCGAATCTTAGCTCTCCTACTGCCTGTGTGATTCTAGGAAACCATTTGACTCTGGGGCTCAATTCCACATGTGTAAATGAGAATCCAAATATATTCCCCACTGGGTTCTTGTGAGGGGCAGGTGAACTAATACACTACCACGCTATGCATATCTGGCCAACAGGCTTGGAATAATCAGAATTTGTCCACCACTTCCTAGCTATGGGACCTTGGACTTACAGCCTCCCTGAGCCTCTGTTCCTTTATCTATAAAGGGGATAAAAATACCTCCAAGGGCTACTGTGAAGATTAGAGTAAATAATGTATGAAACGTGGTGGGCTCACAAAACTGCCTCAATGAATATGAAATTCCCTGGAAGCTTCTACATGACGTTTGATCTGATCCTAATGAATCCTCTTCCATGCCATTACCTCATCCCTGCCAACTCCATCCACCTTTCCCACCAGCCCACCATGTAAGGATACCCAAGTGTGGCTAGACAGAGAGATGCTGAAGCAGCAGGCCGGCCCACACTTCCCTGCTCCTGTGTGGCCCAAGCCCCAGCAATGCAAAGGTGGGCTCAGGCTCCAGCCCACCAGCTGTCAGTCTGCTGTGGACACGTCTGCTTGCTCCATTCCTGCAGATCCTCCTGCGGGTAGCACTGATCTCTCAGGGCCACTGGGAAGAGGCAGTGAGCAGTGTAGGCCTGTACACAGTAAGTGCCGAATAAGAGGCAGTCATGTGGTTAAAAAAACAAGCCTGGGACACTGCCGCCATTATTGTTTCTGGGAACCCTTTCTGACACTGAGTTGCAGACCAGAAAGACATACCAGATACAGTGGCATTAGACAGTTCCACTTCACACACTTGCAAGTGTCATTTTGACACAGGTTCTGTCATACCCACAACCTCAGTTAAAGTTTAATAGTCCTTCACAAGGACCTGAGCAGAGCCTGCATATAAATTATCAGCCAAGGGCATAAGTCCTAAAGGGCTCAGAGAAATCAGGAGACTAAAGGAAAATAAGGCAGCAAGCCTAAGTGAAAAGAGAAAACCTCCATTGCTCCTCTTTTCTACTATCTCTGGGTGGGATTTAAGGGTGCTGGGGAGTAGGGGGCTGGCAAACAAGGGAGAGCCAGGGTGCTAGCAGCAGTCAAATAATGACATTTGTGTGGAATTTCAGTAAAGTGTGGGGATTACAAGTCTAAATATAAAAAGTTATTTCTCCTCAAAGTTTTCTTCAACTGGAGCCAATACATACGCCGGTTTCATTAACTCAAATCCACATTCTTTCCTTTACTTTTGAGAAACGTCAGCAGCTCCCACAGCCCCCCCGGAAGGGCCGGGAGAACAGGGTCTGGATGCCGCACTCCTCTGTCACTGCAGCAGGACCAAGGGCACGAGGTGACAATACATGCGTAGATCCAACAGAGCAGGGAGGATGGACGAGGCACGGGTAGGAAGGTAGCCTCAGCAGCTGCCCCTTAGGAGGCCGTTTGAGGACAGGTGGTCAGAAGGTGGCTCCTGCACTTCCAGAGGGTCAGGCTTTAACTAGGCCACCCTGGACACTCACACCACCCACTCTTTGTCTCCATCCCTTCCTATTTTAAGGCAGGAATGCAGCCAGGCACGGAGTGGGTTACCTGCCTTCTCATTTGGAAGCCAAACCCTCACCTGCCAGGCAGGGCCAAAGGCTCCAACCTACTTAGTCCAGCCCCACCCCTGTGGACTCTCAGAATGACCACTACACCATCCCACCCCACCCACTCCCAGCATTTTCTACTTTTCTACTACAACTGGGGTGGGACCCCAGTCTCACCTCTGCTGAAGCCCCTTCCCTGGATTTCTACCACCCTCAGGAAAAGGCCCAACCCTAAGGATCCATTCCACAGCCTCCTCTCCCAGTGTCCTTGAACATGTCACACTCTCACACAGCTCTGCCCAAACTGCTTCCTCTCCCCGGACACCCCAACCCCCTTTTGTCAACCAAACAAGTCCATGCTTGTTTTTAAAGATCCAGCTCAGGCTTCCCCCATCTTTCCCCCCCAGGAAACCTTCCCTGCCACACCTCTTCTGTGCCCCGCAGTCCCTCGGCTTCAGTACCTTCTAGCTGTCTACATGTCTGTCACCAGGCAATTTGAGTACACCAGTGGTGCTTTGATGCATTTAAAAACTATATTCATTGGGGCAGTGCGCGGTGGCTCAGTGACAGAATTTTCACCTGCCATGCCAGAGACCCGGGTTCAATTCCAGGTGCCTGCCCATGCAAAAAAGAAAGAACAAATATATTAATTGAATGCCTACTAGGTGTCAGATATTTCCTGGGAGCCAGTAGCATAGCAGTGAACACCACAGGCAAAATGCGGCCCTCAGAACTGCCTGAAAATGTAGAGCTGTGTTCCAGTAGCCATGTTTCTTGAAGATGATTATATAATGATAGAGCTTTCATAATGTGACTGCGTGATTGTGAAATCCTTGTGTCTGATGCTCCTTTTATCTACTTTATCAACAGATGAGTAAAACATTTGGAATAAAAATAAATAATACGGGGGAACAAATGTTAAAACAAATAGATTGAAATACTAATGATCAATGAAAGGGAGGGGTAAGGGGTATGGTATGTATGAATTTTTTTCTGTTGTCTTTTTATTTCTTTTTCTGAATTGATGCAAATGTTCCAAGAAATGATCATGATGATGAATATGCAACTATGTGATGATATTGTGAATTCCTGATTATATATGTAGAATGGAATGATCATATGTTAAAAAAAAAATGCAGCCCCCAGGAACCTAATAGTCTAGTGCTATTAATAACCAACACACACACAGTACTTCTGTATTTAAGACCATGCTGAGTACTTTAATTCATTTAACCTCCTTGGCAATTAGTATTATTCCCATTTTACAGACGAGGAAACTGAGGCTCTAGAATAAACAACTTGCTCAGGATAACACCACAAACTAGGAAGTGGCAGGGCTGAGATTTGCACACCGGCAAGACAGGGCCAGAGCCCAAGACCCTAATCACTTGACCATTCTTTCTTTCAATACGATTTTCTTTACTCTGCTTTTTACTCTTTCTGGCATCCACAGCACCCGGCCCAGTGCTTGGCATACATGAAGTGTTCAGTAAAAATCTGCTAAAGGAAGGAACTCCTGGATGATGAATGCTGGCCCCGCTATCCAACTTCCACTCCTCTCTTCCCCATCCAACCCCAGCTCACAAGACACCCTCTGACTTCTAGCCCCTGAATTGTTCCCTTCAAGCTGCTCCTCTCTTGCTGTGCCTGCAGCACTTATCCTGACACTTAATCATACACCACCTGACCATCCTATCACCTGGGTGCTGTGTGGACCTCTTGCTTCGCCAGCTCCCTGGGCTCCCTGATATCCCCTAGAGCATAACAAACTTGATGCCAAGTATGCAATAAAATGGATAAAGACAATGCTGAGCTGAATCTGCCCTCCCTTCTCCAGTCCTCCATTGTCACTGGAGCTATTTCCCCCTTACCCATGAAAAGAGAGCCAACGCTCAGGTCAGACATGACTTCAGGGGCAACTATATTCAAATTGCCTAAATCCCAATGCTATAACAGCAGTGGTTTGAAACAGCAAGTGAAGTTAGATGTTTGTAAGTCTCTGGAGCCCATCAGGATGTTCAATGCCTCTATTAGAAAACCCCCATAACTGAGACTCTGAGCTAGCTGCACAGAATATACAGGTACCCTCGGCAAATACCAGAAAACAAGCGTGCCTACAGGATGCTAGTCAAAGAACTGAATACGTTTGGACCAGCACAACCATTACAGGGGAGAAAAAAAACAAAATTGTGTTAGAAATAATTACTAAGATGTATTGTGCCTATAGTATGTTCTGGGCAATAAGCACTTTTACAGTATTATCTCATTTAATCATTGGCAAAAAACCAATGAGGCAGATATCAGCATTTGCCCCACTTTACACAGGTCTGGCTCCAAGCTGGTGTGCGCCTCACCACTCTATAGTTGGCCCATCCAGCGTGTGGAGCAGCTGAGGGGTGAGTCCAGTCAGAAGGTCTCAACATCAGAGCCAGCAGTCTGTCAGGGAGGCAGCCCCTCCAGCTATGACCTCTGACACTGCACACCATGCAGGCAGGACTTGCCAATGGAAAGGAGCCACAGCACAGCCCCCTACCGCCTCGGGGAAAATAGGCCTGAGACCACACCCAGCTTCAGAAAGGTTCCACCTGTACAGGAAGGGGAGAGCCAGGGAAACCTTATCAACATTCCTGTGGAGCAACTCAAGAACATAAAGTCCTCAGCAGGATGGTCTCCTGGGCCATAGAATGCTTAACATTATTTAAAAACTGAACCTCAGAGCAGCTTTCTGCTCTGCAGATGTCAGCCAGGTCCCAGACCCACAGCAGCTCTTTTCACATCACACATGCACACTGGTTTGTGGATGGCAGGACCGAGAGGCATTCTCCGGCCCCGAGGCTCTGCTTCTGGGCCTAGGATGCCTTCACTCCCTCCCCAGACATCACTGAGCCCATTTCAGCATGACCCTCCCAGTGCCCCGAGGCACCTGTGGGCACAGAAACTCCAGCCACCTTCTCCCTGCTTCACCCACAGCCCACCTCCCCCTCCTCCCACCCCAAACATCCAAAGTCCACGTTACTCCAGACGCTGAGCAGTAAACCTGGAGGCTATAGGAAAGCGCTGGAATGAGGTTTCTACACGAACTCTCCCCAAAATGCCAAACTAACAGCTTTGGAGAGGAGTTTATTTTAAAATATTCTTTCCATTTTGCCAAGCAAGGGCCAAAGAGACCGTGATGACCCCAAATAAGGGCCCCTGGGGTTGCTCTGGCTCTGCCACCTAACACCTGGGCACCTCCTTTGGCCCACCACGCTCTTCTGTAAAGTGAGGTCACTCATACCTACCTTATAGGGCACTAAATGGGTCTGTGTCTGTTAAGCCTTAAAATAGTGGCTACACAAAGTAAGCACTTCTAAAGCAAATAATTAAGGACTCAACAAAAGCAATTAGTTTCTTAATGTGTCAGTCCCTCTCCCTAGTACTTAACTTACCAGCATCCCCAAGCCAAGCAAAATCCAACTCAGTCCTTAAAGAAAAAGAGAAATTCTCAAACCTTTCCACTGACTCCAGGGGCCACAAGCATGACCTAGGACCTCCCTTCTCCAAACAGCAGCCTTGAAACCCCAGCAAGATCACCCCACAACACAATTATTATACCTTAAGTCACTGGACTCCTCAGCATGTGGGGCTTTTTAAATAAAAAGAGTGTACTTCGGGTTCTAATTTAAATATCTACCTATTCACAGAATAGGAAGTCAATTACTTTCCTCTCCCCAAAAGAATTAATATCCCCCCCTGAGTTTTAGGAACCATCTGGTGCCAAACACACAAACATGTCTATGCATTTGCAGGTGAGAAGGGTTGAGAAAAATTCAAAGCAGAGGCCCACTGAGCACTCGCCTGCTCCCACCCACACACCAAAGCTAAAAAAAATGTATAAATATTCAAAACCTTGGTAAGTGGATGTAATTTCAGTTACCACAGATTCCATTTAGAAATGCGTTAATGGGTACAGCGATTATAGACATTTAGCTCCACAATATTCATCTCTCTCTCTCTTTTTTTAAATCCCAGGTCAAAATACGTCGAGAAAAAAATCTTTCAGAATGCATTATTGGGCAGGGAAAGGAATAATCTTCTCTCCCCAGGACGCTGGCCAGTGACTCTGTGTCCCTCCTCACGCCCTCATCTTACAAATCCACTTCACTTCAAACTCCAGTTAACCCTCATTTCTCATGTCAGCCAGTTTCGGGAAGGTCATGCCAATGTCAACTCAAACCACACCTAATTGGTTGAGCAGCGACTCTGCGCCTGACACTGTTCCCAGGGAGCTGATGGACTGTTCATGGTGCTGAATCACAATTCTGCCCCCACCCAACCATCTCCCCCAGGACCAGCTCAGGGAAGTCTGCAAGGACAGACACCTCGATGACTTGCTCATTGTTATCACTGTCTGGTGGGACAAGCACATTTATTCTGTAACACAGTGGGAGCACTTCCATCTCTCAATTTAATTATGGCTTGCTTGCCTTCCCTGACATCACTCACTCAAAACAGCTCATCACCCCAGTCCCTCCCCTGACCCCACCAGAATCTCCAAGAAGGTGTGGGTTCTGAACTGTAGAGGTGCCCACTATGCCCAGGGAGAAGACACAGTCCCCATTCCTGGGACATTCACAAGAACAGTCCCTCTACCTCCCTTGGGGACCAACAGCCTCATGTAGGCAGCAGTAATTGGGGCATATTCCCAGCCTCCACTGAGGAAACCAGAGCTGAGCAGGGAACCTGGCTCCCCAGGAGATATTTGGGTTACAGGTGGGCACTAAGAGGCAGCTGTACCCTACTGATATTTTCTCAAGGCCTATCACACAACTTAATCCAACCAATTTTGACGTCTTATCTCCAGTGAATTTTCATTCACTGGGACTCACAATGCCTGAGCACCTACCACGTGCCAGAAGGTGTGCTAGGAGCCTCACCCAGACCATCTCACTTAATTCTCAAATAACACAATGGAGGAAAGTAGCATTATCTCTATTTTACAGATAGGGAAGCCGAAGCCCAGAGATGTTTTTATTTTGAGTATCCAGAAGAACTACCTGGAAGCTTATAAGAAATGATGCAGTCCCACCTCCTAAGGCTCTGATGCAGCATCCTAAATCACTGCTCTGGTCCATACGTACCTCACTGCACCTCATAAGGCACGCTGAGATAGATCCAGGGCTTTTGCCTCCAAAAAAAGTTATATGCTTTGCCAGACAGTGTAACCTCTAATGCTAACACCTGGCAACCCTCTCCTTTGGGAGTGGGGATGGGGAATAGATGGTGAGTGAAAAATAAAACAGCACATTTGGAAAATGTATTGGATTATATACACAAGAAACCTATTCATTTTTCCTCTGGTTGGACACAGCCTCATGGGGCTCTGAGGATGAGAAACCATTTCTTTCATATTTAGCACCAACCATTTAGTGTCCAGCTTCCTTTTCAAGATAAGTTTCAATAAGAAAGCACAATTCTCCCTCTGGCTATCCCGATCTTAGGAGATTTTCCCAAAGAGAACAAACCACAACTCCTCTGCAGCATGTGACACATTTCACCTTAGGAAGGGGCATCCTGTATAGTAGCAGTGATAATCATTCATTCTTATGGAACAGGTACAATTTGCCAGACACTGTACTAAGGAGGTAGATATTGTCATTGCCCCATTTTACAGATGTAGAAACTGAGACACAGAGAGGTGGAAGTGAACTATCCAACCTGGCATCAAGCTCGAGAATCCATGTTTATAATCACCAAGCCATGCCACCCCGAGACACAAAGTTGGGAGAACCCCTAGGGTGGTATCTCTGATAACATCCCTCTGCTGAACCAAGATATTGGTGAAAGATTTTATTCAGAGCCAGGCCCTACTCCTCGACTCAGCACCAGCCTCTTCAGATGCAGACTTTTAAGTCACACCCTCTCCAAAGCACATCCATGCACACACAGACACATGCACACTCTGACCCTCATCTTTGCCCCCCAGCTCCTTGCAGTTCTTCCAGTTCCCTCTGGCCTCTCCCACCTTGGGCTGCCCACTGCTCTGCTCCACAAATGCCTGGCCTTTCTCACACTCACCCTCAAAAGCTCTCCTAACGCTAGGGCTGCTCCACACAGGACTTCCCACCTTAGTCACCCATACTGAAACTGTCCATGTGTCCCTCTCCTCCTTCCCTTGGACTGGGAACTGCTGGAGGGCAGGGACGGTGAGCTCTGTTTCTCTCCACAGCATCCAGTGTGGAGACTGACATATAGAAGTAGATGCTTAAATTAGAATCTGGTTAACGGATAAATCCCTATCTGAAAGCCATTCTGCCACTGCTTAAACTGCTCCTCCAATAAGGCAGTCACCATTTCCCAAGGTTGTCCATTGGTTCCAACTGTAGACAAGTATGGTCGACCGAGTTTGCAAGCAGGGAGGATATGTTAGTGCATTAACCTAAACCTTTGCTTTGGCTCTACTCCTCCTGGGAAGGGGATGTCCCCCTCTTCACCCTAGGGAAGAGAACACAGAAGGCTCTTCTGCCAGGGGCCTGGGTGCAGGGCTGGGATGGGACTTCATCCCCCAAACATACTGCCCACCCCAGCTGCGATGCAGAGTGTGTTCCAGGGAGGCACAGGAGGTAGCCAGCAGCCCTTGGAAGAGACTTAGGCTAATTCTAAGCTGTCAGACCACGAAAGGGTGAGGGCTCTGTCTTGGCAGGAAAAGCCCTGAAAAACCCTGAGAACATTTGCTGTGACGTTGGAAATGCTCTTCTGGCAGAACCTGAAAGAGACATTCTGGCTCTAAGCAGGCTTAAGAGGCTCATCAGCCCCTAAGCTGTGGTCAGCTGACATCTGTGGTGCGGGGAGGGGGTGGCGCTCCAGCTGGAGGAGACCCAATTCCCAAGAGCACGAGAGACCCACCCACCATCCCACCTGGGGATCATCCACCCCACCCCTCACTCTTCTACCCTGTGGGGGATTTTCTGAGCGTGGCCCAAGAGAGGCTCTGCCTCTGGGGGTCATCGGGGACTGTGTAGGTGACCGGTTTGGAAAATCTCTGTGGAGCATTCAGAAGAGATGGAGGGGTAAAGGGAGTCCAAGTCCTTGCTAGTAGAAATACCAAGGACTTGGGAGCCAAGAAGAGTCTAGTTTAAGTTCCATCTACCCTCTGATGCTCTGGCCTTAGGCAAATCTTTTAATACCCCTCCCCAGCTTTAACTGTCTTATCTTTAAAATGAGGACAATAAAAAGATCTGCCTCTAAAAGAATGTATGTATTTTTCAACTATGAAGTATCACTGACCCCTGTGACCTAGCACATAGTAAGTTTGTCCTTCAGTGGTCAGAGCTGATAACCACGTGGCTGCCCAGATTAAGGAATGGACATCTGTAAAATCCTCGAAATGCCCAGGAAAGAGGTGCAGCAGGCACCCCAGGAGCAGTTTTCATACCTTATTACCCGGGGCTCTCCATCCTCAACCCCGACAGCCTGGAAAAGCTTACCCGTAGCCTTGGGACAGCACCAGACCTCTTGATGAACAAGGTTATATGATGTTGTTTTAATTAACTCTTTATTCAAGAATAATTTCAGACTTACAGAAAAGTTGCAAAAATAAGAAGAGTATAAACGACACCCATATATCCTTCCTCCAGATTCAACTACTGTTGACCTTTTGCCCCATGTGCTCTATCATCCATGCCCTATCCCCTGACACACACACACAGGCACACACACACACACAATTTCTTCTGGAACCATTTAAGAGAAAATTGAATCCATCATGGGCTTTTACTCCCAAATACGTTAGTGTGTATTTCCCAATAATAAAGCTATTCTTTTAATAACTATAGTGGTTATACAATTTTTATTGGGTCAAAGCAATTTCTAAATTGAGCCCCACAGTCTGTACGTTCTTGACCTAGACAGCTCCAGTTCAAGGGCAACGGTTTCTGCAGTGGCAGCCAAATGTGTTTAGGACTCTGACTTCTGTCTCTGCCGTCCTGTCCCCCTGAACCTCCCCCCACCCTCCCCCCACAGCTATGTGGATGCACTGAATACGAACTCACCTTTTGGGGGCATTAACTATATGCCAGGTACTGTGCTAAACCCTTTCCATCAATTAACTCACACAATCCTCACATCTATCCTCATTTCACTGGGGAGGAAGTGAGGCTTAAAGAGAGAGGTAACTTGCAAGGTTAAGGGGATGCAGGTGGTGGAGTCAAAATTGGCACCTATGTAGTCCGATTAGTGCCCATGAGTTTAGCCACTGCCTCTTTACACACGCTACCACCCACACACACGATCTCTAACCATTTTCTGCATGATGAAGCGGAATGGCTTTGCTTTGGGCTTCAAGAAAACCCAAGTTTGCTGTCCTGGCCAGCAACCAGGAAACCATGAGCAGGCTGGAAGCCAGAGTGAGGTGACCTGGCACAACTAAGCCCAAGGAAAGATGATCTGTGGTCACAAAAGCTACAGATATTGTTTTCCTCAAGGTCTATTATATATTCCACTTTGGACATATAGGGCTCAGAGAAGCAGGAAGGCCACTAGACTCTCTCCATACTTCCCTGTCACCTGAGACTTAACAGGGAAGTAGTAACCTCAGTGTACATGCTACTCTTTAGAGAAAAACAAATTCATACACAAAAGAGGCTACATCTTTTTAAAGTATTGATCTTAACAGAAGCTAGGGGAGGAGATTTTTAAATGAATTAAATTGAGAGTAAAGTCCACAAGAATTCTGGTGACATTTTCTGCCATCCCGTCTCTCCTGGGTGAGTTGGCCTTCACTCCCTTCTGTCATTAGAGCTTTGGTTGAAAAGTCTGAGGGAACATCTTCATGTATCTTGCTTGAACACTAAAAAGGCTGAACTAACAGAGCATGTGACTGTAAGGAAGTCTCTTTAACTCTCTGTGCTGGTTTGAAAGGATTATGTGCCCTAGAAAAGCCATGTTTTAATCCTGTTCCATCTTGTGGAGGCAGCTGTTTCTTTTAATGCCTAGTCAATACTGTAGGTTGGAAACTTGAGTAGATTGTCTCCACGGAGATGTGACACACCCAATTGTGGATACTAACCTTTGATTAGAGAGAGCTGTGACTCCACCCATTCCAGGTGGGTCTTGGTTAATTTACTGGAACCCTTTAAAAGAGGAAACATTTAGGAGATGGCGACAGAGCCACAGGAACCACGAGAGCCCACGCAGCCAGACACCTTTGTCGATGAAGAAGGAAAATGCCCCCTGGGAGAGCTTCATGAAGCAAGAAGCCTGGAGAAAAAGCTAGTAGACATCTCCATGTTCACCATGTGTCTTTTCAGCTCAGAGAAATACCCTGAACTTCGTCAACCTTTCTTGAATGAAGGTACCTCTTGTTGCTGCCTTAATTTGGACATTTTTATAGACTTCCTTTAATTGGGACATTTTCACGGCCTTAGAACTGTAAACTTGCAACTTAATAAATTCCCCCTTTTAAAAGCCATTCCATTTCTGGTATATCGCATTCTGGCAGCTTGCAACTAAGCCCAAATTCTACATAAAAAGTTATGATAATTGTGAGGCTCAAGCCAGATAATGTTTATGAAGCACTCTACAAACAGTAAGACATTAACACAAAAAACTTCTCATTCAGAAAAACAAAAAGTAAATGTTTTGACAGCCACTTAAAAACAGCAAGCAAATGAAACCACATTCCTCCAGTTTTCCCCTCTGCCAGTATTTACTTAAGACACCATGCCAGTTTACTGAGATGCTGCTATCTTATGCTAAGAAAAAAGATTCACACCCATGTTCTCTGCTGAAGAGACAGAAAACTGGAGCAGGCACCCCATTAAATCACCAAATATTCCATATCTCAACAGTCTTCCTTCTCCAAAGTCCTCGATTTAGGGAACCTAAAACTTACTCCCATGGATAACAAAAAAAGAATGGAAAGATGCCATGAATGTCCAAGAAACTTACATGCAGCCTCTTCAGGCACACAGCACCACAAACCGGAGTTCATGCCTCTCCTCCACCAGCCAGCATCTGTCCTTTCTCTAACACATGCTTCTCCTGTGAGGAAAATGTCTGTGAAGCAACTTGCAACCGTTTTTCTTAAAAAGGTTTTCCCAGACCTTTTCTGAGATGGTTTTAAGACCACAGTACAAATTATATCTCTTAATCCTTCCTTCAGCTTTCTACATAACACCAACTCTCGTTCCTTTCTCATAGAACCTAATATTTAAATCAACGAACCAGCCAGCTTTCACCCTTGATAAAACAACCAGGAAATGAAATGTAAAGTGTAGGGTTATGCCAAAACTTGCCATGCTGGGAAAGTTAACCTTTTCTTAACCTTCAACAACAAGAGCTCTCAGAATGTTTTAAATATATGTAAGCTGCTAGTTTTCCAAAAATACTTTGTGGGATGGTTGCTTTCTGGTTCGAAATAAAGTTTGTGGGACTGTTGTTCCCAGCAACACCTTGGTCAGAAAGATGACAAATAAAGGAACTAAGAGGCTGAGACGCTATAAGACAAATGTCACTAACATGACGTTTGACATTTGTCTGGGGAGGGAAACGTGGCAGATAAAACAGATCCCGTAGGACGGCCTTGAGTGACAGTGTAATTAAACCTCAAAAGGGCAGCTTCCTGGGCCATCCAGTACTCACTGGCTTTCCTGAAGGGCCTTTTGGTTGGTTCCTAAGGCCAGTTAGGAATCCAGAAGCCCTACTTGGACATTCTGACACACACAGTTCAGCCTCACTCTCCAATTCCTCCTTTCTCCCTTTAATTTCAGACTAGAGAATGGATTTGCTGAACCACAAGCACACCCCCTACACACCTGGCATTATCTTCAGAAGAATGACCCACCTTAAGGGGACTTGGACCCTTGGCTCGTGCCAGTCCTGACACCCAGACTCTCCAGACAGGTTCTCAGTCACCCACTCCCCTGCTTATACGGCTGAGGCCAATCAAGGCGGACCTTAACTCATATGGCAGAAGCCTTATAAGCAAAGGAAATTGGATGCAGAAGTAAAATCCACAAATCAAAAGAAGCCAGAAATGAGAGAAGCCGGCCAGGGAGATCACCACGTGATTGCGGGGCGCCGCCACCAGAACACTGCAGGCTCTGGAGAAATCACCGCCTGATGGACACCCTGAGTTCAGACTTCTGCCTTCCAAAACTGTGAGCCAATAAACTCCTGTTGTTTAAGCCCACCAGTGCATGGTATTTGTCATATCAGCCCCCACAAACAAAGACAATTAGGCTATTATGTAATTGCTACTACTATTCTTATTGCCATTAATGACACTATTATTACAATTATTATTATATCTTGCTAGCTGGCTGAGGGGCTCATTGGAAAGTAGAGAAGTCTCAGTGAACAAAAAGTCTTTTTAAAGCGAATGTCAGCACCACCTAGTCTAGAATTGGGAGAAAAAGGTGCAGATTCCGTATATGTTTTGTCCCTCATTAATCCAAAATTGAACCCAAAGTACAGAAACCAAAACTAAAATCCAACTGCCTTAGCTCAAGATTTTCTGCTTCAAGAAATGGACTCTGGAGAGTATTACAGTATCTACTAAATACCAGGAGCAACTAATGCATCCTGAAAACGTCATACAGCGTTTCTGTCCAAAATTCAACTGGAGAAAAAAAATTAGTCATGGCAATTCTTTGTCCCCCTAATTTATGGAGCCATAGTAGAGGAGGCCACAAAAAAAAAAAAAAAAAGAGGAAAAGAAAATCAATCTCAGACATTCAAAAATGCTCACAGCAAATCTGAGAAAGCAAACTGACGCAAAACATTTTTAATGTCAGGAAAAGGAGAACAATTAATTAGTCTCTCAAGAAATTGCCAAGGAAGAAGGCAGAAAATAAAATCAGCTACCACCAGGATCCCTTCCTCCGCACACAGTCTGCCTTTAATGGTAGAGGATGCCCTCACACACTGCTTTCCCCTAGGCCTGGGAGGTTGCAGCGAGGCCCTGGGGGGTAGGGCTTATTAATCACCAGGGACTTTACAAACAGAGTTATCATAGAACAGTCAGCAAGAGAAGAAGGGCGTGAGGCTGCCACAGTGGCTTGAAGTCTGCACACCCCCTCAATAGCCCAGCTCAGGGCCCTTGCCTAATGCTTCATGGAAAAGACAGAAACTATTCTACAGGAACATCCACCACATCTAGGGGCCTCCTTGCACTGGCGCCAGAGCTTGCAGCCTTTCCTCCCATCAAAAGTGCCCTGCACTTGTCTGAGACCAGTAGAGATTTATACTCTGGATCCCATTCTTGCCTCCTCGGGATCTCTAGTCCAGCAATATCTCACCTCTTTTCTGCATCATCACTTTCTTCCTCTCCAGTGGATCATTTCCATCATAACAAAAACATGCTATAGGACCTCCCACTTAAAAAAAAAAAAGGACACACACAAAATCTCCCTTAAACCCAGATCACTTTCCAGATGCTAGATAATACCCCAACTCTACTTCCCCATAAAACTACTTGAAAGATTGGCCTATACATACTGACTCCTTTTCCCCTCTTCATATGTTCTCTTTCACCTACTCCATTCGGGCTTTGCCCTTGAAGCTTCTGTCTGCTCATTCTCCTGAGTTCTCTCCTACCTTCCTACCTTCTCAGTCTCCTTTGCTGGATTTGCCTCTTTTCCTAACTTCCAGATGCTGCCATGTCCCAAGGCTTAAGGTGTCTTCTCTTTTCTGTCTACACTCCCTTCCTAGGTGATTTCCTCCAATCCCCCCTGACCTTGAATATCATCTAAAATACCCACTCAGTCCTCGTTTTGCCACGGTTCAGATACATATATCTACCTGGTATATACACATCTTAAAGGTAACAGGGAAAAATAAGTGCTCATGATTCTCCACCACCTCACACCTGCTCCTCTCCCAAATCTAGGAGTCATCTTACTCTTCTCTTTTCCTTAGAGACTATATCCCATACAGTAGGAAGATCTATAGATTTTACTTCCTAAATGCAAGCTGAACCTGGCCACTTCTCTCCATGTCCAGTGCCATCATCCTCAGTCAAGCCACCATCACCTCTTACCTGAGCTATAGTAACTGTCTCCACTGCTCCCCTGCTTCCCTGCAGTTGCCTACCAACAGTTCAGTCTCTTCACAGAAGGTAGAGTGATCTTTTTAAAATTGCAAATCTAATCATATCACTCCTCTACTTAAAACCCTCCAGTGATTTCTTGCTGGGTTTAGAATACCAAAATCTCCTTACCCTGGATCACAGAGACTTACATCATTATTTCTCTCCTATCTCTGACCTCTTCTCATACCATTCTTTCCCTGTTTGCTGTATTCCAGCCACACTGGCCTTTCTGATCCTTGGACATGAGGCTCTTTGTGCCTTAGGCACTTGCACTGGCTGTTCCCCTTTCCTGGAATGCTTTTCCACCTCAGCATCACTGTCATCCAATTCCACTAAGCTAGAAGTCACTTGCTATCACATACCTTATTTAAATTTTCTGCATGGCAGTTAACACTATCTATTTATTTACTAACTACAAGATTGCAAGCTCCATGAGCACTTGGACCTGGTCTGTTTGGTTCACTTCTGTGGCCCCAACACCTAGAGCTATGATGCTGGTTCATAGGGGGAGTTTAATAAATAACAGTTGACCCACTTATGAGCCCATTTTAACAGAGAGGTTCTGACACCCTCAGCGAACTTCCCCATCTCCCCTTCACAACCCAGCTAGGCAGGAGGACAGGACCACAGCCAGGCCCTAAGTCCTCTCATCCATCAGTGTTTCAACCAACTAACAAGTGTGGGGGTTCCCACTGGAGTCCAAACCCTGGAGGGAAGCTCCGAGATTTTCTGGGACCATTTCAGCTTCAACTGTGCTGTCCCCCTACTCACTAACAATGTTTTCAAGTTGGTGAAAAGGGAATTCTGACTTACTCCCGGAAAGTACTCCCAGTTCCAGTCAGCCCACCGACAAGACCTTTGGCTGGTTTATTCCTTCAATGAACAAACATTTACCGAGTGCCTACTCCATGCCAGGCACTGGGGCAAAGGATCAAAAGCAGTTTCTGCCCTTACGGAGCTCACAAAGGAGCTGACAAAGTAAGAAAAGCTGTAGCTCAGGCGCATGCCCTGGAGCGAGAAGTAAAAGCACTAGTGGCGTTAGAATGTGGACGGCGCGTGAACTTAATGTTCCTCGATCTGATTTCTACACACCCATATCTGCGGTGCTAACCTGCCCGGTGCGGAAACGCTCCAAGGTTTTTGCGGAAAACCTACTGCTTGACTAGCCGAGGCGGGAGTTAAGTGTCGGGTTCAGCGCCGACTAAAAGAGAGGTTTGAGGAATTTTATTGGTTGGTCGGTTGCCCTCCCCACCCCTACCCAATCCCCACAGGCCCGCCAGAGGTGGGGGGAGGGGAAGAGGAACGGTTCCGACTCTTCTCGACGGTCCCAGAAGACAGAGCCAAAGGAGAAGGCCTCTCCAAGCGAAATTCCCTTGGTCGCCTTCTCAGGCTCGGTATCCTGGGCCGAATTTCTTGTTCTACTCTCTCCACCCCGCCCCGCTCCATCCCGGTCCGGGCTCCCACTCCTCTCCGCGCGGACGCGGGCGGGGAGGTGTGTCCGGCCCCTCACACTCAGCTCGCGAATCCCGCCGGATTGCGTGGTCCAGGACGCAGAGTTTGCAGCGCCTGCCCCCGCCCAGACCACCGCGCCGGTCCCACACCGGAGCTGCGGACTCCAGCCCGCCTTCTCCCGGAGCCCGCCACACAGCCCCGGCACACAAAAACACCCGACGCGGGCGGCCGCCGCGCTGTGCGCGCCAACTCGCCCGGCGCCCAGGCGGGGCTAGAAGGAGGGGCAGGGGGCGCCCAGCAGGGACGGCCCGCGCCCCCAGGCGCGCAGGTGCGAGGCGCGGTGAGGCCTCCCCAGACCCCGGCGCCGCAGCCGCGCCCCCACTCACTCACTCGATGAAGTAGCTGGCGCCCTCCTCCGTGAAGCCCTCCTCCCAGCCGCGGGGCAGGTCTGCGGAAACGTGAGAAAACTCGGGTCAAACTCGGGTAGACGCGACGCGCGGCTCCCGAGAGCGCCCACCCCGCCGGCCCGTAGCCCACCTGAGCGGATCATGTGGCCCGAGTTGACGGGCTCCCCGGTGCGCGGGTGCAGCCAGGTCGTGCAGCGGAGCTGGTCACTGTGGGGAGAGAGGTGCACCTGTTAGCGCCGCCACCGCCCGCGGGCCCGCACGCTCAGCAGCCCGCCCTGCCCACATCCCGCATCCCCGCGCCGTACTTGATAAAGAAGACGCGGCCGTCCCGGCATACGCCGTAGGACCAGTGTTCAGGTAAAGTGTCCCGTCCGACCGCCGCCGCCGCCATGTTCCCCAAGCGCGGAGCCGCTGCCGCCGCCGCCGCCGCGGGGCGGGGAGGAGGCAGGGGAGGGGGCGGCGGGGGCGGAGGGGGCGGCGGGCAGGCGGGCTGGGCCTGCGCTGGCCCCTGCAGCTCCCCAGAGCGCTCCATCGCCTCGCGGGCTCCTCGCGGCGCGAGCGCGCGTTAAGCTTCGGGGCGCCTGGAGTTCCGGCCCGGCCCCAGGAGTTCGCTGCCGCACGGGACGACCAGAGCGCTGCGGCCGCGGCCTTTGTCCCCGCGCCTTCCCCGCCCCCACCCCGCCCGCCCGGGCGCGCCCGCCTCGCGCCCCTTTGCCCCGAGGCCCCGGCCGGATTGGAGGTGTGTTGCTGATGGAAGTGCCGACAGCCTGAGGACCCGCGGCTAGACCTGACAAACTCTGGGAACAGTCGCGCACCCCATGTACCCCAGTAAACACCTCGTGAATCCCACGGCAGAATTTCTCTCCCCCAGGAACTGTGCTTCTTTGTGAACCTCACAATCCTAAACGGTCACTTCCATTTGCCGTGACTCAGTTACTTCCTCGGTAAAACGAAGTTTATCATCAGGACTACACGGAATTGTTGCATCGATTACACGAGATAACAGTGGTATGAAGTGCTTACTTACACCCTAGCACCTAGTAGCTGCTCTAGTAACGCCTGGCTGCATCCGCGCACCTGGGAGACGGATAACTCCGGCCACGTGATCTGCTCAGGTGGGCTAGGGGCGTTTCTAAGTTTGCAGCTGGGATATGAGGCCAGAGGGCAAAGTCCCGGCACCTGAAGTTGCACGGATCACAGGCTTCTGCCTTCAAATCCTGTCCAAGTGACAGAAAGAAGGGGTGCTGGGGGCTGAACTATCCCTCGACCATCTTTTGAAGAGCGGACCAGCCAGGTGGGGCCTCTGGTCAGGGCTCTGTAGGGCTCTACACAGCTGGATCTTATGTTCAGGTCTCTGCTCTGACATCATCCCCCAGGGAGCCACCTCCTGAGCCCTCTGTTCAAAGGAGACTCTTCCCCTTCTTTCACTGTCTATTCCATGACTTATTGCACTTAATTGACCTTGGTTGCGTGTTTGTTTATTGTCATGTTTGTTTGCTGTGCATTAGTTGTCCCCCAGCCCCACCCACACTGAAACGTCAGTGGGATGACAGGAGAGACCTTGTCTGCCTCATATACTGGCATGTCTCCAGCGTCTGGACCAGTGCCTGGAATAGTATCTAGCTCACATATGCATTCAGTAAATGTCAAATGAGTGAATGAAACACACTCCTCACTCAGACACTCAGATACTCGGACACTCTGAGCATGGACAGAGCAGGAAGCTAGCTAGCTCTGGGCAAGTGCCAGGCCCAGCCTTCCAGGCTCATGTGAAAATGAGACTGTATGCAGTGTGGGAATTGGTTATTCAGAAATGCTCCCGGAGGAGGTGAAATTAAGCTTGGTTCTGAAGGACTGGTCGGGTTTAACCTGGAAGAGAGTCCCCCACAGGGAAGGAATAGGAGAGCAAACACATTTGTGGGAGACGTGCAGGATGTTGAGACCACAAAGGGACCCTTCCTTGGGAACAGATAGTGGTATTGTGCAGTTATGAGTCAGAAGAGGGAGCTGAGTGTGATTGTGTAGCACCCTGAACACCTATCTGAAGGCACCTCTTCCCTCTGAGGAGGTTCTTGAGCAAATGACATTAAGAAAGTCATATTTTTATTGTTAAACATTAATTTTAAAAAATACAATAAATAGGCAAAGGACATGAGCACATAGTTCATAGAGAAGAAATACAAGTGGACTTTAAATCAATGAAAAAATACTCGATTATTTTAGTTTGCTAAAACTGCCAGAATGCAATATACCAGAAATGGAATGGCTTTTATAAAGGGATTTATTAAGTTACAGGTTTACAGTTCTAAGGCCATAAAAATGTCCAAACTAAGGCATCCAGAGAAAGATACCTCTACTCTGAAGGAAGATCGAAGTCCGTCACATGGAAGGCACATGACTGGTGTCTGTGTCCTTTCATGGCTTCTGGTATTAAACAGCTCGCTCAGCTTCTGTGGATCCTTTTGGCTTGCTTAGAATCACATGGGAAGGCACATGGTGACGTCTGCTGGGCTCTGCATCTCCAAATACCTATGACTAAGCATCTGCTCTCTCTGTTGGCACTCCAAGCAACTCTAAATGTCTGCATCTGTGTTGCTTCTGGTTCCTGTCTAGCTTCTGTCAGCTCTCTCAGCTCCTGGCGTCTCCTGGGGCTTCTGCATTTCCAAAGGCCTGCATGTATGTCTCTTCTGATCTATTTCTCTCTTCATGAGCTACTCTCTCTCTCTCTTTTTTTTTAAATTTTTTAAAAACAAAAAACACCAAACGCAAACATTCTTAACTTTCTTAACATTCTACACATATGAACAGTAATTCACAATATCATCACATACTTCCATATTCATCATCATGATTATTTCTTGGTGATTCTTCTATTCAGAAAAAGAAATAAAAAGAAAACAGAAAAAAATCCATATATACCATGACCCTTACCCCTCCCTTTCATTGATCACTAGCATTTCAAACTAAATTTATTTTAAAATTTTTCCCCCTATTATTTATTTTTATTCCGTATGTTCTACTCATCTGTTGATAAGGTAGATAAAAGGAGCATCAGACACAATTTTTTCACAATCACACAGTCATATTGTGAAAGCTACATCATTATACAATCATCTTCAAGAAACATGGCTACTGGAACACAGCTCCACATTTTCAGGCAGTTCCCTCCAGCCTCTCCCTTACATCTTGACTAACAAGGTGATACCTATTTAATGCGTAAGAATAACCTCCAGAATAACCTCTCGGAAGATTCCTCTTGGAATCTCTCAGCCATTGACACTTTATTTTGTCTCATTTCACTCTTCCCCCTTTTGGTCAAGGAGGTTTTCTCAATCCCTTGATGCTGAGTCTCAGCTCATTCTAGGATTTCTGTCCTATGTTGTCAGGAAGGTCCACATCCCTGGGAGTCATGTCCCACGTAGACAGGGGAGAGTGCTGAGTTTGCTTGTTGTGTTGGCTGGAGAGGCCACATCTGACCAACAAAAGAGGTTCTCTTGGGAGTGACTCTTAGGCCTGATTTTAAGTAGGCTTAGCCTATCCTTTGTGGGGTTAAGTTTCATATGAACAAACCCCAAGATTGGGGGCTCAGCCTATAGCTTTGGTTGTTCACACTGCTTGTGAGACTATCAAGAATTCAACTTGGGGAAGTTGAATTTTCCCCACTTCTCACCATTCCCCAAAGGGAACTTTGCAAATGCTTTTTAATTCACTGTTCAAATCACTGTGGGATTTATTGGGGCATCACTCTGGACAAACCAACAAAATCTCATGTCCTACTCAAGGTTCCATGTACTTATGGTGTTCAGTTAAGCTGTCTACATAAGTTATATTAGGAAATGCACTAGTCAAAATATAAATTTTGTACCAAATAAACATTTTTTGCTTTAGTCTCACACATAAGTTGAAATTTTAAAAATATTAATTACCATCCATTTTCAGCACCCTGCAGTAATGACATTCCTTTGTTCTTCCTCATGCAAAAGCATTTTTTAAATTTGTACATTTAGTCACTATCATTATACACTCTAGGCATTCCTGAATTATACCATCTCAGTCTTTATCGTCTTTCTTTCTGATTTCATTTGTGCCCCCAGCCCTCCTCCCTCTGTCATTCTCACATGCAGCTTCATTCAGTGTCTCAACATAATTGTATTACAGTTAGGTAGTATTGTGCTGTCCATATGTTTGAGTTTTTACATTCAGTCCTGTTGCACAATCTGTATCCCTTCAGCTCTAAGTACCCAATATCTTACCCTATTTCTATCTCCTGATGGTCTCTGTTACCAGTGAAATTCTCCAAGTTTATTCACTTATGTTAGTTCATATCAGTGAGACCATACAGTATTTGTTCTTTTGTTTCTGGCTAATCTCACTCAGCATAATGTCCTTAAGGTCCATCCATGTTGTTACATACTTCATAACTTTATTCTGTCTTACGGCTGCATAATATTCCATTGTATGTGTATACCACAGTTTGTTTAGCCACTTCTCTGTTGATGGACATTTTGGCAATTTCCATCTCTTCGCAATTGTAAATAGTGCTGCTATAAACATTGGTGTGCAAATGTCCATTTGTATCCTTGCCCTCATGTCCTCTGAGTAGATACCTAGCAATGGTATTGCTGGGTCATATGGCAATTCTATATTGAGCTTTTTGAGGAACCGCCAAACTGCCTTCCACAGCGTTTGTACCCTTTGACATTCCCACCAACAGTGGATAAGTGTGTTTCTTTCTCCACATCCTCTCCAGCACTTGTCATTTTGTTTTATTGATAATGGCCATTCTGGTGGGTGTAAGATGATCTCATTGTGGTTTTGATTTGCATTTCTCTAATAGCCAAGGAAGTTGAGCATCTTTTCATGTGCCTTTTGGCCATTTGTATTTCCTCTTCTGAGAAGTGACTGTTCAAGTCTTTTGCCCATTTTGTAATTGGATTGACTGTCTTTTTGTTGTTCAGTTGAACAATCTCTTTATAAATTCTGAATATTAGACCTTTATCTGATATGTCATTTCCAAATATTGTCTCCCATTGTGTAGGCTGTCTTTTTACTTTCTTGACGAAGTTCTTTGATGCACAAAAGTGTTTAATTTTGAGTAGTTCCCATTTATTTATTTATTTATTTAATGCTTTTGCTTTAGGTGTAAGGTATAGGAAACTGCCTCCTACTATAAGATTTATAAGATATTTCCCTACATTTTTTGCTAACAGTTTTATGGTCTTAGATCTAATGTTTAGGTCTTTGATCCATTTTGAGTTAACTTTTATATAGGGTGTCCTCTTTCATTCTTTTGCATATGGATATCCAGTTCTCTACGCACCATTTATTGAAGAGACTGTTCTGTCCAAGTGAGTTGGCTTGACTGCCTTATCAAAGATCAATTGTCCATAGATGAGAGGGTCTCTATCTGAACACTCTATTCTATTCCATTGATAAGTATATCTATCTTTATGCCAGTACCATGCTGTTTTGACCACTGTAGCTTCATAATACGCCTTAAAGTCAGGTAGCATGAGACCTCTGACTTCATTTTTTATTCTCAGGATACTTTTAGCAATTCGGGGCACCCTGCCCTTCCAGATAAATTTGGTTATTGGTTTTTCTATTTCTGAAAAGTAAGTTTTTGGGATTTTAATTGGTATTGGCGTTGAATCTGTAAGTCAATTTAGGTAGAATTGGCATCTTAGCTATATTTAGTCTTCCAATCCATGAACAGGGTATGCCCTTCCATCTATTTAGGTCTTCTGTGATTTCTTTTAACAATTTTTTTGCATAGGTCTTTTGTCTCTTTAGTTAAATTTATTCCTAAATATTTTATTCATTTGGTTGCAATTGTAAATGGAATTTTTTTTCTTGATTTCCCCCTCAGATTATTCATTACTAGTGTATAGAAACACTACAGATTTTTGAGTGTTGATCTTGTAACCTGCCACTTTGCTGCACTCATTTATTCCTCTAGTAGTTTTGCTGAGGATTTTTCAGGGTTTTTGACATATCATCTGCAAACAGTGAGAGTTTTACTTCTTCCTTTCCAATTTTGATGCCTTGTATTTCTTTTTCTTGTCTAATTGCTCTGGCTAGAACTTCCAACACAATGTTGAATAACAGTAGTGATAGTGGACATCCTTGTCTTGTTCCTGATTTTAGGGGGAAAGTTTTCAGTTTTTCCCCATTGAGGATGATGTTAGCAGTGGGTTTTTCATATATTCCCTTTATCATGTTGAGGAAGTTCCCTTCTATTCCTATCCTTTGAAGTGTTTTCAACAGGAAAGGATGTTGAATTTTGTCAGATGCCTTTTCTGCATAGATGATCATGTAGTTTTCCTGCTTTGATTTGTTGATATGGTGTATTACATTAATTGATTTTCTTATGTTGAACCATCCTTGCATACCTGGGATGAATCCTACTTGGTCATGATGTATAATTCTTTTAATGTGTTGCTGGATTCAATTTGCAAGAATTTTGTTGAGGTTTTTTGCATCTATGTTCATTAGAGAGATTGGTCTGTAGTTTTCTTTTTTTGTAATATCTTTGTCTGGCTCTGGTATGAGGGTGATGTTGCCTTCATAGATGAGTTAGGTAGCTTTCCCTCCTCTTCAATTTTTTTGAAGAGTTTGAGCAGGATTGGTACTAATTCTTTCTGGAATGTTTGGTAGAATTCACATGTGAAGTCATTGGTCCTGGACTTTTCTTTTTGGGGAGTTTCTTAATGACTGCTTCAATGTCTTTACTTGTGATTGGTTTGTCGAGATCGTCTATTTCTTCTCAAGTCAAAGTTGGTTGTTCATGCCTTTCTAGAAAGTTGTCCATTTCATCTACATTGTTGTATTTATTAGCATAAAGTTGTTCATAGTATCCTGTCATTACTTCCTTTATTTCTGTGGGGTCAGTGGTTATGTCTCCACTTCCATTTCTGATCTTATTTATTTGCATCCTCTCTCTTCTTTTTGTCAGTCTTGCTAAGGGTTCATCAATCTTATGGATTTTCTCATAGAAACAACTTCTGGTTTTGGTGATTTTCTCAATTGTTTTCATTCTCTCAATTTCATTTATTTCTGCTCTAATCTTCATTACTTCTTTCCTTTTGCTTGCTTTGGGATTAGTTTCCTGTTCTTTCTCTACTTCTTCCAAGTGGACAGTTAATTCCTCCATTTTTGCCCTTTCTTCTTTTTTGATATAGGCATTTAGAGCAATAAATTTCCCTCTTAGCACTGCCTTTGCTGCATCCCATAATTTTTTTTTTTTTTTTTTTTTACATGGGCAGGTACCGGGAATCGAACCCAGGTCCTCGGGCTTGGCAGGCAAGCATTCTTACCTGCTGAGCCACCATGGCCCCATCCCATAAGTTTTGATATGTTGTGTTTTCATTTTCATTTGCCTCAAAATATTTATTAATTTCTCTTGTAATTTCTTCCTTGACCCACTGGTTGTTGTGTATTGTTGAGCCTCCCCATATTTGTGAATTTTATGGCACTCTGCCTATTATTGATTTCCAACTCCATTCCTTTATGATCTGAGAAAGTGTTTTGTATGATTTCAATCTTTTTAAATTTATTGAGACTTGCTTTGTGACCCAGCATATGGTCTATCCTTGAGAATGATCCATGAGCACCTGAGAAAAAGGTGTGTCCTGCTGTTGTGGGGTGTAATGTTCTATAAATGTCCAGTAAGTCTAGTCATTTATTGTATTATTCAAATTCTCTGTTTCTCTTGATCCTCTGTGTAGATGTTCTGTCCATTGATGAGAGTGGTGAATTGAAGTCTCCAACTATTATGGTAGATGTGTCTATTTCTCTTTTCAGTGTTTGCCGCATGTATTTTGGAGCATTCTGGCTCGGTGCATAAATATTTATGATTGTTATGTCTTCTTGTTGAATTGTTCCTTTTATTAATACATAGTGTCCTTCTTGTCTCTTTTAACTGTTTTACATTTGAGGTCTAATTTGTTGGATATTAGCATAGCTACTCCTGCTCTTTTCTGATTGTTATTTGCATTAAATATCTATTCCCAACATTTCACTTTCAACCTATGTTTATTCTTCGATATAAGATGTGTTTCCTGTAGATAGCATATAAATAGGTCCTGTTTTTTAATCCATTCTGCCAGTCTATGTCTTTAGAGTGGGGAGTTTAACCCATTAACATTATACTCTCTTCTACCATTTTGCATTTTGGATTTTATATGTCATACTAATTTTTCTTCTTTTTACCTTTACTGATAGTCTTCATTTCTACACTCTTCTCCGCACCTCTCTTTCCTGTCTTTTTGTATCTGCCTCTAGTGCTCCCTTTAGTGTTTCTTGCAGAGCCAGTCTCTTGGTCACAAATTCTCTCAGTGATTTTTTTGTCTGAAAATCTTTTAATTTCTTCCTCATTTTAGAAGGACAATTTTGCTGGATATAGAATTCTTGATTGGCAGTTTTTCTCTTTTAGTAATTTAAATATATCATCCCACTGTCTTCTCACCTCCATGGTTTCTGCTTAGAAATCTACGCATAGTCTTAGTGGACTTCTCTTGTATGTGATGGTTTGCTTTTCTCTTGCTACTTTCAAGATTCTCTCTTTCTCTTTGGCCTCTGACATTGTGATTAGTAAGTGTCTTGGAGTACGTCTATTTGGATCTATTCTGTTTGGGGTACACTGCACTTCTTGGATCTGTAATTTTGAGGCTTTTGTAAGAGTTGGGAAATTTTCAGTGATAATTTCCTCCATTAATTTTTATCCTCCTTTCCCCTTCTCTTCTCCTTCTGGAACACCCACAGCACGTACATTTGTGCGCTTCATATTGTCCTTCAATTCCCTGAGTCCCTGCTCATGTTTTTCCATTTTTTTCCCTATAGTTTCTTTTGCTTGTTGAACTTCAAATATTCTGCCCTCCAATTCACTAATCCTACCTTCTGCCTCTTGAAATATAACATTGTAGGTATCCATTGTTTTTTCATCTCTTCTACTGTGCCTTTCATTCCTATAAGTTCTGTGATTTGTTTTTTCAGACTTTCGATTTCTTCTTTTTGTTCATTCTTTGCCTTCTTTATATCCTCCCTCAATTCATTGATTTAATTTTTGATGAGGTTTTCCATGTCTCTTCCTATATTATGAATTAATTGTTTCAACTCCTGTATCTCATTTGAATTGTTTGTTTGTTCCTTTGACTGGGCCATATCTTCAATTTTCCTAGTGTGATTTGTTATTTTTTGCTGGTGTCTAGGCCTTTAATTACCTTAGTTTATTCTGGAGATGGTTTTCACTTCTTTTACCTAGGGTTTTCTTGCTGGATGACTTTGTTATCTGCCTGTGCTTTGACATTCAGTTCAGCTTTTTCTGGACCACTAGCTTAATTTGTTTAATAGAGGAGAATTTTTCATTTCTTGTTTTCTTGTTTCTTGCCCTGCCTGTATGATGCCTTTTCCCCCCCACCCATAGGAGGGTCTACTTAGGTATTATAGACCCCAGCCAGATTTTCCCAGACCAAACTGGCCTCCTGTCAGGAGGAAAGAGTACCCTGCATCAGTTTTCCCTGAGTGTGAAACTCAGCAGGTTGAAAGACTTTCCTGTGAAGTCTCTGGACTTTGTTTTTCTTATCCTGCCCAGTATGTGGTATTTGTCTGCCTGCAGGTCCCACCAGCATAAGATGATGTGGTACCTTTAACTTTGGCAGACTGTCCCTGCTTCAGGCGTGGTGGAGACAGAGGAGAGGTTGTAGACTGGTTTTAATGGCTTCAAATTACCAAGCCCTTGTGTCTGAATTCCTTGAGGGAGGGATTCCACCTGAGTTGAGCCTCACCCCTCCCCTGGGGAAGGCACAGGCTCCTGACAAGCCCTCATACAAGCTTGTTTCTGCCTATGCCTGGGGCAGTTGCCACCTGAGAAGCCCTGCTGCTGTATCCAAAGGCAGTCATGACTTTGTAGAAACACAGCCACAAAAACCTCTGTTTCTTTTTTTTCTTCTTCTTTTTCTGTCAGCCCTGCTCCCTTGGCACTGGGGCAAAAATCAGTGACCTCAGCTTTGACCAGGTTCACCTGAGCTGAGGGCCTATTTTTAGTTGTCAGAATTTGTTAATTAATTCCACAATTGGCGTTTGGTTGCCCTCAGCCCCTGCTGCTGGTAAAGTCTCTTTCTTTTCCTCTCTGGGATCAGCCTGTGGGGGAGGGGTGCCAGCCACCATGGCTTGGGGAACTCATGGTTTTGGGGGGCTCACAGCCGGTCCAGCTGGTCCAGACTGGGGATGCTGTGTGTCCAGTCACTGACGTGGCCCCAGGACCTGTTCTGTACTGTTTCTGGTTATTTAGTAGCTGTTTGGGAGGACGAACTAAATCGCACACTGTGCTAAGCCACCATTGTGGCCTGGTTGCGGCCGTCAGGTACGGCTCCCTGTGGGTCGTCTCCACCCACCCTGTCCGGGTAACCTCTTATATACTGTGCCCAAACCCAATAGGTTAGTGCCACGTATACAGAGGTGATTGGAAGATAGGGTTGGTGGGCGCGTACGTCATACGCGGAAACAGGATGCGGGCGCCATCTTGACTCACTCGATGGGCGGGGGGAACTCTAGAGCAGGCTGCAGCGCGACCACTAGGCCCAACCCGGGAGGCGGCTCTCCACATCTCCCCCTTTTTTATTATTTTTTGGTCCGTAGACCCTTTCTTAGACCCAGTGTCTCCATTGATGAGTGAGCTCCCGTGAGCTTGATTAGCCCACTACTTGTTTTGGTGCTTTGGGGAGTCTGGACTAGGCTTGCTAGGCACCAACCAGAATGCCTCCTCATATAGAGACCGGAGAGCCCGTGAACTGGAAACCACGTGACTCTCCCTGCAGTGCTTCGCCTCGCAACTGGGCTAAGCGGGGCTCAGGAGAGCGGCAACCAGAGTCGAGAGTGTCACTAGATGTCTCTGTGCAATGGCCGGAGTCTAGTCTGGCCAGGACCGTGACTCTGCCTTAGAGATCATCCTTTAGACAAAAATTATGACTTCTGGTGCCGCCTTTTACACCCGGGACACGGCCATGGGCTTTGCAGCAGATCCTGTTTTCGAGCGCCCCGCCCTGAGTGGCCGGGATGGACCGTCCGGTGAGGGGGAGGACCGGGCAGCGGGACGGTCATTGTCAGGAGCATCAGGGGCGAGTGACATAGCCAACATGGTAGTGACACGTAATTGCTGCTGTGTCTGGAGCAAGCGTTCTAACAAACATTTAACAGTGACTAATCCCACTAATAGTCCCACTGCCACGAGAATCCAAGTAGTCAAATTGGGCCAAGAGAACCATGAGGTGACTCGGTTCCACAGACTTTGTACAGTCTCGCCCAGTTCGGAAAGGTCGAAGGCAACGGGGGTTATTAAAACTGGTCCCCCTTCTAAACAATCGAAGGGTGACCGGCGCTTTCGTTGCTATCTCGTCAGTCGCCGCCGTCATCAGCAGAGTTGGAGGCCTGATCTGATGGTTCAGGTTGAAGGCTTGTTGGTTTTTTAGGCAACAGCTCCGTGGCCTCCTCGGGCGATGTCACGGTTCTCACCAGTCTTTCCGGAACCCACACTGGTTGACGTCCTGGCTCCTGGGGAAAAACACAAACAGAGCCTCTGGCCCAGCTGAGCACTGGGTCAGGGCCTTGCCATTGTCCTGACAGGACATCCTTCCAACGGACTAGACCTCTATGTGGAGGACTCGGAGTGGTGTGCTGTAGGGCAGGTGTCATTCCTTGTGCATTTTCATTTAAAAAATTATATGTAAATAAGGCTACAGACAGTTGAGCCTTCGGGGACAGGCCGTGGCCTATTCCCCCTTTCTGTTTTTTGAGCAAGTCTTTAAGAGACCTGTGTGCTCTTTCAATGATTCCTTGCCCTTGAGGGTTGTAAGGGATACCATGTTTTAATTGCACTTCCATATTTGCACAAAATCTTTGGAAGGCTTTGCTGGTGTAAGCAGGTCCGTTATCTGTTTTTAATATTTTCGGCTTACCCCAAGCTGCCCAAGCGGCAAGGCAGTGTGCAATTACTTGGTGGACTCTTTCTCCTGATTTGGCAGAGGCAAATAAAACTTGAGAACAAGTATCCACTGACACATGCAGGTATTTAACTTTACCATACTCTGAGTGATGGGTGACATCCATTTGCCAAATGTCTCCCGGGATGAGACCTTTAGGGTTAACTCCAACTGAAGGGACTACCCTCTGTTCTGCACAATTATTGCAGGCTCTGACTATATCTCTGGCAGCTGCACGCGGTATGTGAAACCGTCTGGCTAAGGTGCTTGCATTGACATGAAATTTAGTATGAAACTCTTGGGCCTGTTGATACGGTGTCAGCGCAGGGAAGATATGTGGCTGTCGAGTGGCCACATCCACTACGTGATTTCCCTGTGCCATGGGGCCTGGCAGGCCTGTGTGCGCTCTAATGTGAGTTATGTAGAAAGGATGTTGTCTGGCACATATTGTCTCTTGAAGTTTGATAAAGAATGGTCTTACTGAGGAGGAATATTTTATAATGCCCACCGTCTCTAAAATATTTACAGAATTTACGACATAAATCGAATCAGATATAATATTTAGGGGATCGGTAATTTCTTTCAGGACTGTAATAATGACCTGTAATTCTACCCATTGAGGTCTCTGTGGTTGGAAGAACACAGTTTTAGGAGAACCTCCTTCTACGCAATATGCTCCTGAACCGGAGCTGGAACCGTCCGTGTACACGGTGAGGGCGTTCACTAGTGGCTTAGATGAAGTTACCTTAGGAAAGATTACTGGGTGACGGGTGACGAATTGTAAGGGGATCTTTTGGGTATTGGTTATCAATTTCTCCCAAAAAGGTACATCGGAGGATGGCCCACTGATCTATACATCCAGTAAGTATCTCAAGTTGCTGAGAAGAGTAAGCTACTCTGAGGTACTTAGGCTGTTGGCCAAAATGCTGTATGGCCTTCTTGATGGCCTCCAATGCCAACTCTGCAATTGCTGTAGGAAAATGCTCTAAACTTTTCTTAGGGGAAATTCCAGGGTGGACCCAGAGTAATGGTCCCTGTTGCCATAGCACTGCCGTGGGCTGTAGTTTTGTTGGCAGTAAGCAGGCTTCGAATGGCTTTTGGGGGTCTATTCTTTTTAAAGCAGCACTACTGAGCGCCTGTTCTACCTGACGTAGTGCTTGCCTCGCCTCTGGGGTGAGACACCGGGGCGAGTGTAGGTCTGAATCTCCTTTTAGCAAATCAAACAAAGGTGTTAATTTGGCATTGGTGATCTTTAAGTACGGACGAACCCAATTGATATCTCCCATAAGTTTTTGCAGATCATTAAGGGTATGTATGTCATCTACTCTGAGAGACACTTTTTGGGGGGAAACATGCTGAGGCATGATTTTTGCCCCCAGGAAGGTGGTAATCTCTGTCATCTGGATTTTTTCAGGGGCCACTTCCAGGTTGGCTTCTCTAAGACTAAGGACTAAATGTGATAAAGCTGTTTTAAGAAGATCTGTGTCTTTATGGGCTAAGAGAATGTCATCCATATAATGGATGATTTTCACTTGGGGGAACTGCTGCCGAGTGCTAGCTAGCTTTGTAGCAACATACAGCTGGCACATGGTAGGACTATTAGTCATGCCCTGGGGCAGGACCGTCCACTCGAAGCGTTGACAGGGCTCCTCTTGGTTAAGAGAGGGCACAGTAAAAGCAAATTTTGGAGTATCTTCAGGGTGAAGTGGGATGGAAAAGAAGCAATCCTTAAGATCTAGGATGATAATGGGCCAGTGTTCTGGCAAAGCTGAGAGGAGGGGTAACCCCATTTGAACAGGTCCTAAAGGCTCCATACAGTTATTGATGGTTCTTAAATCATGTAACAATCTCCATCTGCCTGATTTCTTTTTTATGACGAATACGGGTGTGTTCCAAGGCGACGTGGAGGGAATGATATGGCTCTCTTTTAGCTGTATAGACACTAGAGTATGCAATGCTGACAGCTTTTCTTTTGGTAAGGGCCACTGAGGCACCCACACCGGGGTACTGGTCTTCCACTTTAGTTTTATAGGTGTGGGTGGGAGTCTCCCCTCAGTGGCCCCTAGGAAAAACCCAGGCCTAGTCTATTAAAATTGGAAGCAGTCTGTATGGGCATGGTGTGTCCCTGCAATGAGGCTCCTAAGCCTTTGCCAGGGACATATCCCATTCCTTTTAAGAGATGCTTAGAGGCCGGAGAGCAGTTACTGGTCAATGTAACATCCATCTGGGCTAGAATGTCCCTTCCCCATAAGGACACAGGCAAGGGTAGTACATAAGGTTGAAAACTGCCTTGATGTCCTTCTTCATCTGCCCAGTGGAGGGCAGTGGCACTCAGCATGGGTGCTGAGACCTGGCCTATTCCTCTAATGGTGTCCTCCGCCTTGCACGTCGGCCAGGTGGAGGGCCAGTCTTGTTGTCTTATAATTGATCGATCGGCCCCGGTATCTAGCAGGCCCAGGAAGGATCTGCCTTGTACCTTAATAGTCAGCATGGGTCGAGACTCCAGAGACATATGGAGGCCCTCAAAAACTTCTCCAGAAGACCCAAATCCCTTATCTCTTCTCTGTCTGGGTCTACTCGGAAAGAATGTATGTAAGCTGGGTAAGAGCAAGAGCTGTGCCAGCTTATCACCTTTTGCAATGACCAGAGTACCTTGCTGAGATTGTACCATAACTTGGGCGTAACCTGTGAAATCTGAATCTACAACGCCTGGTATGACTGTTAGTCCTTTCAGGGCTGTGGATGCCCTCCCTATTATAAGCCCAACAGTCTTCGTTGGTAAGGGCCCTTTAAAGGAGGTCCCTATCAACTGGACTCCCATGGAGGGGGTCAGTACGAGTCTGGAGGTGGCACAGAGGTCCAGTCCTGCTGATCCAGGGGATGCGCGAATTTGGACGGGTGTTGTGTCGCCGGATGGCATGCAGGGGGGTCCACCGAAAGGGTGGACCCCCTCTGCCCGTTTTTTGGGTCCTGTTCAGGACGGCCAGAAAGGCGCACACCCTGCGCATTGAAGGCTGACCTACAGTCTTCTGCGCGATGGGGTCCCTTGTGGCAACGGCCACATAGCCTGGTTGCCGCATATGGTCTACCAAACTGTTGAGTGGCAGGTGGTTGGCCTTTATTGGGACAGTTTCTCTTAATGTGTCCCAACTGGCCACAATGATAACATCCTCTTGGCTTTGTTCCTAGGTCTTTGGATTTCTTTGCAGCTACTTGTAAGGAGCTGGCTAGCATGGCAGCTAGACCTGCATTAGTTAACGGGCTACCAGCATCCCTGCAGAGCCGAACCCATTCTGTCAGGTTTTTTCCTCTGTTTTGTGCTAGGATAACTTTACATTCCTTGTTGCACTGCTCAAATATCATTTGTTTAACTACAGTCTCTGCCACTCCTGGATCTGAGAAAATTCTCTCAGCCGCAGTTTGCATTTTGGCTACAAAATCCACGAAGGGTTCTGTGGGGCCCTGATGTATGTTGCTGAGTGAGGCTTGAGCCTCTCCCTCACCTGTCAGCTTTTTCCAGGCTCCTACGAAACAATGGAAAATCTGGGCGTAGACTTCTTGAGGGAACCCTGTTTGATTCTGGGAGTGGGCACCTTTCCCCAATAGCATATCTACATTCCATCCGCCATGTCTCCCCGCTGCGTTTTTCGCGGCTTGTTCCTCAGCTAGCTCCTCAAACCATGCTTTCCAATCTATATATCGGCCCTGTGGTAAACAAGCACGGGCCAGCTGAAAAATATCTGCGGGTGTATGATTCAGGGCGGAGAGGTTTTCAACCATATTCAGGGTAAAAGGGGCATTGGGGCCATACTGATGGACGGCCTGCCTCAATTCCTTTAAAATTTTGTAATCATATGGCTCATACTGGTTATTACCTTGGGGATTGATAATAACTGGGTACATTTCGGAGGCTGGCTCTGGCTTAAGTGGTTGGTAACCACCCATCATACCGAAAGGTCTAAAGGCTGAAAAGGGGTTCCATTTCCAGAAATGTCTCCCTCCATCACTTGGTGACGTAAGGTCTCGAGGGCTCGCGTACGCAGGCAGGGGGTACGGCTGTAACTGCCCCTCCCCTGACCAGCCTGTAAGGGGTTCCGGGTCTCGCAAAGGAGGGCCACTGTAATTACCTGATTCGGCCACCAGAGGGAGCCCGTGGTGAGGGTTTTTGGCGAGATCACCAAAACCATTCACCGGAACGCATCCCTGGGGCGCTGGCGGAGCGGAAGGCTGTGTGGGTGAGACAGGGGGCCTCCCCCAATCGATCAGCGGAGGCGCGTCTGCACCCTCGGTCTCATCACTATCTGACTCCGAGTCAGAGTGTCGAACTAGCGCCAGACTCTGGCGGCTTACAAGTGGGCGGCTCACTTTCACAGGAGCCGTCCGCTAAAAGGGTCTTTAAGGGAGCTAACAAAGGTGAACTTCCGGACTGCCCCATGCTTGCAGTCGGCACTGTCTTTAATCACTCGGAGAGCTCTTCCGAGTCCCCGGGGCTACCTGAAAGCCCCGGGCCTTAACTCTCACGTAATAAGAAGTACTCACCTTCTCGCGGTGATCAACGCGGGAAGTCCGCTGCGAACTCAAGAAGCACGTCCTCACCAGCTCGGGGAAAGGCAGCAGAAGGGTTCCCCGTACGGGCCACCACTTGTCCGCGACTTCTCGCTCAGCGTCAAGCCCCCGGCCGGCGGGTGAGACAATGAGGAGAGACAGAGAGACGCAGACAAATCCGCGCTGGTGAGAAACACAGATCCAAGACACGTAGCAGTTGTAAGCACAGACCTTTACTGGAGTTAAGCTTGCATTCTCTGTTACAGGTTCCGCGCGGGACAAGATACCCGCGGGGGCAACCTCTATGCGGCCGTCAGGTACGGCTCCCTGTGGTTCTCCATAAGCTCTCTTAAAAACTCCAATAAACTAATTACACCCACCTTGAATGGGCAGAGTCACATCTCCATCGAATAATTAGGTGTGCCATATCTCCATGAGAGCACTCCAATTAATTTCCACCATACAATATTGGATCAGGATCAAGAGAACGTGGCTTTTTTTCTGGGGCACATAGCAATTTCAAACCAGCACAGTCACTTTGTAACAGGAAAAATGCACATAAATTTAAGAAAAGATACTGTTTTGAATATCAGATTGGCCAAGATACACAGATTATGGAGAAAAGCATCTTTGTTCATTCTTGGTGGAACTATAAAATGGTTCAGCCCCTTTGATGGGTAATTTGGCAAGAGCTATCAGAATTTAATGCACATACCTTTGACCTAACAATTCTTCTACAAGGAATTTATCCTGCAGTAATCCTCACACAGGGGCACAAAACTGGTATACTGAAATATTCAGGGCAACATTATCAGTAAGTACAAAAGACTGGAAACAACCTAAATGTCTATCCAAAGAAACAAATGAATTAAATTGTGACATATTCCTACAATGTAATGCTATGCAGCTGTTAAAAGGAATGAGATAGATCTCTGTTTACTGCTATGGAATGGTCTCTAAGATATTGGTTAGTAACGCAAGACACAGAACTGTGAATATGATATGCTACTTTAATGACAGATGTAGTTCCTAGATTAAAACACAAAAACAAGTAAAGTGGTTGCTTCTGGGGATGGAAACGCAGCGACAGGGATGAGTGTCTTACTTCTCCTTGTGATTCTTTTTGTGCCGTTTGATATTTTCTCCATTAAAAATATATGTATATTTAAAAATAAAATAATATAATTCTTTGTGATCTTCCTTTTCAATCTGGTCCAAGCAGAATGGCTCCTGCGAAGAAGAGCAAGAAGAAGGGGGCATCCTGCCTTCAGTGAGGCAGTGGCCAGGGTGCACATCAACGTTCACAAGCACACCCCTTGGGCATTCAAAGGGATCAGAAAGTTTTCTGTAAAGAAGACGGAAATGCCATTGTGGACATTGACAACAGGCTCAACAAAGCTGTCTGGGTCAATGGAATAATGAATGTCCCATACCATATTCATGTACAGTTGTCCAGAAAATTTAATGAGGATGAAGAGGCACCAAACAAGCTTTATATATTGTTACCTATATATCTATCACCACTTTCAAAAACCTATAAACAGTCACTGCAGATGAAAACTAACAGGTGATTATCAAAAATATATATAAAATAATATAATTCATCAATAGATACTGTGACATTATCTCAATAATGCCAAAAGACGTATTTGCTAAAACTCAATGCCTATCACTCATTTAAAAAATTATAATAGAAGTTAAAATAAAACATAGTAACAATATCAAATAGCAGTGAGTATGCAGAGAAACTGTATCCCTCATATATTTCTAGTGGTAGTATAAAATGGTACAGCCATTCTGCAAAAAGTTGCACAGTTTCTTAAAAAACTAAACATACACATACCATAGGACCCAGCAATTGTACTCCTAACCATTTATCTCTCAGAGAAATGAAAAAGTATGTCTACACGAAAACCTATATATGATCGTTCATAGCAGCTTCATTTGTAATAGCAAAACTTGGAACAAACGATATGTCCTACAATAGGTGAACAGTTAAACAAACTGGGGCATCCATACTGTGGAACGCTACTTGACAATAAAAAGGAACAAGCTACTAATACATGCAACAACTTGGATGGATCTCAAGACAACTATGCTGAGTGAAACAAACAGGTCACATATTGTGATTCCATTTATATAATGTTATTGAAATAAAAAAGTTATAGAGATGGAGAACTGATTAGTGGTTACCAGGAGTTAGAATGGCAGGAGGAGGGGTAATACAAAGGAGTAGCATGAGGGAGACCTTTGTGAGGATGGAATAGTTCTGTATCCTCATTGCTGTGGTGGGCAAGGAACCTATACATGATTAAATAACAGAACTCGACACATACATTATACCAATGTCAATTTCCTGGGTTTTATATCGTACTGCAGTTACATAAGTGTAACCACTGGGGGAAACTGGGTGAGGATTCACAGGACCTTTCTGTACTATCTCTGCAACTTCCAGTGAATCTATAATGATTTAAAAATGAAAAGTTAAAAAACGTGTTAGAAAATTACAAATAAACAGATTTATTTTATTATCTCAAATTTACACAAACATTATTTAACAATGGAACATTAAAAACATTCCCATTTAAAAAAATAATAACCAGCACACCAATTTTTAATGGTATTTTAGAAGTTCTGGACCAATATAATAAAATCCAAAACAGGAATGAAAGATTGAACTTTCATTCAATTGACTGGGAGGGAATTAATTTACCTTTTTTCACAGACAATATAACACAATGCCTTAAAAACAACCCCAGACTCCATCAGGGAATTCAAGAACAACATAATGCCACAAAAAAAAGTAGCTCAGTGGCCAGTTATTGGACTCATTTCCCCCGATTATGGTAGCAAATACATAAACAACTTAAAAATAACCATAATAAAAATATGCAAAATAAACATGTGCAAAACCTATATGATGAAAATCATAAAGCTTTACCAAGAGGTATTGAATGTTATTATAACAATTTTGTTTAAAATTTAAACATGTAAGTGTAAAAACAGCATAAAAGTAATGCATATACCCTGGTGTCTTTGCAAGATTTAGAAATTCTTTCAATTACTAGTAACAATGCAATAAATTATTAGCAAAAATGTTTATATTGAAATGCCAGCATGAACTAAGGAAGAATAAACTCTGAGGACTGACATCAACTTCAAGGCTTACTGTAAAACTACAGTAATCAAGACTGTGGTATTTGCAAAAGAATAGACAAATAGATCAATGGAACAGGATAGAGAGCCTAAAAATAGACCCACACAGTCAACTGATCTTTGACAAAGGAACAAAGGCAATTCAATGGAGAAAGGATGAACTTTTCAGCAAATGGTGAATTGAACATCCACAAACAAAAAAAGTTAATCTAGACACAGATCTTACACTGTTCAGAAAAATTAACTAAAAACAGAAGATAGACCTAAATATAAAATGCAAAATGATTAAACTTCTCAAAGATAACAGGTAAATACAGGTGACCTTGGATTTGGCAATGTGTTTTTAAATACAAGACCAAAAGCATAATCCATACGAAAAAAAAATAAGATGGACTTCATTAAAATCAAAAGCATCTATTCTGCAAAAGACATTGTTAAAAGAATGAAAAGAAAAGCAGCCGGGGAGATGCTATTTGCAAGACCATACTTGATAAAACACTTGTATCCAAAATATACAATGACCTCTTAAACCGAAACAATATGAAAACAAACAATCCAATAAACCTAAACAATAAGAAAACAAACAATCCAATTACAAAATGGGCAAAAAAATCTGAACAAACACTTTACCAAAAAAAGATATACAGATGGCAAAAAAGCATATGAAAAGCTACTCAACATTGTA
The DNA here is from genome assembly GCF_023851605.1 of Tamandua tetradactyla. Taxonomy (NCBI): domain Eukaryota; kingdom Metazoa; phylum Chordata; class Mammalia; order Pilosa; family Myrmecophagidae; genus Tamandua; species Tamandua tetradactyla. The sequence goes on from NC_135334.1 coordinate 92,415,833, forward strand.
TGTCAAGAGAATTGCAAATTAAAACAAGATGCTACTACACATTTATGAGAATGACTAAAATCCAAAACTCTGGCTATACCAAATGCTGGAGAGGATGTGGAGCAATAAGAACTCTCATTCATTGCTGATGGGAATGGTACAGCCATTAGGGGAGACAGTCTGGCATTTCTTACAAAGCTAAACATGGGCTTGTTGTGTGATCCAGCAATGACATTCCTAAGTATTTACTCAAATGAGTTGAAAACTTATGTCTACACAAAAACCTGAATGTTTCGAGCAGCTTTACTCATAATTGCCAAAAACTGGAAACAACCAAGATGTCCTTCACTAGGTGAATAAATTAAAAATCTGTAGTGCATCATCCAATGGAGTATTCAGTAATAAAAAGAAATAAGCTATCAAGGTAAAAAAGACATGAAGCAACTTTAAACGCATAGAGCTAAGTGAAAGAAGCAAGTCAGAAAAAGCTACATACTCTGATTCCAAACGTGTGCCAGTCTAGAAGAGGCAAACTATAGCGATAGTTAAAAGATAAGTGGTTTCCAAGAGTTCTGGAGGAGGGTTGAGGGGCTGATAGTGCAACACAGGGTATTTTTAGGAAGTGAAAGTATTCTGTACAATACTGTAATGGTGAATACAAGACAGTATGCATTGTTCAAAACCCACAGAACTGTACAACACAAAGAGTGAACCCTAATGTAAATGATGGAATTTATTTAATAATAGTGTATCATTATTGGTTCATCAATTGTAACAAATGTACCACACGAATGCAAGATGTTATAATAGAAGAAAGTGGTGGTGTGAGGGGAAGGAGGCATATGGAAACTCTCTGTACTTTCTGCACAATTTTTCTATAAACCTAAAACTGCTCGAAAGATAATCGATTGTGCAAAATGTCCATATTGTACGTTTTAGCTCTGTACTACCCAAAACAGTAGTCATTACTTACATTAAGTACTGACTTAGTTACACGTGACTACTGAGTACTTAAATTATACACAGTACATTTTGAAGACATTGTATAAAAATGTAAAATATCTTATTTATTATTTTTATGCTGATTATGTGCTGAAATGATAATGTTTTGGATGTACTAGGTTACATAAAATATGTTGTTAAATTGTGGCTATTAGGAAATTAAAAGTTACATATGTTGGCTCACCATTGTGGCTCTCATCATATTTCTACTGGACAATTCTGTTCTAGCTTTTTCATATCACTCCATTGTGTACCTATAAACTTCACCGTTCTTTAGAATTGCCTGGGGAGCTTTTTAAAAATCCCTGGGCCCTATCCCAAGCAATTTAATTGGGGTTGGGTGGCATTGGTATGAGTTTAAAAATCCCAGGAGATTATAGTGTAGAGCCAAGGTTAAGAACCACTGCCATCAACCCTATAGAGTCCAACCTTAGAAAATTCTTTTTCACATTTCTCATTCCATACAATTAAGAAAAGGTACTCTACAGGCTGTAGTTACATATATATAATAAAATTTTCACCACCATCCATTATCATTTCTCATTACCAAAGAGAAGCTCTGTTCCCGTTAACCATTAATTCCCCATTCCCCCCACTCTGTCCCCTGATAATCTCTTACTTTTTTTTTCTGTGAATTTGCTTATTATAGATATTTCATATAAGTGGAATCATGATAGCTGTTCTTTTGGGTCTGGCATAATATTTTGGGGGTTCATCCATTTTATGGCATGTATTAAAAATAGCATGGCTAAAAAATATCCCATTGTATGTATATAGCACATTTTGTATATCCATTCATGTGTTGATGGACACTTGGGTCATTTCCATCCCTTGGCTATTGTGAATAATGCTGCTATGGAATTGGTGTACAAGTATCTGTTTGAGTTCCTGTCTTCAATTCTTTGGGGTATATGGAATTGCCAGATCATATGGTAATCTATGATCCACTTTTGAGGAACTGCAAAGCTTCTTTCCACAGTGGTGGCACTGTTTTACATTCCTGTCAACGATGCAAAAGGATTCCAGTTTCTCCACATCTTCCCCAACACTTGCTATTTTCCATTTTTAAATAATAGCCATCCTAGTGGTGTGAATTGTTAGCTCACTGTGGTTTTTATTTGTGTTTGCCTAATGCCTTATGATATTAAGCATCTTTTCATGTGCTTATTGGCCATTTGTATATCTTAAGAGGTAACATTTGAATCTGGGTGCAAATACGTGGCACCAGTTCCATTTTGAATCATACCTCCGGTGACTGATAAAAAAAAATGTGAATTTTTGTCAGCTAATTGCCTGGATATGGCAAATTTTGTAATTAATAAAAACAAATCATGAATCCTCCCCCTTTTAAAGTTTTACTTGACCCTCAGCTGAGTACAATTACTAATGTAGAGCTTTTTTGAGGAGATGGAGTTTATGATGAACTTAAGGAAGTTTTATGCTTTTCCTCTTTTCTAATCATAGCATATCTATGAGGTAGGTGGGGGCAAGAGTTCTTATCTCCATTTTGAAAGGAGGAAATTGAGGCCCAGAGAGGGCAAGTTTGTTGCCTAAGATCGTGTGACTAGTTATGTAACATAACCTAGACTCAAATCCATTTATTTTGACACCAGTTCAGGGCCCGGTCCAACTTAATTATCATCACCTATGATAAAAGGAGCTTTGTGTCCAGAGGCTCTTTCTCCTTGATCTGCCCTGGTGAAGGACTTCATTCAATACTATAGTCCTTCTGTTGTGCATAACACTCAAGCATCTACTAGAATACAAAATAGTTCATGCTTAAAGATAAACCAAACTGTGATTCAGTCAATCAAACGTGTCCAAGAATTTCAGCTTCTACGCAAGTTCATTATTCTTTACAGGAAGTTCATTATTCTTCCTATAAAAGAATCTTGAGCCCAGGATTTCAAAGCACATGGCCTACAAATGGGAATTGAAATTTTGAAAAATATTGACGTTATTGTGTTTTTTAAACTACCTCATTTTTTCACTAAAAGGAAGAAACTATTAGTTTTATTGTTAAATATGGTGAATCTTAATATTCCTCTTAGCTGACCAGTGATTCCTATTGTTCCAGTTTGAAATAAGTATCCTGTGAGTTTGAGATAAATAATGACAATCAAAACAAATTTTAGCATCAGATGTTCAAGAGGAAGTTGCTCTTGTTGCATTGATTTTAATATTTGTATATAAATACTGATTTTTCTAAGCATTATTTTGTATTTGTTGTACTTTAATACCTGTTGTACAGTTCCAGAAATGAAAATCTGGAAATCTGTTTAAAATAAAACCAAAACAACAACAAAAAAAGAATCTCCTTGACATTCAAGGAGGCAGCACAGAATGATAGAAGATCATGGATTTGGGGGTCAGATGGCCCTGGATTTGGCTCCTGACTCTGCCCTTATTATATAGCAGTTGTGATCTTGGGCATGCCGCATAACTTCTATTTTTTCAACATCTTTTATCAGTAGACACTGAAAAATCCTAGAACTTCAATGGTGCACACTATAACGTGTATTCTCAAGAGATCTCAGATATAGAAAGCTGAGCCCTTTAAATTCCAGAAGACAAGAGCTGCTCTAGGTTAAGCACTGGAGACCAGGAACTTGAAGATAAAATACCCAGCATAGGCCTCAGCCAGTTGCCCAATGTGTTAGGCCCCCTCCCTCCCCACCTATAATCATGGTAGAAAGTAGGCAGCCTCCACAGGAAGCCCTCGCTCATGGTTCCTAGAATACTGAAAAGGCCCACAAGTCATCTAAAGTCCCCTCGTCCCTCACCTTTGCTGCCATGCTTGCTTTCCTCTTCTGGCATGGCCATCCAATTCCATTTTCATTTAAGAGCTTTTTCATAAGCACCTATTTTGTGTCAGATCTAGATCCATAGTAGGAGACAATGTATGGAAAAATCACAGCCTCTCCCTTAGGGGTGTCCCAGTGTGACAGGAACCCTGTTGTCCCTGCTCCTTGGGTAGCTCTCAGATGAGAGGGCACTCCAGGAAGAATGGAAGCCACTTTCCCAAGAGCTTTTGATTTCTAAATTCAGGTAAGGATTGCTTATTCCCACCCTTGCCTCCAGCCGTCAATCCCCAACCCTGCCAGTTAAGGGGATACTCCCTTTCCCTTTTGTTTCAGTCAAGAAATCCTCTCTCCCAACATGTTTTAAAAATCTTTCTTTGCTTTTTATTTGATACAATCTAAAGAAAAGTTACAAGTAGTTTAATGCTAAGAACTTTTTTTTTAAGTATTTGACAGTAAGTTGCCATATGATGCCCCATCACCCCAATACTTTAAAGTGTATTTCCTACAAACAAGGACATTCTTATACATAACCATGGTACAGACACCAAAAATCAAAATCAGAGATTAACATTAATATATTACTACCATCTAATTCTTGAACCCTACTCAAATTTCCCCACCTAACTCAATAATGTCCTTTACAGCAAAAGGATTCAGTTTGGGATCACATGTTGAGTTTAGTTGTCATATCTCTTTAGTCTTCTTCAATCTGTAGTAGTTCCCTTGGGCTTCTATGACTTTTATAACCCTGACCCTTTTAAAGAGTATAGACCATTTAGTTTATAAAATGTCTCTCATTTAAGGTTTGTCTGATGTTTCCTTGTGGTTAGATTTAGGTTATGCATCTTTAGCAAAAATTTCACATAAGGTGATGTATTCTTCTCATTGTACCTTATCAGGTAACACATGGCTTCAATTTATGCTGTTATTGATGATCACTTTCATCATTTAATTAAGGTGGTTTCTATTAGGCTTCTCTGATATAAAGTTACTCATTTTCCCTTTGTGATTAAAAGTCTAATGTGTGTTGGTACTTTGAAACTATGTAATATCCCTTTCCTCATCAAATGTTCGATTTATTCATTTATTCATACCTGAATCTACTCATGGTTTCCTATTTATTCAATGGGTTATAATGTGTCACTAGCATTATTTTACTTTGATACGCAAATTATCTAAGATTTGGCCAGTGTGAGCCCTCCAAGCTAGCTTCTGTATCCATTTGACAATATCCCCATCATTCTTTGAGTACTTCTTTACTTTCTGGAACAATAAAATGTTCCAGGCTCATCTTACAGTTTTCTGACCTTGCCTGCCATTTCTCCAATAAAGCTGGGCTCCTTTTATTGAAGAACAGTATTTAGAAACCAAGATTTGAGTTCTAAATTTGCCCCTTGCTATTAGGGTGTTGCTGCTCCCAGATCCTCTCAGTGGACAGAGTTGGGGAATATATGAATGTACACATACACATATCTATGCACAATTACATCTGTAATTATTCCTACATATATCTACATGTAGATGTATAGGTAAATATTTAAAACCACAAGTTCTATCAATATTTCCAATTCTAATCCAACACCACAGTAACTCCCTTTTCCAACAATGAGAAGTCTAGCTCCTGGATTAGTATATTCACTCATTCATTCAGTCCCCCTCTATGTAGCCAGTTTTCCATTGGGGTTCCATCCCTGCATAGGTGCCCTCCTCACCTCTCTCAGGCTTGGTATCTTATGTTGGACCACTACTGCTACCCCCCCCCACACACACACAAATCCCCAGCATCAAAACCTTCCTTATTCTACTCTTGGTACAAAACCCTGTGCTGGGCCATTGCACCCACTCCATAGATGCCCTCCTTTCCCCATGTGATGTGTGGTGTCCTCTTCTTTGGGCACACCCCTTACCCCACTTGGACTCCAACACCCCAAACTGAGCCACCCGCTGTTGGGACACCCTTCTTTTCTTCCTCACCTCTGACATTCTGCTCTTGGCCACTGAGACTCCCACCCTACCCCCATACCCATCATGGATGCCTGCCTTGTTCAGACACTCTTAATGGCTTTTGGACTGATCTTTTCAGGAGAGAGAGGGGAAGGTTAAAAGCCTCCTGTCACTTACCAGACCACCTTATGACTCGTCACTTCTCCTTTCCACTGGCCAGCCTCAGTGAACATCTCAGACTCCCAAAGAAATATCTACAAACAAAATGCACCCGTTTGACACATTGTAGAGAAGCTTCAGATTGAAGAAGCACTAAAATGTTGGTGTACAGCTTAGGGTTAGTGCCTTACATGTTGCACCATGCAGGCTACTACAGTACAGGTTCTTTTTCTCTTTTCCAGAGACTCAGAGGCATGTACCTAGCTCCATTTCCCAGGGTGTCCACAAACCATCCTCAGAATTCAGTCTACAAGTTCTGATTGTTGTTTTCTGACATATAACAATGGGCAAAAAATCCCAATCACCTCTTCTCATAAACATGCCCTTACTTTAAAGGTCTCCAACACGTTCCTATCAAGCTACTTAAACTGAACTCTACTATAGTGTCTTACTTTGTATTTTATGTTTGATGACAGTGTTGCCAGAGGACCCGAGAATTATGACTCACATATGTTTAAGTTCCCAGTCTTGAGTCCATCAACTATTTATGTACTTACCCTGAACATCTGTAAAATTGGAATAATGGTGTTTACCACAAAGGGTTATTGTAATAATTAAATGGGAGAATTTGTATTTGAGCACTCTGGAAGTTTTACCACAAATAATTCTTATATAGTAGAGCTTTTGAGGAAGAATCAAGATTCACTGGAATCTACTATTTGCTTCTATCCATTTATAAGCCTGAGAGTACGTTAGAAGTTTTGATCTTGAACTCTACTGTTAAGCTTTGAGGATGATGAGTGGGACATGGAGAGATAGTCCTTGAGGAACCAATATGGGAGACAGATGGGAAAGGGCAGCTTGCGCCCCTGGGAAAACCCAGCATCCTTCTGATTCCCAGCCACCTCCTTTAGTGCAATAAAATTCAGCAGACCACCATCTGGCACAGATATCAGATAGGGGTCCTGCAGAGAGCTCTGGTTGTAACCTGGTGTTTGGGCTTGCTAAAGCTGCTGGAATGCAATATACCAGAGACTGATTGGCTTTTAACAATGGGGATTTATTAGCTTACAAATTACAATTCTAAGGCCATGAAGATGTCCAAATTGAGGCATCAACAGGAGGAGACCTTCTCTGAAGAAAGGCTGCTGGCATCTGGGACACCTCTGTCACATGGAATGGCACATGGTAGGTATCTGCTGGTCCTACTCTCCTGGGTTCCGTTGCTTTCAGCTTCTGGCTTCAGTGGCTCTCTCAGCTTCTGTGGGTGTGTCCTTGTCTCTCGGCTTCTCTGGGGCTTCTCTGAGCTCTTTGCCTTTTATTCTCTCATCAAGGACTCCAGTAAAAGGATTAAGGCCCACCTTGAATGAGGTGGGTCACATCTCAATTGAAATAACCTAACCAAAAGGTCCCACCTACCACAGGTCTGCATCCACAAGAAGAGATTAAAAGAAGATGGCATTTGGGGGGGTATATAACAGCTTCACACTAACACACCTGGGTAAGAAGAGAGAGATCAAAGATACATAGAATTTTAAAGCTGGAAAGGTCTTTTGAGATGACCTCTTAGGTCTTCTGTTTCTATTCTGTAAAAATGAAGGGACTAGAGCATTTGTCTAAAGACCCAAGGGGACCTTTGTGACCAAGACAGGACTAGAATCCATGACTCCTGTCCTCCAACCCTAAGCACTCCCCCAGGTCAAAGGTCCCCTTTGTTTTACCAGTCAGTTCCTTTTGTATAAATGATTTACATTCATAGGTGGAGAAATAAAAACCTAGAAAGAGGGCAGGACTTGTATTATCTCAAGGGGAAAGGTATGCAAGGGTTACACTCCTGCCTTCCTCTTGGAAACAAGGCCCTTGTGCTCACGTTTCCATGTGAGAGGCACAGGAAGAATCCCAGCTGCTGCAAATCATCTGTTGTGATCAGGTCACACTATGGCATCATCAAAATGGATCCACCACACACAAAGTAGACGAACTCTGACACATGCTTCCTGCCTTCTGGGAGGACGCAGCATCTCATGAACTCTCTGAGCTTCAGTTACCCTCATCTGTAAAAAGGGAAACAGAATCCTGTCTTGTAGGGTTGTTGTGAGACTTCAGTGAGATAATGTTCAATAAAACAAAACAAAGCAACTGGCCCACAAATACTCACTATATGGTCGGTAGCTCGTGTCAAGTGGCAGGAGGCTGAGTTTAGGGAGGACAACCAAGAAAGGTGACTTGATGGTCTGACTCCTCACAACTGTCTATTGCTAGGTTTCATTTTACAGATGAGAAACTGAGGTTTAGAAAGTGAAATAAAACAACAACAACAATAGTAATGATAAAACTTTCTCAAAGGGGAGGTGAAAGGGAAAGCTCTGCTTTATCATAAAGCACCAACTAATGAATGTAGATAGAATGATAACATTTAAAAATCACTATCTAACAAGTACCCTACAATAACTGGTTCTAGGAAGAATCATCAATGGATGCTAAAACCATTGAATAAATGTTATTGGGGAACTGGATAGTCCATATAGCCTCGAAGTATATAAAGGGAAAAAAGGTATCTTTATAATAAAGAAATGAAGAGCTATCTCTATTCAGATAATCAAACATCACCACCAGTAATAAGACAAACTGGTATCACATACTCCTGACGATACATGTATTCCTGCCAAAAATGTCCAGCATTCCTAAATGTAATCATAAGGGAAAAAAATCAAACAAGTCCATATTGAAGGACATTCTACAAAAATCTGGCCTGGACTTTTCAAAAAAGCAATGTTATGAAAGTTAAAAAAAAAAAAAAGTAGGCCTTTTCCATGTTTTAGATCTAAACATAAAACCATAAACCTTTTTAGAAGAAAACATAGAATAGTTTCACAACCTTGGGGTAGGCAGAAATCTCTTAAACAGAACACACATTAACCATATAAAAAATGGGTAAGTTAGACTTATATGAGTAGGCAAATCACAGAATGGGAAAAATACTTACAGTACATATATCTGACAAAAGATTGTATCCAGAATATATAAAGAACTCTTACAAATCAACAATAAAAGACAAACAACCCAATGATCAAAAAATTCAAACAAAAACTTCACAAATAAAGATAAATTAATGGCCAGTAAGCACTTGAAAGGATATCTTACATCAAAGAAATGCAAATTAAAACCACAATGATATACCATTTCACACCCACTAGAATAGTCAAACTAAAAACGATCAACATCAAATTTTGGCAAGGATGTGAGACAAGTGGAACTCTCATACATTATCGGTGGGAGTGTAAAATGGTACAGCTACTTTGGAGAACTGTTTGGCAGTTTCTTGTAGAGTTAAACATAGGTATACCCTATGACCCATTCTCCACTGGGTATTTACCTAAGAAAAATAAAAACATTCATCCACAAAAAGACTTACATAGTAATATTCAAAATAGCTAAAAATTGGAGACAACTATGGATTGAGGTATATTCATATACTTAAATGCTGCTCATCAATTAAAAGGAACCATCTACAGATAGACACAGCAACACAGATGAATCTCAAAAACATGCCAAAAACACTATGCTGACCAATACACAAATGCATATTAATAATTCCATTTGTGTGAAATACAGGAACTGGCAAAACCAGTCTATGGTGACAGAGTCAGAAACTGGCTGTGGGGGTGGGGTGGGGATTAATTGAGAAGAGGCATGATGGAACTTTCTGGGTGGCGGTAATACAGATGTGTAACTCTCAAAATTCATCACATTGAACACTTAATATCTGTGTTTTATTGTATAAAAACTTACTTCAATTTTAAAAAGACGCTACTCAGATAAAAAAATGTTGCAAAGCTGTTCTAGATTAAAGTTAATATCTGTGCATTTTATTATGAAAACTTCAATTTTAAAAAGACACTACTCAGGTAAAAAAAATGTTGCAAAGCTGTTCTAGATTCAAGACTCAAGAGACAAGATTACTAAATGTAATATGTAATCCTTAATTAAATCCTGGATCAGGGAAAAAGGCTATAAAATGAAACAATGGGGAAATCTGAATATGGATTATATATTAGTTAATAGTAATGTATCTGGGCGGGCCAGGTGGCTCAGCAGGTAGAGTTCTCGCCTGCCATGCCGGAGACCCTGGTTCAATTCCCAGTGCCTGACTGTTCTAGTTTGCTAGCTGCCAGAATGCAATATACCAGAAATGGAATGGCTTTTAAAAAGAGAGATTTAATAAGTTGCTAGGTTACAGTTCTAAGGCCCAGAAAATGCTCCAATTACAAGTCTATAGAAATGCCCAATCAAAGGCATCTAGAGAAAGATATCTTGGTTCAAGAAGGCCAATGAAGTTCAGGGTTTCTCTCTCAAGTGAAAGGGCACATGGTGAACACGGTCAGGGTTTCTCTCTCATCTGGAAGGGCACATGGTGAACACGGCATCATCTGCTAGCTTCTTCTCCTGGCTTCCTGTTTCATGAAGCTCCCTGGGAGGTGTTTTCCTTCTTCATCTCCAAAGGTTGCTGGCTAGCGGGCTCTCTGCTCTTCATGGCTATGTCGTTCTTCTCAGGCCCTCTCTGAATCACCCATTCTCCAAAATGTTTCCTCTTTTATAGGACTCCAGTAAACTTATCAAGACCCACCCAAATGGGTGGAGACATGCTGTCACCTAATCCAGTTTAACAACAAATCTTGATTAAATCACATCTCTAGACAGATTATCTAATTACAGATTCAAACATACAGTATTGAATAGGGATTATTTTGCCTTTACGAAATGGGATTTAGATTAAAACAAGGCTTTTCTAGGGGACATACATCCTTTCAAACCAGCACACTGCCCAAGCAAAAAAATAAAAAAAAAATTTAAATGATAGGAATGTATCAATATTAAATTTCCTGAGTGTGATCATCATAAGGACAATGTCCTTGTTAGGAGATACATGCTGAAGTATTTAGAGCTGAGCTGTCATGATTTCTGCAATCAACTCTTAAACAGTTCAGGAAAAAATAAAGATAGAGGAAGAGATAAAGCAGATGTGACAAAAGGTTAACAATTGGTGACACTAGGTATAAGAATATTCATTGTTGTGTTCTTGCAAATTTCCTTGAAATTTTTCAAAATAAAAAATTGGGGGTAGAAAAGTTTAAAAGATTAAAATACCTAGTAATAAACTAACAAAAATATGCAAGTTTATTGTGTAGAAAACTCCTAAATATTACTTAATGTTTATAAAACATGACTTGAATAAATGGAAAGATGCGCCTTGTTTATTGGTAGGAAGAGTCCAAATCTGATGGGTGGGGGAGGCAGTACTGGGAGGTGAAATGCTTCATCCAAGGTCACACAATGAGTGAGTGGTGAGACCAGTGCTACCTGGATCCTCACCCCATTAGGCAATTGTATAAATTGGGACAGTGCTTTTCAAAGTTTTTAATGGACATCAGAATTGCCTAGAGTAGTCTGTTAAATTGCAGATTCCCTTACCCTAAATCTGGAGGTCTATGTAAGGTCTGAGATTTGCATTTTTAGTAAGGTACCTCCTCACCAGGTGATTCTATTTAAGGTGGTCCCCAGGTGGTCCTTTGGGAAATGCTAGTCTGGGGGTTCAGGGGAAAACCACAGGGAACAGACGACCCCAAGATGAGCTCAGGGCAGAGCACAATCTGCTTCTTTGGTTGCTTGCTGGGCACAGCTGGCACTGGGCCCCCAGATGCACTCCAAGGAAGTTAGGGCACCTGGTGAAGCCTGCTGCTGAAGTGACCCATTCTATGTGACTCCAGAGGGCCAAACTCAAGAGTGGACACTGTCAGATGCAAGCAGTGCTTCTCCCTATTTAGCAGGATCTGAGGACCAGTGCTGTTGGCAGTGTAGCATAGCAGCCTGCCTTGAGAGGTAGTGAGTTCCTGGCCATAACCAAAAGAGCCTGAGCAGTAGTAGGAGGGTCTCTTAACCAAAAGAGCCTGAGCAGTAGTAGGAGGGTCTCTTGGCAGGGATGCTAGCAAGATTTCCCACCTGAGGTAGCAAACATGTGGGGCCAGACGGCCTATGTAAGGCACAATGTCAGTCAGCTGGTATTGCTAGTAGGTCTCCACATAAACAGTGAGAGGCAAGAAGGTGGCTGGCTCAGGGTGTCTGAAGGCAGGTGGCTGACCGTACTCCTCCAAGTTTGTAAGGGGAGCAGGACTCTGGAGGGGTTCAGCAGAAAAGGAATTTTTCAAAGGATATTGGATAGTACACAGAATCCTTGGGTAATCTGGAGAACCAGGACTGTAAATCTCACAGGAGCAAAGGGAAGCCCAACCACCAGGGGGTGGATCCTGCTGCAGGCTCAGTGCTGGTTACTGCTATTATCCCAGTCCAAAATCCAATCAGAAGCCTCTCGTTGGTCAGCCAGGTTACATGCTATATTAGTTTTTTAGGGCTACTGTAACAACTTACCACAAACTTGGAGGCTTTAAATAAAAGAAACATTCTTTCACAGCTCTGGAAGCTAGAAGTCCAACATCAAGGTGACAATGGGACTGGTTCCTTTGGAGGTTATGAGAGAGAATGTGCTCCATGCCCCTCTCCGAGCGTCCAGTGGCTCCACCAATCCTTGGTATTCTTTGGCTTGTAGACATACCACTCCAATCACATGGCATCTCCCTCTGTGTGTTTGTGTCTCATTTCTCCCTTTCCTTTATAAAAACACTAGTCATTGGATTTAGGGCATGCTCTAAATCCAGGAAGATCTTCATCTCAAGATCCTTAACTTAATTACAACTGCAAAAATAGCTTTTCCAGATAAAGGCATATCACAGATTCCAGGAGTTAGGACTTAGACATATCTTCTTTTTTCTTTGGGGGGTGGGGACACAATTCAACCCACCACACATGCCCATACCCTCTCTAAAGAATATGTGGAATTTTCAGCTTTGACTGAAAATTTTAAAGTAGAGAAGTTCTCAACCACAGTAAAAGATTTCAAGTCACAAGACAGACAAAAATAATTCACAATATTCACTTAGAAAACTGAATGGAAAAGTATATGCACATCCATAAAATGCATGAAGCATTAAAAAAGGAAAAGGTAGGCTGCCAGATATATTACTAAGTGAGAAAAAAAACAAAACAGGAAGCAAAGCAGTATGTGTGTACAACCATATGTATTTTTGTACATGACTATAAAATTTCTGAAAAGATAAGCAAGAAACATTGTTAGCCTTTGGGAAAGTTTGAGGTTCTGGAATGAGAGTGAGACTTATTTTTACGTGCAGTTTTTATTGTTTTAAATTTTTTAATCTTAAGCATATAATACTTTTCAGTTAAAACACTAATTTTAAAAGGAGATATAATGAATTTAAAGAGCTTAGTACAGTGCTCAACATATAACAGATGCTCAATAAGTAAAAATTCTTTCTTATCTTCCACTTAAACTTCTGCTATCCCTTTCCCTTCCTCTCTCCGTCCCTCCCTCTCCATCAACAGTATCCCCAGTTGTACATTTGATCAACAAATATTAAGTTACCGCATATTGTACCCTAGGCACTGTTCTAACGATAGAGCTACTCACACAAAACAGACCCAGACCCTGCCTCTACAGGGCTTGCATTCAAGCACTACTGCACTACCACTCCAGGTTCATTTTGATTTAATTCCTGACTCCTCAGCTTTGTATGGACCATCCCCCAACACAAACCTAGGGTACTCTTCCCCACTCCCCTCTGAACCTGATCTAAACACTCCACGATGCCCCTGGCCCCCAGGGACATTCACTGGAGAGGGACTTACAAAATTGCCCTTGGTAGGAGACTTGAGCCAGTTTCCTGCTGCCCTCTGCTGGGGCTCCCTGGTGGCTCAATGGTCGGTACCCAGGGCCCCTCCTCTCTAGGGCCTGCCTCTCCCCAACTGGTATCTGCAGGCCGCTGGGCTGGGCATAGGGGATCTTTGCGCCCAAAGAATATTGGTTTCCTATGGACCTTGTGGCTCAGAGCTGGGATCTCTATGACCCTAATCTGACCCAGAATGTTCTTAAAGTCTCCTGCAGTCCAGGCAATGCTATATGAGAGTTTAAGGGAGGGTCAAGGTAAAATATTTAAAATTGAAGTATTTTATTACTTCTTTTACTCTTTGTTTTTATCTTGTGCCCAAAACAATTCATCTCTGAAAATCTACTGCTGCTCTAAAAAAAAAAAAAGTATACGCATTACAGAAACATCAGAAAAAGAAAGATTCAAACTCCCATAATCGCACCTCGAGGCTATTTCTATTCATACCTGGAAGAGGAAGAGGGGAAAAGGCACTAGGCCGGGAGTCAGGAGACCTGAACCCAAGTCCTCACTGTAGGCCACCCCCCCCCCCCCCAGCTATGTGACCCTGGGCAAGTCCCTTCCTTCTTGGAACCTCAACTTATCCATGCCCCGAAGAAGCATCTCAACAAAGTATCTCCTGCCTTTGCTTCTCTGTGATTCTAAGCCAGTGGTCTCCAGCTCCAGCTGCACATAGGAATTACCAGGGAAGATTTTTAAAATGTAGATGCCTCATCCCATTCCAACTGAGCTAATCTCCAGAGGCAGAGCTCAGAGAATCTGTATTTTCATAAGCTTCCTAGGATGAACAGCTTCTGCTTGGGAAGTGCTGGTATATGTCCTTCCAGATATACATGTGTATGTACAATTATTTTAAAATATATTTTACAATTATATTTTAAATTATTTAAAAAGTGGGATCATTGTATATATTTCATCCTTTAATTTATTTAAGCAGTCCACTGATCAATTAGATCCTTAAGCATCTCTAATTTTCTACCATTACAGATACTGAAAAACAGTAAAAAGTAGGCTAGAAACAAATGACAAATAATTAGGAAAAGCCACTGTTCTGAAAATGGACAAAATGTATACAAATTCATGAGGGGTTGAAAATTGCCTTATGAAGCATAAAAATGGCCAAGGCTATAGGGAAAAAATAATGACTGGGTGTTCTAGTTTGCTAGCTGCTGGAATGCAATATACCAGAAACGGAATGGCTTTTAAAAGGGGGAATTCAATAAGTTGCTGGTTTACAGGCCCAGAAAATGTCCCAATTAAAACAAGTCTATAGAAATGTCCAATCAAAGGCATCCAGGCAAAGGTAGCTTGGTTCAAGAAGGTCGATGAAGTTCAGGGTTTCTATCTTAAGTGGAAGGGCACATGGCGAACACAGGGTTTCTCTCTCATCTGGAAGGGCACATGGTGAGTACGGCGTCATCTGCTAGCTTTCTCTCCTGGCTTCCTGTTTCATGAAGCTCCCCGGGAGGCATTTTCCTTCTTCATCTCCAAAGGTCACTGGCTGGTGGACTCTGCTTTGTGGTGCTGAAGCATTCTCTGCTCTCTCTGAATCCCTCATTTTCCAAAATGTTTCCTCTTTTATAGGACTCCAGTAAACCAATCAAGACCCACCCAAATAGGTGGAGACATGTCATCACCTAATCCAGTTTAACAACCACTCTTGATTAAATCACATCATCCAGGGAGATGACCTGATTACAGTTTCAAACATACAGTATTGAATAGGGATTATTCTACCTTTGAGAAATAGGATTTTGATTAAAACATGGCTTTTCTAGGGGGGCATACATCCTTTCAAACCAGCGCACTGGGGAATATTCATTTTCAATCAAATCATTGTTTTAATAAAAATGTTTTCACAAGAATTCTTTCAGAAAAACATTGTTCTTGGCCAAATCATATATGTCAGTGCGAGGCAGTCAGCAAGACCTTCTTCCAGCTCCCACTATTCCCTTGGAAGAAGTCTGAGATCCACACTCTGGCAACTCTAACTGGAAATAAACACCAGACCAACTGCCAGACATGTATCCAGCAAACCTGCTGACTCTCTTCAGGGCAAGGCTCTGTGCTAGGCCCCAGGAATACAAGGCATCTAAGGCAGTCCCTGCCACCCTCCCCCTGCAGAGGCTCACAGTCCAGTCGGGTAGGGAAGACAGATGTATCCACACGTAATTCTGATACAAGATGAGATGAAATGAGAACTGAGGAGGGATGACCTAGAAGTCATGGAAAAATGGGGAAGGGCAGGTGAAAGCCTCTGCCCTACTCCTCTAGCAGCCAGGAAGCTGTAAAAACATAGCCTCCCCACTTCAGTGTTTAAGACTTAAATAGTTTCACTTGCTTCTGAAACTTAACATGGCATAGCCAGTAGGGGCTTGGAGCCTACCTGATCTAAGCTCCTTTTCTAGATAAGAACCAGCCAGACAATGAGACTTACCTAGGGTCACACAGCAGACCTAGGGATCAGTGCAACAGGATGGAGAAAGAGCTTGGCATTGACAGACCTGGGCTTTTTCCCCTGGTCATGGGGGAAATTCATGTCGCATCCATCTGTGTCTATCTGACCACACCTCAAAATCTCAGTTCACCTTCCTCAGTGAGACTGCTACTACGTACCCCATGGCTCGATCACACACACACATACTCACCCAGGCTGACTATATCATCCCTTTCCATCCTCATCGATTCTTTGTTTATTTACATGTTTATTTATTTTTGATTTTCAGAACTTACCAAAAACTTACCTCCTCCTTGGAAGGAGGCTGGGCATAAATTCATTAATTTAAAAAAACAATACTCCCATTTTAAAGATGAGAAAATTGATGCCTTCTTGCCTTCAAATGTCGGAAAACTCTGCACTAGATGCAATCCATTGGCAGAGCTGAGGGTGTCACACTCCAGGCTGCTTTGAGGAGATGGGAAGCAATGAGCTTTTCTGTTTCCAAAGGCAGGTGTTCAGCTCTGTGATGCCTCTTATGAGCCATGGTTGTGACACATGTGGAGGTAAAATGACATGAACAGTAGACATCCCGGTGACCTGAGTTTGAATCTCAAAATAAATTACTTCTTCTGTGCATCAATTTTCTCATCTTTAAAATGGGAGTATTGTTTTGTTTTTTTTAATGTTTTTTTAATTGTAAAAAATAACATACATACAAAGCAAAGAAAGAAAAAAATAACAATAACTTCCAAAGCACACCTCAACAAGTAGTTACAGAACAGATCCCAGTGTTTGTCATGGACTACCATCCCACCATCTCAAATCTTTATTTCTAGAGGCTACAAAATATTGAAGGCTAGAAGGAATATTAATATAGTGTGATTCAACAGTTATACTTGTTTGTTAAATCCTATTGGGAGTATTGGTTTTTAAAATTAATAAATTTATGCCCAGCCTCCTTCCAAGGAGGAGGTAAGTTTTTGGTAGGTTGTGAAGATCAAAAATAAACAAACATGTAAATAAACAAAGAAATTTGAGCACACTTTTAAAACATAAGAAGGCTGCAAGTTTATATGGCAGTGTTAGCATCACCAGAAATAATAGCAATATACCACCTAGTAGCTAAAAGGAGAGACTGCACCTGGAATACAATTCAAATACTATACCATATATACAATGGGGATCACGATTCAGATTCTTATAAGAGGTAAGCAGCTATCAAAGCTGGTTGGGTGAAGACAATAGGGCCCAGGCCCCTGCTCAGAGGGACAACAGCTGCTCAGGTTCAGCTGACAGCTGTCATGTAGGAGCAGGGTCTAAACACAGTCTTCTAATTTCTCAAGAAAAACTATAAATTTGTACTTCAATGTAAAATCTTTCAATTTTCAAAACATGTGGTGCTAGAAAGAGTGTCTTACTTTAACAACAATAAAACACCAAGTAATCTATAAAACAACTTTTCTTATCAGACAGCTGAAGTAATAGGGTAACAAGTTATCCTGAAACCTAAAGAGTGACAGGCCCTTCCAAGGAGAGAAAGATGTAAGCACTGGCTTACCTGTGGCAGAACAATGATCATTTTAAAATGACAATTACAAAAATTGAAGGTATAAATCTGTAAGAACAAAGAGCATGGGAGTGAGATGACAGCAACAGTAGAATGACATCTGACTTCTCAATGGCAACACTTTTTAAAAGCTAGAAACAGTAAGTCGTGCTAAAAGTTCTTGGGGAAAATTATTTCCAACCTAGAATTAATTTCCAACCAAATTCTCTTATCAATCAAGAGTTGAAAAAAAGACATTTTCCAAGATCTCAAAAATAATCCTTCCCTCATTGTGAATGAAATAACACCATTGAATTGTATATTTGAAATGGCATAAAATGGGAAATTTTAGGTTGTGTGCTACCAGAATTAAAAACAAACAAACAAAAAATGAAACACATAGAACTGCTGAATGCAGAATGAACCCTAATGTGATGACTATGTTTAATAGTATAATTATAATATTGTTTCATCAATTGTAACGAAGGTACCACACTAACACAAAATGTTAAGGATAAGGAAAACTGAGTGTGAGGGAGACTGTCTAGGAAAATTCAGTACTTTCTGCGTGATTTTTCTGTAAACTTGCAAATGCTCTAATAAAATAAAAATAAAAATGAAGGAAAAAAAAACTTATGGAAACAGATACTGATCACATTGTTGAAACCCTGATCCATGGCATGTTTAAATTTTATCCCTGGAATATCCATATTCCAGTAGATTCTTGTGTGTGTGTGCATTACAGTCTGTTCAGGTTAGGTTTTCTCTTAATTGCAAGTTATACTGTTGTAATGGACAGTGAAATCATGCTACTATCTATTTTATCTATGCCACCACTTGTCAACAACTTCAAATTACTGTACAACTGTTAAATAAAAGTCCAAATAACTTTCATTTGCCTCATTAAAAATTCTTCCCTCGTGTACATTTATTTAGCAAATATCACTATGTAACTACTAGATGTCAGATTTTCTTTTTTGCATGGGCAGGCACCAGGAATTGAACCCGGGTCTCCAGCACAGAGGCGAGAACTCTACCTGCTGAGCCACTGTGGCATGCACAGACATTATTTTAAGTACCAGAGATACATTAGTTCACAAAACAAGGTCTCTGCTCGAATGGGGGCTTATTTATAATTTGAAAAGCGGAAGGCAATAAACAATAACAAAAATGTGTCAGGTGGTAATAAGTACTGTGTGGAATAATAGAGAAGGGAATGGACTGTTCGGTGGAAAGGTGTTTTTTTACACTTGATCTTAGCCCAATGGCTGAGAAGCAATGGGAAGGTGGATTTTTCAAAAAACATATGGTGGTTTTGTGGCTTGAAGCTGTATTTATCACAGAAAAACATGTTCTTAAATTTTACCCATTTCTATGGGTGTGAACCCAGTCTAAGTAGGAGCTTTTGATGAGGTACTTCAGTTAAGGTGTGGTCCACTTCAATTAGAATGGATCTTTCCCTATTACTGGAGTCCTTGATAGGGGAGTGAAATTCAGAGAGAAAGCCATGGAAGCAAGAAGGTGAAATTCAGTGAACACAGAAGAGAACGGAGAGGCCAGGAGAGGCCACCATGTGCCTTGCCATGTAAGAAGCCAAGGACCAAAGATTGCTGGCAGCCAGCCCCAGAACACCAATGTTCGAGAAAAAAGCATCTTGATGATACCTTGATTTGGACTTTCTTTTAGCCTCAACACCATGAGCAAATAAATTCCCATTGTTTAACCCAACCCTTTTCATGATATTTGCTCGAGCAGCCTAGGAAACTAAAACAGGTGGTTAGGGAGAGCCATTTGATGAGGGGCATGTAAACAGAGACCTAAATGAAGGAGTAAGCCACGTGAACACCTTGGGAAGAGACTTCCAGGTAGAGGAATTAGCAAAGGCAAAGGCCCTGAGACCAGTGCTTGTAAAACAACGTTAATGTGTATAGGAAGGATGGTAGCAGATGAAAGCAGAGAGGTAACTAGAGGTGGCCAAATCACAAAAGCTCTTTTTACTGGATACCTTCCATTTGCCTCTAAGGATCCACTCTCCAACCTGTTCCGCTGCCTGGAAAGCAGATCTTTATGAACCACGTCAACAGGCTCCGGTTGGGATTTGGTAATGGGTGGTACTACCAAGAAATCAGAGGGCAGGAGTCTTAGCAGGCTGGCTGTGGCTATCTACTGAAGGCCACAGCTTCTGTCAGGTAGCTCTCACCAGCTCAGGGTTCCCCCTGCCATTCTTTGGTCTAGAGGCAGCAATGCCTAAATCCACCCCATAATTGAGTTTCTTTCATAAACTCTCTGAATTCAATTTGAATGTACCATCTGTTTCCTGCCAGGATCCTGACACTCCCTAACAGTGTGAGAGGATTTTAGATTTTATTCTGGACATGGATAGCCACTGGAGGTTTTTGAAAGACTTTGGGGGTGGAGGGGTGGAAAAAAAGAAAACAGCTGGAGGGTTTTACAGTAGTAAAGACCAAATGATTTAGATTAGGGTGGTGATGGTAGAGGTAAGAAATAGTCAAATTTGGGGTATATTGTGAAGGTACAGCTGAGATTTGGTGATCTATTGGATATGTGGTATAAGAGAGAAAAAAAGGATGAATCAAGTTGTCATTTACTAAGATGGGATGTGTAGGGAAACAGCAATTTTGGGTGGCAAAAATCAAGATTTGGGATATGTGAAGTTCAGGGGTCTGTTAGAGAGCCAAGTGGGGATGTCAAACAGGTGAATCCAGTGGTCTGCATTGGAGGTGTGGACTTGGGCATTATAAACTTAATGTCAGCATGTAAAGCCATGGTCAGAAAGTAGTGGTGTAAACAGAGAATAAGTTTCAAGGGTTGAGCCCTTTCTATGGAGCTGCTATACAATATGTGTCACCAAAAGGAAGGAGTAAACCAAGAAATGGGAAGAAATGTGGTGAGGAAATAAGGAACCTGACAATGGAGGCAGAAAGAATCCACTGATGGTAAAGAGAGGTCCCAGGGCCCCAGGTCTCAGGGTGACCTATCTAAACTGAAGTTAAAAGATCCTGGAAATTGCTTGGATATATTGGTAAAAAGGCTCACACTTTCAGAATATCAGAGACAGGAACAGGGAATACTAAGCAGATGGAAAAACAAGTAATTATTAAGAGTTATGTAAGTATGTACATTCAAAAAATGTAGATACAGAAAATCAACATATATATTATACAAAAGTCACAGAAAGCTATCAATCAAGAAATTGTGACATAAGCATATTTAAAATTAAAGATGTTTTACATGCTAGAAGAGCTAAGAGTTTAAAGTGGCAGCTCCTAGATTTCAGGAAGATAGGGCCATAAAGGGGACTGCTTTTTTTAAATTAATTAATTAAAAAAATAAACAAAATAACATACATAATCAGTAATTCACAATATCATCGCTTAGTTGCATATTCATCATTTCTTAGAACATTTGCATTAATTCAGAAAAAGAAATAAAGACAATAGAAAAAGAAATAAAACGAACACAGGAAAGAAAAAAAAAGATTATACCTACCATACCCCTTACCCCTTGCTTTCGTTGATCACTAGCATTTAAACTAAATTTATTTTAGCATTTGTTCCCCCTATTATTTATTTTTATTCCATATGTTCTACTCCTTTGTTGACAAGGTAGATAAAAGGAGCATCAGACACAAGGTTTTCACAATCACATAGTTACACTGTGACAGCTGTATCATTATTCAATCATCCTCAAGAAACATGGCTACTGGAACACAGCTCTACATTTTCAGGCAATTCCCTCCAGCCTCTCCATTACATCTTGAATAACAAGATGATATCTACTTGATGCATAAGAATAACCTCCAGGATAACCTTTCGACTCTGGAATCTCTCAGCTATTGACACTTTGTCTCATTTCCCTCCTCCCCCTTTTGGTCAAGGTTTTCTCAATCCCTTGATGCTGAGTCTCAGCTCATTCTAGGGTTTTTCTCAATCCCTTGATGCTGTCTCCGTTCATTCCAAGATCACTGTCCCATGTTGCCAGGAAGGTCCACACCCCTGGGAGTCATGTCCCACTGTGCTGGTTTGAAAGGAAGCATGCCCCCTAAGAAAAGCCATGTTTTAATATAAATCCCATTTCATAAAGGTAGAATAATCTCTATTCAATACTGTATGTTTGAAACTATAATGAGATCATCTCCCTGATTGATGAGATTTAGTTAAGCATGGTTGTTAAACTGGATTAGGGGATGGCATGTCTTCACCCATTTGAGTGGGTCTTGATTAGTTTCTGAAGTCCTATAAAAGAGGAATCATTTTGGTGAATGAGAGACGCAGAGAGGGCAGAGAATGCCGCCGCACCACGAAGCAGAGTCCACCAGCCAGTGACCTTTGGAGATGAAGAAGGAAGATGCCTCCTGGGGAGCTTCATGAAATAGGAAGCCAGGAGAGAAAGCTAGCAGATGAGGCCGTATTTGCCATGTGCCCTTCCAGCTGAGAGAGAAGCCCTGACTGTGTTTGCCATGTGCCATCTCACTTGAGAGAGAAACCCTGAACTTCATCGGCCTTCTTGAACCAGGGTGTCTTTCCCTGGATGCCTTTGATTGGACATTTCTATAGACTTGTTTTAATTGGGACATTTTCTCGGACTTAGAACTGTAAACTAGCAATTCATTAAATTCCCCTTTTTAAAAGCCATTCCGTTTCTGGTATATTGCATTCCAGCAGCTAGCAAACCAGAACACCCACATAGAGAGGGGTAGGGTGGTGAGACTGCTAGTTGTGTTGGCTGGAGAGAGGGGCCACATCTGACCAGCAAAAGAGGCTCTCTTGGGGGTGACTCTTAGGCCTAAATTTTAAGTAGACTTGACCTATCCTTTGCGGGGTTAAGTTTCATATGAGAGGGGACTGCTTTTAATTCTAAATCTTAAAATTCTAAAGCTACATATAACTTTGATTAAAAAATAACAAATGGACACCTATCACTTGGAAGAAAAGATGATTTTTCAATAGAGATAACCATTGAAGAACAACTTCAGATTCTAACTGCTTACATATAGGTAGATTTGAATCATCACATGCTGGTATCCAATTAGGTCAAAATAGCTGTTAAAGCATATGGAATCTCTTCAAAAGAATAATAAACGTATAAGTCTGGAAGACAGATGAAGACCATCTTATATTAAACAGAAGGGAGAACCAGGAAAAGAAGTGAAATTTTAATTGGACTTCATTTTAAAAAGTAATGAGATTGCTAAAAAATCATTAGGATAATATCACTAAAATCCTTACATTTTCAAAGGCAAAAAGATGGGGAAAATATTTGCATTAACAATGTTCCAAAAAATAAACTGTTAATAGGACATAAATGGGCAATTCACAAAATGGTAAAATTCATTTATAACCCCAAAAATGCAAATAAAAACTGGATACCAGGTGGTGAGATGGTGGCTCAGCAGTTTTCACCTGCCATACCAGACCCAGGTTTGATTCCCAGTGCCTGCCCATGCAAAAAGAAAAATAAAAAAAAAAGTTACCACTGTTTCTTTTTCAACGATTTAAGCATTAAAATGAAAAAATAATTTTGAAAGGATGTGGGGAATTGGCAGTCTCATGCACCTTTTTAAAAGCAGTTTTTATACATACAAAATACATGTCTTCAACAAGGGTTGGTCATTCAACTCTTTTCTTTTCTTTTTTTTAACATGGGCAGTCACTGGGAATCGAATGTGAGTCTCTGGCACAGCAGGCAAGAATTCTGCCACTGAGCCACCGTGGCCTGCCCAACTGTTTTGAGCATCTCATTTCATTTGTCTTGAACCACATGCTCCAATCAAAACTGTACTCTTAGGGCAGGCCACGGTGGCTCACTGGCAGAGTTCTTGCCTGCCATGCCAGAAACCCGGGTTCAATTTCCAGTGCCTGCCCATGCAAAAAAAAATTGTACTTAAAAGATGGTTAAAATGGCAAATTTTTGTTATATATATTGTGCCCACAATAAAAAATTTTTAAAAGGCATTAAAAAACCTCCAACACATAATCAATTTAATATTTACAGTAATTGTTGGCTTGATAACAGGAATTTTAAGTACTCGGTAAATTTCTTTGTATGTGTAAAAATTAAATAAGGAATCCAACAGATGCTTTTCAAGTGCTCCACCTAGTACTAAGAACTAGTTTTTGGTACGGAGACTTGAAATTCACCAATACCTAACTTTTGCCTAGTTACTAATGGCTTGCAAAGGATTGCTAGGTACATTACCTTATTTTACTTGTTCATCACTTTCAGAGATTTTTGTCTTACAAGATTGTTTTGCATATTTTTAAGTGCATCAGAAAGGGGAATAGTATCAGTTTTCATCAACAGCATAGGCACAAAATGCTGAGTGGGTGCATGACTATATGAAGTGTCCTGGAAAACGGTAAATTACCTGGATGTCTGTACTGCGTCCCTTCCCTTCAACTGCATCACCTAACCAGCTGCCAGTGCTAGTTAGGACATTGGTCTCTTGAAAACAAGGGACTTTGCCCAATAGCATAATTTCAAACAATTTTGACTGTTTAGGGTAAAGCTTGATAAGTTTATAGTTAAATATATTTATGATTCAAATGATAGATTTTTACAACCTTGAACAACTTACTCTAGTTTTCTGAGACCTGCCTCATTAGTTTATTTTAAAAAAATAAATGAAATTACCCCAAACACACAGCTGGTTAAATTTTACATTAACCCATCCATAAATTGCAAGGCCTAGCGATGGGAGCCCATCTCAGATCACGCACCTCAGTATTTAACACCAAATGTATCAAAACATTTAGAAACACTGTTGCCATTAAGCAAAAAAGTTACTTTCTAGTCCTTTCCAATTCTTACCTTTGGATATACTTATCACCCATGAAATTACAAACTTCTCATCTCAACTAGTTCAAGGGGATCCATGAAGGGATAAGTTTTACTAGGCAACAGATGGTTGCTATCTTTTTGCTCCCTGTGGAATAGCACAGCTTTCTAACACTAAACACTTTCCCAGGAAAATAGGGTCAAGACTTACTAATCACTGATATATCTAAGTTATTTTTAAGAAAAGAATATAAAACAGGTTCTTAGTTAAACATTGACTTTATTGCCTAATAGACAAATTTATGCAACCAGGGCAGAGGCTGTGGACGATTCACTGAAAAGGAAAAAAGGGAGAGATAAAAGGGATTAATATTGGTCCTCCATATTCACAGAATAGATTTCAAAACAGCTAAAATAAACACCCTACTATATAAAATACATCAAACTACTGAATCAGTTCTTATGTTAAAGCCTAATAAATGAAGATGCTCACTCAGGCATCCAAGATCTGGCTAACATACAGAAAAAACATTCTAGTAAAAACCAATCATCACAATAAGCAATTCCTAGCAAATATTAAAACAACATAAATCCCCTGGGAACAGAAGTATGAACCGCAGCTTTGTATCCACCCCTCTGCTTCTTTCTGTAAATAAATTTTTATTGGAACAAAGCCACACCCATGTGTATGTGTCTACCTATGGTTTGACAGCTTTAAATTTAGGCTCACAAAGCTTAAAATATTTACTATTAGGCGCTATCAGAAAGTTTGCTGATCCTTGTTCTAAATCAAGAAGTAAATGATAACCAATTCTCTATTCACACTTCCTTTGTTCCCAACAATAAAGCTAGCATTTATGAATAAAACGGTTGGTACTCACTATTTCCAATTGGGGGGTAGAACTCGCTTTGTCTTGTAATATCGAGCCAATCGGTGAATTCGGCTCTCTATCAGAATCAGACGGAATTTAGCATCCTTATCCTAAAAATAAAATTTGATGGAATTCAAGAAAACCCATTAAAATAATTAAGCATTATTTAAAAAAAGAACTACCACGGGCTTTCCCCAATGAAAACAATTACCCACTGCCCTGGAACAGAATCACAGGCTAGTGTTCACAGAAGTAGATTAAGTCTTTAAGTGAAAATAAGGGCTCCAGAACCTTTGCAAATTCCGCAAATAAACACCCCAACATTTTCAACCAACTGGGCACAGGCACGAAATTTAGGGTAGCCAAAGTAAATCTCTTCTGTCATAATTTTTATTTCAAAGTGTGCTTTGAAAATGAAAACTAGTCTTGTGTAGTTTATGTCTTAAGCCACTTCAGAAAATTCAAATCAGATGCATTATATTTTACTGAAGTTTAAGTCAGTAGAATCAGTTATATATTTAGCATCAGGCTTTTATACATTCTCTTACCTTTCTGTTCCTCTCAAGATGCTTTCGAACAGCAACAGCTTTCTTAATTAGATGGTAGAGATCCTCAGGGAGATCAGGAGCAAGTCCTTTGGACTTAAGAATTCTCAAGATTTTATTGCCTGTCACAAAACGTACTTGTGCAACACCATGTGAGTCTCTTAGGATCACACCTGAAAAAGGAATCATATTCTTTAACTATCTATGCCAAACACATACAATGGAGCAAGACTCGCTTTACAAATTTCCCATCTGTAAGTTAGGGTTTACATTCACACATCACAAAAAACATCATTGAGAGTGCATGCAAAGCTCACTCAGACAACCAAGGAAGGTTTAGCCATCACTAAGGAAAACCTTTTGGTGCAAATTGCGAATGTTGGAAGACTATCATCATAAGTGACTTGGCCACAACAGATGACCAAAGTAATCAGTATTTTGTTACAGATTTTGCTACTGTATTTGTTCTATAATTAGAGCTAGCAAATATTAAGAACTTTTAAACAACAATTTACCTTACTTCAGCTATCCTTACCACCTGGCCATGAACTATATATTTGTTTATTTTGTGCTGTACTTCCACTAGACTTCAAGCTCCAGGAAGGTAGACATGTTATCCTTTTTTTTTTCACTACTGTATTCTCAGGGCCCAGAAACATACTTTGCACATGCCAGTCCAACTTTTGTTGAACAACAACAACAAAAAAAAAAATCACAAAATCACACGGCTGAGATTCCAAACAACCAACTCCAGCGTGACAGTATCAAGCAAAAGCATATAGGCTGTGTGGAGCCAACTGGACTCCTCCACTTAATAGCTGTGTGACTTGGGGCTAGTTAGTTAGCTACACTGTGCCTCCTTTTCCTCAACTATAAAATGGTATTACTACTAATATTCATTTCAAAGAATTAGACGAGGTTAGTACACATAAAGAGCTTAAAACTATGCACTTTAACAGAGTGACTGGGCCATAGCATACACTCACTGAAATATGGTTGAGCGGCTTAATACATTTATCATCTGCCAGGAAGGAACTTAAGAGTTTTAATAAATCAAGGGTAAGTATTGATCTTTAACAGTGAAACCACAAAACCACGCAAAAGGTCTGAATCACGTGTAGGGCAATTTTCAACAAGGCACACGAGGACAGAACTGAGGAGCTACAGTAGTCAAAATCACTCACCGATTTGAGAAGGAGTCAGGCCCTTCTTGGCCAGTTTGTAGATTTGCTCCTTCACGTCGTCAGACGTCAACTTCAACCACTGTTTGTAAAACAGAAAGCAGCCTTAAGACAAGAAACCCGGATGGCGCCGTGGCAGGGCGGCCCGCTAGGCTCTCAAAGTCGCGATCCTCACGCACACAGACCCCTTCTTCACCAGCACCGCCCTCCCCGAGCGACGAATGCTCCCCCCGACTTCTCTCCGGCCCCCGTATGCTACTTACGGTGGGGACGCTGCGGCGATAGGGCAGAGCCGACTGGGACAGGCCCTTCCTGCGGAGAAAAGCACTCTCAGCGTTAGGCTGCAGCCCGTGCCACAGCAACCCAGACCTCCGTCCCTCGACCCCACTGCCCCACCTCACTCCTTTCCCCGCCCCCGCGGCCCAAGCCTGCAATCCCGCTTGGCGTTCAAACTCACCCAGGAGCATGCATGCGACCCATGATGGCGGCAGTCTGGCAACGAAAAAGAGAGCAAGGGAGGAAACGCCGCAGGAAGCCACCTCGCACTCAGGAAATGACTTCACACGTTCGTTTCCTCGCAGGCAGGAGGCGGAGCTACGCTGCGTAACCTCCGACGTCGGCGTGACTACATGTCCCGAAATGCATTTCAACTTGATATAAATTTCCTCAACGAAGGGGCCTACATACACGTTCGGCGTGCGCTGGTCTTTGTTTTGGTTTGCTGTCAGAGCGGGAGACTTTATCCGATGCTAACTTTCAAAGTCGTACCAGGACTGTGCGCTTCAGCAAGGTGCGCCGGTCAACAAGATCATGTAGGATTCGGATCCCGGGCTGGGAGTGGGCCTGGTCAGCTAGAGCTGTAATGATTGGTCCCTTTGGGCGGTCATCCGCGCCCGGCCTCCCGCCTGACTTTCAGCGGTACAGAATTGTTCATTGTCCAATACCGAGGTTCTCGTTGCCCTTAATAAGTTCGCAGGCGTTAATCGACAGGTACAATACCATGTGAAAAACGCTATGCTGTAAGTAATGGTAGTGGTTACTGCCAGGCTGACGCTTCCATTTCTTATCTTTAGTAATCCTCCTCTTGAGTGAGGGATCTCTAAAGTTAAAGAACGAGCCCAGGGATTTGAACCGTGTTCTGGAACACTCCCTTAGGCTGCGGTCTCTCCCTAGCACCGGGCTGTGAGATCTCGATTCGGCTGGGAGGAGTGTTGTGCAAATCCTCACGGAGCCACGTACCCAAGTGAGCATATAGGGATGAGCTTTTAGGAACAAGATTGCAAAAGCCTGAAACTGGAGGTAAGGAGGTAAAGGAGAATGCGGAGAATGAAAGGGAGAAAAGGAGACGTTCAATCAATCCTCCTGGCAAATAGGAACCGCCACTGAGGAAGGTCTTTTTAAGACTGATTCAGGGCTACTACACAGGACTGCGTTGAAAGAATGGGCGAATGAAGCACCTTGTTAAAAAAAAAAAAAAAAAGGTGGCCCTGGAGAGGAGGGAGGTCAGTGAAATCGGTACATTTCTGTCAGTGAGTTTAAAGTAACTGATGAGACTTTAAAAGAAACTAGGTACTAAAACGTCCACCCCCACTCTTGAAACTTATCACTTTTACGAAAGCATTAGGAATTGCAATTAAATTCGGAAATAACAAGGTAATAAGTTTCTTCCCCAAAGATGTATTGCTATCATTAGCAAAATGCACATCTTTAGCCTAGATATGGAATAAGTATCTCGAACTTAATATGGCTACAATTCCCAATCTCCAGTTCTGCCTACCTACTTCATTTCATTTAAGCTCTACCCAGTTGCTCAAACCAGAAACCTAGGAGTCTTCCATGTTTCCTCTTTGTCTCATTCCTATTAGAAACTTATCTCAGCTCTACTACAAAAATATATCCTGCTCAATCAGAGACTGAAGAGGTACACAGAGAGTAAGGCAAAAGAGAATAAAAATAGACAATCTTTGAAATTATAAAAGAATGGTAAGTTAAAGGTTTGTGAAATTGGATCTCACAACCAACTTCTTTGTGACAACCAGCAAACAAATTGTGAATATTTTGTTGACAGCCTTTTTGAGGAAGCATTGAAGGTTGGTGCCAAGTGGTTGTCACCCACTGAAAAAAACAGATTTTAATATAAAATTATTGAATAGTAGGTTTACAGTCGATTTCAGAAGTTATTCTGATGGTACAAGTGAACAGTTTCTGAATTCCATCAAAAAAGGGGCATTACCTTTAGAATTACAGGGAATTTTTGATAAAAAAGAGGTAGATATTAAAGTTGAAGGTAAGAAAACTGCAGTATGTGTGTCAACAAAGCATGTATTCCAGCCCTTCTCAGGACAGGGTTCTAGACTTAGAAGTGTCAACCAAAAATATTCCTAAAGCAAAGGGTATTGAAGTTGAGAATAAAAATGATTTGTCTGCTGTCCTACTAAACAACTTAGAATCTATCACTAATCTATCACTAATACACGGATCTGGTTAACCAACGGGAAAAGGATCATCCAGAAATTTATTATTTCTCACAAGGTAAGCCATATCAAAGGCTTAATCTAAAAATACCAAGGATCTCAAAGAAGTCCTCCTTTTTCTCTGGCCACAACTCTTCCCTTTCTCAAACTGCTAGATAAAGCACTCACACTGGAAGAAGCAGATTTACAGAATGCTGTAATTATTCAGAGACTCCAAAAAACAGCTGAACCTTTTTCGAGGACTTTCATAGCCTTGATTGTTGACCAAGTAAGTGGAAAACTTGCGGAGAAATGATGGTTTTGTAAATGGTCATGCAGACCGAGTTGGGGGAAAGAAAAGTGAGATTCACTGGACTTTGGGTCAAGTACTGTTTAACCCTCCTGATGAGAAGATTTCTTAAATAAGTACAGGTTAGCGCAGTAAAATATGACTGAAAACTGAATCCAATGTACTTTTTCCAGAAGGCTGCTGAGAGAAAAATCTACTTATTTTTAAAACCAAATAATATAAGGTTGTACTGGATGGATTCTGTACCCTAGAAAAGCCATGTTTTAATTCTGATCCATTTTGTGGAGGCAGCCATTTCCTTTAATCCCTACTTAGTACTATAGATCGGAAACTTGATTAGATTATCTCCATGGAGATGTAGCATGCCCAACAGTGGGTATTAGCCTTTTTTTTTAAATTTTGGTTGGTCTCACCTTTATTAAATGCAGAAGGCAGAATCCCAAAAGGGGCTTTAATCATCATGTTGGCATAAGAGCCTGTACCTATAAACTAGATACGATGAAAAGAACTTTGTGAGATTCTGTAATCTTGTGATTTCTCTACATCTGTTATTTTTTATTATCATGTGTCTGTGTCCACATAATTCTTAGCTGATAAGCCTTCCTTTAAAAAGAGGATTATAGGTTTATCTTCAGGAGCAGCAAGGTTTAAGGCTGGATGATCATTTGGTGGAAATGTTGAAAAGAAAATTTAAGCCTCACATATATTTTGAGCTAGATGTCATTTAAGGGCCTTTCCAAACCTAAGGCAAAGAACTGGGGGGATTTTATCTGACCCTACAACCAGTCTTTTGGAGAAGAAAGTTTCATGGGATGGATGGTGGCAACCATCAAAAGGAGAAGAAAGCAGACCAAGTTTCTGGGGACTATTGTAAATAGAAAACAGGTATATAGAAAGCCAGCCTAGAACCTCAAAAGTGATTATGAATCTAAGCAAATTTAAAACTCCATCTGAAGTTTTTCAATCAATTATAGACAATTTCAAGATGACTGACTAGGACTTGGGGTAATGAAAATGGAACATCATTTTTCCTGAAGAATTAGAGGTTAGAACCACAGCTTGGACCTCATTATCAATAAATTTACCGATAACCTGAGCTCCCTTATGCAAGCAGTTTAACTACTTTGCAGACTAACCGTAGAACTAAGAAATTTCTTTGGCCTTGGGTTTTCTTCCAACATGCTTAAAACCCAAGGGCTCGATTTCTCACAATATAATTATTCCTCAGCAGTGCAGTATCAAGTATCAAGATTACAAGCCAGAAACTGGCTTGGAGCAATCAGATGAAAGGATTCAGCTAAATAGCTGAACAAATATAAACAAACTAAACTCATCTACAACACGTTAAGCGTATAGACTGTGCTGCACCTCCATAACCATGGAAGATTAAGCTTCATTTTGAATTATTGATATTAATGATCTACTGTGAGCTAGAAGACTTCTAAGACACTTTCTAATTATGAAATACTGTTGTCCTATCTGTCAAACATACCTGATGGCTTATCACTACATGTTTTACTGACTAAAGTAAATATTTCAATTATTGTCATCATCCAAAGGTGCCACCACTTTTATTTGTTTACCAGATCATAAGATGATTTCTGTCCCATTACCCTTGACCTAGTCAAACCTCTACAAAAGACTTAATGATGCTGTTTAGGATGTATTTCCTTGCTGCTTTGTACAGGTAGCTTTCGCATTGTTGCATAGGCAGTTAAGGGAGCATCATGTATTGTCGGGCAGTAACGTCCAGGGCATCTTTGGAGTTGTCTGGCTGGTGTAGTCTCTTTCCCATTACAGGCAGTACTGGAGCTCAGCCGAGGTTTCAGTCCAATAAAAGAATCTCCTCCTTTCACTGGAAACCTCCTTTACTGGGTCCCAAACCGAAAAGGCATAGTTTACTGAAAGCTGAAATAGGTAGAGTCTGATTCCTATAGAGGTGAATAAATCAACTGCTTCTACTGACCTTCCATAGAAGGTTGGAAATGCCAAAGGAATGATGATCAAATATTCCAGTGACACCCAGAAATTATTGTATCAGAAGATTCTTTAACATATTTTCCTTCCCTGGCCTCCAAAGCTGCCAATGCTCAAAGATACTGACAAGGCAGTGAGTGGGTATTAACCCTTAATTAGAGGGAGATGTAACTCTATCCATTCCAGGTGGGTCTTGATTAATTTACTGGAATCCTTTTAAAAATAAGGAAACACTTTCCCTATGTCAGATTTTGGCTGAAGGTAAAAAAAAAAAAAATAAAAAAAAAAATAAGGAAACATTTTAGAGAGAGCAACAAAACCACAAGAACCCACGCAGCCAAAGACCTTTGGAGATGTAGAAGGAAAACAATCCCCAGGGAACTTCATGAAACAAGAAGCCCGGAGAGAAAACTAGCAGACATCACCATGTTCACCATGTGCCTTTCCAGTTGAGAGAGAAACCCTGAATGTCATTGGCCTTCTGGAACCAAGATATCTTTCTGTGAATGCCTTAGACTGGAATTTTCTATAGCCTTGCTTTAACATTGGGCATTTTCTCTCTCTCCAGCCAATATGACGAGCAGTCTCACCACCCTCCCCCTCTCTGTATGGGACATGACTCCCAGGGGTGTGGACCTTCCTGGCAACGTGGGACAGAGATCCTGGAATGAGCTGAGACTCAGCATCAAAGGACTGAGAAAAAACCTAGAATGAGCTGAGAATTAACATCAAGGGATTGAGAGAACCTTCTCGACCAAAAGGGGGAAGAGTAAAATGAGACAAAGTGTTAATGGCTGAGAGATTCCAAACAGAGTCGAGAGGTTATCCTGGAGGTTATTCTTACGCATTAAGTAGATTCACCTTGTTGTTCAAGATGTAGTGGAGAGGCTGGA
Organism: Tamandua tetradactyla; assembly: GCF_023851605.1. NCBI lineage: Eukaryota > Metazoa > Chordata > Mammalia > Pilosa > Myrmecophagidae > Tamandua > Tamandua tetradactyla. The sequence goes on from NC_135334.1 coordinate 92,448,532, forward strand.
GGGAATTGCCTGAAAATGTAGTGCTGTGTTCCAGTAGCCATGTTTCTTGATGATGATTGAACAATGATATAGCTTTCACAATGAGACTCTCTGAATGTGAAAACCTTATGTCTGATGCTCCTTTTAGCTACTATATCAACAGAAGAGTAGAACATATGGAATAAAAATAAATAACAGGGGGAACAGATGTTAAAATAAATTCAGTTTGAAATAGTGGTAGGTGAAGGCGAGGGGTAAGGGGTATGGTACGTATAGCTTTTTTTTTTCTCTCTATTATTGTTTTATTTCTTTTTCTGTTGTCTTTTTATTTCTTTTTCTAAATCGATGCAAATATACTAAGAAATGATGAATATGCAACTATGTGATGATATTAAGAATTACTGATTGTATGTGTAGAATGGAATGATTTCCAAATGTTGTGTTAGTTAATTTTTTTAATTAATAAAAAATGTTATCTGTTTCAGATTTAAAAGATGGCAGTAAATTTAAAAATTATACATTGCAGGTTAAGAGTATCAATGTAATTCTATAATAATAGAGATACAGCTAAAGGGCTGGCTGATACTGTTTTCACCCCAGCTATGCCTAAACCTCATAGTAGTCTCAATCTTCATTCTCTAATGGCAGGTTATACTCAAATATTAATTTGGTTACAATATCTAAGATGTACTTTCATTAAGAACAAAAGTTTGTAGTTTAATATAATTCAGTATTTTCTGCCTACTCACATTTCTACATTTTCTAAAAATATACTTTAAAAAATTCTTTTCTTCCCAGGAAACTTTCTATTTTATTTTCTTTTGAAAATTATGGTTTTGTTTTTCACTTACTTCTGCTGTTAGTCATTCACTTGCCACCACTTAGATGCAATATATGTGTTGTCACATTACTCATTAATGACTGTTTTTAAAACTGTATCATGTAAAGTATGGTTTTCCATTTCATACATCAGAGTCAATCTCTGTTATACCTTAAAGAATAACTTATTGCATTCTGATGTCACCAAGGAAAATATGCTTTGTTTTTTAGACTTTTAACCAAAACCTGTGAGACTTCGATGTTTCACTCAGATTAAATTCCCTTCCTTGGAATGTATAAATTTAAGAAGCTTTCTCACAGATGGCCTGTTGAATCAGATTTGAGGTGGAGTACACAGTCTGTGTGTCAAGAACTAAGTAGCTCGGGCTTGTGAACCACAGTGTTCATGGGTGCTGGGTGTATCCACCAAAGCATCAGTTCTCAAACTTTTGGTCTCAAGGTCCTTAGTTTATGTGGATTATATCCAACAATATTATATTAGAGATTAAAACAGTTTAAATTTTTTTCATTCAAAATAATAAATATTATATGTTAACATAAACAACATTTTAATGAAAGAATCTGTTTTCCAAAATATAAAATACTGAGAAAAGTGGCATTGCCTTCCATTTTTGGAAATAGCTTTCATGTCTGGCTTAAAGAAGACAGGTATATTCTCCTATCTGCTGTTCAATCTGCTGCGGTATCACACATCATTCTCTGGAAAACACTGTATACTCATGAAACAGTGAAGACAACAATGCCTTAATGTGGTAATGAAGCTAGTTCTGACCTCAGAGATCCTCCCTGCAAGGATCTCAGGGACCTCCAACGGTCCCCAGACCACACTTTGAGAACCGGTGTTAAGAAACACTGGTTTGCACATCTTAATGTAAGAATCCCCTGGGAAGCTTTTCAAAAATGACTGTTCCTGCCATACACCACACATATTCTGATTCCTTACATCTGGCATGGGTCCCAATCTCTGTGTTTTTAATCTCAAGTGATTTTTAAGTGTGTGATCAAAGAACCATTCTTTGGGAAATCCTGTGCTAAGCTTCCACCTTGACAAAATAAAACCTATATTCTTCGCTCTAAGCGGTGGAAGATTCTCAACTGACTGTGGGCTGCTAGACCTCTTAAATTTTGATTCCTGCCCCCATAATTTCCTCTTAGAAAGATGTTCCCTTTTAAGTGTGAACTAATTATGACATAGCCCTGTGCTTTATCTCCTGTAGCACAGCTGAGACAAGGCTAGAACATTTAAATAAAATTTTTAGGGCTCAGGAATAACAAAAGGGAAATATACACCTATCTAGATGACTTGGCTTGTAAAGTATATCTTCTGTTTGCAGTCCATTTTAAGAATGCTTCCTTTCCTAGCTTCCAGCCTTCCACATGGCAGAAGTCCATCTTTTTATTGGGAAGAGAGGGAGGACACAGAAGAGTCTTTTCTTTTGGTCCCTCAGAAATGAACAGGTACATAATAGAAAATCAATATTTGTTGTCAATAGCATTTAGAGCAATCTTAGAGCCTCTCTACAGTAAAATAAAAATAATTGTGTTCTTTGCAAAAAGATCAGGGGAGGATAAAAATCAATGAACTTATCCTTCGGATACAGAAAATAATATGAGATGATAATATGTGTGCAGGAATCTCTAAGAAAATATTGCATAGAAGCCTGTCATGAAGCATTTTATAATTTTCATTTGCACAGTTATAATCAATATATAGCTCCATATATTTCTATATAGAGACCTCTCATTGGAAATGTTCTTCATGTGCATATAAAAAAGCTTCCTTTGTGAATTTTCCAGTTTATAATTATTTAATCAGAAATACATTTTAAGGTTTTCTTGTCGGTTTCTTTATAAGGACTCCAGGATAGGACCCTATAAAAATCTATTATTAGCAATAACCTTCAGTTTTGTAATTGTAAAACCTTTAATTAATGTGAACAGTATTCTCAAAGTTTTTCTAGAATGAGAATTACCCTCTAAAGCTTTTTGCCCAAAAGTTAAAAAGTTGTAAAGCTAGTAAAATAAATAAATAAATAAATAAATAAAAATAAAATGTTTTGTAATACTCAAAACAGGTTGACTTTGGAAAACAAACTGAATTTACCCATAGAAGGAAAACTTGAAAATAAATAAGCATCTTTGGTGTGGATGACAATTTAAACTAGGCAGTTGTTTCAAAACTATCATCATTCAGTTTCTGGAAAGTTGTTGCAAGGGATAATAGATAGAAATGCAATTCTAATTTTAGAGAGTCTAATTTATTCATTAAATCACTATGCATAAACAGTATAGAAGTAATCTTATTTATTTTATATACTTATTCAATTTGCTTTTCTTTAGTTTCAACATGTTGAAAATAAGATAAGTTGGCATCTGTTTCAGTGCCTTGAAGTATTTTGAAGGCAATCTTGCTAAAAAAAACCTTTTCTTAAGGATGAAATACTATCCATTAAAAGGGTTTGTGAAATAATTTATACTTTTGTTATGAAATAGTTACATATGGATGCATTTGATATATTTATTTGGCAAAATCACTCATTTTGACAATAACCAACATTTATTAGGTACCTTCTCTGTCCCAGATATTTTAACCAGTGTTACTTTCACTGAAAATTCAGAAATGTACAAATTTAATATTTTTGATACTATATCAGTGGTTGTGTTTATTTATATATTTATTTTTTGCATGGGAAGGCACCAGGAATCAAACCCGGGTCCCCGGCATGGCAGGTGAGAACTCTGCCTTCTGAGCCACCATGGCCCACCCTGTGTTTATTTTTTAAACCATCCTTGGTGTCTGGAGCTGAACTAGCATGAAGGCTCCTTAATAAGGTTTATTCTTTTGTCCTCCCTGTAAGTACAAACTATTTAATTAAAAAATTGCTCATCACACTAAATCCTCAAATAGAAGTAGTTTATTTAAAAGCGAGTAATACTTGGTTCTTTGTCATTTGTTTTAGATGTATATGTTTGCATAAGTAATTCATATTCATTGTAGCAAATTATAAAATACAGATATATTAAAATGATTTTTTAAATGACCTATTTACCATTCAAAGATAATCACTATTAATATTTTGGTGTGCATTCTTTCAGTTCTATTTTTAATATGTTTTAAGTAAAAGTATGTTTTCTTAAGTTTTTATTTTAAGCAAAAGGTATGCTTTTGGTTAAAAAAAATATATATATATATATGTATATATATATGTATCTATATCTTGAATATATTCATGTCTCATTTCCATTGTTACCCTCATTCAAAGCCACCATCATCTCTCTTCTGAAAAACTCAGTGGTGTCTCAACTATTTGTACTTTTACTTACATCCCCATCACAAACACATACAGTCCATTCTCCACCTAGCAGAGTGTCTTTTAAAAATATAAACCAGATAGCCTACTACTTCCCTGTTTAAAATCTTCCCATGCTTTCTCAATGCATTTAGAATAAAATCATAATTCCTTACTTCATGCCTTGCCTCTCTCCCACTGGTTTTGTAACACTCCAGGCGCACTTCATTCTTGCCTACCCTCCAGGGTAACAAGCCTGTGCCTTTCCTGCTTAGAGCCTTCATTCCTGATGTCGTAGTGCTCTTCCCGAGATCTCGGGTGGTTTCAAATCCTGACCTCGGTATTACCTCCTCAGAGAGGCCTTCCTGAAGAGGCCCATCTAAAGTACTCTTTCTGGTACTTCTGGAGAAGATGGCGGCTTAGTAAGGTGCGCGCGTCTTAGTTCCTCCTCCAGAACAACTACTAAATAACTAGAAACAGTACAGAACAGCTCCCGGAGCCACGACAGAGACCAGACACACAGTGTACCCCAGTCTGGAACGGCTGGACCGGCTACGAGACTCCGCTGTGGTGAGGTCCCCAAGTGGTGCGCACTTCCCTGGGCCACGGCGGCTGGCGAACGGCCCCCCTCCCTCCCTACTTCCCGGGCCGGCTGAGTGACTCGGATCAGCGGTTCCCCAAGCCGCGGAGGCCGGTGACCGGAGCCCCTCCCACACGCGTGGCTTCCCAGGCCAGCTGGGAGCCTCGGATCAGCGATTCCCCAAGCCGCGGTGGCCGGCGACCGGAGCCCCTCCCACATACGCGGCTTCCCGGGCTGGCTGGGAGTCTCGGATCAGCGGTCCCCCAAGCTGCGGCGGCTGGCGCCACTCCCCCATGCACGGCTTCCCAGGCCGGCTGGGAGCCTCGGATCAGTGGTACCCAAAGCTGCGGCGGCCAGCAACCAGAGCCCCTCCCGCACACACAGCTTCCCGGGCTGGCTGGGATCAGCGGTTCCCCAAGCCGCGGCGGCCAGAGACTGGCGCCCCTCCCACATGTGGCTTCCCGGGCCGGCTGGGAGCCTCGGATCAGCGGTTCCCCAAGCCGCGGTGGCCGGTGCCTCTCCCCCACAGGCGACTTCCTGGAGGGAAAGGAAAGTTTCCAACAGTAGTAGAGGCTGAGTCCAACCTAACACCAATAGTGGCATTAATGAACAACTTCTAAAAATAGGCCCTCAGCTCAGACAAAACTGATCAAGGTGGAAGTCACCTACTGGGCTAACTGAAAAAGAGGAAAGGGGGCGAAACAGAGCTTTCTGCAGCTGTTTCTGCAGAGGATTGATTGCCTCTGGGCTCAGGCTGGGATTACACAGGTTACCCCGGAAGGCAGAGGTGGGCTGCTTTCAGGGCTCTCTACCACCTGAACCTTCCTCGTGGGAGGGGTGAAATGCAACTCAGGTGGAATCCCTCTCTCAAGGAAATCAGATCCCAGGACTTCACAATTTGAAGTCATTAAAACCAACCTACAACCTTTCCTCTGTCTCCACCACACACCCAGCAGTGAGAGTCTTCCAAAGTTAAAGGAGCCACAACATCTTTTGCTGTTGGGACCCACAGACAGACAAACACCACATACTGGGCAGGATAAGAAAAACAGAGCCCAGAGACTCCACAGGAAAGTCTTTCAACCTGCTGGGTCCCACACTCAGGGAAGTCTGATTAAATGCCCAGACACCAGCAAAAAATAACAAATCACACCAGGAAAATTGAAGATATGGCCCAGTCAAAGGAACAAACCAATAGCTCAAATGAGATACAAGAGCTGAGACAACTAATCCTGAATATACGAACAGAAATGGAAAACCTCTTCAAAAACCAAATCAATAAATTGAGGGAGGACATGAAGAAGGCATGGGATCAACAAAAGAAGAAATGCAAAGTCTGAAAAAACAAATCACAGAACTTATGGGAATAAAAGATACAGTAGAAGAGATGAAAAAAACAGTGGAAACCTACAATGGTAGATTTCAAGAGACAGAGGCTAGAATTAGTGAACTGGAGGATGGAACATCTGAAATCCAAAAAGAAACAGAAACTATAGGGAAAAGAATAGAAAAATTTAAGCAGGGGCTCAGGGAATTGAATGATAATATGAAGCGCATAAATATGCGTGTTGTGGGTGTCCCAGAAGGAGAAGAGAAGGGAAAAGGAGGAGAAAAACTAATGGAAGAAATTATCACTGAAAATTTCCCAACTCTTATGAAAGACCTAAAATTACAGATCCAAGAAGTGCAGCGCACCCCAAAGAGATTAGACACAAATAGGCGTTCTCCAGGACACTTACTAGTTAGAATGTCAGAGGTCAAAGAGAAAGAGAGGATCTTGAAAGCAGTGAGAGAAAAGCAATCCATCACATACAAGGGAAACCCAATAAGACTATGTGTAGATTTCTCAGCAGAAACCATGGAGGCAAGAAGACAGTGGGATGATATATTTAAATTACTAAAAGAGAAAAACTGCCAACCAAGACTTCTATATCCACCAAAATTGTCCTTCAAAAATGAGGGAGAAATTAAAACATTTTCAGACAAAAAGTCACTGAGAGAATTTGTGACCAAGAGACCAGCTCTGCAAGAAATACTAAAGGGAGCACTAGAGACAGATATGAAAAGACAGAAGACAGAGGTATGGAGAAGAGTGTAGAAAGAAGGAAAATCAGATATGATATATATAAACAAAAGGCAAAATGGTAGAGGAAAGTATTACCCAAACAGTAATAACACTAAATATTAATGGACTGAATTCCCCAATCAAAAGACATAGACTGGCAGAATGGATTAAAAAACAGGATCCTTCTATATGCTGTCTACAGGAAACACATCTTAGACCCAAAGATAAACATAGGTTGAAAGTGAAAGGTTGGGAAAAGATATTTCATGCAAATAACAACCAGAAAAGAGCAGGAGTAGCTATACTAATAGCCAACAAATTAGACTTCAAATGTAAAACAGTTAAAAGAGACAAAGAAGGATACTATCTACTAATAAAAGGAACAATTAAACAAGAAGACATAACAATCATAAATATTTATGCACCAAATCAGAATGCCCCAAAATACGTGAGGAATACACTGCAATTACTGAAAAGGGAAATAGACACATCTACCATAATAGTTGGAGACTTCAATTCCCCACTCTCACCAATGGACAGAACATCTAGACAGAGGATCAATAAAGAAACAGAGAATTTGAATATTACAATAAATGAGGTAGACTTAACAGACATTTATAGGACATTACACCCCACATAAGCAGGATACACCTTTTTCTCAAATGCTCATGGATCATTCTCAAAGATAGACCATATGCTGGGTCACAAAGCAAGTCTCAACAAATTTAAAAAGATTGAAATCATACACGACACTTCCTCAGATCATAAAGGAATGAAGTTGGAAATCAATAATAGGCAGAGTGCCAGAAAATTCACAAATACGTGGAGGCTCAACAACACACTCTTAAACAACCAGTGGATCAAGGAAGAAATTACAAGAGAAATTAGTAAATATCTCAAGGCGAATGAAAATGAAAACACAACGTATCAAAACCTATGGGATGCTGGGCGGGCCGCGGTGGCTCAGCGGGCAAGAGTGCTTGCCTGCCATGCCGGAGGACCTCGGTTCGATTCCCGGCCCCAGCCCATGTAAAAAACAAACAAACAAACAAAATATAATAAAAAAACAAGAAAATGTTTAAAGATGTTTCCCTTTCTTCCATCCTTCCTTCCTTCTCTGTCTTTCCTTCCTTTCCTCCTTCTCTCTTAAAAAAAAAAAAAAACCTATGGGATGCAACAAAGGCAGTGCTAAGAGGGAAATTTATTGCCCTAAATGCCTATATCAGAAAAGAAGAAAGGGCAAAAATTTGGGAATTAACTGTCCACTTGGAAGAACTGGAGAAAGAACAGCAAACTAATCCCAAAGCAAGCAAAAGGAAAGAAATATCAAAGATTAGAGCAGAAATAAATGAAATTGAGAACATGAAAACAATAGAGAAAATCAATAAGACCAGAAGTTGGTTCTATGAGAAAATCAACAAGATTGATGGGCCCTTAGCAAGATTGACAAAAAGAAGAAGAGAGAGGATGTAAATAAATAAGATCAGAAATGGAAGATGAGACATAACCACTGACCTCACAGAAATAAAGGAGGTAATAACAGGATACTATGAACAACTTTACACTAATAAATACAACAATGTAGATGAAATGGACAAGTTCCTAGAAAGGCATGAACAACCAGCTTTGACTCAAGAAGAAATAGATGATCTCAACAAACCTATCACAGGTAAAGAAATTGAATCAGTCATTAAAAAGCTTCCCAAAAAGAAAAGTCCAGGAACAGACGGCTTCACATGTGAATTCTACCAAACACTCCAGAAAGAATTAGTACCAACTCTGCTCAAACTCTTCAAAAAAATTGAAGTGGAGGGAAAGCTACCTAATTCATTCTATGAAGCCAACATCACCCTCATACCAAAACCAGGCAAAGATATTACAAAGAAAGAAAACTACAGACCAATCTCTCTAATGAATATAGATGCAAAAATTCTCAACAAAATTCTAGCAAATCGAATCCAGCAACACATTAAAAGAATTATACATCATGACCAAGTAGGATTCATCCCAGGTATGCAAGGATGGTTCAACATAAGAAAATCAATTAATGTAATACACCATATCAACAAATCAAAGCAGAAAAATCACATGATCATCTCAATTGATGCAGAGAAGGCATTTGACAAGATTCAACATCCTTTCCTGTTGAAAACACTTCAAAGGATAGGAATACAAGGGACTTCCTTAAAATGATAGAGGGAATATATGAAAAACCCACAGCTAATATCATCCTCAATGGGGAAAAATTGAAAACTTTCCCCCTAAGATCAGGAACAAGACAAGGATGTCCATTATCACCACTATTATTCAACATTGTGTTGGAGGTTCTAGCCAGAGCAATTAGACAAGAAAAAGAAATACAAGGCATCAAAATTGGAAAGGAAGAAGTAAAACTATCACTGTTTGCAGACGATATGATACTATACGTCGAAAACCCGGAAAAATCCACAACAAAACTACTAGAGCTAATAAATGAGTACAGCAAAGTAGCAGGTTACAAGATCAACATTCAAAAATCTGTAGTATTTCTATACACCAGCAATGAACATGCTGAGGGGGAAATCAAGAAACGAATTCCATTTACAATTGCAACTAAAAGAATAAAATACCTAGGAATAAATTTAACTAAAGAGACAAAAAACCTATACAAAGAAAACTACAAAAAACTGTTAAAAGAAATCACAGAAGACCTAAATAGATGGAAGGGCATACCGTGTTCATGGATTGGAAGACTAAATATAGTTAAGATGTCAATCCTACCTAAATTGATTTACAGATTCAATGCAATACCAATCAAAATCCCAACAACTTATTTTTCAGAAATAGAAAAACCAATAAGCAAATTTATCTGGAAGGGCAGGGTGCCCCGAATTGCTAAAAGTATCTTGAGGAAAAAAAACGAAGCTGGAGGTCTCACGCTGCCAGACTTTAAGGCATATTATGAAGCCACAGTGGTCAAAACAGCATGGTACTGGCATAAAGATAGATATATCGACCAATGGAATTGAATAGAGTGCTCAGATATAGACCCTCTCATCTATGGACATTTGATCTTTGATAAGGCAGTCAAGCCAACTCACCTGGGACAGAACAGTCTCTTCAATAAATGGTGCCTAGAGAACTGGATATCCATATGCAAAAGAATGAAAGAGGACCCGTATCTCACACCCTATACAAAAGTTAATTCAAAATGGATCAAAGATCTAAACATTAGGTCTAAGACCATAAAACAGTTAGAGGAAAATGTAGGGAGATATTTTATGAATCTTACAATTGGAGGCGGTTTTATGGACCTTAAACCTAAAGCAAGAGCACTGAAGAAAGAAATAAATAAATGGGAGCTCCTCAAAATTAAACACTTTTGTGCATCAAAGAACTTCATCAAGAAAGTAGAAAGACAGCCTACACAATGGGAGACAATATTTGGAAATGACATATCAGATAAAGGTCTAGTATCCAGAATTTATAAAGAGATTGTTCAACTCAACAACAAAAAGACAGCCAACCCAATTACAAAATGGGAAAAAGACTTGAACAGACACCTCTCAGAAGAGGAAATACAAATGGCCAAAAGGCACATGAAGAGATGCTCAATGTCCCTGGCCTTTAGAGAAATGCAAATCAAAACCACAATGAGATATCATCTCACACCCACCAGAATGGCCATTATCAACAAAACAGAAAATGACAAGTGCTGGAGAGGATGTGGAGAAAGAGGCACACTTATCCACTGTTGGTGGGAATGTCAAATGGTGCAACCACTGTGGAAGGCAGTTTGGCGGTTCCTCAAAAAACTGAATATAGAATTGCCATACGACCCAGCAATACCATTGCTAGGTATCTACTCAAAGGACTTAAGGGCAAAGACACAAACGGACATTGGCACACCAATGTTTATAGCAGCATTATTTACAATTGCAAAGAGATGGAAACAGCCAAAATGTCCATTAACAGACGAGTGGCTAAACAAACTGTGGTATATACGTACGATGGAATATTATGCAGCTTTAAGACAGAATAAACTTATGAAGCATGTAATAACATGGATGGACCTAGAGAACATTATGCTGAGTGAGACTAGCCAAAAAATTAAGGACAAATACTGTATGGTGCCACTGATGTGAACCGACATTCGAGAATAAACTTGGAATATGTCATTGGTAACAGAGACCATCAGGAGTTAGAAATAGGGTAAGATAATGGGTGATTGGAGCTGAAGGGATACACCTGTGCAACAGAATTGAATACAAAAACTCAAAAATGGACGGCACAATACTACCTAATTGTAATGTAATTATTTTAAAACACTGAATGAAGCTGCATCTGAGGTATAGTTTTTTGTTTGTTTGTTTGTTTTGTTTGTTTTTTATATATTTTTTTATTTTTATTTTTTCTCTATATTATCATTTTATTTCTTTTTCTGTTGTCTTGCTATTTCTTTTTCTAAATCGATGAAAATGTACTAAGAAATGATGATCATACATCTATGTGGTGATATTAAGAATCACTGATTGCATATGTAGAATGGAATGATTTCTAAATGTTGTGTTAGTTAATTTTTTTTAATAAATAAAAAAAATAATAAGAAAGTAGTCTTTCTCCTAAAGAAATACCCTCTTGGTTGTCTTCCTATTACATGAATCTCTGAATTTCCTTTCAGTTGCTCAATTAGTTGGTTGTCTGTCTGCCTCCAATAAAATTTGAAGTGCATTTCAGATATTCATTGCTTTATCCCCAACACCCAGGACATTGCCCGGCAAGAGGTTAGATCCCAATAATTATTTGAGAGAATGAACCTAAAAAAGGTAATATTTTCTCCTTTCAAGATGTCTGTGCTACAGACTTTATTTCAGGGGACACACGAGAGTGGGAAGAGTAAAGCTTTAACAGTCTAGACCTGGATTATAGTGCTTCTGTCTGTGATTTGGATCAAGTCAGTTAATTGGTTACACAAATTTTTTTAAGTCCTTAAGCATTGTTGGAATAATTGGCAGCCCCTTATTATACTCATGTCTTGTAGTAGAATGATTGAAAGATACCTATGATATAACCAACACTAGTGCTGGATTGGGCTGGGAATACCACTCTGATTTTTAAAAAATCAGTTAAAAAGACTACAACCTTTCTTATAAGGATATAGGAATATCGACTCAAATATATGATCTATGCAGTAGGGATTATAACTATTATTACAGTTTTTTTGTGGTTGATTTTTAATCATGTTTAAACCCTTCACAAGTCTTTAATTCACCTTATTTGGACATGTTTGAGTATTCAGTAATATCAAAAAGGAAATCTGATATGGGTATGTCAGGTTTAGTTTTAATCAAATGGTGTTCACTTATGAGCCATGCCCCCGTTGCCTTTATATGCAGCATACTTTTTTGAGAATTTTTAGAAACTGAAATCTTCTGATTTTACAAAGATATTAAAAAGGAAATTATAATTCCATTATCTAGAAGATAATCAATGTTAACATAATTATTTCTTTATTAAAGGAAGTGGTTCAGTGATTAAATAGTTTAAAAATTCATTGTATGTGGATCTTTTTTTCATCTTATTTTTATTGAAGTAAATTTACATAATATAAGGCTTACCATTTAAACCATTTTAAAATGTACAATTCAGTGGCTTTTGATACGTTTCCAGTGTTGTGTAACCATCTCTATTATCTATGCCACAATATTTTCCACACACCAAAAAGAAACCCTAATACCCATTAAGCAGTCACTCCTCGCTCCCCAATCCAGCCCATGATAAACACTAATCTTCTGCCAGCCCATGATAAACACTAATCTGCTTTCAGTCTTAATAGATTTGCCTAATGGAATCATACAACATGTGGCTTTTGTGTCTGGCTTCTTTCACTGAGCATAACATTTTCCAGGTTACCCATGTTATAGTATTGTTTTGGTTTGCTGAAGCTGCCATAATTCAGTAAACCAGAAATGGGTTGGCTTTTGCAATGGGAAATTTATTAGTATACAAATTTACAGTACTGAGGCCATGAAAATGTCCCAGTAAAGGCATCAATAGGACAAAACCTTTACTGAAGAAAGGCCGAAGGCATCCAGGGTTCCTCTGTTACATAGCAAGGCACGTGGCTGGCGTCTGCTGGTCCTTCACTCCCAGTTTCATTGCTTTCAGCTCCTAGTTCCCATGGCCTTGCTAAGGTTCTTTGGGTCCTCTCTTAGCATCTCCAGGGCTTTTCTCTCTCAGCTCTCTCTGTGGTTTCTCTGTCTTTTATCCTCTCAAAAAGGACTCCAGTAAAGGATTAAGACCACCCACAATAGGTCTGCACCCACTGGAATTGCTGTTTGTGGCTGAATAGTATTCCAATGTATGGCTCTACCACTCTTGTATAAGTATTTATCTGTTGATGAGCACTTAGGTTACTACCTTTGTTATTATGAATAATGCTACTATAAGCATTTGTGTACAAATTTTTGCATGAACATATTTTCATTTCTTGTGGGTATATACCTAGAAGTGAAGTGCTAGATCATATGTTAACTCTTTGTTTACCTTTTTGAGGAGCTACCAAACTATTTTCTCAGTGGCTACACTATTTTACATTCCCCACCAGCAAGGTACAAGAGTTCCTGTTTCTACCTATCCATGCCAACACTTGTTAGTTTGTTTCTTAATAGCCATTCTAGTGATAGAAGTGGTATCTTATTGTGGTTTGATTTGCATTCCTTTCGTGGCCAGTAATGTTGAGCATCTTTTCATATGCTTATTGACAATCTGTATATCTTCTTTGGAGAAATGTCTATTCAAGTCTTTTGTGCTTTTGAAAATTATGTTTTTATTGTTGAGTTGTTGAAGTTCTTTACATAATCTGCCTAGAAAAGCTTTATCAGATATGTGGTTTCCAAATATTTTTTCCCATTCTGTGGGTTTTCTTTTCTTTTTTTTTTTTTTTTAACTTTCTTGATAGTGTTGTTTGATGCACCAAAGTTCTTACATTTGATGAAGTCTGAATTATATATATTTTTTCTTTTGTTGCTTGTGCATTTTGGGTCATAGTTAAGAAGAAATCATTGCCTAATTCATGGTCACAAAGTTGTACACCTATGTTTCCTTGTAAGTTTAGTTTTAATTCTTACATGTAGGTATTAAATCCATTTTAAATTAATTTTTGTATATGGCATGAGGTGTGGGTCCAACTTCATTCTTAAGCATGTGGTTATACAATTATATCAGCACCATTTATTGATGAGGCCATTCTTTCCCTTTTGAATGGTCTTAGAACCACTGTGTATGGGTTTTCCAGATAATGATACAAACAACAAAAAATCAAATGGTTGCCAAAATTTAAAAACTCAATGGATGGATTAAACAGTTGAAGAGAGTATTGAATTGGAATAGAAGTCAACATAATTATTAAAAATGTAGTATAGAGGCTACCCCACACACCTTCCCCCCGCCACCAAAAAACAAATAAAAAAATATGGAAGTCAAAAGGCATAGAAGAGAGTGGGAAAGTTTATTATACATTTACTCAGTTCCAAAAGGAAATGTATAGGGAAAATATGGCAGAGTATTTGAAAAGATAATGGTTGCCAGCTTCCAGTTGACCAAGATAGTGGCGTGATGTTCCGAGACATTGCTACCCCGTAAAATCTTTGAATAATTAGCAAAAACTGGCAGAGCCATTTTCCTCAAAACTCTGGAACACAGTTAAGGTTTGCTGTAACTGGATGAGTATCAAATAGAGAAAAGAACTTCAAAAGTGGTAGCAGAAACTTGTGGTGCACTTGTTGGCCCCTTCCCTTCCATTCCCCAGCACAATGTGGAGTCAGCCTGTACTTTCCTCGTGGGTCTCTGGCTTGTTCTGGTGGGAACAGAGTAACCACTGTGTGTTTTCTGGGGTCCCTGTATTTCTGGGCCAGTCTATCAGTGACAACCTGAAAGACTGAGCTAGGAAATTCTTCTCCAGCTCATCCTCCCATAATTTGCCCTGGAGGGGGCAGCAGCTTGAGGACAGCTAAGAAGCAGCCCAGGGCAAAGGAGTACCTCTTTTAAGTTATACAAAAGAGAGTGCAAGAGAGGAAGAAAGTCAATTTCTTAGGGAATAGAAGAGCCATTTGAATTCAAGTACAAGGTCTGGACAAACACAGAATCAGAGAAGGGAGGACCCTATACTTGCATTCACCTCAGGCTGCTCTTCTTGATGGGAGAGCTAAGTGAAAGAGCACAGTAGTCAACACACAATTTGTGAAGACCTTGCAAGGTGTTTTTTTGCATTGGTTTTGCATTGATTGGTTTTGCTGGTGAAATGTGACATGTTACCAGCTGGATACAAACTTAAGGATTAGACAGCTCAGGCTTAAAATCCCAGAATCAACATTTTAAAGTATTAAAATATACATTGTGCAACATGAGATTACAAGGCAAATGAATAAACAATAAGTGATAACACATCCAAAGGAACATGATTAAAAACAATAAAAAAAGATCAAATTGACAAAGACTAAAAATGTGATCTTCAGTATGCTCAAAGAAATAAAGGAAAATACAAAAAAAAAAGGATATGAGGAAAACAATGAATGACTAATATGAGAATCTCAGTAGAGATAGAAATTTTTAAAAGAAGCCAAACATAACTACTGAAGTTCAAGATCACAATAGCTGAAATGAAATATTCTCTAGAGGGTTTCACCAGCAGAGTGGAATTGACAGAAGAGAAAAATCAGTGAACTCAAAGACAAGACAATTAAAATTATTCAAGCTAGGGAGCAGAAATTTAAAAAAAGAATTAAAAAAAAGCAAACAGAGGCTAACGTGCATTATGGGAATCCCAGAAGGAGAAGAAAGTAAGAAAAGAGAAGAAAGAATATTCATGAAATAATGGCAGAACACTTCCCAAATTTAATGAAAGACATGAATAAGCACATTCCAGAACCGCAGTGAACCCCAAATGGAATAAATGTAAGGAAAAACACACCCAAACGCATAGTAGTTAAACTACTGAAAGCCAAGGTCAAGGAGAGTTCTGATATTGCAAAAGAAAAGCAACAGATTATGTATAAGGAAGTCCCAATAAGATTAGGTGCTGATTTCTCATCAGAAACCATGGAGGCAAGAGACAGTGGGATAACATATGTAAAGTTCTATAGAAAACAATTTCCAGCCAAGAATTTTATATCCACTGAGACTGTCTTTCAAAAATGAGGGAGAGATTCCCAGATAAACAAAAAGCTGAGGCAGTTTCTCCTTATCAAACCAGCCCTACAAGCAATGATAGAGGGAGTTTTTCAGACTGAAAGGAAAGGACACTAGACAGTGGATCAAAGTGGAATAAAGAAAGATGTCTAATAAAGTGAACGATATGGGTAATTATAGATGCCAGTTTTAGTGTATTGTATTTTTTTGGATCTACTTTTTACTTCTTACAGGTTCTAAAATGCAAATACATAAAAAGTAATGATAAATATATGGTTTGGGATGTACAATGTATAATTTGTAACAAATACAATAAAAGGTGGAGGTGGATGGGGTTTAAAAACAGTGTATTTATATGCTATTGAAGTTAAATTGGTATCTAATCAATTGTATCTAATCAAATGTTACAGATTTAGGATGTTAAATTTGAGCCCCATGGTAACCACAAAGGAAATACTTGAAAAACATATACAGAAACAAATGAGAAGGAACTCAAAATTGTACACTATGAAAAAAACAAATAAATATGAAATTAGGTATTAACGGAAGAACTGAGGGCCAAAAATGTTTAAGACTTTCAAAGACCAGGTAACAAAATGGTAGAATAAAATCCTGGAAAATAGTAGCATAAAATCCAGTTATTTAAATGAAAATTCGTTAAGCTCTCAAGTCATGAGGCCGAAATTGGCAGAATGGATAAAAAAGCATGCCCCTTCTATTTGCTGTTTACAGGAGACTCACCATAAATTCAAAACACAAGTAGGTTGAAAGTGAAAGGACAGAAAAAATATGTACCATGCAAACAATAGCCAAAAGAGAGCTGGTGTAGCTATACTAATATCAAATAAAATAAACTTTACTGTTACAAGGGAAAAAGAAGGTCATTATATACTAATAAAGGGGTTAATTCAACAAGATGTTGGATCAGATATATTAAAAATACATATGCAGGAGCATGGGTGGTTCAGTGGTAAAATGCTTGCCTTCCATGTGGGAGACCTGGGTTCAATTCCCAGACCATGCCACCCCCCAAAATATATGTATGTTCTAGTTTGCTAGCTGCCAGAATGCAATACACTGGACATGAATTGGCTTTCAATAAAAGGGGATTTATTTAGTTAATGTATAGTTCTTCAGAGGAAAGGCAGCCAAATTTCAACTGAGGTTCTTTCTTATATGGGGAAGGCACAGGGCAATCTCTGCTGTCCTTCTTTCCAGGCCTCTGGGTTCCAACAATCCCCGGGGTGATTCCTTTCTGCATCTCCAAAGGCCTGGGCTGAGCTGCAAGTGCTGAGATGAGGTATGCTGAGCTGCTTGGGCTGTGCTATGTTGACCTCTCTCATTTAAGCACCAGCCAATTAAATCAAACATCATTCATTGCAGCAGGCACGCCTCTTAGCTGATGGCAGATGGTAATCAACAACAGATGAGGTTCACATGCCATTGGCTCATGTCCACAGCAGTAGAACTAGGCACCTTCACCTGGCCAAGTTGACACCTGACTCTACCTACCACTATATATGCCTCTAATGGCAGAGTCTCAAAATATATGTAGTAAATATTGACAGATTTGAAGAGAGAAATGGATGATTCCACTAAGAGACTTTAATGTTTAGAACATTTAGACAAAATATCAATAAGGAAATAGAAGACTTAAATGATACACTAAACCAGTTATACCTAACATACATATATAGACCACTTCATTAACAGATACAGAATACACATTCTTCTTAATACACACGGATCACTCTCCAGCATAGACCATTTATTGAGAATGATAAAGTCTCAATAAATTAAAAAATACTGAAATCATGCAATGTAGTCTCTCCTGTCATAATGAAATAAAGCTAGAAATCATTTAACAGAGGGAGAACTGGAAAATTCACAAATATGTGGAAATTGAACAACACACTCTTAAACAACCATTGGGTCAAAGAGGAAATCACAAGGGAAATTAAGAAGTATCTTGAGGCAGACGAAAATAAAACCATAACATATTAAAACTTATAGGATGCATGCAGCAAAGGCAGTTTTGAAAAAATTTAAAGCTCTAAATGCTTACAATAAGAAAGATGAAATATCGCAAATCAGACATAAATTCATAACTGGAGGATCTAGAGATAGAAGAGCAAACTAAACCCAAATCGAGTAGATGAAAGAAATAACAGAGCAGAGATAGAGAGTTTAAAAAAAAAAAAGAGAATCGATAAAATCAAAAGTTGGTTCTTTGAAAAGATCAATAAAATCAACAAACCTATATAGACTGAGAAAGGAGGAAACAAGTAAATAAAATTAGAAATAAAAGAACTGTATATGTACAATGGACTACTGAGCAGCTTCAAGAAGAAATGAAGTTAGGAGGCATGGAACTAGGTAAATGAACCTTGAAGACAGTATGTTGAATGAAATGACAGAAACGAAAAGACAAATATTCCCATATCTCAATCATATGGACTAACTATAATATACAAACTTGGAGAATTGTAGTCGAGAGCATAGGTTATCAGGTTGGGGCCTTTTGTAAAGGGTCCTAGGTTAGTTTAATACCCCGAGAGATCCCAGAGTGATTTGGGCAGAGAATAAAAAAGTACTTACAAAGTCCCCATGAGGAACTGGGGAGAAAAGAGAAAATCCCCATCTGGGGAATTCCTGATATTCTCGCAATGGTGACAACCAATTCAATAGGCCGAACCCTTGATCTTGGGTTTCACCTCTAGAAACTTATTCCTACAAAGGAGAAGCACAGCCTGCTTATAATTATGCCTAAGAGTCACCCCCAGAGAACCTCTTTTGTTGTTCAGATGTGGCCTCTCTAAGCCAACTCGGCTTTGAACTTTCTGCCCTCCCCTCTACGTGGGACAGGACTCCCATGGTGTAAACCTCTCTAGCAATGTGGGACAGGACTTCCAGGATCAGCTGGGACCCAGCATCATGGGATTGAGAAAGCCTTCTTGACCAAAAGGGGGAAGAGAGAAATGGGACAAAATAGTTTCCCTGACTGAGAGATCTCAAACAGAGTCAAGAGGTTATCCTGGAGGCTATTCTTATGCATTATATAGACATCCCTTTTTAGTTTATGGTGTATTAGGGTGGCTAGAGGGAAGTACCTAGAACTGTTGAACTGTATTTCAGTGACTTTTGATTCTTGAAGATGATTGTATAACTATATGGCTATTACAAGGTGACCGTGTGATTGTGAAAACCTTGTGCCTGATGTTCCTTTCATCCAGGGTATGGGCAGATGCAAAAAAGGATAAAGATAACAAATAAATAATGGGGGGGGGATAAGGTGTTGAGAATTGGGTATATTACAATACTAGTGGTCAATGAGAGGAAGCTATAAGGGATGTATGAGTTTTTTTCTTTATTTCTTTTTCTGGAGGAGTGATGCAAATGTTTTAAAATTGATCATGTTGATAAACACATTATGTGATGATATTGTGAGCCACTGATTATATATTTTGGATGGACTGTATATGTGTGAAGATATATCAATAAAAATATTTTTAAAAAAGAAATAAAAGGGGAGATATTACTGCGATTCCAAGAAATAAAAAAAAAGGACTATAAGAGCAAACTATGACTAGCTGTATGACAACAAATTAGATAACCCAGATGAAATGGACAAATCCCTAAGAACACACAAACTACCTATACTGACTCATATATTGACTCAAGAGGAAATAGCTCAACAAATCAATAACAAGTAAATAGAATGACTCAGTAATCAAAATCTCCCAAAAAAGAACAGCCCAGGACCAAATGGCTGGGTTTTACCAGACATTCTAACAAGAATTAACACAAATCCTGCTCAAACTCTTCAAAAAATTGAAGTGGGAACACTCTCTAGCCCCTTTATATGAGGCCAGGATCACACTAATACCAAAGCGAGATAAAGATAGAAGAAAAGAAAACTACAGATTAATATCCTTTATGAATATACATGCAAAAATCCTTAATAATGCATGTCCTTTGGTGTATGACTTATTTCATTGAACATGGTATCTTTTTAAAATTTTTTTATTAATTTGAAAAATTAAAAAAATATATAACAAAGAAACATTCTTAACATATGATCATTCCTTTCTACATATATAATCAGTAATTCACAATATCATCACATAGTTACATATTCATCTTCATGATCATTTCTTAGAATATTGGCTTCAGAAAAAGAAATAAAAAGACAACAGAAAAAAATCCATACATACCATACACTTTACCCCTCCCCTTCACCGATCACCAGCATTTCAATCTACTAAATTTATTTTAACATTTGTTCCGTTATTTACTTTTAATCCATATGTTTTACTTGTCCATCGATAAGGTAGACAAAAGGAGCATCAGACACAAGGCTCTCACAACCACACAGTCACACTGCAACAGCCATATCATCATACAATTATCTTCAAGAAACATGGCCACTGGAGCACGGCTCATTTTCAGACATGAATATAGTATCTTTAGGGTTCATCCCCATGTGTCAGAACCTCATTCCTTTTTATGGCCCAATAGTCTTACATTGTATTATACCAAATTTTGTTTATCCATTCATCTGTTGATGGACTCTTGGATTATTTCCATCTTTTGGCAATTGTGAATAATGCCACTGTGAGCATTATTGACATTATATGCACCTATGAGCATAGGTTTACAAATATCTGTTTGAATCCCTGCTTTCAATTCTTTTGGGTATTTACTAGATGTGAGATTGCCAGGTTATACAGTAATTCTGTACTTAATTTTCTTAAGGACTATAAACTACTTCCCACAGTGGCTGCATGATTTTATATTTCCACCAACAGGGTACAAGGGTACCTATTTCTCCATATCCTCTTCAAAACTTGTTATTTTTTGTTCTTTAATAGTCATTCCAGTAGGGATGAAATGGTACCTCATGGTGGTTCTGATTTGCATTTCCCTAATGGCTAATGATTTTAATCATCTGTTCATATACTTTTTGGTCATTTTATTATCTACTTTGGAGAAATGTTTATTGAAGTCCTTCTTCCATTTAAAAAAAATATTTTTATTGACAAATCTTCACATACAGTCCGTACATAGTGTACAGTCAATGGCTTACAATATTCTCATAGTTGTTTATCCATCACCATGATCATTTCTTAGAACATGTGAATCACTCCAGATAAAGAAATAAAAAAAGAAAAAACTCACATCCCGTATCTCTTACCCCTCCCTCTCATTGACCACTAGTATTTCCATCTACCCCAATTTACTTTCCTCCTTATCCCCTCTATTATGTATTTTTTATCCATATTTTTTTTTTACTCATCTTTCCATATCCTGGATAAAAGGAGCATCAGACACAAGGTTTTCACAACCACACGGTCACATGGTAAAAGTTATATCTTTATACAGTCGTCTTCAAGAATCAAGGGTACTGGAACCCAGCTCAACAGTTTTAGCTACTTCCCTCCAGTCACTCAGATACACCATAAGCTAAAAACTCTATACCCATTTTTAAATTGGGTTGTTTCTTCTTTTTATTGTTGAGCTCTAAATTTGAACTTGAATCTGAAATATAGGATTATTGGGATGAAATGCAAGAATAGCAACAGTGAGCTGACATGAAAGTTTAGAAACAAAATATTAGTATATTAATGGCAAAAGAAATGCTAGCAAAGTTCCTTTATTCCAGAGATATTTTAATACAATTATAGTACAGTTATGAAGTCACATTCAATCCACTGATTATAGTCAAGGTATTAATAAAAATTATACATCTTTATAAACTACCTTTAATATAATTAAAGTATTTGGTTTTTACTGATGAGATTAATTATATTCATTCATATTTGCACTGCTAGTCAAATAACACATAAGTAAATCTACAGATTATGATAAACCAAGCTTCCATACTATTTGAGGTGATGCCTTAGTAACAAAATTGAATGTTTTCTTTTTTAAATGCCACAATATTTGTTTCTTAGAAAAAACAGTCAATCAATGTAAGGCAAGATATTGAAATTTTTATACTACCTCTAATTTAAAAAAGATCAAGGAAAACTTTATCAAGATTATACATGCCTTTACATTCAGATACCTAAAGATTCATATAAAGGCAGCAATAAAAACATCAGTGCAAGTTCTACATTGGGTTCTTCAGTAGAGATAGTAATAGGTGCTTGGAGTAAACTATTATCTTCAAATCCCAACACTGGCAAAAGGAATTAATTCTTCTGGTGCAGACTTATATGTAGTATAATTATTTTTACTCAATAAAGATAGGTATAAAACATTTTTATTATACATAAAAATTAGTGTCTCTGCCAGTTTGTTTAAACTTTTGTTTTCAGATTTACTTGAATGCAAGCTTTAAAAAATAGTTTAAAATTGCTATTGATTTTTAAATGCATTGATAGTAAGTACTAGTGCAAAGAGGCCCCTGTGTCATTTTAATTTTATTTTTAATTTTTTTTTGGCAAGGACTGAAGATTAGCATTCCACAAAGAAATAAATTATATTAAAATATATGTAAAATGTGCGTGTGTTTAATGACCAAAGAAAGCACAACAATGAGTTAAATTAAGAGAAAACATCATTACCACTTATTCTGAACTCTGGTTAACTATGCAGTATTAACTATAATATACACTTATAGTTAAGAATCCAGATTTCTTGTACTTGCAAACTGACATTACATTTTCTAGCTCTATTTTTTCCGTGCTAAAAGACACTGCTGTAACAGATTGCAAAAAACTGAGTTCTATTAAAAGTGACAACTTTTACCAAGACAGTACTTTGTTTTTCAGTAGCCGATAACTGATGGAATGGAATTAGGTCTCAAAAACATCAAGTGAAACTATCCAGTACGCTTACATTTGCAACGTTACTTATGCACATTAAGGAAATGTTAACTGCATATGGAAAAAGCAAATAAATGGTGCTGTGATCTGTATTTTAATTAGCTTATTTAAATAGGCAACACATTTTGACTTGGAAAAAAAAAACAGACATTCGTATCCTTACTCTTATGGGGTTTCCTACAAATGGACCATTAGTGTTAGGCACCAAAAATTTCAAGTTTTTTTTTTCTTTTTTCTTTTTTTAAGCCTATCCCACTGATACATCCTCATTTGGCTCTACAGGTATCAGCATTTACATTAAACATTTGCACAGTACATACAAATTCTACTCTGCACAAATGAATATGAAATTATCCCTTTTCTAACTTTTCATTGCATGTTTTGTCAGTTTTTCTCTGCAATTAGATTACTACAACCCCATTGCCATTTAAAAAGTGTCCGAGTTTCTATTCTAACCATATCTATTTTTCTAGACTGAACACAAATTATGTATGAGGTTAAATGAATAACTAATAAAACTGAATCTTATTCTTAATGGCTACTGTAGAATAATTTCAATCATGTCCTTCATGATTCTGAATCCTGTTAAGGAAAACAATTCTTTCATGTGAATGTACAATGTTTACAAATTTAACTAAGGCAGTTTACAAGACAAGCTTCTCCATTAAGGAGTACGTTGAAATTCAGTCTGGACTCTAGAATTTTGTCCTGGGCGTCTTAGAATCAGCCCTACTTGTGGAGTTCTTGCAGCAAACAGGAATGGACACATATGACTAATTTTCATTTGTTTAATAAGGGAGTGGAATTCAGATATATGGAGATGAAATTACAAAACTTTAACTCACACCCCAGGGAAGAGTGTAGGATTATAATGGAATGATGGAATTTCATGTACAGCTAGCTACACTGATCAGTTTCATTCAGTTACAGTGTAATAAAGACAAACCAAATGGCTTGACATTTAAATAAGTCACAAATAGAAGTAGAGGAAATCATCTTTCTGTGGTAAAAGCTTAGTAAATGTGCATACTTTTTTATCTTTAGTAAACTGACAGTGAGTGAAAAACACTAATTATTTATCGAGTCAGGAAAACACATCAGATATGAAGTGCCAGAAAAGTATATGAAGTTAAGGCACTACTATATACAACTTCAATGACTGGCACTTATTCTGAAAAAGGCTTTAAAGACATGGATAATAAAAAGCATTTTTTTTCCCCTACTTCTATTAACTATTTAGTAGTTCTCAAAACAGTTGTGTGTTATTTGTGCTTTGCTTTTCAGCTCTGTGAATAGCAGCTGCATTTTATGGTAACATTCTGCACTTTTCCTTTCCTTTGGTGTTTGTGAACATACACAGTGGTAAAGGTTTAAAAGGTGCATAACAGGAAAACAAAT
Source organism: Tamandua tetradactyla (assembly GCF_023851605.1). Lineage (NCBI taxonomy): Eukaryota > Metazoa > Chordata > Mammalia > Pilosa > Myrmecophagidae > Tamandua > Tamandua tetradactyla. The sequence continues at coordinate 92,472,682 of NC_135334.1, forward strand.
GTGCTGTGTCCATACAAGGAACAATACAAAATAGGTGGCTGAACTGACATAATGCTCTCAAACTAAGCTAGAGCTATTACTCTGAATTACTCAATAAAGGACTAAAACCTTCAACTCAAAGTCTTTTTCAGGAGTTACTATACATTATTTTAGAGCTTATAGTACTCTATATATTCAGTGTTACATTCTGTATATTCATTCTACATAATTATTTCCACATATTCATAAAAGTTAGTCTTGTGACGGTTGGTCCAAGAGATGTGGTGAAATGCAGCAAGTATCTTTAACTTAAAAACTTCTGTCCAAGTATAAAAATATATACAAAGTTCACAAGTGTTTGTGCATATGTGCCCACATTTACAGTAACTATTCTTGTTTCCAAAGCTCAAAAGTTCACTAGTTTACAAATAGGTTGCTGCGGTCAACTGGTACCACTTAATTGTCTCTTTGCTCAAGTTGAAATCTTTCAGAGGCAGGGTTATTCCACCCAAGAAAAAATTCTCCCGTAGAGATTCTGCACTGAGTACACTTAGTTGAAGTTCTCTCTGTTTTAGGATTTCTTTGCTGTACCCAGTGTACACGAGCTATAAAAAGGAAAAAAGAAACATTAAATTAGAAGTTAGTAAAATAAAGTGGTTTGGTACTTGGAATATTTTATGTGAAAACAGAAGTGAGAATATTAGCAAAAATTGACTATATATTATGACACTGATCATGGCACATCTGGTAGAATTTGGGTCACTTTGTTATTTCAGGAGTCCTATATTGTACTATCATTCCTCTAGGTGTCTGACAGATGCATAAAATAGGACATCAATCAGTAGCTAAAAACAGAAATTCTAGAAACATGTTTTTTCTGAGATGGAGGAGATGGGGGAGGGAAAAATTACATGGCAGTATAACTTAAGATGATCTAGTAGCTAAGAAAAGAGAATGGGAGGAAGCAAGTTGAAATAGTATAATTTATCTAGAAAAAATAGGGGAGATTAAAATTTCTTTTTGACACCTTTTTTAGATGGATTTTATAGATCATGAAATGATAGTTTCTGATTATCCATAATTCAGTGCAAACTCACCAACTAAAAGTGCAGTTAACAGCAAATATGGAATGTTGCAACATTATCTTATTTCAAATTCTTATCATATTCAATACTTAACTTGGATTTCTCCTCCCTAAAAATCCCCACCATCAATTGTGAGAAACATCTCTTTAAACATAATCTTTCTCATTGTTTGGCTAAGGTAACAACAAAAATTTAAAAACAAAACTGAAGTCATTTTCTTGACAACATAACACTACGGAGAAAAAAAGCCAATACTATTTTTTGAGAATAATAGCAACAAGTCTTCACCAAGCATTCTGTATGCTTTTTAAGGAGTGAGGGGATCTTATATCGTTTTGAAAAATGTTTAGCTTGGACAAAAATTCAGAATTATTTGGTTTTAATCTCCAGCTAAACATTTTATGCAGATGTAATGTTGGTGTATTTGAATATCATGTTTATCCTAAAGTAGGTGAATGAGAAAAAAAAAGGGAGGTGGCAACAGCATATTTTAATAGGTAAATTTACAAGTTGACCACGAATCTCAATAAAGTCACAACTCTACTCTACAATGTTCAAGTGAAGATTTGCTAATTACTTTCAGTTTTAGGTGCTTCATATTAAGGTTACAACAGACTAAAATATGATCAAAATAGAATGACCAGTATTTTGAAACTAGATATTATCAATTTAAAGTTAAGATACTGAAAGTATTTTAAAAGAAGACATAGGAAGGGTAATTTGAAGATCAATTCTCTGAAGAGCTGCCATGAAGAAGGAAAAGAATAGTTCTATGGGGCCCCAAGAGGTACAACTGAGACACATGGGTGCAAACCATAAAGAATCAAGACTTCAGCTCAATCAGTCTCAAAAATAATCTTCTACAACTTGGAGATGCCCAAAACAAATGGGATGACCCAGAAGTATTTAAGCATATACTGGATAATCATTTTTTTAAAAATGTTGTAAGGGGGTTTCAGCATCGGACGGATAGTTGAATCACATGGTCTCAAAGGTCTTTTTAAAACTTAAGGGGTGATGTCATCAACATGGTGATATTAAGACATCTGAAAAAACTTCTTCAGAGAGTCAATGAATAAAAGGTTCTTATTAGAACACTGCAGGATTGTAGACTGGTGACGGACTCCACAAATGCTGACTCAAAGAAAAAGAAAAATATCAGGTAGAAAATTTCCATGCTGGATATGCTGGTCTAATTCCCTCCCCCTTACTTGGTCCTGTGCAGCTTGGAAGCTGTACAGAGCCAGCATGGCCCAGGTCACTCCCACCGAGGACACAGACTTTAGAGCCACTCACAGCAGTGAATGAGGAGCCCAGAAATATCCAAGCACAGCAGTCCAAGTCTACAGAGACCCAGGGCAGAACACGAGCCCCTAAGGAGTGTTTCATACAAAGAGGCTCCTGGGTTGGTAGGTTGGGAGTAGAAGGGGGAGGAGAGAAACCATGGTAGAAAGGCTGGCAAGTGGTACGCACACTCAGTACAGTTTTTATTACCTGGAACACTTAAATGCAAAATGGACTTTTCTGAAGAGACCCACCTTTCTGAATTGAGCACATCTGTCTCCTTGAGCTGGGATACCTAACAGAGAAGAAACCAGAGGCAGGAAGGCCTCACAGACAAAGAAAGAAAAAGAGATGGGGGTTAAACAGTACTGCTGTAAGACAAGAGAGTCCCCAAACTGATAAGTACAAGTAAAATGGTGCACAGAGTGAGGGGGAAAATTTAAACAAATCATAGGAGCTGGGGAGAAAATCCTGCACAAAAGCAAACAGAACAGATCAAGAGTCCCAGAGAAAGAAGAGAGGAAAGGAAGTTTTCTCTTGGGGATGTAACAATTGCATGAAAAGTGCAATATTAAAAATTGTACTGCATATCTAGGGCAAGGAGCAGATGATAAAGAGCTGAGAAAATGTGGTCAGTCAACATGGGCTATTCTAAAAGTCTAGAAGTTGAATGAAGCATCAAAGAGACTTAAAACAAAGCTAATAAACAACAAATAAAACCCTAGACAAGGGATAAATGAACCTTTAGAGTTAACTCATCAAGATAACCAGATGATGAGAGAGCAGCAAAATATCACAAGTAATATTAAGAAACAGGAAGATATGGCTCAGTCAAGGAACTGAGTAAAACTTCAAAGAAGACAGAATTTGAAACAAAGAAGTTCAAACAAATATAAATCAATTCAAGGAAATGAAGGAATGTATGGATAAAGAGATAAAGGATATTAGAAAGACAATGTGTGAGCATAAAGAATTTGAAAGTATAAAAAGAAACAACAGAAATCATGGGGATAAAAGGCACAATAATGGAGATTAAAAATACACTAGAGGCATACAATAGCAGATTTGAACAAGCAGAAGAAACAAACAGCAAACTTGAAGACAGGATAATCAAATCACACAGTCAGAAGAACAGATAGAGAAAAGAATAGAAAAAATTGATTTTTTTTAGAAAAACAAAATTGATTTTTTTAATAGACAAAAAGGATTTGAGTGACAGCTTGAAGCACACAAACGTACAAGACATGGATGTCTCTGAAGAAACGGGAAAAGGGGCAGAAAGAATATTTGAGAAATAATGACCTAAAATTTTCATCTCTTATGAAAGAAATAAATATACATGTCCAGGAAGCAAAACATACTCCAAATAGAATTAATCCTAATAGACCCATTCTGAGACACATACTAATCAGAACATCAAATCCAAAGATAAAGAGAGAATTCTGAAAGCAGCAAGGGAAAAGTGATTCATCACATATAGGGATCCTGAATAAGACAAAGTACCTACGGTATATTTAAGGTACGAAAGAGAAAAACCGCCAGCTAAAAATTCTTTATCTGGCAAAACCAACCTTCAAAAATATTCCATGTAAATAGTAACAACAACAACAAAAAAGAGCTGGGGTATCAGACAAAACTGACTGTAAGTCAAAAGCTGTTGCAAGAGACAAAGAAGGACGTTATATATTAATAAAAGGGTCAATCCATCAAGTAGAAATAATCATCCTAAGTATGCATGCTCCTTACCACAGTGACCTAAAATGCATAAGGCAAACACTGGCAAAACTGAAGGGAGAAACAGACACCTCTCTAATAATGTGTGGAGATTTTAATACACAATAATCATTAATAGATAGAAGATCATAAGGAAACAGACAAGTTGAATAATAGAATAAATGAATTAGACTTAACAGACATGTACAGAACACTGCATTCCAGAACAGCAGGATATACATTCTTCTCAAGTGCACATGAATCACTCTCAGACAGACCACATGTTGGGTCACAGAACAAGTTTCAATACATTTACAAAGATTTAAATTCTACAAAGCATTTCCTCTTACCATAATGGAATGAAGCTAGAAATCAATAACAGGCAGAGAAGTGTTAGGTAGAACAAAGTGCATACCTTGAGGAACTAGAAAAAGAACATCAAACTAATCACAAAGCAAGCATAAGGAAAGAAATAACAAAGATGAGAGAAGAAATATATGAAATAGAGAACAAAACCAAAAGTTGGTTCTTTGAAAATATTAATAAAATTGGCAAGTCCTTAGCCAGACAGACAAAATAGAGAAAGACAAATAAATGAAATGAGAAATGAGAAGGGGAGGCATTACTACTGACCCCACAGAAATAAAAGGATCATAAAAGGATACTATGAATAACTATATGCCAATGATTTAGACAACCTAGATAGATAAAATGGACAAATTCTTAGAAACACATAAACAAGCTACACTGACTCTAGAGGAAATAGAGGATCTCAACATACCAACTGCAAGTAAAGAGGTTGAATCAGTCATTAAAAACCTCCCAACAAAGAACGTCCCAGAACCAGACAGCTACACTGGTGAATTCTATCAAACATTCCAAGAAGAATTAATACCAATCCTGCTCATACTCTTCCAATAAGTTGAAGAGGAAAGAAAACTATCTAATTATGTCTATGAGGCCAACATCACCCTAACACCAGAGCCAGATAAAGATACTACAAAAAAGCCAAATTACAAATCAATCTCTTTAATGACTATAGATGCAAAATTCTTCAACAAAATAGTTGCAAATAGAATCCAAAAGCACATTAAAAGAATTCTACACCATGATTACATGGGCTTTATTCCAGATATGCAAGAGTAGTTCAACACAAGAAAATCAATTAATGTAATAGACCACATTAACAATGAAGGGTAAATTACAGATCATCTTGGCTGAAAGAAAATGGCATTTGACAAAATCCAGCATCCTTTTTTGATTAAAAAGTAGGAGAAAACAGAACTTCTTGTATGTTATAAAGGACATATATGAAAAACCCACAGCTAGCATCTAAAAGCTATTCTTCTAAGATCTGGAAGAAGACAAAGATGTACACTGTCATCACTGTTATTCATTAGTACTGGAATTTCTAGCCAGAGCAGTTAGACAAGAAGAAGAAATAAAAGGCATCAAAACTGTAGAGAAAGAAGTAAAACTCCCACTATTAGCAGATGACACCATCCTGATAATAAATATACAGCCGTGTGATGTTGTAAGCCATTGATTGTACACTTTGGATGATTACATGGTAGGTGACTATTTAATGTATATCAATAAAATAACAAAAATCAATTCGCCATAGATGTGAGGGTCTATTTCTGAATTTTCATTTAGATTCCCTTGGTCAGTATAACTATTCTTTTGCCAGTGCCATAAGGTTTTGACCACTGTAGCTTTTTAATATGCTTTAAAATCAGGAAGTGTGAATCCTCCAACTTCATTCTTTTGCAAAATGTTTTTGGCTATTTGGGGTCCTTACCCTTCCAAATAAATTTGGTAATTGGCTTAAAAAATCTGCAGAAAAGTTACTAGATTCAGCAAAGTGGCGGGGTACACAATCAACATGCAAAACTCAACCATGTTTCTAATATACTAATAGTAAGCAATTCGAGGAGGAAATCAAGAAAAAAAATTCCATTAAAAAAATTCCATTAAAAGAATCAAATATCTAGGAATAAATTTAACCAGGATATAAAGGATTTATACATTAAAAACTAAATGGCATTGCTAAAAGAAATCAGAGAAGACCTAAATAAATGGCAAGATATTCTGTGTTCATAAATTGGAAGACTAAATATTGTTAAAATGTTAATTCTACCCAAAATGATTTACAGATTCAACACAATAACAATCAAAATTCCAACAGTCTACTTTGCAGAAATGGAGAAGCCAATTACCAAATTTATTTGGAAGGGTAAGGACCCCAAATAGCCAAAAACATTTTGCAAAAGAATGAAGTTGGATTTTCACACTTCCTGATTTTAAAGCATATTAAAAAGCTACAGTGGTCAAAACCTTATGGCACTGGCAAAAGAATAGTTATACTGACCAATGGAATCTAAATGAAAATTCAGAAATAGACCCTCACATCTATGGCAAATTGATTTTTATTTGTTATTTTATTGATATACATTAAATAGTCACCTACCATGTAATCATCCAAAGTGTACAATCAATGGCTTACAACATCACACAGCTGTATATTTATTATCAATCAACTTTTTAAATTCTTTTTTTGTGAAAAAATAACATATACACAATAAAAGCAATAAATTTTAAAGCACATCACAACAGTTAGTTGTAGAACAGATTTCAGTGTTTTGTATGGGTTACAGTTCCACATTTTTAAGTTTTTACTTCTAGCTGCTCTAAGATACTGGAGACTAAAAGAAATATCAAGAAATATCAACAGTCATACTTATTTGTTAAATCCTGCCTTGTCTGTATAACTCCACCATCACCTCTGATCTTTTGCCCACTCTTTAGGAGTATTTGGGCTGTGCCCATTCTAACTTTTTCATGTAGGAAGGGCTGTCGATAATATGGGATGGGGGATGGAGCTAGTTGATGCTCTGGAGAGACTGGTCCCTCTGCATTTCAGGACTTCTCTGGTTCAGGGTCCCATTTGGAGGTTGTAGGTTCCTGGAAATCTACCCTAGTGCATGGAACTTTTGTAAAATTTTATATAAACCCTAGGTGTTCTTTAGGATTGGCAGGAATGGTTTTGGTTGGGGTTTTGCAAACTATGATAGGTAGCAATGTCTAACTTGCATAAGAGTGCCCTTCGGAGTAACCTCTCAACTCTATTTGAAATGGCCAACTAATTTTTGAGAAGGCTGCCAAGTCTGCTGAAAAAGTTGGGAAAGAATAGCCTTTATAGCAGATGATCCTGGTAGAATTGATTATTTATATGCCAAAAAGTGAAAGAGATCCCCTATCCCATGCCTTCAATAAAAATTAACTAAAAAATGATCAAAGACCTAAAGACAAGAACCTGGACTATAAAACTTCCAAAAGAAAACGCAGGGAAGCATCTTCAGGATTTTGTGTGAGGCAAATGGTTTCTTTATACCAAAAGCACCAGCAACAACAATAACAAGAAGGATAAATGGGATTTCCTTAAAACAGAAAACTATGCACCAAAGGACTTTGTCTTGAAAGTGAAAAGACAACTACGGGAGAAAAAATTTGGAAAACACATTTAATTTCCATAATTACAAAGAAATCCATACAATTCAATGATAAAAAGACACACAACCCAATTTTAAATGGGCAAAAGCCCTGAATAGACATTTTTCTAAAGAGGATATACAAATGGCTAAAAAGCACATGAAAGGATATTCAACATCCCTAGCTATTAGAAAAATACAAATCAAAACCACAATGAGGTACTGCTCTATACCCATTAGATAAAATTCTCCTGTGAAGCCATCTGGCCCAGGCTTCACTTTGTAGGAAGATTTTTGAAGACTGATTGACCCTCTTTATTTGTAATTGGTTTATTGAGATCTTCTATTTCCTCTCGAGTAGGTGTAGGTAATTCATATGTTTCTAGGAATTAATCCATTTCATCTAACTTTTCTAGTTCATTGGTATATAGTTGTTCACAGTATCCTCTTATGATTTTTTAATTTATTCAGGATCCATAGTATTCTAGTTTGCTAGCTGCCATAATGCAATATACCAGAAACAGAACAGCTTTTAAAAAGGGGAATTTAATAAGTTACAAGCTTACAGTTCTAAGGCCATGAAGATGTCCCAATTAAAGCATGTCTATAGAAATGTTCAAATTAAGGCATCCAAGAAAAGATACTTTGACTCAAGGAGGCCAATGAACTTCAGGATTTCTCTCTCAAGCAGATATGCATATGGTGAACACAGTCAGGATTTCGTTCTCATCTGGAAAGGTACATGGCAAATACGGCAACATCTGCTGGCTTTCAGTCCAGGCTTCTTGTTTCATGAAACTCCCCAGGAGGCATTTTTCTTCTTCATCTCCAAAAGCTGCTTGCTGGTGAACTCTCTGCTCTCTGCTCGTGGTTCTGTCATCCTTCTCTGCTTTCTCAGAATCTCCAAAAGTCGCTGGCTGGTGGACTCTGTGGTTTTCTCGGCCTCGTGGCTCTGCTCAGCTCTGTTCTGGCTTTCTTGTGATTCTCAAAAGGCATTCTCTCCAAAAACTGTCTCCTCTTTTATAGGATCCCAGTAAACTAATCAAGACCCACCTGAAATAAGCTTAATACCCACCCACACTTGGTTGAGTCACATATCCATGGAGATAATCTAATTAAAGTTTCCAACATACAGTGCTGAGTAGGGATTAGAAAAAAATACTGCCTTTACAAAATGGGATTAGGATTAAAATGTGACTTTTCTAGGGTACATAAATCCTTTCAAACCAGCAAAATGGTAACAACCCCCACTCTCATTTTTAAATTTTGGTTGTGTCCTCTCTTTTTTGTTTTTTTTTCAGCCTAGCTGGGGCCCATAGATTTTATTGATTTTGTCAAAGAACCAACTTTTGGCTTTGTTGATTCTATTTTTTTGTTCTCCAGTTACTTTATTTCTGCTTTAATCTTTTGTTATTTCTCTTCTTTTATTTGCTTTGGGGTTAGTTTGCTGTTCTTACTTCCAGGTGAGTGGTTAAGCCCTCAATTTTTGCTCGTCTTTTTTAACATAGGCAATTATAGCAATAAATTTCCTTCTCAGCACTGCCTTTGCATATCTCATAAATTCTGATATGTCGTATTCTCATTTTCATTAGTCTCCAGATATTTACCTATTTCTCTAGCAATTTCTTCTTTGACCTAGTGGTTAAGAGTATGTTATTTAATCTTCATATATTCATGAAAGTTCTGGTTCTCTGGTAATTATTAATTTGCAGCTTCATCCAATATGGTCAGAGAAAGTGCTTTGAATAATTTCAATCTTTTAAAATTTATAAAGACTTGTTTTGTGACCCAGCATATGATCTATACTGGAGAACATTCCATAAGCACTAGAGAAGAATGTATATTCTGGTGTTTTGGGTTGTAGTCATGTGTATATGTCTGTGAGGTCCATTTCATTTATCATATTGTTTAAGTTCTATTTCCTTGTTGATTCTCTCTTGGTTGTTGTATCTAAAGAGAAGAGTGGTGTATTTAAGTCTCCAACTATTATTGTTGAGACATCTATTGCTCCCTTCAGTTTTGCCACTGTTTGTCTGATGTACTTTCGAGTTACATGACTGGAGCATAAACATTTATGATAGTTATTTCTTCTTGATGGATTGTCCCTTTCATTAATCTCAAGTGTCGTTCTTTGTCTCTGATGACATCTTTACATTTAAAGTCTATCTTATCTGATATTAGTATAGCTACTCCTGATTTCTTTTGGTTACAGCTTACATAGAAGATAATTTTCCATCCTTTCACTCTCAATCTATTTATATCCTTGGGTATAAGATGAGTTTCTTGTTAGCAGCATATAGATGGATCATATTTTTTAATCCATCTGCCAATTGTTATCTTTTAATTAGTGAGTTTAGTCTGTTAGCATTCAAAGTTATTACTGTAAAGGCAGTTCTTGAATCTACCATTTTATCCTTTAAGTTTTTATTTTTCAGATTTATATAATCTTTTCCCTCTCTCGCTTTTTATTCTTTAAGTTACACTTACTGATACTCTTCATTTCTGTGACCCTCTCCAGACCTCTCTCTCTTGTCTTTTTTTTTCAGCTGATAGAACTCCCTTTAGAATTTCTTGTAGGGGAAGGTCTCTTGTTGACAAATTCTCTCAGCCTTTGTTTGTCTGGAAGATACTAATCTCTCCCTCAATTCTGAACGACATGTTGGATGAATAAAGAATTCGTGGCTGGAAGTCTTATGTTGGATGAATAAAGAATTTGTGGCTGAATAAAGAAGTCTTTCTCATTTGGGATCTTAAATCTATCATAATACTGCCTTCTCACCTTCATGGTGCCTGCTGAGTAGTCCAAACTCAGTCTTATGTGGTTTCCTTTGTATGTAGTGAATCGCTTTTCTCTTGCTGCTTCCTGCTTTTCTTCAGCTTTTGATAGTCTGATTAATATGTGTCTTGGAGTATGCCTATTTGGATTTATTCTTTTGGGGATTAGTTGGGCTTCTCTGATTTGCATATTTATGTCTTTCATAAAAGTTGGGAAGTTTCCCCCCATTATCCCTTCAACTAACCCTTCTAGCCCTTTACTCTTCTCCTTCTGGAACACTGATGATTCTTATAATTATGCACTTCATGTTGCCCATGATTTCCCTGAAATCTTGTTCAATTTTTTCCATCTTTCTTGCCATGTGATCCTTTGTGTGTTTGAGTTTAATCGTCCTGTCTTCTAGCTTGCTTATTCTTTCTTTGGTCTCTTCACATCTCTTATTACATATCACTATTATATATTTAATTTGGTCTACAATATCTTTCATCACTGTGAGATCTTCTATTTTTCCAAATTCTTCTTTATGCTGCTCCAGTGTCTTTTTGATATCCTTTATGTCATTAAAAATATTCTTGATTTGTTGTTTCAAATTCCGTATTCCCTCTGGTGTTTTAATTTGGTCATTTGGCTGGGCCATATCTGCCTGAATCTTCACAAGTTTTGTGGTTTTCTGCTGCATCTGGGGCATTTGCTTATCTTGATGAGGTTATTTTGTAAGTTGATTTCGACTCAGCTAAGGTTTTGTATTTGCTTGGGTTTGCGCTGAATTCCTTTTGCATTTGGTTTTTCAGTAATTCCTCACCAAACCAAGGCCCAGACCTCATGGAGGGGATGCAATTCCCTTGAGGCCTTCCCAACAGATGGCACTCTTGAGCCACCCTTTCCCCTCAGACCCACCTCTCCCTGACTGTGGTGGCTGGCTAGCAAGATGACGTGGGGTGGGCAGCTATTCTTGGTGCCCAGCCAGGCAGCTGGTCCTGGCAGGTCAAGAGGGCTTCTCATTCTCTTGGGGGACCAGGCTGCTGTGTCTGAGGTGGAGAGGTGCCAGCCTCTGCCACTTCAGAAACTTACAGTTTTGTGTGGGAGCTCAGCTGCTACACTGCTCCAGACTGGTTATGATTTGTATCTGGTCACTGACGTCTTTTAAACAGTTGTTCCATACAGATCCTGGCTATTTCCTAGCTGCCCTACAGAATGAACTAAATTCCACACCTCACTATGTCAGCATCTTGCCCTGCCTCTCCATCCCACATCAAGTAGAATGGCTGCCATTAAAAATTGGAAAATATCAAGTGTTGGAGAGGATGCAGAAAATGGTAACACTTATTCTTTGCTGACGACAATGTAAAATGGTGCAGCTGCTGTGGAAGACAGTTCGGCAGTTACATAGGAAGCTAAGTATAGAATTACCATCTGACCCAGTAATCCTGCTACTACCCAGAAGAATTGAAAGCAGGGACTTGAATAGATATTTTTTATTATTATTATTATTTTTAAACATAACAACATACAAACACGAACATTCTTAACATATGAACATTCCATTCTTGGTATATAATCAATGACTCACAATATCATCACATAGTTGTATTTTCATTACCATGATCATTTCTTAGAACATTTGCATCACTCCAGAAAAAGAAAAAAGAAAAAATTCATACATACCCTCTTTCTCATTGATCACTAGTATTTCCATCTATTTTAACCTTTTGAACATATATTTAAATACCGATGTTTATAGCACTATTATTCACAATGCCAAAAGATGGAAGCAACCTTAAGTCCTAGTGGCCATCAAGCAATGAAAGGATAAACTCAATGTGGTATACACATATAACAGAATATTATTCAGCTGTATGAAGGAACAAGTCCTGATGCATGCAACAACATGGATGAACACTGAAGACATTGTGCTAAGTGACATAAGCCAGGCACAAAAGGACAATAATGAATGATCTCATTGGTATGAACTACTTATAGTAAGCAAATTCAGAGTCAGAATCTAGAATATAGCTTACCAGGGGAGAGACTTGAGATACAGAATGGGGAGTTGATGCTTAATTTGTACAGAACTTCTATTTGTACAGGTTGATTGTAAAGGTTTGGAAATGGATGGTGGTGATGGTAGACCATTACTGTGAATCTAATTAACAGCACTGACCTATACAGGTGAAGGTGGTTAAAAGGAGAAACTTTAGGTATATACATTACTAGAATAAAAGTTTAGGTAAAATATAGGACTGTATATTACAACGAACCCTACTATAGATGACGGATTATAGTTAATAATGCATGTATAAAAATATCCTTTATTGAATTATAACAAATGTACAATACAAATACAAAGTACTAAAAATAAGGTGGCATATCAGAAAAATACATCTAATGTAAAGTATGGGTATTAAATAGTACTATTTTCATCAATTGTAACCTGAAGGTAATCACGCTTAAAAAAAAGGTACAATTATAAAAAAGTGCTACCATCAATTATAACAAATATCCCACACTAGTGCAAGGTGTTGGTGTTGGGTTGGCGTAAGGGAATCCTGTATTTTATGCATGTTCTATAAACCCACAACTTCTCTAAGAAAAAAGTTAAAAACAAACAAATAAAAAAATATAAAGGTCTGTGACTGAGGGTTTTACTGTGATCATTTTGCTAATACTTTGGATTCTTTTGACTTGTTCTTCTAGTACAATGAATATTTCAGCAACTGATTACTAAAAAATTTTAATTTAAAAGGTTTTAACATTTAAATATCATCAAACAACAAATCTAGGAGATTTTTAGAAACAAATTTAACTTACCATTTCATTGAATGTTGGATTCCTGGTTTTTCGTGAAATTTTGGTTTTACGTTTGGATGTTTTGTGGGTATCTGGAAGTAGGTAGGTTTTGACATACGGATTCGGGTCAGTCCCATCTTCAGTAACCTATAAAGAAAAGCAATCCCTTAACAGAAATGTTTCCCACCAAGATACAGGTTTCCTCTAGAATCATTACTGTTTGTAGTCACTCACAAGATCTTTGATGTGCATCACCATGATGAAAAGAGTACCATTTCGATAAGACACAGATAATTTCACTGCTCCTCCTATTTGGCCTGGAGTAGGACTGAACGGACCTGCATCTAAAAATATAAGTAATTTCATTCTTATTTTAAGTTGCTTGTAGTGGTCCAAACTTAAAAGAATTTTGCTTTACTGCTGTAGACTGCCACATATGGAACAAAAAACAAAACTAAAGAACTTGGCAGTCAGTGATTTATACTTATTTAGTAATATCACTCTATTAGGAAAGATATTATTTATCTATTATAGAAACAGAATGGCTTAAAAAGAATACCTTCATTCTTCCCCAATTCTCAAATTCTCTATGACTAAAGCCAATCACCTCATTGTCATTTATCACATCTCTTGAGAAGTTAAAAGACTTGCAGATCATAAGGAAGCAATGAATTATCTATAAAGACAAAAAATAATCTTACCTGCACACCTAGCTATTCCTTCAGCTTTCTCATCACGAAGTAAAGAGTGGAAAAAAGTATAAACAAGATCACACTAAGATGAAAGGAAAGAAACAGTCAGTTTAAATACTATGTAGCACAAAAGGTACAGTAGGTTATTACTTCTCATTTAGAAAGGTTACCTCTGCTACATCCAATGAAGCACTCATCAAACTCTGTAAATAACTGTTTAATTCAATTTTCCTTTTGGCTGCTACATCTTTTATGTGTGTTCTTCCTAGAACCATCCTATTAGGAAAGCTACAAGAAAAAAAAAAAGTTGTGTTTAAGTTATTTTATCAGCAAATATTTGTAGAGTTAAACAGAACCTTTATTTATAAATACTTTTTTATATACTTCATTGCAAAGTGGAATCTTAATTAAAACTAAAGTCATTTTTACATGTTTTCTTTAAGAAAATACAGGCTTTTTTTTTTTAAGTATTGGAGGTAAAACAGTTCAATGACCTACTATTCTATTCTTTTATAAACCATGGTACAAAAGATACACAAGTTGCCAATTTTCTATATTTATTATTAGAAATGGGGAAATTATTTGACCATTTCTCTATTTATTTCTTCTCAAGTTTAACCATTCAAAGTCATTTCTTATCTGAATCAGTTCTTCAACAGACTTAGAATTCAACCAGCCATAGCTATTGGAGACACCAGTAAAACTCACAAATAATGACACAGGGCCTACGTCAGGTGCTGAAAGGATAATCTGAAAACTGTTTAATATGGTGGCAGTGGGAAAATGAGACTGCTCAGGGAAATAAATTAAAACCACTTTGCCTCCTACTTACTTTTAAAACCTAGTCCAAGAATATGAGCAACTTGATACAGGAAATATAGATACTCAAAGTCTACTGACCATTGTTTGTACTACCTTAAAATGGAAGGTTTTTCCAAAGGTTTTAGTTAAAACACGAAGATTTCAATTAATGTTCTCAATGGTAAGTTTGACTCAATTAATTATTTTTCCCAGGGGCTCAGTATGGCCCATAATAGAATGCTTATTTCTGCAGAATGCTTATTTCTTCAGTGATTTAGTTGCAGAATCTTAAACCAAGATTCCAAGTTTTTATCTTGTGTTGCTTAATGTAAAGATAACAAATTCAAAGTTTTAACTAAAATTATAAATCTGAAAAATACCTTAAGTTTAGTATCTTGATCATTTAGTCATATTAATTATTCAGTCAACAAAACTTACAGCTCTTTGTCTATGTCTAGTACTGCATTAGAAAACAAGATAGGTACAGCCCATAATATCTTACTAAATGTTAACAGAAAGTTTTTGACCTACGTTTGATCATAAAAAAGCCATTCCTACAAAAAAGGATTATTAATGTACAAGGAGGGGAACATACCCTGGTAACTTCCAAAGTGGAAAAATAATACTGAGCTTATTGTGAAGTTCCTGAAACTCATCAAATGTTCGGAAGATAAATGATGGTTCCAATTGTCCTTCCCTCAAAATTCGGACTACATAAATCTGAAAAGAAATCACAGCCCATCCTCACATTAAATTTATAACAAAAAATTTCCTGTCAGAAACAAAAATTACAGACTGACCCTATGAGGTCCAAGTGCTTTTAAACTGATAATATATACACATATCACCAATAGGAAACAGCAAATATGAATGTCATTGTATTTATAACACATCTAACTACATTTTAAGAATGTGGGGTAGAGAAGACCTAGGAATGATATAAATCCCAGAAATCATTAAAAAAAAAAAAAAGGATAGATGTGACAACATAAAAATTTTAAATTTCAGCAGATTTAAAAGACAAATACTGGATAACAGACAAATGACTAGAATAAAATAGTTGAGAACACAAAGGATTGAGGTCCTGCAAATCAAAAGCAAAAAAAAAGACTAAAACTTAACTGGGCACAATATGAATGATAACAACACAAAAAATACTAAGATTTACTACTCATAAAATAACTGAAAACGCTAAAATAATAGTGAAATGAATTTTTAAAATTGATTAGTTTGTCAAAAATCAAAGGTCAACTTTGGAAGGTATTATCCAACAAAAATGTCAGCATGAAAATGAAACCAGCATAAAAGATGAACATGCTGTACTGTGGGGGGAGCACAGTCAAGATCCTGGTTTTGTTCAAAAACAAATTTTGTGTATGTGTTATGATACATATAAAACTTTATCAGTGGAAAATGGAATGGGTTCATAAACAATTTACTTTATAAAGTACTTCCGTATTGGCTGAATTTGTTACAATGGGCAAGGTTTACTTAAAATTAGAAAAACTGAAGATAAAGAAAAGCAAAATAATAGCAATCCTTTTAGCCTTGTCTCTGAATATCACTAGACCCTTGTGGTTTTGTTCTCAAGCAAATTTACCAAGAAATAAGTGCTAGAAAAATATTAGGGATTCCCCAAACACATTTATTTATTTTTGGACCATCCATGGAAGAAATAAGCATGAACTGAAAAAATGCTTGCTTAGGTCTTTGATCCATTTTGAGTTATTATTATTATTATTTTTTGTAATTTAGGCAGTGACTAAAGAAGAATTTGCAAAGTCTCCTCAGGGGACTGGGGAGAAAGGAGGAAATATTTAACTTCCCCATACGGAGAATTCTGATATTCTCACAAGCAGTGGGGACAACCAAATCAACAGGCTGAGCCCTCAATCTTGGGGTTCAACCCTATGAAACTTATTCCTGCAAAGAACAGGCTGAGCCTACTTAAAATTATGCCTAAAAGTAACCCCTATAGGACATCCTTTGTTATTCAGATGTGGCCTCTCTCTCTAATCCAAATTGGCAGGTGAACTCACTGCCCTCCCCCCTACATGCGACATGACTTCCAGGTATAAATCTCTCTGGCAACATAAGACAGAACTCCCACAATTGGCTGGAACCCGGTATCATGGGATTGTGATCAAAAGAGGGAAGAAAGAAATGAGACACAATAAAGTTTCAGTGGCTGAGAGATTTCAAACAGTCAAGAGGTTATCCTGGAGTGTGCCGGTTTAAAGTTATGGTGGACCCCATGTCCTTTAATTCTTCATTCAATAGTGCTGGGTAGGAGCTTTTTTTTTTTCTTTCACATGGGTAGACACTGGGACTCAAACCTGAGTCTCTGGCATGGCAGGCAAGAATTCTGCCACTGAGCCACCATCACACCAACCTGGCTGGGAGCTTTTTGATTGTTCCCTTGGAGATGTGTCTCACCTGATTGTGGGTATTAACTTTTGATTAGAGGGAGATGCAACTCCACCCATTCCAGGTGGGCCTTGACTGGAATCCCTTAAAAGAGGAAACATTTTGGAGAGCTACAAAAATGATGAGAACCAGAGCCTATGCCACTAGAGACCTTTAGAGATGTAGAAGGAACATGTCCCCATGTTCCCTGAAACAATAAGCCTGGAGAGAAAGCTAGAGGATGCCATGTTCACCATGTGCCTTTCCAGTTGAGAGAGAAACTTTGAACTTCATCAGCCTTTCTTGCGTGAAGGTAACATCATCTCAGTGCCTTAATTTGTACATTTTTACAGACTTTTAAAGCTTTTACAGACTTTAATTGGGACATTTTCATGGCCTTAGAACTATAAACTTGCAACTTAATAAACTTTCCCCTTTTAAAAGCCATTCTGTTTCTGGTACATCACATTCCAGCAGCTAGCAAACTAGAACATGGAGGTTATTCTTATGTATTACATGGTTATCCCTTTTTAGTTTGTGGTATATTGGAGTGGCTAGAGAGAAGTATCTGAAACTACTCAGCTGTGTTCCAGTAGCCTTGTTTCTTGAAGATGACTGTATAAAGATATAACTTTTACACTGTGACTGTGTGTCTGATGCACCTTTTATCCAGGATATGGACTGATGAGTAAAAAAAAAAATCTGGATAACAAATAAATAAATAATAGGAGAGACGGGGATAAAATAAATTGGGTAGATGGAAATATTAGTGGTCAATGAGAGGGAGGGGAAAAGGGTATGGTATGTATGAGTGTTTTCTCTTTTTATTTCTTTTTCTGGAGTGATGCAAATGTTCTAAAAAATGATCACAGTGATGACTACACAACTCTGTGATGATATTGTAAGCCACTGATGCATACTATGTATGGACTGTATGTGTGTGAAGATTTGTCAATTAAAAAAAAAATGCATGCAATTCTAGCCGAGTCAATAAAGGAAGAAGGAAAGTTGACAATTATGCATACATGAATGTTTACAAATATTGAAACCAAACTTACGTAATGTTTATCTGGGTTATATTTCTTATGATATGTGAAAACAGAGACTTCCTTGATTCGACCATCTTGTCTGAAGGAGTATGTTTTAGGTGAAAATGACAGGATGGGCTCATCAGTAGAAGGAAGACCAGAAAAACGCAGCTGAGCAAGGTTGTGAATGAAGAAGTTAAACTTTGTGGCGATGCTACCTAAACTTGATTCAATCAGCCTACAAAATAACCAAAGAACTTGTTAACTGTACATATTCATGGAAACACATGCTAATTTTTTAAAACAAAAACACACTTTTGCTCCTTTCAAAAAATAATCGAAGAACTTGTTAACAGTGAATATTCATTGAAACACATGCTAATTTTTTCAAACAAACAAAAATACACATTTGCGCTTTTCAAAATATTAAGCAGAGTATCACTTTTCCACAGAATCCAGAATCCCTTCGTTCTACAGGTCAAGGACTTGTTAAAATACATCTCACACCAACAAAAAAAATTAGTACAAGAAACTCTCCGCTCCATTGCACTGTCTCTAAGAAATGACACTGTTTTCTTGAGCCCTATGAGGTCTAACAACACTAATTAAAGAGCTACTTATTAAGGATAGAAGATTAAGGATAGAAGATGATTGACAGAATGCTAAAAAGATGATTTGATTATGTTATTTCCTGGTAATAATGGAAGAATGTAACAATCAAACAGGTATGGCAGGAAGCATCCCAAGTAATAAAATTTAAAATCCTTTCTGTTAATACTAGATTAGTAGAATCTGGTGTCAGATTCCTTCTTCAGGTAATCATATCGTTCAGGAAAAGTTCTGTCAAGATGGGGAATTTGGTAAGAGTACATTTGGAAGGCAGGTCTGGATAGAACACTTTAGGCAAAGGAAATAAATTTCATAAACAGGATTTAAGTCAAGCCAAAAAAGAAGGAAGAGATTCAAAAACAGAAGCAAGAAAACCTCAGATTTTTGCCTGTTCTGTAGTTCTAACCAGAAAAGCCAACACATCTCTTTAAAAAACAAACCAACCAAGGAAACCCATCAGTATTTAAATTATCAGGATTAGTTTAGAAGGCTATACCAAAGTCAGCTTCCTTCAAAAGTCAGTTTCTTTTCAATTCAGTTCAGCCCAGACTCTTCAGACCAGGGAAATACAGTGAAGTTTTATACCTCTTCTACACTAAAAGGAAGGAGGCAAGAGAAAAAGGAGCAAAAAGAACAGAGGTTCATGTGTCCCTTCCTACATATTATGACGATGTAGCAGAACTAATCAGTGCCCAACCTGGTCACCAGACCTGTAGAACTTAATTGCCAGGAAGATTTGTTTTTAAAGCAATAATGATAAATGCATTTCTCAAGTACATCACATAACAGTTTACTACAATAGTGTCCCATAGTTTGCTGTTTTAAGCACTTAAGGTATCTATAAAAATCGTTATGACAGAATCCTAAAAAATAAATTAACATTGATATTCTTTCTAAAGAAACCCTAAAGAGGTATTTTGTACTGTAGAAAACATATTTCTCAAAATAGTTCATAAATAGAATTTAAAAAATTGAAATATATTAAAATATCTTTAGATCATATTTTGAGAGAAATAAGTGTATTTTTAAAATGCCATTGTAAATCCTTTCCATTTATTCAGTAAATAAATCAAAAAAACTTTTGATAACCTACTGTTTGCTCATATTGTGAATCGCAAAATGAGAATTTCAATATGTAGCATTTGTTTAAACTAAGGTAAAACAAATCAAAGCCAAACTGTATGTGCTTTTTCCAATGAACTTAAATATGCCTTACCTGGTAAAGAAAATTGTAGCTTCTGCATCTGTGGTTTGGGGTTGAAGTGCATCTCTAACGTACTTTAAGTCTTGAATACTTGTAAGTTCTGGTAACCCTGAAGGGATCATCTATAGAAGAAAATAAGTTTTGAGCTAAATCTTTAAAAACTCAGTTACTCACCCATCTCCAGAAGCTGGAAAAGTTATCAGAACTAAAGCAACAAAAAGCATAGTTATGAGGAGTCTGTCAGTGTTTGGGAGACCTAAGTGATTCTCTTATACACAACAAAACTGAGGCCAAGGAAATCAAGTGACTTGTTGGAAGTCACAAAGCCAGTTTATGGACTAAAAGTCGTAAAATTAAGACCTACTTTTGTCTAGTCCTCTATTTTAACTATCACATCAATTTCAGTCACAATTATGGCAATAGTGTTTGTTTTTTTTGCTTTGAACTTGAGTAGAACATAAATCTAAAAGAGTACAGAAACCATAAACTCAATGACTTTTCATAGTCTGAACATCCATAGATTAAGACACAAACATTTACCAGTATCCCAGATGTCTCTTCAGGCTCCCTTTCAGTTACTACTCATCACCCCAAGGGTAAACACTCCACCTACTAGTTTTCAGTACTTTACATACATGGAGCCATATAGTAGGCACTCACATCTGACTTCCTTCACACCGCAGTAATTTTAAAATACTTCACTAACAATATATCTGAAATTTGTGACCACAATAAATTTTAATCCAAAATAAAAAAATATTCTTTTTTTTAGACATTGAAATATAAAATTAATTAAATGCTTGTAAAGAATAAAGTTACCAGTGAAAGGAGGTTAAGAAAGAGGTTTGTCTGCTTTCTTATTAGGTTGTAGGCCTGACAGCAGAGGTCCACGAACAATTGGAAACGAATGGTGGGCTTTTCACCCCCATTGATGACATAAGCCATATCTGAGGTTAGCACAAAAGGAGCTCGATCCCTGTTTAAAAAGAAGGTACACAGAGAATTATTCATAGAAAAATATTCAAATAATACTATCGCAATTTGGTTATTATTAATAACATAGTTAATAAGCTAAGCTATCTGAACCATAGCAATTTCCAACTGAGAAACAATATTATGCAATTTTAAATTTGCATAATTCTTAAAATTCCTTTTTTCAGTAAAGCTATCATAGAATAATCTTAATATTTAGATGGCGTTATATTGAAATTTTCTTAAAGTTAGTATTTAAAAATCTACACACCCAAATAAAGATCTAACAGTATTTACACACAGAGAAAAATTATGTACTCATTGCCATTATACAATGTGAGAACATTCCACATAGATAAAATAAAATGTACTCTTGATTCATATTAATTTCAACAGAGCTTATATATACACACACCTACACTCATTCTTATAATCTTTTAGAGCCTTTTTCTCCCCAGTTTTCCCCAAAGGGAGTCACAAGGTAAGTATATTAAGAAAAAAACCAAGATTATGAGGCACTAATTTGTAAAATAGGAAGCCCCACTCTTTGCATTAGCTACAGCAGTAATAACAATATCAATACCTTTTGAAGCTACCAAACATCTGCGCATGGCCCAAAAACTTTCCAAAGTCAATGTGAAACATGTGTCCAGTGCTGCGGAGCATTATATTGTCGTTGTGTCGATCACAGATGCCTAAAACATAGGTAGCTACACAGCATCCGGCACACGAATAGATAAAATTCTCAGATGCCTATAATAAATATACCAAATTAAATTTTTATAAAAATAGGCAGAATTACAAAGAAAATTAAAGGAATTCATTGCTCTTCAAAAATATGACTGCAATCTACTTTCTCAGGAAGCATATAAACTGGGTAATGGTAATAAAAATCAGCACTTTCATATTTCAAAAGCAAAAATCCCCTTCTAAAGACAGTTACTCCACCATCTCTTTAGCATCTGTTTTTTAATAGGCAGGTATCCCTTCAGTCCCTAGTTAGGATATGTGCTGCTTTTGAACAGCTTTCAAACATCGTGTTTGGGTAGGAACTCTGCTCCTCACAGGCATGATACTTAGTATACTTGGTAACAGTGGGACAAAGATTAACCTGTACGGAAGAATATCTTTTCTTTTTTCTTTCTTTATAAAAAGGACATATAAAGAAAGTCAGCTTATATCTTAAAATGCTTAATAATAGAATAGTGTGTTTTATTTTCCATTTTGTTACTCCCTATGTGTCATCTGTGAGTTTTTCAAAGCTAAAGACCTCCTTTCACTTTGGTCCTGTCTTCCTGAGAATTACTGAAATTACCAAGTAATATCTTACAGCAGAAAAAAAAATCTTACACCAATTTACAAGAAGCATAAAATGAGTATTTTTATCTAAACTATATACATAGTTTAGATAAAAATTTGTAAGCAGAACGGTCACAGGCTCTACCAATTTTACTGCATAATCCCATGATCATTAATGATGATAATGATGATAAAAAATGTTCATACAATACTTATGACAAACCTGATACTACTTTCTCTATTTTTCCATATACACACATACACACACACACGTATATATATGTATGTGTGTATGTATTTATGTATATATATGCAATTCACTTAAAATTTCACAGCAAACCAATGACATAGGTACTATTATTACTACCATTTTACAGATAAGGAAACAGAAGCATAAGAGGGGTATTTGCCCAAGATCACATAACTGGTAAGTGGCAGGCAATTTGACTCCACTGTATTCTCCCCTCTCATTTAGTAAAGCACTAAAAGAGCCACATGCATAAAAGTGCCTTAAGAATGCTACTTTACAATTATTTTGTGTCAACTTATCTGGAGTCACAAAACAGCCAACATTACTATATATGAGTACAGGCTTCTGCTGTAGGGGCTTTCCCAAATCACAAGATGTAAAACAAGAGAGTGGTCCTAATAGTTTAAAAGGCTCACAAAGGACAAAATTACTATACGTTACTTTTCTAGGTTAACAGATGGCACCTGTATGTAAAGGTGATACATTAATGACTTTACATAAATAAGGCACCTTAATGATATTAAAACTGAGGTCTTCTTGTATCACCATTCGAAGTGTTCATGAGTCTCTCTTAGGCCAACTTAGTTTTGTTAAGTCCTAAGACATTGCCTTTCCTCAAATATATTTCAAATAAATACTAAGCCAAAAAAAAAAAAAAGCTTCTAGTAATTAGAAGGAAAAGACCAGCTATCAAGTATACCATTTAATCCATGCCAGCAGCTTACATATATTAACTCATTTAATTCTCATAATTTTATGATACTACTATAAAATTTTTAAGCCATCATCTATATTAT
The DNA here is from genome assembly GCF_023851605.1 of Tamandua tetradactyla. NCBI lineage: Eukaryota > Metazoa > Chordata > Mammalia > Pilosa > Myrmecophagidae > Tamandua > Tamandua tetradactyla. Next base: position 92,495,855 of record NC_135334.1, read on the forward strand.
AAAAGTTCACCACAGAGGTCACTGAGGCACAAAGAGGATAAATAATTCACCCAAGGCATTGGAGCAGGTGCGTGACATGGAACATGAATTCAAGCCCAGATAGTCTGGCCCATAGTCCTTAAACCATATGATGCTATAGCACTAACTCATTTCTAGAATTTCTTCCAAGATCTTTGTGAAATATAACATTCTGGATTATAAAAATACCTCTGCTTTGCTGGCCTTTAAATACATGTTTGGCATGTTTTTTGGGTAATTTAGTTTGATTTCATTCAGAATAGTGCCATTAAAGGCACCATCTTTTATACTCTTCTCTACATGGAAAGAAAAGAAACTCTATTTTTCTGACTTAGACTAAATGGCTATTTAGTCACCAGAACTGGAAAATAAAAGCATTTTAAACATATATAATACACCTTTGAAAAAGTTATTTAGAATAAGGAGATATGCTAATCACCTTTTCATATTCTTCTTCAGAGGGATTATATTTTCTCAGCCACTCTGCAAGTGGTTTATCTTTAAAGGATCCCGTCACACCATATTCCACTTGGATTTTCCTGAGCGTATCTGAAGCAGGAACTAGCTCCACCATACCTTTAACAACAAAATATTAAGCTATGTAAAAACGCACCCCAAATGTTAGCCTTTGAAAAATTTTTGAACTTTTAATAATTGACATAAAATACAAGCTAGCACACAATTTAACTTAATGAATCTGGCCAGTTCATTTAAACAACCTAAACACATGGAACCTAGAATAGGGAATGAGATCTTGTAATTCTGTATAGCTTAACACTGTACCCTGATACATTCCAGACTATATTGGGCAAATAATAAAAAAGTATTTGCAAAGTTCCTTTACAGACTGGAGAATAAAATATGGAAATATTAAATTTCCCCACTGGGGAATTCCCAATATTCTCTTGAACATTAGAGACTCCCAAGTTAATAGGCCAAGCTCTCAATCTTGAGCTTGCTCTTATGAAACTTATTACTGTAACAAAAAAGCTAAGCCTACCTGTAATTATGCCTAAGAGTCATTTCCACAGAACATCTTTTGTTGCTCAGATGTGGCCTCTCTCCCTCTAAGCCCAACTCTGCAAATAATCTCACTACCCTCCCCACTATGTGGGCCATAACTCCCAGAAGTGCAAAGATCCCTGGTAAAGTGGAACATGACTCCAAGGGAAAACCCTGCTCCTGCATCGTGGGATTGGCAATGCCCTTTTTTTTTTAAACATTTTTGTTGAGATATCTTCAAACACCTTACAGTTCATCCAAAGTATACAATCAATGGCTCTCAATATACTCACATAGTTATGAATTCATTATCATGATAATTTTCAGAACATTTGCATCACTCCAGAAAAAGAAACAGACAACAGAAAAAAAAAAAACCATACATTGCACACCCCTTACCCCTTATTTATTTGTCCCTAGATAATGGGAGCATCAGACACCATTTTCACAAATAATACAGTCACATCATAAAAGCTATACAGTTATAAAATCTTCAAGAACAAATTCTACTGGAATACAATTCAACAGTTCCAGGAACTTGCCTCTAGCCATTTCAATATACCATAAACAAAAAAGGGATACCCATACAATACATAAGAATAACCTCCAGGAAACATCTCGACTCTGAAATCTCTCAGCTACTGAGACTTTACTTTGTCTCATTTCTCTCTTCCCCCTTTTGGTCAAGAAGGCTTTCTCATTACCACGATGCTGGGTCCCAGCTCATCCCCCCCAGGAGTCAGGACCTATGCTGCCATGGAAATTTATATCCCTGAAAGTCATGTCCCATGTAGGCAGGAAGGCAGGGAGCTCACCTGACAAGTTGGCTTAGAGTGAGAGGCCACATCTAAACAACAAAAGAGGTTCTCTTAAGGGTGACTCTCAAACGTAATTATCAGTAGGCTTAGTTTTTCCTTTGCAGGGGAATAAGTTTCATAAGGCCAAAACCCAAGATGAAGGGCTCACCCTATTGGACTGGTTGTCCCCACTGCTTGCGAGAATATCAGGAATTCCCCAGATGGGGAAGTTGAATGTTTCTTTCTTACTTCCTAGTCCCTTAAGGGGACTTTGCAAATACTTTTTTTTTCTTATTATTAGAATGTATTTATTTGGGTCACTGGATTCTATGGGTTTTTTTTTTTTTAATTTTTTATTGATATATTTCCACATACCACATAATCATCCAAAGTGTATATCCACCTACCATTAATATATCCACATACCATGTAATCATCCAAAGTGTACATTTACATGGTATGTGGATACTCAATGGTTCACAATATCGTCATATAGCTGTGCATTTATCATCACAATTGACTTGTGTGAAAAATAACATATATACAAAAAAGCAATACAGTTCAAAGCACATTGCAACTCAGCTGTAGAACAGATTTCAGAGATTGGTATGGGTTACAATTCCACATTTTTAGGTTTTTACTACTAGTTGCTCCTAGATACTGGAAATTAAAAGAAATATCAATATAATGATTCAGCAATCACACTCATTTGTTAAACCCTACTTTCTCTGTATAACTCCATCATTAACTTTGATCTTTCTCCTACTGTGCAGGGGTATTTGGGCTATGCCCTTTCTAACTTTTTCATGTTGGAAGGGGCTGTCAATAATATGGGATGGGGGGATGGAACTATTTGATGTTCTGGAGAGGCTGGCCTCTCTGCATTTCAGGACTTATGTGGTCTCGGGACCCATTTGGAGGTTTTAGGTTTCTGGAAAGTTACACTAGTGCATGGAACCTTTGTAGAATCTTATATAATGCCCTAGGTGTTCTTAAGAATTAGCAGGAATGGTTTTGATTGGGGTTTTGCAAGCTATGATAGGTAGCAAGTCTGACTGAAGCTTACGTAAGACTGACGTCCAGAGTAGCCTCTGTACTCTATTTGAAATCTCTCAGTCACTGATACCTTATTTATTACACTTCTTTTCCCTCTTTTGGTCAGGAAGGCATTGTTTATCCTGCAGTGCCAGGACCAGGCTCATCACTGGAAGTCATTTCCCACATAAGTGGGAGGGCAATGACTTCACCTGCAGAGTCGGGATTAGAGAGAAAGAGGCTACATTTGAACAACCAAACAGGTCCTCCAGAAATAACTCTTAGGCATACCGACAGGTAGGGTAAGCTTCTCGACTACATACATAATCTTCACAAGAGCAAGCCTCAAGATCAAGGGCTTGCCCTATTGATTTGGGTGTCCCTAATGTTTGACACCATATCAGGGGTTTCCCTGGAGGTAAAGTTTAATAGTTTCATATTTTTTCTTCCATACCTCAAGGGACTTTGCCCATATTTTTGATTATCTGTGTAATATACTGTGATGTATCCAGGCATTACATTAAGCTATAGAGGATTAAAGGCCCTCATTCTTATTCTGGGTTCCCTGTGTCTGGATTGTTTAAATGATCTATCCAGACAGGCTGAATTAGATTATATGCTACAGAAAATTTAGGGCAAAATAAACATCTCTTCCTTTGGTCTCAAAGAGTACATGAAGTTCTAAAATACAGATGATGTCTTCCTTACGTCCTGTATTCTGAATTACCTTAATTCCAAACGGAAGGGCTTCATTCTTATCTATAAATACCAGGTTATACATATATAAAACAGTCTCTCAAAATCCAGAAATAACAAATATCACTCTGGTCTAAATGTGACTGCTATAAAAATTTACAATTTATGCCCAAGTTTTCCTAAGTATTTTCTAAACATAACTGGACAATATTTGCTCTTTTCTTTCTGGCTTATTTTACCTCACTAAATGACCAACAGGTTCATTCACAATGCTGCATACCTCACTACTTGGTTCCTTTTTTGTAGCAGCACAATATTTGATTGTATGTATGCACCATCATTCATCAATCTACTTTTAAGTCAGTGCATCCTTCAGTCACCTGTATTCATTAGGCATCATGTATAATGTCCAAAGCCAACAGTCCATTAACATTCTCAATTTTACATAATTTTGCTGTTCCCAAGAGAAAGATACATGTCCTCACCAAACAGAAAATCCAAACTTCCCCTTAACTCTTGTCCCTCTCCTCATTATTTACACGGTATTACTGTGATGCTGTTGATGTTTTCCTGTTGAACACAGCCCACAGCATGCAGGAGCAGTTTTCCCCATACCGGAAATTATACACTCTTTGTACAAGATTCATACCTTTGCTGTACTTCATGCAAGAACTTCTTTATATCTGTAGTGCCAATAGATAGGACACATGGATCTATACAACCCCTTTCGATCATATTCACCTTCAATATGGTAATATTACTTATGGACCCACTAGTGAACTGTCTTCACTAATATCTATTCCCTTACATTTGGGTTCCACCTCATTAGCTAACCATTCACCCATCTCTAGCTTCTATGTATCTCTAAGTCCGCTATATTCTTTATTATAAACCTCTCATTTTACCTTTACCATGGTTATAAAAGCAGAATCACACAGTATCTATCCTTGTGTCTGGCTTATTTCACTCAGCATTATGTACTCAAGGCTTACCTATCTTCTCATGTGCTTTATGACGTCATTTCGTCTTACTGATGATTAACATTCCATGTATATACCACATTTTGTTAATCTACTTGTCTGATGATGGCATTTGGATTGTTTCCATCTTTCAGTGATTGTGAATAATGTTTATATGAACATCGGTGTACAAATGTCTGTTTGTGTCACTGCTTTCAGCTCTTATGGGTATACACCAAGTTAGTGGTATTGCCGGGTCATAGGGTGACTTGATATTTAGTTTTCTGAGGAAATGCCAGAATGGCTTCCACAGTGGCTGGACCACTATATGTTCCCACCAGCAATGCATAAATGTCCCAATTTCTCCAATCCTCCCCAACATTTGTAGTTTCCTGTTTGTTTAATAGTGGCTATTCTTAAAGGTGTACGGTGGTATCTCATTGTAGTCTTGATCTGCATTTATAACTAATGAAAATAAGCATCTCTTCATGTGCTTTTGAGCCATCTATATTTGCTCTTCAGAAAAATGCCATTTATATCATTAGCCCATTTTACAATTGGGTTGTTGGTTCTTTTGTTGTTGAATTGTATGATTTCCTTATGTATACAGGATATCAAACCTTTATCTGATGTGTGATTTCCAAATATTTTCTCCCATTGAGTTGGCTGCCACTTCACCTTTTTTGGCAAAGTCTTTTCAGGCATAAAAGCATTTGATTGTGAGGTGTTCCCATTTTTTTGTTGTTGTTGATTTGTTTTGGGTGTAAAGTTTACGATGCTGTTCTAGTTCGTTAGCTGCCAGAACGCAATATACCAGAAACAGAATGGCTTTTTTTTTTCTTTTTCTAAAATGATCTCTTAATTTTTAATTACTTAAAAAGCATGTTCATAGCACACTCCAAGAATGCTGCGCAGCAAGGACTTGCTGCTCTGTCAAACAGAGTATGTTAGAAAACAAAACAAAATTTTAAATAGTTAATGGTTTTAAAATTAGATAGTTTGAAATTTCTCTGCCAATAATCACCCATCATCTAATCTTTGTTTCAGAATAGTAAACATTTCAGAAATGTAATGAATATCTACCCCAAATTACACTTCTGTGAAATGAAGTTAAAATCTTACAACACAAAAATAAATATTTCTCTAGGAAGAACATATTTGGCATTTTAAAATAATGTTACAGAAGAAGATTTCAAATCTAAGTGATGTTCAGGTTTTTACTTCCCATTATCAGACATCAAGTTTTGGTTTTAGTGGTTCCAATCTGATTTCAGTAATAGGAAGAGCCATGAAATTGTGGTCAATGGGCTTCAGTCCTAATAAAGCTAGTGGGAAAAGTAAAGTACTTGCTTTTTTCTTAGAAGTAGAGTCCAGCCAGTACTGAAATTATAAAAAATGAGGTCAGATAATTCAAATTAGTTGGTTAATTTGATGCCCAAGTTGCTTTATATAAACTTTTCCTCATTTTTTATTTAATATTTTTTATTAGCTTGCCATATTTCTCTCAAAAATCAATAAATATATAGTCTGGTGAAAAGTAAACTGAACTTTGTTTCTTTGATTTTTCACAAAGATTTATCAAACATGATTAAGTCTTAAATTCCGTGCTTCCAGAAAAGTTACATTTTCATTATAAATGTAGAGCAACTACATCATGATTTATATCCTAACCATTTTACATAATGTAGAAAAGTTGAACGTTAAATAAAAAAAAATTTGGCTAGTTAAGAATTTCTTACATATTTATCTTTCACAAGCCCATGAAGGCTTTCTTGGATTTAAGTATGAAAAAAGCAGAATTCAGTTCATTTTCACGATGTCCCAATACAACATTGCTTAGTTCTATTTCTGCCTGCTTTTCTGAAATCAAATTTCCATTTATAATACCCACTTAAAGAGAAGAAATTTTTGTCTGGAAAAAGAATTCAGAAGGGCTAACTTTAGGCCAACAAAATATCGGAGGAAAGATGTATTTCACAGGGAGGTGAAATAAGCATATAATTTATAATAAAAACCCTCTCTCATAAACACCTCTGTCCCTTCTTTCCACTTTTGAAAATGTTACCCAAGTTTTAAAAATTCTCATCAAAACACTTTATTCCATAAATCATGTAAAATCAGGTCTATTTTAGCTAGATAACCTTTAGCTATTAAAGAATTATATTATTCTGTTCATTAAGATGAGAGGTAGTAACATTCTATTTTCTCGATGCTGAGCTAAAAATTCCACACATCTGGCACATGGGTTTCAAGAAAAAAAAACACAGAAGCACCACTGTACAGTCCTCATGTTTCCTTTTTTTTGGTATTTCAAGTCACCCATAACTTCATTTGCAATTGGCAGTTGGCAATCTCCATTGTGTTAACATTTAAAGGCAGTGGGGGCTGGTGTTATTCATCATACAGTACTGGCGGACCTCCATCATCTTTCAAAAATGAAGCAGCCTTTCTTCCATTCTTCTGAACATGATCTTCATTCATTTTCTCCAAAGCTTCTATTTCAGCTAAGAAATCAACTTCATTATCTGCTGAGATGTTTAAGCCTGAAACAGCATTGAAGAGTTCTCTTTCACCAAGGGCTTCCTTTACTCCTCCTTTCTGGAAAAACTGTGAGACATTCCTACAGTCTCGGAATAAGAACTCCAGGCCATGGGGATGGGTTGGTTCTACAGACTGACTGACATCAATCAACCACACCTTTCCAGCATGCCACAGCATGTTATACTCACTGAGGTCAGCATGTACAAGGGTACATTCATTATATAACTGCTGCATCATATGAAGAGTTTGATAGTAGGCTTCTTTCATTTCTTCACTACTGAGTTTTACTTCTTTTAATTTAGGAGCTGGAACTTGATCATGGCCAATAAAAGACATAACTAAAATGTGTTTCTTGAGCATTACAACTGTTGGGCATGGAATTCCAGCTCTCTGCATTCTTGTGAGATTGTGCATTTCTTTTTCTGCCCACATGCGGATGATCTTACGTGGATTTAATTTGCTGAAGCGATCTTTAAACCTGAAATCATCTTTAATATACTTGTCACGATTCTTAAACTCATTAAGAGTGGTTTTAAACACCTTGATGGCACATTCTGTAGGTATAACTTTACTATCTTCCTTTGTATCTTCCATGCTTCCGCCATATGCATGAAAGACAACAGATTCCTTTCCTGTACTAATACAGCCAGTGATTGTCTCCAACATTCCAGAGTTGATCATTTTATACATAAGTAAACGGGTCTTAGGATCAACTGCTTTTTCAGCAGTTGAATGCTCCTTTTTCTCATGGAGGCGGGTACTTCGACGTTCTTCTGAATAGGCATGTTGTTTTAAAGCATTGAAAACATATTTTGATAGTTTTAAATCCATTCCAATTCCATCTCCTACCTGAAACCCAGGTGCAAAATTTTCCATTCTTGCTGTATTCTTTCTCCCACATACTACTTCATCATGTTTGGTGGTGATGTCTTTTCCTTTTCCAATAAAACCCTTTTTCGGAGTAGGAACTGGTTTTGCTGGTATGTAGGGATTGTCATGAGTATTCTGCCAGTCAACCTCATCTTCAGAGCTATCACTGTCTTCATAAGGATGCACTTTTCGATAATTTTCAAAGGAAATGGAAACTTTGCTATCTCCATCGAATTTTTTTTCTTCACACCTAAGCTGTGCATCATATTCTCTGTCAAATTCCATCTGTAGCATCTGAGCCAGCATTAGGTCACTGGAAGTGTCAATGTTTTCTCCAGTAATAAATGGTCCTTCAGCAACAGCAACTTCAAGAAAAGCAGCAGCTTCTTCTTCTAACTGCAATTCTTTAGCCAACTGTTCACTCATTACATCAGCCAAGGAACAAGATATTGTATTTTGAGGGATAGCCCATGGACACTTGCTGGGTCCCCAAGCCGCTGTGGGCCCGGGCTCAGGGGATGCCACTCCGACCAGATCCATGGGGGGAAGAAGCCAGCGACAAGAACCGGGCACAGAGGTGGCAGGGCGGGAAGCAGAGTCGGCCGAGGAGGAGACAGGCGGCGGGGCAGGGGCGAGGGGCTGCTGGTGCCGGAGCTGAGATGACAGATGGCGGCGCGAGCCGCGGCATCCGGCCAGAATGGCTTTTAAAGGGGGGAATTTAATAAGTTGGTAGTTTACAGTTCTAAGGCCGAGAAAATGTCTCAATTAAAGCAAATCTATAGAAATGTCCAATCTAAGGCATCCAGGGACAGATACCTTTGTTCAGGAAGACCAATGAAGTTCAGGGTTTCTTTCTCAAGTGAAGGGCATATGGTGAACACAGTCAGAGTTTCTCTCTCATCTGAAAAGGCACCTGGTGAACATGGTCAGGGTTCCTCTCTCGTCTGAAAGGGCACATGGCAAACACAGCATCATCTGCGAGCTTCTTCTCCTGGCTTCCTGTTTCATGAAGCTCCCAAGGAAGCATTTTCCTTCCTCATCTCCAAAGGTCGCTGGTGGGACTCTGTTTCTTGTGGCTATGTCGTTCTGCTCTGCTCTCTTTGAATTGCTCTCACTCTCCAAAATGTTTCCTCTTTTATAGGACTTCAGAAACTAATCAAGACCCACCCAACTGGGTGGAGACACACCTCCACCTAATCCATTTTAAGAACCACTGTTGATTAAATCACATCTCCAGGGAAATGATCTGATTACAGTTTCAAACATACAATACTGAATAGGGATTAGAAGAATTGGCTGCTTTTACAAAATTGGATTAGGATTAAAACATGGCTTTTCTAGGGTACATATATCCTTTCAAACCAGCACAGATGCTATCTCCTATTACTAGGTCTTGAAGATGTTTCCTTACATTTTTTTTCTAGGAGCTTTACGGTACTGGTTCTTATATTTAGGTATTTGATCCACTTTGAGTTAATTTTTGTATGTATAAAGTAAGGGTCTTTTTTCATTCTCTTACCTATTGCTACCCAGTTCTTCCATACCCATTTATTGAAAAGACTATTTTGTTCCAGTTTAGTGGATTTGGGGGCCTTGTTGAAGATCAGTTGATCACAGATTAGGTGGTCTATTTCTACACTCTCTTGGATTCCACTGGTCAATACTTCTATCTTAACATGCAGTTTTGACTACTGTGGCTTTATAACAAGTTTATTTTATTTTATTTTTTTTACATGGGCAGGCACCGGGAATCAAACCTGGGTTTCCAGCATGATGGCAGGCAAGAACTCTGTCTGCTGAGCCACAGCGGCCCACCCTATGACATGTTTTAAAATCAGGAAGTGTTAATTCTTCCACTTCATTCTTCTTTTTAGGATGCTTTTAGCTATTTGGGGTCTCTTTCCCTTACATATGAATTTGGTAACTAGCTTTTCCAAATCTTCAAAATAGGCTGTTGGAATTTTCATTGGTACTGCGTTGAATCTGTAGATGAATTTGGGTAGAACGGACATCTTAACTATATTTAACCTTCCTATCCATGAACAGGGAATGTCTTTCCACCTATTTAGATATTCTTTGATTTTTTTTGGCAATGTTATGTAGTTTTCTGTGTATAAGTCCTTTACATCCCTAATTAAGTTTATTCCTAGGTACTTGATTCTTTTAGTTGCTATTCTGAATGGAATTTTTTTCGTTAATTGATTTCCCAGTGAGGGCACTGCTGGTGTATAGAAGCATTACTGATTTTTTTTCATGGGTAGGCTCTGGGAAACAAACCTAGGTCTCTGGCAGGGCAGGCAAGAATTCTGTCACTGAGCCATCATTGTCTGCCCAGAAACATTACTGATTTTTGCACATTTTTTTTAACTTTTTAAATTGTATAGTATAACATATATACAAAGCAAGGAGATAAAAAAATAATAGTTTTCAAAGCATTCTTTAACAAGTGGGTATAGGACAGATCCCATTGTCATGGGCTACCATATGATCCTCTCAGATTTTTTCTTCTAGCTGCTCCAGAATATAGGAAGCTAGAGGGCTTAAATGGTTTATCATCACAATCGGCTTTTTTCCCTTTTTTGGTGAAAAATAACAATATATATAAAAAAGCTATAAATTTCAAAGCACAGCCCCTCAGTTAGTTGTAGAACATATTTCAGAATTTGACATGGTTTACAATTTCACAATTTTAGGTTTTTACTTCTAGCTGCTCTAAAATACTGGAGACTAAAAGAGATATCAATTTAATGATTCAGCATTCATATTCATTTGTTAACTCCTCTCTTCTATGTATAATTCCACTAATCACCTTTGATCTTTCCATACCTCTCATCGAGGTTGTTTGGGCTAAGGCAATTCAAAATTTTTGATATTGGAAGGGTTTGTTGCTAATATGGGGTGGGGAGATGGAACTATGTGATGTTCTGGAGAGGATGGACTAGGTTTCAGGACTTATCTGGACCAGGGACCCATCTGGAGATAGTAGGTTTCTGGAAAGGTACTCTAGTGCCTGGAATCCTGGTGGAATCTTATATGTTGCCCTAGGTGTTCTTTAGGATTAGCTGAATGGTCCTGGTTGGGGGTTGGCTGGTTATGATAGGTAGCAAGGTCTACCTGAAGCTTATGTTAGAGCAATCTCCAGAGTAGCCTCTCGACTCTATTTGAAGTCTCTCTGTCACTGATAACTTTATTAATTACACTTCTTTTCCCCCTTTCGGTCAGGATGGAATTGTTGATCCCATAGTGCCAGGTCTGGAGTCATCTCCCACGTTGCCAGGGAGACTTTCACCCCTGGATGTCATCTCCCATGTAGGGAGAGGGCAATGATTTCACTTGCAGAGTTGGGCTTAGGGAGACTGAGGTCACATCTGAGCAACAGAGGTCCTCCAGAAGCAACTCTTAGGCATGTCTATACGTAGTCTAAGCCTCTCCGCTACCTACATTAGCTTCACAAGAGTAAGCCTCATGATCAAGGTCATGGCCTGTTGATTTAGGATTCCTAAAGTTTGACACAGTATCAGGGAATTCCCTGATGGCAAGGTTTAACAGCTCCATATTCTTTCTCCCATCCCTCAGGGGACTTTACCAATACTTTCTGATTATCTGCTTAATATATTATAGTATGTTTTCAGGCATTACAATAATCTATACAGGATTAAAGGACTTCTTATTCTGTGCTTACTGTGTTTCAGTTGTTCCAATGAGCTATACAGATAAGTTGAATTACATAATGTGCTACAGAAAATTTCAGTTCCAGATCAAATAAACCTTCCTTCCATTGGTCTCAAAGAGTATGTGTGGTTCTAAAATAGAGACATTGTCTTCTTTACCCCTATGTTCTGAATTACTTTAACCCCAACCTGTTTGGCTTAGTTCTTATCTCTAAATATCAGGTTATATATATAAAACAGCCTCTCAAAATGCAGAAATAATAATCACCACTCCAGACTTAATGTGTCTGCTCTAAAAACTTACAATCTAGGCCTCTGTTTTCATATAAGCATTTTCTAAAGGTACCATACCATTGTTGTTTTTTTGTTTCTGCCTTATTTTTTCTCACCAAACGTCCCACATGTTAATTCACATCATTGTATGCCTCATGACATTGTTCCTTTTTGTAGCACCACAACCTTCATTCACAAGTATATACCATCATTCATCAATCTACTTCTCCATCAGTGCATCCGTCAGCAACCTGCATTCATTGGGTATCATGTAGAAGGCCCAAAGTCCACAGTCCATCAACGTTCTCAATTTTAGATAATTTTATTGTTCCCAAGAGACAGAAAACCAATAAACACACCGTCACCAAAAGGAGATCTAAACCTCCTCTTAACTGTTGTCCCTCTTACCTTTATTTACCTCTGCTGTTGCTGTGGTAGTGCTGATGGTTTCCTTTTGAACATAGCTCATAGCATGCACTAGTCATTTTCCCCTGTACCCTGGACTTAAACACTCTTTATACAAGAATCATATCTTTAAAGTAATTCTTACGAAAACTTATTCATATTTCCAGTGTGATTCAGTGGGACACGTAGGTCTATACAACCCCTCTCAATCTTGTTCATCTTCAATATGGTATTATTTCTAGACCCAATGGAGAATCACCTTCACTCCTATTTATTTTGTTACATTGGAGTTCCATCTCTACTTTCTATGTATCTCTAAGTTCCCTACATTCTGTATTATAAGCCTCTGATTATACCTTTATGCTGGTCATAAAAATGGAATCATACTGTATCTGTCCTTTTCTGTCTGGCTAATTTCACTCAGCATTATGTCCTCAAGGCTCATCCACTTTGTCATGTGTTTCAGGATGCCATTTTGTCTTACAGCTGCATAATGTTCCATTGTATGTATATACCACATTTCGTTGATCCACTCATCTGCTGATAGGCATTGGGTTTGTTTCCATCTTTTAGGGATTGTGAATAATACTCTATGAACATCAGTGTACCGATGTCTGTTTATGTCATTGCTTTCAGCTCTTCTGGGTATATACCAAGTAGTGCTATTGCTGGGTCATAGGGCAACTCAGTATTTAATTTCCTAAGCAACCTCCAAACAGTCTTCCACAGTGGCTGCACCATTATACATTCCCACCAGCTGTATGTAAGTGTCCCAGTTTCTCCACATTCTCTCCAACATTTATAGTTTCCTGTTTGTTTAATAGCAGCCATTCTTATAGGTATGTTATCTCTTTGTAGTCTTGATCTGCATTTCCATTACAGCCAGTGAAAATGAGCATCTTTTTTTAAAATTAAAAAATATATATATAACAACAAAGAAACACATTCTTAACATATTATCATTCCACTCTACATATATAATCAGTAATTCACAATATCACATAGTTGTATATTCATCATGATCATTTCTTAGAACATTTGCATCAATTCAGAAAAACAAAGACAACAGAAACAAATTCATACATACCATACCCCTTATCCCTCCCTTTCATTGATTAGTAACATTTCAATCTAAGTTTATTTTATCATTTGTTCCCCCTATTATTTATTTTTATTCCATATGTTTTACTCATTTGTTGATAAGGTAGATAAAAGGAGCATCAGACACAAGGTTTTCACAATCATACAGTCACATTGTGAAAGCTACATCATTATATAATCATAGTCAAGAAACATGGCTACTGGAACACAGCTCTACATTTTCAGGCAATTCCCTCCAGCTGCTCCATAACATCATGACTAACAAGGTGATATCTATTTAATGTGTAAGAATAACCTCCAGGATAACCTCTCGACTCTGTTTGGAATCTCTCAGCCATTGACACTTTATTTTGTCTCATTTCGCTCTTCCCCCTTTTGGTCGAGAAGGTTTTCTCAATCCCTTGATGCTGAGTCTCAGCTCAGAAAATGAGCATCTCTTCATGTGCTTTTGAGCCATCAGTATTTGCTCTTCAGAAAAATGCCTATTCCGATCCTTAGCCCATTTTATAATTGGGTTATCTGTTCTTTTGTTGTTTAGTTGTACAATTTCTTTGTATATACAGGAAATCAAACCTTTGTCTGGTATGATATTAATATTCCAAATATTTTCTCCCATTAGGTTGGCTGCCTCTTCATCTTTTTGACAAAGTTTTTTGAGGTGCAGATGCATTTGATTTTGAGGAATTCCCATTTATCTATTTTTTTCTTTTGCTGCTTGTGCTTTGGGTGTCAAGTTAAGGAAGCTACCTCCTACTACTGGGCCTTGAAGATGTTTCCCTACATTTTCTTCTAAAAGCTTTATGGTGCTAGTTCTTCTATTTAGGTGTTTAATCCACTTTGAGGTTTTTTTTTGTTGTTGTTTGTTTGTTTACACAGGGAGGCACTGGGAAGAGTTAATTTTTGTGTAGGGTGTAAGATAAGGGCCCTCTTTCATTCTCTTGGCTATTGATATCCAGTTCTTCCATGCCCAATTATTGAAAAGACTATTTTGCCCCAGTTCGGAGGATTTGGGGGCCTTGTCAAAAATCAGTTGGCTGTAGATTTGGTGGTCTATTTCTGCACTCTTGATTTGATTCTGTTGGTCAATGCTTCTGTCTTTGTGCCAATACCATGCTGTTTTGACCACTGTGGATTTAAAATAGGTTTTAAAGTCAGGGAATGTTAATCCTCCCACTTCATTCTTCTTTTTTAGGATGCTTTTAGCTATTTGGGTCTCTTTTCCTCCAGATGAATTTGGTAGTTGCCTTTTTCAAATCTTCAAAGTAGGCTGTTAGAATTTTGATTGGTACTGTGTTGAATCGGTAGATCAATTTGGGGAGAACTGACATTTTAACTATATTTAGCCTTCCTATCCATGAGCAGGGAATGTCTTTCCACCTACATAGATCTCCTTTGATTTCTTTTGCAATGTTATGTAGTTTTCTCTGTACAAGTTCTTTATGTCCCTGGTTAAAATCATTCCTAAGTATTTGATTCTTTTAGCTGTTATTTTGAATGGAATTTTTTCCTTAACTGACTCCTCAGCTAGATCATTGCTTGTGTATAGAAATGTTACTGATTTTTGCACATTAATTTTAGATCCCACCACCCTGCTGAATTTATTAGCTCAAGTAACTATGTTGTAGATTTCTCTGAATCACGTCATCTGCAAATAATTAAAGTTTTACTTCTTCCTTTCCAATTTGGATGTCTTTCATTTCTTTTTCCTGCCTGATTGCTCAAGCTAGAACTTCTAGTACAATGTAGAATAACAGTGGTGACAGAGGGCATCCTTGTCTCATTCTCAGTCTTACAGGGAAAGCTTTCTGTCTCTCACCATTGAATATGATGCTGGCTATGGGTTTTTCATTTATGCCCTCTATCATATTGAGGAAGTTATGTTTGATTCCTACCTTTTGAAATGTTTTTATCAAAAAAAAGGATGTTGAATTTTGTTGAATGCTTTTTCAGCATCAACTGAGATGATCATGTGATTTTTCCCTTTTGATTTGTTAACGTGCTGTATTACAGTAATTGATTTTCTTGTATTGAACCATCCTTGCATTTCTGGTATAAACCCCACTTGGTCATGGCATATAATTCTCTTACACTATTGTTAAATTCAATTTATTAGTATTTTCTTGAGAATTTTTGCATCTTTGTTCACTAGGGAGATTAGTCTGGAGTCTCGCTTTCCTATACCATATATATATGTATTAGTTAGGGTTCTCTAGAGAAACAGAATCAACAGGGAACACTCGCAAATATAAAATTTATAAGTGTCTCCATGACCGCAGGAACGCAGAGTCCAAAATCCGCAGAGGAGGCTGTGAAGCCGATGATTCTGATGGATAGTCTGGACGAACTCCACAGGAGAGGCTCACCAGCTAAAACAGGAAGAGCCTGTCTCTTCTGAATCTTCCTTATAAGGCTCTCAGTGATTAGATTAAGCATCACTCATTGCAGAAAACATGCCCCTTTGGCTGATTACAAATGGAATCAGCTGGGGATGCAGCTGACATGATCATGATTTAATTCTATGAAATGTCCTCATCGCAACAGACAAGCCAGCACTGGCCCAACCACTACTTGGCCAAGTTGACACATGAACCTGACCATGACAATATGGTATTAAAGTGATGTTAGCTTCATAAAGTGAGTTAGGTAATGTTCCTTTTTCCTCAATTTTTTGGAAAAGTTTGGGCAAGATTGGTGTTACTTCTTTTTGGAATATTTGAGAAAATCCTCCTGTGAACCCATTTGGCCCTGGGCTTTTCTTTGTAGGAAGATTTTTTTATGACTGATTGAATCACTTTACTTGTGATTGGTTTGTTGAGATCTTCTATTTCTTCTTGAGTCAGTGTAGCTTGTTGGTGGGTTTCCAAGAATTTGTCCATTTCATCTAAGTTTTCTAGTTTGTTGGTGTATAGTTGTTCACAGTATCCCATTATGGTTTTTAAAAATTTCTTCAGGGTCTGTGATAACAAAACCCCCCAATTTCTGATTTTTGTCAATTTTCATCATCTCTTTTTTTTTCATTCTCAGCCTTGCTAGTTGTTCATCAATTTTATTGATTTTCTCAAAGAACAAATTTTTCTCTTGCTGCTTTCAAGATCCTCTCTTTCTCTTTGACCTCTGACATTCTAACTAGTAAGTGTCTTGGAGAACGCCTATTTGGGTCTATTCTCTTTGGGGTGTGCTGCACTTCTTGGATCTGTAAATTTAGGTCTTTCATAAGAGTTGGGAAATTTTCAGTGATAATGGAAGACCATTAGTTTTTCTCCTCCTTTTCCCTTCTCTTCTCCTTCTGGGACACCCACAACACGCATACTTGTGCGCTTCATATTATCATTCAATTCCCTGAGCCCCTGCTTAAATTTTTCCATTCTTTTCCCTATAGTTTCTGTTTCTTTTTGGATTTCAGATGTTCCATCCTCCAGTTCACTAATTCTAACCTCTGTCTCTTGAAATCTACCATTGTAGGTTTCCATTGTTTTTTTCATCTCTTCTACTGTATCTTTTATTCCCATAAGTTCTGTGATTTGTTTTTTCAGACTTTCCATTTCTTCTTTTTGTTCATCCCATGCCTTCTTTATGTCCTCCCTCAATTTATTGATTTGGCTTTTGAAGAGGTTTTCCATTTCTGTTCGTATATTCAGAATTAGTTGTCTCAGCTCCTGTATCTCATTTGAGCTATTGGTTTGTTCCTTTGACTGGGCCATATCTTCAATTTTCCTGGTGTGATTTGTTATTTTTTGCTGGCATCTGGGCATTTAATCAGATTTCCCTGAGTGTGGGACCCAGCAGGTTGAAAGACTTTCCTGTGAAGTCTCTGGGCTCTGTTTTTCTTATCCTGCCCAGTATTTGGTGCTTGTCTGTCTGCAGGTCCCACCAGCAAAAGATGTTGTGGCTCCTTTAACTTTGGAAGACTCTCACTGCTGGGTGTGTGGTGGAGACAGAGGAGAGGTTGTAGGATGGTTTTAATGGCTTCAAATTGTGAGGTCCTGGGATCTGAGTTCCTTGAGAGAGGAATTCCACCTTAGTTGTGTTTCACCCCTCCCGCGGGGAAGATTCAGGTGGTAGAGAGCCCTGAAAGCAGCCTGTTTCTGCGTTCGGGGCAATTGTAACCTATGTAAAATCCTAGCGCTGAGCCCAGAGGCAATGAAGCCTCCATAGAAACAGCCGCAGAAGGCTCTGTTTCGCCCCCTTTTCTCTTTTTCTGTTAGCCCAATCGACAATTTCCGCCTTGATCAGTTTCGCCTGAGCTGCGGGCCTATTTTTAGTAGTCAGAAGTTGTTCATTAATGCCACTATTGGTGTTAGGTTGGGCTCAGTCTCTACTACTGTTGGAGACTCTTTTCTTTCCCTCCGGGAAGTCGCATGTCGGGGAGGGGCGCCAGCTGCTGTGGCTTGGGGAACCGCTGTTTGGATGCTCCCAGCCAGCCTGGGAAGCCGCATGTGTGGAAGTGGCTGCGGTCGCCGGCCACCACGGCTTGGCGGACCGCTTTTCCGAGGCTCCCAGCCGGCCCGGGAAGCCGCGCATGGGGGAGGGGCGCCGGCCGCCGTGGCTTGGGGAACCGCCGATCCAAATCTCCCAGCCGGCCCGGGAAGCCGCGTGTGTGGAAGGGGCTCCGGTCGCTGGCCACCGCGGGTTGGGGGACCGCCGCTCCAAGGCTCCCAGCTGGCCCAGGAAGCCGCGCGTGGGGAGGGGCGCTGGCCGCCGCGGCTTGGGGAATCCGATCCAAAGCTCCCAGCCGGCCCGGGAAGGAGAGAGGGAGCTCCGGCCGCCAGCCGCCGCGGCCCAGGGAAGCGTGCGCCTCTCGGGGACCTCACCGCAGCGGAGACTCTTAGCCGGTCCAGCCATTCCAGAATGGGGTATGCTGTGTGTTTGGTCTCTATCGTGGCTCCGGGAGCTGTTCTGTGCTGTTTCTAGTTCTTTAGTAGTTGTTCTGGAGGAGGAACTAAGACCCGCGCGCCTTACTAAGCCGCCATCTTCTCCAGAAGTGAAAGAACAAATTTTTGGTTTTATGGATTTTTGCTATCATTCTTTTGTTCACCCATTCATTTGATTCTGCTTTAATCTTTGTTATTTCTCTTCTATTTGCTTTGGGGTTAGTTTGTTGCTCTTTCTCTAGTTTCTCCAGGTGAGCAGTTAAGTCCTCGATTTTTGTTCTTTATTCTTTTTTGATATAGGCATTAAGGGCAATAAATTTCCATCTCAGCACAGCCTTTTCTGTATCCCATAAGGTCTGATATGTTGTATTCTTATTTTCTTTTGTCTTCAGATAACTACTGATTTCTCTAGCAGTTTCTTCTTTGACTCAGTAGTTGTTTAAGAGTGTTATTTGATCTCAATATATTTGTGAAAGTTCTCATTCTTTTTTTTTTGGCATGGACAGGTACCAGGAATCAAACCCAGGTCTCCAGCATGGCAGGTGAGAACTCTGCCAGTGAGCCACTGTGGCCTGCCCCATTCCATTTTGATCAAAGAAAGTGCTTAGAATAATTTCAATGTTTTTAAATTTATAAAGACTTGTTTTGTGTCCCAGCATATGCTCTATCCTGGAGATTGTTCCATGAGCACTAGTGAAGAATGTATATCCTGGTGTTTGGGGATATAACGACCTATATCTGTCATTATTAGTCTGTTAGGTCTAATTCATTTATCAAACTGTTTAAGTTCTCTATTTCCTTGTTGATACTCTCTCTAGTTGTTCTATCTATAGAGGAGAGATAGTAGTGTGTTGAAGTCTCCTATTATTATTGTTGAAACATCTATCACTCTCCTCAGTTTTGCCAATGTTTGTCTATAAACATTTATGATTGCTATTTCTTCTTGGCGAACTGTCCCTTTTATTAATATACAATGTCCTTCTTTGTCTCATGATTTCTTTACATTTAAAGTCTACTTGGTCTGATATTAATATAGGGACTCCTTTTTTTTTCTTTGATTACAGCTTGCATGGAACATCTTTTTCCATCCTTTCATTTTCAATGTATTTGTATGCCTGCATCTAAAATGAGTCTCTTAAAAGGAGCGTATAGCTGGTTTATATTTCTTAATCTATTCTGCCAATCTATCTTTTAATTGGTAAGTTTAGTCCATCAACAAAGTTATTACTATAAATGAATTTCTTTAATCCAGTACGTTACCTTTATTGGTACTCTAAAATTCTGTGCTCTCCTCCAGACCTCCCTCTCCTATCTTTTTTTTTTTTTTTTTTTAAACCAGCAGAATTGTCTTTAGTATTTCTTGTAGGGTTGGTCTCATGCTGACAAATTTCCTCATCATTTGTTTGTCTGTGAACATTTTAATCTCTCCCTCTCTTCTGAAGGATAGTTTGTTTGGGTACAGAATTCTTAGATGGAACTCTTTCTCTTTCAGGATCTTAAATATATCATATACTGTCTTCTTGCCTCCATAGTGCCAGATGAGTAGTCTGAACTCAGCTTTCTGTGGTTTCCCTTGTATGTAGTTGTGCTGGTTTGAAAGGAAGTATGCCCCCTAAAAAAGCCATGTTTTAATCAAAATCCCATTTCATAAAGGTAGAATAATCCCTATTCAATATTGTATGTTTGAAACTTTGATCAGATCATCTCCCTGGATGATGTGATTTAGTCAAGAGTGGTTGTTAAACTGGATTAGGTAACGACATGTCTCCACCCATATGAGTGGGTCTTGACTGGTTTATTGGAGTCCTATAAAAGAGGAAACATTTTGGAGAATAGGAGATTCAGAAAGAGCAGCACCACAAAGCAGAGAGTCCACGAGCCAGCAACCTTTGGAGATGAAGAAGGAAAACGCCTCCCAGGAGCTTCATGAAACAGAAAGCCAGGAGAGAAAGTAGCAGACGATACCTTGCTCACCATGTACCCTTCCAGCTGAGAGAGAACCGTGACTGTGTTCACCATGTACCTTTCCAGATGAGAGAGAAACCCTGAATATCATCGGCCTTCTTGAACTAAGGTATCTTTCCCTGGATGCCTCTGATTGGACATTTCTATAGACTTGTTTCAGTTGGGACATTTTCTCAGCCTTAGAACGCTAAACTTGTAACTTATTAAATTCCCCCTTTCAAAAGCCATTCTGTTTCTGGTATATTGCATTCTGGCAGCTAGCAAACTAGAACAGTAGTAGACTGTTTTTCTCTTGCCACTTTCAAGATTTTCTGCTTCTCCTCAACATCTGACAGACTGATTAGTATGTGTCTTGGAGTAGGCCTATTTCGATTTATTCTATTTGGAGTTCATTTGGCTTCTCTGATTTGCATATTTATATCTTTTATAAGGGCTGGGAAGCTCCCCCCCATTATATCCTCAACTAATCTTAGCCCTTAACTCTTCTCTTTTCCTACTGAAACACTGATGATGATGACGTTATATGTCACAATTAAAAATGTAAAAAAAAAAGATACAAGCAAGCAAATATCACTTTAAAAATCAAGTCTGGCAGTCTATGCCAGGAAATGTGAGCAATCAAAAATTTTTATTATATTTTATTTTCAAAAGTAATGAAGATATAAATATTAAATTTGACTATTTGAGATGTTATAGTTTGTATTACAGTCTGTGTTCATCACAAGGAATAGCTCTCTTAATTATAACTAGATGATACTAATTCCATTTGTAAAGTTAATTGTAAGATACATGCAGTCCAAGTTCAGTACAAAAAGCTTTGTCTAATCATATATTTGAGCAAGATGAGAGTGTCTTAGAGTACAGGAAGCCCTTTCAAAGGAAAGAACAGATTAAGATTGTCTTTGTGATATATTTCAGTCTCAAATACCAGTTTTGTCTTCCTAACTGGAATGTAAAGGCAAGGCTGTGCAGATCAATTTTGTTTTCTCTATGATTTTTTCAAAACAGGTATCAAACAAATAAATTATGGAACAACCACAAAACAGAATACAGTGAGGCAGATCTCTTTGTGCAAAAAGATCTCAAAATATGTTATTTTAGAAGACAAAATCCAGATGCAGAACTCTATCTTTTGTATTTAAAAAGACTAATGTGCATGTTAAAACATACACAAATATCGCCAGAAGGCTATGTAAGTGGTTACATTTTTGAAGGAGTATGCCAAGGATTCTATTATATGCTGTTTGGATCTTTTATTTTTAGCATATATTATTTATAAAATTAAAAAAGAGTTTATGTATATAGTTATAAAATCAAGGTGATACATCACTGTGAAAATAAAGGATATGGAAACAGATCTGTCTCAAAGACTGGAAGAAATCAAAGAGGCCAAAGCCTCCAGGGCTTTCCAAAATCAAGTAGGCAGGACTACATTCTAATCACAGTGGTTTGGTCACACATGGCAGAATGAATTCATTTGGAATTTTTTGTTGTGTTCATTGCACCATCTAGTTTATAGATCACAATGACATCTGTTTTCAATGGGGACCTCCTTCTTGATTCCGAAACCACATCTAATCAAAAATTTAATATATATATATATAAATTTCTAATTTCAGCATTAAATATTCATACTTACTATGTACAAAATATTGGACTAAAGTCATAGGATATACAGAGAAGTAGTACTATATAAGTTACAGTCCCTATCCCCAGACAATCAATCCAGTGGGGAAGACACTAAATGAGCAGAATGAAAAAACTAAGCACAGTAAAATCAAGCAGGCAAATGGCTGGAGATTACTAAAGGCAATTGCTGAGTTCAGGGAAGGGAGAGATTATTATAGACTGAAATGGTTGTGGAAAATTTCACAGAGGATGTGGCTGCTGTGATCTGTCCATTTAAAAATAAGGGTAGTGTATACCTTTCAGTGAGACAGTACAAGTGAAATGCTTAGCACAGGTAGGGACTCAAATTTAGAAATAACACAAAAAAACAACAGGAATTTGAGCCTTTAAAGACCCGATGGACAAAATGGAAAAAGCTGTTCTGATTGACAATACAATGAAATAGATGAGTAACCAAGTCAAACACTGAACCTAAAGATTCAGCAGTCATCTGCACGTCATAGCATACACTAGCATGCTAAAAGGTTTGGTCCTGAACCTCTGTTACTAAATATTTTTATCAGTAATTTAGCAGAAGTTACAGAATATGTGCTCTTCAAATCTGTTCATGACACAGAGAGGGTCAATGACATAATAAAAATCAGATTAAAAAGTAATAAAATATAACAAGGAAGTTAATAGTTAAGGCCCTACACTTAGGACTAAAATACAAAATGCACAAGTACAGGAGAGTGAAGACTGCTAAGTAGGAGGTAGTATGATAAAGACTTTTACTGATTTTATTTGTAAGTAAACCCAACATTTATGTATTTTGCCCACCTATTTGCATTCTACAAAATCCAGATGCCATTCTTAGAGACTATGGACTGGTTACTTGAGCCCTTTTCAAAGAGAACAATCAGGTGATAAGGGAATTTAAAGTGACATGTAACAAATGGACACGGAATTTGGAATTCATGATCTGAGAAAGCCAAAATATTCTTCATCTTATCACATGGAAGAGGAATTCAACTTAGTTATATGATACTCTACAAAGAGAATTAGAGCCATTGGTTGGAAGTGGAGACACTTCTCATTCACCTGAATACAAAAAAGAACTCTACCGCTTTCAGAGCTATACAGGATCAGATGGACTACCTTGAAATGCAGTGAATTCCCTTCAGTGTAAGTGTTCAAACATAAACCGAATAGTAGACATTACAAGGATAATTAAATAAGATAATCTTTCAGATGACTTCCTGGAGCTTATGATTAGAATCTTTGAAGCATTTATTCCCACCAATCAACAGATGATCATTCCCTCCTTTGAAACCCCACAACATTGTCCTTGTAATTCTCTTACATCTCTTAGCTTATTAAAACATTTTCTAATTACTTGATTACATCTTTAATTACTATATTATAGAATGTAAGCAGCACTACATGCTCTTAGCATTTTGCAGATGATAAACATGCAATAAATATTTGTTGAATAACAACAATGATAACTGCTGCCATTTATTGAGACTATATAATGTATCAGTTACTGGCTTGTTTTCTAATCATTATCTCATTTATCACATTATATGAAGGCAGCAGTATTTTCAGTTTACATACATAGTAAAAAAAACTGAATTTATTCAACAAATAATAAGAGGAGGTATGCTCTTAGTAGGAAAACTTTGTAACTGCTAATTTATTTTGCAGAAATGAAAGCAAAGTCGGTTTTAAGTTCAAAAGCTAAAGACCATAAAGCCTTCTTGTGGTCCTTAATAGAAACCCTTGGTTACTGTAAGGCATTTATTTATGAGGGTTGTTCACTGAGGTTTTTTCTTTCTTTTTTTTTTTCTTAAAGAGATTTAACCATGAGCAACCGAATCAATGAAATAATACTAGAGTAAAATAGGGAACAACTGAGATCATTGGTGTACCTGCCTGCTATGCATCAGGAGCCTTAGAACAGTTAACACCCAAAGCTAAGTTCACTAGAAAAGGAAATACGATATCAAGACACAAGCTATTAAACTTACCTCTATCTCTGCCAGTTGAGAGACATTTGAAAATAACCATCCTCAGATCCAGTCCCTCTTTAAGCCATATTTTGTCCATAATCTTTATCATCTGCAAAGCTAACATATCTTGCCGTAGATCTTCACCAACCTTGAGATCAAGGAAACAAAAGTAAAACTTGTAACTTTCCCAAAAGATTTAATAGATTACAAACTATACACGCTATAGGGAGAAGGTTGTAAAAATAGGAAAGGAAGTTAGGGATAGCGAAAAAAAAGTTAAGAACTGCCTTTTATTCTTCTGTGGCATTCTTGAGAGAGTTACTTAATCCCTTCATCTCTCAGTTTCCTAATCTATAAAATGGGGACAACTACCTAGCTCATTGGGTTTTTGCTGTTGTTGTTGTTATTGTTTTTGCATGGGCAGGCACCAGGAATCGAACCTGGGTCTCCAGCAGCTTACAGGGTTTTCATGTAATGGTTAAATGAGTTAATATATGTAAATCACATACTACATGGCCAATAAATTTTTTTTAATACCTTTTTGTTTTTTGCATGGGCAGGCACCAGGAATCAAACCTGGCCCTCAGGCATGGCAGGTAAGAATTCTGCTCCGGAGCCACCATTGCACCACCCTGTCCAATAAATTTTAATTATTTAAAATTTAAAATGATAAATGCCAGAAAGTTTGAACTTCAGTATTCATCTCTAGGCGTTCATTTCTCAGATATATAAGAGCACAAAACTGAAGATCTACTAAGCTATAGCTCTTACTCATGGGTAGATAATGATAAAAAATAAGGTTCTTTGGCTAGAGCTTAGGCATGATTTCTTTAATACTACAAGTGTTAGCCTCTCTCTAGTCTGAAAAATGTAGATAAATTGATGGTATTCTTTTATTTCATTTTTCTTTAAACTTTTTTATTGTATAGCATAACATATATACAAAGCAAAGAAATAAAGCAATAGTTTTCAAAGGACTCTTCAACAAGTAGTTACAGGACAGATCCAGAGTTTGTCATGGGCTACATACGATCCTCTCATTCTTTTATTTCTTTTTGTTCTCTAATTATTTTTTTATATTTCTGGACATTGAGTTTGAAACGGCAGAGTATAAGGGAGAAGGATACAGAAAATGTCTATATTCCCATTATACTCTTAAAAGGTAGGCCTTATTACTACTGCATTTTACAGATGAAAAAAGAAGCTTAAGTAACTTATCTCAAGGCCACACCTACTGGAACCAAAACTCAAACCCACACAGTCTGACTCCATAACCAATTCTTGTAACCATGCTGCCTGAGCCTCTTCTCTATGCTTCTAAAAAGAAGCAACTCATTGTTTAGCATACTGGTTGTGCTGCTTCTGAGTGAGGCCAATCTCATGGATTCCATGCAGGACAGTATATAAAAATGCTTCAATTCTGATGTATAGTTTAGCCTAAATTTCTTAAATCACAGTAACAGTAGTATTCTATAAGCTGAGTGGCCTGGATTGGTAGATTCTGAAAAGTATAAATTTCTCTGACTATTATGAAGCACTATTACAGGGCAAGAAGAAATCATCAACAAAGTCTATACAGTTTTCCAAATGAATGTACTGTCCTTTCTAGAAATCCCACCTGTAAACATGATTATAAATTACCAATACAAAAGCTGAATAAATGGAAAGACTTACAATGTTCTTGCATTGGGAAACTTATAAAAAATGTTAACCCTTGGGAAACTTTCACTTTCATCACTTCCAGGAAGATGAAGTAGACATACTTTTGCCTATTCTTTCCCCTAAACAGAATTAAAAGCCTCTGACATTATATATAAGCAAATTTAAGAAGACTCTGATAGGTAGATTAGAGAAGACAGATGGGCTAGGGACCTTGGGACCCAAGAAATAATAGAGTGGTGAATTCCTAGGGTTTTCGTTTTGTGTTATATATCGCAGACCTGGAGGCGTACAAGGCAGCAGCCCAGAAATATCAATGGCTGCAGAGAAAAGAAAAAAAAAAAAAGCCCCAACAAAAGCCTGCCCTCTCTAGCCTAAGAACTAGGACAAGGGCAGCCCAGCAACCTGGGCTGTAAAAGAAGACTTTTATATGATAACCCTTCTACTCCAGCCAAACACCACCGAAAAAACTGTTGCCCCACCCCAATCCATGCCAGTAAAGGCCACGGGAGTAGCCTGGACTTTCACCTGCACCAGGCTGCCATGAGAATCTATAATTTCCACAGCAAGAGTGATGTCAGAGAAGGCCTAACAGGGAGCTGAAATCTTCATCACTACCAAGTGATAATGAATTCACTACCTTACCCCTAGGAGAGTCAAGATCTTCACCACCTCAGTGGTAACAAAGCCATACTGTTTCCTCCCATGGTGGCCACATAAGAAATAGTCAAGTCACATAGGAAATAGGAATGAGGTGCTCCTTCCTCCCAATCAATGGAGACCTAATAAGGAGCTGGAATGCCCACCCACATCCAGCAATCATGAGGAGTATCCCTATCTGAAGTATTATCCGAGGGCAAATGAGGCACCTGGACCTTTAACTCCATCTGGCAATAAGGAAGCAATACCTACCCTTCCCATGCAACAGTGGTGGCAGAAACCAGCTAAAACAATGTAATTAAGATCCAGCTTCTCATAACACAATACCCAAAACGTCCAGATTTTTATAACAAAAAAAAATCATTCATACAAAGAACCAGGAAGATCTAAAACTGAATTTAAAAAAAAGACAATAAATAGACGCCAACATTGAGATAACAAAGATGTTAGAATTATTTGACAAAGACTTTAAAGCAGCCATCATAAAAAGTGCTTCAACAAGCAATTATGAGCACACTGGAAACAAATGAAAAAATAGAATATCTCAGCAAAGATATTAAGAACCAAATGGAAATTTTAGAACTGAAAAATACAAAACCCAAATATAAAAAACTCAATGATTCTACATTGGGCTCCATAGCAAAATGCAGGCAACACAGGAAAGAACCAGTAAACTGGAAGAGAAAATAGAAATTACCCAATATGAACAGTAGAGAGAGAACGCACAGGAAAAAAATGTGAACAGAGCTTCTAGGACTTCTGGGACTATAACTAAAGGGCTAACATTTGTACCACAGAAATCCCAAAAGACAAGATGAAGGAGGTGGGGCTGAAATAATACCCAAGGAAATAATGGCTAGAAACTTCCCAAATTTGGCAAAAAAACACAAACTTACAGATTCAAGAAGACAAGTAAGCCCCCACACAGGATAAATCCAAAGAAATCCATACAAGACATCATAACCAAACATCTGAAAACTAAAGACAAAGAAAAAAATCTTTTAAGCAGGGAGAAAGAAAGGACAGCTTTGCCTAGAGGGAGAAACAACATAAATATCAGCGGACTTCTAATGAGACACCATGGAAGGCAGAAGAAAGGGGCACATTCTTCAGCTGTCGAAAGAAAAGAACTGTCAACCCTATATCCAGTGAATATCGCCACTGGGAATGAAGGGGAAATCAAGACGTTCTCAGATGAAGAAAAACTAAGAGAATTCGTCACCAACAGACCTATCCTAAAAGAATGGCAAAGGAAGTTCTTTAAACAAAGGAAATGATAAAACTGGGGACCCTGAAACAATAAGAAAGAAGATAGAATATGTTAAGCTAACATAAGGTAAATGACTCTCCTTTTTCTCTTGAGTTATATAAATTATGTTTTACGGTTGAAGCAAAAATTATAACACTGATGTCGTTCTAAATGTATACTGAAGAAATATTCATCACAATTATAAAAAGAAGGTAAAGGAACTTGAGGTAAGACTCCTATACTTAAACTAGTAAAATGATAATATCAGTAGACTGTGATATAATGTAATAAATACAGAAGCCATTAAAAAGCTATACAGAGAGATACACCTCAAAACAATAAAGATTTAGAATGGGGGAGGAGTACATAACCAAGATAGGGCAATAAGTGGTTCCAGAGTTCCATACCACTATGTAAATTTTAAACAAGAAGTAAAAACACCTATCTCAAAGTGCAAAAAAGAAAAAAAAAACAGTTAAAGGGTTGCAGTAATTGGGCAGGCACTGAATTAAGAAAAAGGCAACATTAAAACAGTGAAAAAACTCATGGAGTCATTGCTGGCCCTTTCCTTTCCCACTTCCTGGCTCAGTGCAAAGTCAACCAGGGCTCTGCAGGTCCCTAGTCCCAATTACAGAGGAAGCAGAGTAATCTTTATGCATATACTAGGGTGTATATATGTTTTTATCAGTATGTCCGGTGACAGTGTGAAATACTGAACCAAGATACTCATCACAGGCTTGCTGTCTCAGAATGTGCCCAGCATGCAGAATCAGACCATAGGACAGTCAATATGTGTAAGAAAGCAATTAAACTGCAGCTACTAGGACAAAGGATTTCCAGCTTTAAGACATATAATATATTACCCAGAAAATGCAGGAAAGACTATTTCCTAGGGGATACAGGGACATTTCAATCCATGTAAAAAGGAATAATTCCTAAAGCCACACACAGATACTCAGAACTAGTGAAATGCTCAGAAAAGGCTGGGAAGACTTTGCTTTCACCTCAGGCTGTTCTTAGACCCATTGCTACAATGGCTAAACTCAGAAAGATAGCACATGAACATGGCAATCTGCAAAGCCCAAGAAAGGTCTTTTCTTCTCTTTTGTTAGGTCCAGGCATTCAAGGAAATCTCGTCATAACACTAGCTGGAACTTTAAGGGACAGATGACTCAGTGACTAAATGCCAGAGTTAATATATTAAAATATTAAAATGTCCAGTAAGCAAAAAAAGATTAGAAGATAAGTAAAGAAAGAAGAAATGATGGGTCATACAAAGGAGCAAGATAAAGCATTAGAAACTATCAATGAGAAATATGAGACATTGGATATATCAAAGACTTTTTAAAAATTCTCATTAATGTGATCAAAGGGCTAAAGGAAAGCAGAGACAAAGAATTAAAATAAATTAAGAAAATGACAGATGGCAAAAAAGAAAGAATATCAATAAAGAGAGAGAAAGCACAAAAAGGAACAAAGCAGAACTGAAGATAACAGTAACAAATAAAAAATGCCCTAGAGAAGGCTAACAACAGACTGGAACTGAAAGAAAAAAACAATCAGTAAACATGAAGGTAGGCAACTGGAATTTTTCATTCTGAGGAAAAGAAAAACAAAAAGAAAGTAAGCATAGTCTAGTCATCATGAGAGTCCCAGGAGAACAGAGAGAAAGGAAAAGAAAAAATATTCAATGAAATAATAACTGAACACCTCCCAAATTAATGAAAAACATAAATATACATATCCAAGATGCTCTACAAACTTCAAGAAGGATAAACTCAAAGAGACAAACACTGAGACATATAATCAAACTGCCAAATGTCAAAATAAAAAGTGACTTCTGAAAGCTACAAGGGAGAAGCAAAGGGTCACATAAAAGGGAGATTCAATAAGATTAAATGCTGAGTTCTCATCGTCCATAGTTATGATATGTTCATTATTGTTGTAATTTTTGGAAAAGAAATTTGATGGAAGAATTGTTAAACTGCCATATAAAAAACAAAGTAACCCTATTTTGCTCACCTTAAACATGACATTAATTTCTTCTCCCATAGGATCAGCATTTACCATTGTGACTTTTAAGGGAACAGCATTAGAACTGAAAAACGAACATGACTGCAAATACAACATATTTAAATTAGAAAGATAACACTGGAATAAAAATGGAATTAAGGTTTTTATTGTCGTAGGCATTTTCTCTTTCTCTTGCTCCTTTGAATTATGGCAAACAAAATAACATATGTGAACAGCTTCTTGCATTGTTTGGCAGATAACAGGTCTACAGAAATATTTTTTGAAACTTAACAATGGCATATATGAATAAAATGTTATCTACTCTCTAGAAAGGGAAACAAAACCTTAAAAACTTGACACAGAAACTTTTAAAGTCTGAGTTTTCAAAATGATGTAATCCCTCCATTGTGTACTAAGTCTTGTGATACTCTAATCCCTTCTCTAAACCACACTCATCCAGGATGAGATCTCTACTTCTCCTATTTATAGTACAATTATAATTAATAATTAGCCATGTGATTAAATATTAACACAAAATTTAACAATATCATTAGCAAAGATCTAAATCTTGTGTTTAAATAAAACTGATTAAAAATTGATTTTAAGATGATAAGACCAATTTAAAAGAAACAACAACAAAACCCACAGGAGAAATGTAAAATTTCCCCCAGTGACATAATTATACCACTCAAGCACCAGCAGTTAAATCTCAATATAGGGTAGCCATATGTTAATTGAAGTAAAAAAAAAAAAAGAAGACACCCAATTTGAGAGACTTCTTTGGATAATTTTTACTCTGGCCTTTCAAAATCACAGGGACATTAAATGGATGAATTAATTTTTTGCATTTGCTGAACGCACATTAAAGAAATTTCAGCTCTTGCTGAACATGTCACCAAATGGATTTAGTTAAAAAGATCAGTGTTGGACGGGGTTTAGTTGAAAAAATCAGTGGTGGATGGGGCTCTGGGACAGGTATACCAGTCCTACATTGCAGATGAGGTTATCAATCTTGACAATGGTCAAGATTTTTGCAAACAAGCCAGGACAGAAAAGTTCAATAGTAACAACAGCTGCTTTAATGAGGGCATTAATCTTATCCACTGTGATGGTGACCTCATTGTCATGGAGGATGAGGATTAAGAATATGCAGACAAGCTCAAAGACAGAGGCCATAGGGTGGGCCAGGGCTGAGCAGGTAGCTACTGGGCTGTTGCCAGATGAAGCGAGGGTCTCAACCCAACCTGGCCTTAGCTTCCTCAGAAGAACCAAGCACCTTAGCAGCAGCTGAGAAAAGTTCAATTACTTTCTGATAGCTCTAAAAAGTGCTATAAATTTAGTAAGAGTCTCTATGTTCTTTCACAAGTGGAGAAAAGCCTTTGAGTCTCAGCAGTCTTATCACTGGAATTACAACATCTGACTCATGTAGCTGTTATACCACCGTAGATAATTATTTATTTTGAGGTGGCAAATAATTTTACTTTGTTTTTCTTTTAGAAATGATTTTTAATATCATAATGTAGATAAATGTAAACCAGACATCCATACATACTTATAACAAACAAATGCAGATTTTAGCCTCTTTTGCCTTAAATATACCTGCCAAATTGCCTTTTTTCAATGAATTATTTAAAAATGTAGTACATTTTAATATTTCACCTTAATATTTAATTCCTTTGCAACAAGACTTGGATTGAGAGGGAGACGGCAGTTATTTCTTAGAAAAAAGGACTGTACTCGTTCCATACTTCTTTGGAGGACAACCTAAGGAAAAAGATTGATAATTCAGGTATAAATGAAAATGAAGAATCTGTTTTGAAACAAAATTATGCTACAGACACAATTCTAAGGAATACTTTTCTTAAATTACAACTAAAGGAGGTGTTTTATTATAAAATACCCACTTTTAAAATGGTTAAAAAAAGTTTTTGCTAAAGAGAGTTAATTTTTGTTATAAATACAAAATTAGAATGGGCAAAGGCTGTAATTATATCCCCTATATTTATATTTTTAAATATTAACACAAAATTTAATATATCAAATATTATTTAATATTTAAATATTAATATATTTTGGTCAACCAAATATATAAAAATGTTAAACGTCACTAATAATTAAAAAATACAAATTAAACAAAAATAAGATGCAATTTTTCATCTGCCACATAAAAGTTAAGGTAACATCCAAAACAAGCAAGAGGATGGGGATCCTTTCATAATTACTGTGGGGCAAAGGGAGGTGTATGTAGGCATAGCACTTTTTGGAAAGCGATCTAGCAGAAAAACTATCATAACTAAAAATGTACATAGCCCTTGACTTACCTATTCTCTTATAGGAATATCCTATAAAGAAATACTAACAAAGATGCAAAAGCTTTATGTTAAAATTCAATATAGCGCTGTTAGAAAAGGGGAAAAAATGGAAACAATCTACATAGAGGCAATGGCTCATAGTTTATAGATCACGTAATATACAACCATTAAGAAAAATGAAGTGTAACTATATGTACTGGTATGAATTCTCCAAGATAAAGAAAAATAACCCCCCCTTATAATTTTCCCAAAAGCCAAAATGATCTTGAAAAAGAAGAGCAACATTGTAGGATTCATATTTCCCAACTTCAAACTTACTACAAAGGTGACCAAGATGGTGGCTTAGTGAGAGGTGGGATTTAGTTCATCCTCCAGAGCAGCTAGTAAATAGCCAGGAACAGTACAGAACAACTGCTGGGGCCATGTCAGTGACCGGACGCACAGGGTACCAGATTCTGGACAAACTGGACCAGTCGCGAGCCCACCCAGAACCGTGAGTTCCCCAAGCCGCTAGGAGCCAGCTGCTTTTCCCCACAGGCTGTTTCCCAGAAGGGAAAGGAAAGAGATTTTACCAGCAGCAGGGGCTAAGCAAAACTAAGCTCCAATTGTGGAATTAATTAACAAATTCTGATCACTAAAAACAGGCCCCCAGTTCAGCGGAACCTTGAGCAAAAGTTGAGGTTGTGATTTTCGCCCCTGTGCAAAGTGGGCAGGGCTGCCAGGAAAAGAAAAAAAAAAAAACCAAAACCAGAGGTTTTTTGGATTGGACAGCACAAAATACTTGAAAGGGTCTGGGCCCTGAATGAAAGAAGGGGGCACATAGGATCTGGAGATACACAGAGCAATGTACCAATATAAGCTCTTTATTGGCAAGCCCAAGGAACAGGGATCCTGCTCTGAAAAGCATTTTTTTTTCTTTTCTTTTTTGTGGCTGTATTTCTAAGGCTTGACTGCTCTTTGGATACAGCTGCATGGATTCTCAGGTTCCAACTGCCCCAGGCATGGGCAGAATTAAGCTTGTTTGAGAGTTTGTCTGGGGGCTGTACCTTCCCCAGGAGAGGGGTGGGGCCCAGATCAGGTGGAATCCCTTTCTCAAGGAATTTAGACCCAGGGTCTAGAAAACTGAAGCTATTAAAGCCAGCCCACAACTTCTCCTCTGTCTCAACCACACCCCCTGAAGGGAGGGAGAGTCTACTGAAGTTAAAGGTACCGCATTACATTATGCTGGTGGGACCCGCAGGCAGAAAGTGCCACATACTGGGAAAGATAGGAAAAACACCAAGTCCAGAGGTTTCACAGGAAAGTCTTTCAACCTGCTTGGTCTCACCCTCAGGGAAAACTGACGCAGGTGATTCTTTCCTCCTGAGAGGAGGCCATTTTGGTCTGGGAAAAGATGAATGGGTTCTCTAAGGCCCAAGCAGACACTCCTAAGGGGGGAGGGGGGGGAAGGCACCATACAGGGAGGGTTACAGAAAACAAGAACTGTAAACCTCTGATCTGTTAAACAAAACCTAAGCTAGAGGTCTCGAATAAGCAGAACTGAATGCCAAAGAACACGAAGACAAAAGAATCATCCAGCAAGAAAATCCTAGGTAAAAAAAGTGAAAACAATCTCCAGAATAAACTAATCAAGGAAATTATAAGCCTAGATGCCAGCAAAAAATAACAAATCATACTAGGAAAATTGAAGATATGGCCCAGTCAAAGGAACAAACCAACAATTCAAATGACATACAGGAGTTGAAACAATTGATTCAGAATATTTGAACAGACATGGAAAACCTCATCAAAAAGCAAATCAATGAACCGAGGGAGGATATAAAGAAAGAAAGGAACGAACAAAAAGAAGAAATCCTAAGTCTAAACCAATCACTGAACTTACGGGAAAGGTACAGCAGAAGAGATGAAAAGAACAATGGAAACCTACAATGTTAGATTTAAAGAGGGAGAAGATAGGATTAGTGAACTGGAGAATGGGACATATGAAATCTGACAAGCAAAAGAAAATATAAGGAAAAGAATGGAAAAATATGAGCAGGGACTCAGGGAATTGAATGATAACATGAAGCACACGAATATACATGTTGTGGGTGTCCTAGAAGGAGAAGAGAAGGGAAAAGGAGGAGAAAAACTAATGGATGAAATTATCACTGAAAATTTCCCAACTCTTAGGAAAGACTTAAAATTACAGATCCAAGAAGTGCAGAGTACCTCAAACAGAATAGATCCAAACAGACATACTCCAGGACACTTACTAATCAGAATGTCGGATGTCAAAAAGAAAGAGAATCTTGAAAGCAGCAAGAGAAAAAAATTTATCACATACAAGGGAAGCCCAATAGGACTACGTGTAGATTTCTCAACAGAAACCTTGGAGGCAAGAAGACAGTGGAATGATACATTTAAGATACTGAAAAAGAAAAACTGCCAATCAAGAATTCTATATCCAGCAAAATTCTCCTTCAAAAATGAAGGGGATGCAAAGTCCCCTTGGGGGAATGATGAGAAAGGGGTAAATTTCAAATTCCCCCAAGTGGAGAATTCTTGATCTTCTCAAAAGCAGTGGCGACAACCAAAGCAATAGACTGAGCAGTCAATCTTGGGGTTTGTTCATATGAAAACTCAACCCCGCAAAAGAGAGACTATGCCTACTTAAAATTAGGCCTAAGAGTCACCCACAAGAGAACTTCTTTTGTTGCTCAGATATGGCCTCTGTCTCTCAGCCAACACGACAATCAAACTCACAGCCCTCCCCCATTCTATGCGGGACATGACTCCCAGGGATGTGACCTTCCTGGTAATGTGGGACAGAAATCCTAGAATAAGCTGGGATTCAGCATTAAGGGATTGAGAAAACCTTCTCGACCAAAATGGGGAAGAGGAAAATGAGACAAAATAAAGTGTCAATGACTGAGAGACTCAAAACAGAATTGAGAGGTTATCCAGGAGGTTATTCATTTTTTTTGCATATTTTTATCATCATGATCATTTCTTAGAACATTTGCATCAATTCAGAAAATAAATAAAAAGACAACAGAAAAAAATTCGTACATACCATACCCCTTACGCCTCCCTTTCATTGATCACTAGCATTTCAATCTAAATTTATTTTAACATTTGTTCCCCCTATTATTTATTTTTATTCCATATGTTCTACTCACCTGTTGATAAGGTAGATAAAAGGAGCATCAGATACAAGGTTTTCACAATCACATAGTCACATTGTAAAAGCTATATCATTATATAATCATCTTCAAGAAACACAGCTACTGGAACACAGCTCTACATTTTCAAGCTGTTCCCTCCAGCTTCTCCATTACATCTTGACTAGCAAGGTGACATCTATTTAATGCGTAAGAATAACCTCCAGGATAACCTCTCAATTCTGTTTGGAATCTCTCAGCCATTGACACTTTATTTTGTCTCATTTCACTCTTTCCCCTTTTAGTTGAGAAGGTTTTCTCAGTCTCTTGATGCTGAGTCTCAACTCATTCTTGGGGTATTCTCAATCTCTTGATGCTGAGTCTCAGCTCATTCTAGGATTTCTGTCCCATGTTGCCAGGAAGGTCCACACCCCCTGGGGGTCATGTCTCATGTAGACAGGGGGAGGGTGGTGAGTTTACTTGATGTGTTGGCTGGAGAGAGAGGCCACATCTGAGCAAAAAAGAGGTTCACTTGGGGGTGACTCTTAGGCCTAATTTTAAGTAGGCTTGACCCAGTGGAGGTTATTCTTATGCATAATATAGGTATCACCTTTTTAGTTAAGGTGTAATGGAGAGGCTAGAGGGAACTGCCTGAAAATGTAGAGCTGTGTTCCAGTAGCCACATTTCTTGAAGATGATTGTATAAAGATATAGCTTTTGCAATGGGACTATGTGATTGTGAAAACCTTGTGTCTGTTGCTCCTTTCATCTACCTTACCGACAGACAAGTAAAACATATGGATAAAAAATAAATAAATAATAATAGAATTTGAATAATACAATGAAATGTTAAAATAAATTTAGTAGCTTGAAATGCTAGTGATCAATTAAAGGGAGGGGTAAGGGGTGTGGATTTTATATTCATATCTAATTTTTCTTCTTTTTATCTTTGCTGATAGTCTTCATTTCTACACTCTTTTCCACACCTCTCTCTCCTGTCTTGTCCCTGTCTATCTCTAGTGCTCCCTTCACTATTTCATGCAGAGCCTGTCTCATAGTCACAAATTCTCTTAGTGATTTTTTTGTCTGAAATAGTTTTCATTTCCCCGTCATCTAGACAAAGGATCAATAAAGAAACAGAGAATTTGAATAATACAATAAATGAGCTAGAATTAACAGGCATTTATAGAACATTACACCCCACAACAGCAGGATACACCTTCTTCTCAAGTGTTCATGGATCATTCTCAAGAATAGACCATATGCTGGGTCACAAAGCAAGTCTCAATAAATTTAAAAAGATTGAAACCATACAAAACACTTTCTCAGATCATAAAGGAATGAAGTTGGAAATCAATAATAGGCAGAAAGCCAGAAAATTCACAAATACATGGAGACTCAACAACACACTCTTAAACAACAAGTAGGTCAAGGAAGAAATTACAAGAGAAATCAATAAATATCTTGAGGCAAATGAAAATGAAAACACAACATATCAAAATTTATGGGATACAGCAAAGGCAGTGCTTAGAGGGAAATGTATTGCCCTAAATGTCTATATCAAAAAAGAAAGCAAAAATAGAAGAATTAACTGTCCACTTGGAAGAACTAGAGAACAGCAAAATAACCCCAAAGCAAGCAAAAGGAAAGAAATAACGAAGATTAGAGAAGAAAAAAATGAAACTGAGAACATGAAAATAATTGAGAAAATCAACAAAATCTGAAGTTGGTTCTATGAGAAAATCAATAAGATTGATGGACCCTTAGCAAGGTTGACAAAAAAAGAGAGAGGATGCAAATAAATAAAATCAGAAATGGAAGAGAAGACATAACCACTGACCCCACAGAAATAAAGGAGTTAATGAGAAAATACTATGAACAACTTTATGCTAATAAACTTCACAATGTAGATGAAATGCACAACTTCCTAGAAAGGCATGAACAACCAACAATGACTCGAGAAGAAATAGACAACCTCAACAAACCAATCACAAGTAAAGACATTTAAGCAGTCATTAAGAAGCTCACAAAAAAGAAAAGTCCAGGCCAGATGGCTTCACATGTCAATTCTACCAAACATTCAAGAAAGAATTAGTACCAATTCTGCTCAAAATCTTCAAAAGAACTGAAGAGGAGGGAAGGCTACCTAACTCATTCTATGAAGCCAACATCACCCTCATACCAAAGCCAAACAAAGATATTACAAGAAAAGTACAGACTTTTTTTCCTCTCTACTGAATATAGATGTAAAAATCCTCAACAAAATTCTTGCAAATGGAATCAAGCAGCACATTAAAAGAATTATACAGCATGGCCAAATAGGATTCATCCCAGGTATGCAAGGATGGTTCAACATAAGAAAATCAATTAATGCAATACACCATGTGCTTGTTTGAAAGGATGTACGTACGCTAGAAAAGCCATGTTTTAATCAAAATCCCATTTCATAAAGGTAGAATAATCCCTATTCAAAACTGTATGTTTGAAACTGTAACCAGATCATCTCCCTGGAGATGTGATTTAATCAAGAGTGGTTGTTAAACTGGATAAGGTGACAACACATCTCCATCCATTTGGGTGGGTCTTTCTTTCTTTCTTTCTTTCTTTTTTTTTATTCTTTTACATGGGCAGGCACCGGGAATCAAACCTGGGTCCTCGGGGTTGGCAGGCAAGCATTCTTACCTGCTGAGCCACCGTGGCCCGCCCTTTGGGTGGGTCTTGATAAGTTTATGTAGTCCTATAAAAGAGGAAACATTTTGGAGAATGAAGGAGATTCAGAGAGAGCAGAGAATGCTGCAGCACCATGACGTAGGGAGTCCACTAGCCAGCGCTTTGGAGAAGAAGAAGGAAAACACCTCCCAGGAGCTTCATAAACCAAAAGCCAGGAGAGAAAGCTAGCAGATGACGCCATGTTCACCATGTGCCCTTCCAGCCAAGAGAGAAACCTTGACCATGTTCGCCATGTGCTTTCTCACTTGAGAGAGAAACCCTGGACTTCATCACCCTTCTTAAATCAAGGTATCTCTCTCTGGATGCCTTTGACTGGACATTTCTATAGACTTATTTAATTAGGACATTTTCTCGGCCTCAGAACTGTATACTAGCAACTTATTAAATTCCCCTTTTTAAAAGCCATTCCATTTCTGGTATATTGCATTCCGACAGCTAGCAAACTAGAACACACCATAACAACAAATCAAAGCAGAAAAACCACATGATCATCTCAATTGATGCAGAAAAGGCATTTGACAAAATTCAACATACTTTCCTGTTGAAAACACTTTAAAGGATAGGAACAGAAGGGAACTTCCACAACATGATAAAGGGAATATATGCAAAACCCACAGCTAACATCATCTTCAATGGGGAAAAACTGAAAAATTTCCCCGTAAGATCAGGAACAAGACAAGGATGTCCACTATCACCAATGTTATTCAACATTATGTTGAAAGTTCTAGCCAGAGCAAATAGACATGAAAAAGAAACATAAGGCATCAAAATTGGAAAGGTAGAAGTAAAACTCTCACTGTTTGCAGATGATATGATACTGTATGCTGAAAAACCTGAAAAATCCACAGCAAAACTACTAGAGCTAATAAATGAGTACAGCTAAGTGGCAGGTTATCAAATCGATACTCAAAAATCTGTAATGTTTCTATACACTAGTAATGAGCAATCTGAGGGGGAAATCAAGAAAAAAATTCCATTTACAATTGCAACCAAAAGAATAAAAGTTTTAGGAATAAATATAAGTAAGGATATAAAAGACCTATACATAGAAAACTACAAGAAATTGCTAAAAGAAATCACAGATGACCTAAATAAATGGAAGGGCATATCGAGTTCATGGACTGGAAGACTAAATATAGTTAAGATGTCAATTCTACCTAAATTGATTTATAGATTCAATTTAATGCCAATTTAATTAGCATTACCAATTAAAATCCCAAAAACTTACTTTGCAAAAACAGGAAAACCAGCACCAAAATTCATCTGGAAGGGCAGGGTGCCCTGAATAGCTAAAAATACGCTGAGAAAGAAAAATGATGTCTAAGGTTTCACACTACCTGACTTTAAGGCATATTATGAAGTTACAGTGTGTCAAAACAGGATGGTAATGGCATAAAGAGATAAACTGACCAACGGAATCAAATACTGTGTTCAGATATAGACCCTCTCATCTATGGATCTTGGATAAGGCAGTCAAGCCAATTCACTTGAACAGAACATTCTTTTCAATAAATGGTGCTTGGAGAACTGGGTATCCACATGCAAAAGAATGAAAGAGGATCCGTATCTTATACCCTGTACAAAAATTAACTCAAAATGGATAAAAGACCTAAACTTCAATCTAAGACCATAAAACTTTTAGAAGAAAATGTAGGGAAATATCTTATAAAACTTATACAGAAGGTGGTTTCCTAGATCTTACACCCAAAGCATGAGCACTGAAGAAAGAAACAGATAAATGGGAACTCCTCAAAATTCAACACTTTCCATTGTGAAAACCTTGTGTCTGATGCTCCTTTTATCTACCGTGTCAATAGACGAGTAGAACATATGGAATAAAAATAAATAACAGGGGGAACAAATGTTAAAATAAATTTAGTTTGAAATGCTAGTGATCAGTGAAAGGGAGGGGTAAGGGTTATGGTATGTACAATTTTTTTTTTCTGTTTTCATTTTATTTCTTTTTCTGAATAGATGCAAATGTTTCAAGAAATGATCATGATGATGAATATGCAACTATATGATGATATTGTGAATTACTGATTATATGTAGAACAGAATGATCAAAATAGGAATGTTTGCATTTGTTAGGTGTTTTTTGGTATTTAAAAATATAAAATTAAAAAACTAAAAAAAAAAAATCAACACTTTTGTGCATCAAAGAAGTCTGTCAGGAAAGTAAAAAGACAGCCTACACAATGGGAGACAATACTTGGAAACGATGTATCAGATAAGGGTCTACTATCCAGAATATATAATGAGATTGTTCAAATCAACAACAAAAAGACAAACAACCCAAATACAAAATGGGCAAAAGACATGAACAGATGCTTCTCAAATGAGGAAATACAAATGGCTAAAAGGTACATGAAAAGATGCTCAACTTCTCTGGCTATTAGGGAAATACAAATCAAAACCACAATGAGATATCATCTCACACCCACCAGAATGACCATTATCAATAAAACAGAAAACAAGTGCTAGAGAGGATGTGGAGAAAGAGGCACACTTATCCACTGTTGGTGGGAATGTCAAATGGTACAACTGCTGTGGAACGCAGTTTGGCAGTTCCTAAGTATGCTGGTTTGAAAGGATGCATGGACCCTAGAAAAACCATGTTTTAATCAAAATCCCATTTCGTAAAGGCAGAATAATCCCTATTCAATACTGTATGCTTGAAACTGTTATCAGATCATCTCCCCGGAGATGTGATTTAATCAAGAGTGTTTGTTAAACTGGATTAGGTGACGACATGTCTCCACCCATTTGGGTGGGTCTTGATAAGTTTCTGCAGTCCTATAAAAGAGGAAACATTTTGGAGAATGAAGGAGATTCAGAGAGAGCAGAGAATGCTACAGCACCATGAAGCAGAAAGTCCACAAGCCAGAGACCTTTGGAGATGAAGAAGGAAAACACCTCCTGGGGAGCTTCATGAAACCAGAAGTCAGGAGAGAAAGCTAGCAGATGACACTGTATTCACCACGTGCCCTTGCAGCTGAGAGGGAAGCCCTGACTATGTTCACTATGTGCCTGAACTTCATCGGCCTTCTTGAACCAAGGTATCTTTCTCTGGAGGCCTTTGATTGGACATTTCTATAGACTTATTTTAATTGGGACATTTTCTCAGCCTTGCAACTGTAAACTAGCAACTTATGAAACTCCCCTTTTTAAAAGCCATTCTGTTTCTGGTATATTGCATTCAGGCAGCTAGCAAAACAGAACACTCAGGAAGCTCAGGATTGTCATATGATCCAGCAATACCATTGCTATGTATCTATTTAGAAGATATGAGGGCAAAAACACAAACAGACATTTGCACACCAATGTTTATAGCAGCATTATTTACAATTTTAACAGACAAGTGGCTAAGCAAGCTATGCTGTATACATATGATGGAATATTACGCAGCTGTAAAACAGCATAAAGTCATGAAGCATGTAACAACATGGATAGACATTGAGAACATTATGCTGAGTGAGATTAGCCAGAAACAAAAGGACAAATACTACATGGTCTCACTGATATGAACTAACATTAATGAATGAACTTGGAGAATTTCAGTTAAGAACAGAGGCCATCAGGAGATAGAAATAGGGTAGATTTTGGGTAATTAGAGCTGAAGGGATACAGATTGTACTATAGGACTGACTGTAAAAATTCACAAATGAATAGCACGACACTACCTAATTGTAGCACAAATGTTAGTACCCTCAACGAAGGTGAATGTGAGAATGACAGAGGGAGGAAGGCTGGGGGCACAAATGAAACCAGAAGGAAAGATAGACAACTGATTTGAGCAGTGAATAAAAAATTACTTGCAAAGTCCCCTTGGGGAAATGGTGAGAAAGGGGGAGAATTTAACTTTCCCATTTGGAGAATTCTTGATCTTCTCACAAGCAGTGGGGACAACCAAATCAATAGGGTGAGCCCTCAAACTTGGGGTTTGTTCATATGAAACTTATTCCCGTAAAGTATGGACTAAGCCTACTTAAAATTAGGCCTAAAAGTCACCCTCAGAAAACCTCTTTTGTTGCTCAGATGTGGCCTATTTCTATCTCAGCCAACACATAACCAAACTCACTGCCCTCCCTGTCTCTACGTGGGACATGACTATCACAGTGTAAACCTCCCTGGCAACATGGGACAGAAATCCTAGAATGAGCTAAGACTCAGCATCAAGGGATTCAGAAAACTTTCTTGACCAAAAGGGGGAAGAGAGAAATGAGACAAATAAACTTGTCAGTAGCTGAGAGATTTCACACAGAGTCAAGAGGTTAACCTGGAGGTTATTCTTACACATTTTATAGATATCCCCTTTTTAGTTTAAGGTATATTAGAGAGGCTAGACGGAAGTGCCTGAAACTGTAGAGCTGTGTTCCAGTAGTCATGTTTCCTGAAAATGAATGTATAAAGATAAAGATTTTGCAGTGTGACTATGTGATTATGAAAACTTTGTGTCTGATGCTCCTTTTATCTATGATATGTAAAGATGAGCAAAAGTATGGATTAAAAATAGATAAATAATACAGGCAACAAATGTTAAAATAAATTGAGTAGATTGAAATACTAGTGAACAATGAAAGGGAGTGATAAGGGTATAGAAAAAAAATAGAGGGAACAAAGTTTAAAATATATTGAGTAGACAGAAATACTAATGGTCAACGAGAAGGAGAGGTAGGGGTTATGGAACGTATGAGTTTTTTCTTTTTTTGTGCAAATGTTCTAAAAAATGATCATGGTGATGAATATACTACTATGTGATGATATTGTGAGCCACTGATTGTACACCATGCACAGAATGTTTGCATTTGAAGAATGTTCATGTTATATGTTGTTTTGGTTTGATAAAGAATATATTTAAAAATAATAATAATGAAAAAGAAACCCAGGAGAACAAGTTTGTAAGCATAGCATTAAAAAGCATGGATGTGGGCAACCGTGATGGCTCAGCAGGCAACATTCTCTCCAGCCGGGCTGGAGACCCAGGTTCAATTCCTGGTGCCTGCCAAGAATGCAAAAAAAAGAAAAAGAAAAAAAATGAATGTTCTGAGTCAGGTTGTGAATTCTGCACCAATGGATTTCAAACAAGCTTTGAATTCATCTGCCAAAAATAGCAGAGGTATAGTAATAATAGCAACTTAACTTGTCAACAGTGCAGAGATCCATTAACATAAAAACTTTTATGTTCATTTTTATGGGGTACATACCTGTCTGGCTGATCCACTAGACTGCTTTACTTTTTCTGCTACTCCTCCTAAGAGCTGTACAAGTTTTGTCTGCTTCAAAAGTTCTTCTCTGAGTCCTTTTCCTCCAACCGAGAGGAGAGCACCCAAAATATGTTCATAACGGGCACCAAATTGTGTATCATGCAGGGCATCTTTCAGGAGCCTAATATAGAAAAAATATTTATGTCAGCCATTTCTGAGAACTGGATGAACCTACTTCAAAAAATCAAGTTAAGTTCAATTTTGGTATTCAGGAATTTATTGTAAGCTATATAAACAAGTAAAAAGCCTAATTATTATGGAGCTATAGTATGCCAAATATCTTTGCAATCTGGGTTTTATTTTTAAGGACATAAAAATTTAGTTTCTTTATAATAATGCTTCTAGTACAACATCTTGTATCCATAGCAAATAGTCTGCACAGATAATTTAGACAAAGTTATTTCTGTAAATACTAGGAATAAAAATAATATCCTTAATGAAATTTAAATCTTACCAATACAAATTGTGTGCTATCTGGATATTTCCCAATGCCCTGGACAGAAGGAAGTGCACCAAAGAACTGTTCAAGTAAATTTCATATTTCAAAGCCTATATAGAAAGGAAAACAAGAAAAAATATTCAAAAAAGAAGCTAAATAAAGCAAGTATTACTCTTAATAATAAAAGAAGATACTGATAAAATTAAACAGATCACTTAATTTAGATCAAATTAATGAAATAAAACAGAAAAACACAAATTCAGGAATAACATTCATTAACTATATTTAAATGGTCACTAAAAAAAAAATAGAGGAAAAGCTCTAGTCTGGTCTGTTCTGAAATTCTAAAAAGTCTTAAAAATTTAAAAACTAAGTATAACATATAAAATATTCAAAGGGGGTAACTTACAATAGTGGGAAAAATTTTTACACTAAATCCAAATACAATGCCTTGCAACATCTCCATGCTACAAAAGCACTTTTAATCAAAACAGAAGGGACATCAGTTAGCAAGATCCCAAGTCATAAAAATGGGGGAAAGTGGGGAGAGGATAACCTAATACAAAAAAAAAACTCACCTGCACAAACTGTGGAAGAAGATCTGTTAATTCATCATCACTAATGGCTTCAATCCAGGTCACAGCTAGGGACCTCACTTCCTGATCAGCAAATCTAGAAGAGTACCACACACAATGCACACACAAACACAAAATCAAGAATTGACAGTGATTTATTTCTAATGAAGCTATGTTTCTTGAAAACACCATCTCACCCCTGTTCCTGAAAAAGATACTCAAAATAGCTCTTTATTCAAAAGCAACATGTTTCTTCTTCTTTTCTTTTTGGAGGAAAATCTTGGGGCTCTACAGATCCAACTTTTGATTTATCTAGAAATTTGGAGCTTATGAAAATTAATTTTGGCCCATATCATAAAAATATTTAAAATTATTTAGATTTACAACCTAACCCTCTCTTCAGGTTAATTTTAAATGATATGAAAATACCTTTTTAATACTCAATGCAAAACATGTTTGTATAAATATACATTTACTCATTTATATCATGTTGAATTGCTTTTATCTTAAAACAAAGGGAAGTACTACTACAACATAATGCCTTACTGG
This sequence comes from Tamandua tetradactyla, assembly GCF_023851605.1. Classification (NCBI taxonomy): domain Eukaryota; kingdom Metazoa; phylum Chordata; class Mammalia; order Pilosa; family Myrmecophagidae; genus Tamandua; species Tamandua tetradactyla. The sequence continues at coordinate 92,540,275 of NC_135334.1, forward strand.
AACAAGTGACAACAGTAAAACAGAGCAAATAAATATATTCACAGGGACTTACTTTGAATCAAGAAGCTCCAATGCAGTCAGTGGGTTCAACTGAGGCCACTGCTGAAGCAATGAGTAAGTTTTGGCAAGATTAACCCATTTCCAGTTTGGGGCACTTGCTAGTATTTTAGGAAGACAGTTTGGGTATTCGAAGCAATAACAACGTTTCTCCCACAAAAATGCCTTATCTTCTTTAGAAAGTCTGCACATATAATAGAATTAAATTACTTCTCATTTAATAATGACATAGTTATAATCTCAAAGATTAAAAATACAAAGAAGAAATTTATTCATTTGGGACAGCCACTTCCTGGTAGAATCAATATTAATCAGGAATACAAAAATGCAATATACAGTAAACACTGTTAATTTACCCTGATTTCAGGATAGAAAGAAATCATCCTTCACTGATAAGAGTCTTAGTTATGAAAATGAAGGATAATTCAGAACAACAAAAAATTTATTGAATTCCAATCAGATGCTAGGAACTCGAAATTTGAGTTGAATAAGCAGAACCCATCCTGATAGATAACAAAGATTTCATCCATTTCACACAAAATCAAATGCCACGCAAAAAAACAAGTGCTATCACAAAATTTTATAAGATGATTATACAGCCTAACTGAGAAATATTCAGAATAAAAACTACTTGTTTAGAGATTCTACCTCTAATTATTTTAAACTTAACGGCAAATGTTTATAAGAATGAAATATTTTTTACTAACCATCCATCAACTTTTGAATGTATAATACATACACAATATTGGAAAAAATTCTAATTACAATGACGTCTCTCCCTCCAATAACGCTCCCTAAAGGCAACTGTCCAAGCTTGTGTATTCTTCTGGAAGTAAGTCTATTCATATAGAAGCACACATATAGGTGTATGCAGATCTTTTTTTCTTTACATTAATGGTTACACACTATATACACTATACTGCATCTTGCTTTCTTGACTTAGTGTATCTTACATATGAGTAATATAGCTATAAACTCATTATTAATAGCTACACAGTGCATGATTGGAAAAAGACTATATTTTAACCCATATTCATGGACATTTCTAATCAGTTCCCCAACAACTCAAATAATACTGCAATGAATATTCTTCTTTCCATAAACAAATATAAAAGGGTTTTCTCTAAGTTATAACTGTATGTGAAATTGCTAGGTCATAGAACACACACATTGTTACCTTTATAGATTGTGCCAAAGTGCTTTTCCAAAGGGATTAAATAATTTTATAGCTCCACCAACAGCATAATTCCTATTTTCCTCTATCTTCAACAATACTTTTTATGATGAGATACCTAAAATTTTGTAGGCCTGATGTGTGTGAAATGGTATTTTGTATTAATTTACATTTCCATGATATTAGAGATGCTGAACATCTTTTCAAATGTGTAAAGGCATTATATTTCTTTTCCCATGGTATTACCTGTTCATACTTTTTGTCAATCCTACTACTGAGTTGTTGGTCTTTATTTTTCTGATAAGAAAAGGTTCATTATATATTAAGGAAATTAACCTAAAGATACTTATTATAGATACAGTTCCTGGTCTGTTGTTTGTCTCTTCTTCATGTAAAAAGTTTGACATGTACAAATTTCTAAATTTTTATATAGTTACACAGTTTTTGTTTTTGCATGAGCAGGCACCGGAACTCGAACCCGGGTCTCTGGCATGGCAGGCAAGAATTCTGCCACTGAGCCACCATCACACTACCCGTTACAGAGTCTTTTATAATTTAAAAAATAAATACCAAACTTCCCACACCAAGAACATTACTAAATCATGAACTAAACTAATAAAAGTCCTTAGCCTGAGCTTTGTATTATAAGAGATACCAGGGCAAAATAGAATAAAAGTACACATACCCAAATGATGAATCTCTGTGAAGAATGTCAAGAAGCTTCCCTTTCATATCATTCTCCAATGTTTCTAAGTCTTGCTGTTGTATAATGCTTCTGTCCACTGGAGGAGTTGTATAAATGATATCAAATGTGGGAGAAGGAAAATCAACCTTAAAAATTTAACAGAAATTTATCAAATTACAGCTGAATAGTGCCACATTAACTTCTTTGCTTTTAAGAAAACTGATTTCTCTCAGCAATAAGGATGACTTTTAGAATAAATATTAAATTATTGCTTTTTGTCCTTTTGTTGAAAGTGATTAGTATTGTTGGTAATTCTCAATAGCACATACATTGCTTGGGATGGGTACAAGTACAGTATTTATTGTTTTTCAGAAAGAAAATTGATTTATTTGCATTTAAATTGGAGCTAAATTCTGAGATTAAAACAAGATCAATGAAGTTTCTTTGATAACACTAATCAAGGCACATACCCACACTTTCTTTTTTCTTAATTTTATTTTAATATTTATATTTAAGAAAACAAACAATACATTTAGAACCACCAAAAATGTTTACCTCAGCTTAACCATAGGCATATTGAAATAAAGTCTCCATATAATCACTATAAAACCTGTACTTATGCAATAAGTTTCATAAACCAATGTTAAGAATTACTGATTGCATATGTAGAATGGTATGATTTCTAAATGTTGGGTTAATTTCTTTTTTTCCGTTGATTAATAAAAAAAAAAAAAAACTAAGGCAACAAAGAAAAAATTTAGAAATTCAGATAGCAAAATTTTTAAATTCTAAATATTAAGCACCAACTTAAAAACCATTTGATCAGTTGTTAAAACTCTGGATGTTCTCAAAATATAAAGTATAAAGTAATTACAAGTATCTACATTGCTATAGTAATGACATGTTACTAAACATTTTCATATATATACCCACACTTTTTATGCAGAAATTTAAATTTAAACTTCTCCTTATGTCAAGAAGGAGCATTACCTGTAGCACAATTCTTTCCATCACATATCCTTTTATAGGTACTGTTCCAGGAACAGGATTTGTATGTGATGATGTCCAAAGATACAGAAGCTTAGTTCCACATGTTAAAAACCTTCATGAACATAAACAAAACAATACCTTTTGATTTTTATTAAAAAAATTAATTCAAAGCTCACTAACAGTTGGTAATGAATTTGAATTGTTAACAGTCCAACATTTATTCAGCATTCACTATATAAAGAGAATATATTTAAGAACATATCAGAAAGAGTCAATCTCCATAGTAAACTGAGACTTTAGGTAAACATTTTAGAGTAAGAACTATAGGAGAGAGAACAAAAGAATGTATGTTGGAGCAATGAAGTTGAAGAGCCAGAGTTTCATGTCCCCAAAAGAAACTTCTATAAATAGTAAGGCAAAGGACAGTCTTTGAAATCTTCTACAAAGAAATACATCTCAGGTGGTAGATTTTATTATAGAACTGCTCCCAGATTTTTACCATTTGAAAAAAAAACACATGCTGAGAAAGCAATACCTACTTTGTAGCAAAGCACTGACCATTTGAGATGAAAAGTTAAGTCACTGCTTTAGACCAAGGGTCAGCAAACTTTTTCTGTAAAGGGCCAGATGGTAAATATTTTATGCTTTCAGGGCTATAGAGATTCTGCTGCAAGTATTTAACTGCCATTACAGTACAAAAGTAATCATGACCAATACATAAATGAATGTGAATGGTTATGTCTAATACGATTTTTTTATTTATGAAACATAACTACATACAAACACAAACATTCTTACCATACGATCATTCTATTCTTGTTATATAATCAATAACTCACAATATCATCACACAGCTGTATATTCATCATCATGATCATTTCTTAGACCATTTGCATCAATTCAGAAAAAGAAATAAAAAGAAAACAGAAAAAAAATTCATACATACCATATCCCTTACCTCTCCCTTTCATTGATCACTAGCATTTCAATCTACTAAATTTATTTTAACATTTGTTCCCCCTATTATTTATTTATTTTTAATCCATATGTTTCACTCATCTGTTGATAAGGTATATAGAAGGAGCATCTCTAATACTTTTTTATTGACAAAAACAGGCAGTGGGTTTGTTGATCCTTGCCCTAGACTACTAATTTATGGCCTACTTAAATTAATGCATTTATCAATAAAGATATTGACATATCTTTAAACAGAAGAAATTTCTGAAAAATAACATCAGAAATATAAAAGCAGAAAACTATAAACTTTGTCAAATCTTTGTTTTTTTTCCAAATAGAAAATACTGTTTCCAAAACTAGACTCCATTCCTTTTCTTTTTTAACAGCCAAAAATTTTAATGTGCAGCGAAAGTACACACTTGAAGGAGGTAGCGCAGGCATTCTCCAAAGGAGAGGCCTTCTGCTAGACACCAATCTTAAGGTTTTCTCTTATCAGGGTTTAACAGTCTTGGTATTTTGGTACGTTATAATCTGTCATTTTTAACACCACCTTCATCCCCACTATATTATTTTAAAGCAAATCCAGACCATGTTATTTCATCTACAAATACTGTTACATAGCTCTAAATGATAAACGGTATTAAGTATAATACCAGTAATTAACAGTACTTAAAACCATCAAACCTCTAGTCAATATTCAAATTTCCCTGATTATCTCATAATTTTATTTTATTTACAGTTGGTGTGTTCAAATCATTATTCAATAAGGTCCAACATGTGCACTTGGTTGATACGTCTTTTCAGGAATCTTTTAATCCAAATGTCAGCAAGCTCAATCCTGCTACCTGTTCTTATAAGCAAAGTTTTATCAGAACATGCTCATTTGTTCATGTATTGTCTGAGACACCTTTTGCATTTGCTTTTGCATTTACAGAGGTCATATGGCCTACAAACCCTAAAATATTGTCTGTCTACCTCCTTATAGAAAAAGTTTGCTGATCCTTCTTTTAATCTCATTCTGTTTCCTTTGTTTTCATTTCTGTTTATTTGTTGAAGAAACCAGGTCTTTTGTTCTGAACAATTTCCTATATCCTGGATCTCACTGATTACATCCCTGTGGTACCATTTAACATTATTTACCCTGTGTCTTCTGTATTTTTCCATAAAGTAAAAGTTAGATCTAGAGGACTGATTCTGATTCGGCTTAGTTTTTTTAGAAAAAGTACTTAATACTCAGAGGTGCTTTTGTATACTACTTCCTTTTACATCAAATAAGGAGATACACATAACTTGGATTAGCTCTCTTTTTGTGATGTTATGACTAATCACTTGGTTCAGGTGTTGTCAGCCTAAACCATCATTATAAAGTTCCAGAAAAGCTTCTCTCTTAATGATTTTAAGCAGTTATTGATGATCACTGCCTATATCAGTGGTTCTCAACCAGAGCAATTTTCATCCTCAGTGATGAAATGTCTAGAGACATTTTCAGTTTTCACAACTGGGGAGTGCAACTGGCATTGAGTGGCTAGAGATCAGGGATAGTGTTAAATGTCCTACAATAGGACATTTCCCCCACAATAAAGAATTATTTGGTCCAAAAATGACAATAGCGCTCAGCTTAGGAGACTCTGCCCTTCATCTGTGATTTTAGTAGGGGTTGCAAAACAGTTATATTCTACTTTTATCACCCTTCTGTATTTATTAACTGAAATTTTTCTATAAGAAACTTTTTTACATCAACTAACTGGTAACCAAGGCAAAACTGTATAGGAAAGGTAAGTTAAATGCTTGATTCCTTCTGTTTATTTACCAATTTTCAGAAAAATTAATTGAGAACTCATTTGTTATTTAGAGCTGACTAAAATACCCAAGTCCTTTGGCTTCCATTATATTGACTTCATTAGGTTCTGTGTGCAAGTTGCTCAATCACCAGTACCTCCCAAGCAAATTATTTTTAAAAGAATTTCAAGACCAGTAGAGCTGATCACTACACCAGTCAAGTGCACCAGATCAGTAACACTTTATTTCTGTATATATATTAATGTAAAAACATCTTCCCTCTTAATTTCCGAGCATTTCTTGAATGTAAAGTCCTAACATTACCTAAACTGCTACACTACTTAGCAAAGTCTCAAGCTTAGTGCCACCTATTCAATATTTTAACAGCAAAATATTGTATGAAAACTAACAGAAGTCAATTGCCCTTCATCTTATAGACCCTAAATATTAAAAAATTGCTATATCATTCACCTCCTCCCCCCCAAAAGCCATCACTAGACCACAAAAGTGGCAAAAAGTACCTCTCTCATGAAACCAAAACTCAGGGCTTTCAAGAGCAGAAAAGTTTTCAGAATTGACTGACTATAATCCCTTCAACTGCTTTTCTCTAGCCATTGGTGGCTCAAAATTATTTCAGTGTTATACAAAATTTGAGCCCACCAAAAAGTAAGGATGAAAAAATCTTATACTGTCTCCTCAAATATGGGGGAAGTGATGAAAAGAAAGTAAAATATATGAAAATATAGGAATAACTGCTACTTTAAATGGAGAAAGAATAGTTAAAGATGGTGGTATAGTAGAACAAAATTTGTAAAGTCAATGCCTTGACATGAGAAGAATAAATGATTACTAGAAAAATTAAACTGTTTGCCATTTAAAAAGCAAAAGAAAGCAGAACTAGATGAGCATAATTTTTTCATTCTAAATTTTTAATTGCTTTATCTTAGGTTAATTAGGTCAGCTATTAAATCATTTACCAAACTGTCCTTGGAACACATTGTTTACAAAGATATACTCCATGACTGAAAAAAAATATTGTGGTATCAAATCATTTTGAGAATGACAATATAGGATATAGCTAAGAACACAGACTCTGGAGCCAGACTGCCAAGGTTCAAAATTCAGCCCATCACGTATTAACTAAGTATTAGCTAAGTGCCCTGGGGCAGCTAATCTCTCTTTGATTTTCCCCTATAAAAAAGGTGGTAATAACACAACCTACTTCATAGGATTGTTGTGAGTAGTATAAGAACTAGTACGTGGCTGTTCAGCTGTTTAAGAAAGGTTAAAGAAAGCAGAACCGAAGATACCCTGGGAGTTCCGGGTCAAGATGGCGGCTTAACAACGTGCGCATTTTAGTTCATCCTCCAGAACAACTACTAAATAACCAGGAACAGTACAGAACAGATCCTGGGGCCACGTCAGTGACCGGACACACAGCATATCCCAGTCTGGACCAGCTTGACCAGCTACGAGCCCCCCCTAGAACTGTGAGTTCCCCAAGCCACGGCGGCCGGCACCCCTCCCCCACAGGCTGCTTCCCAGAGGGGAAAGGAAAGGACTTTACCAGCAGCAGGGACTGGGCACAATCAAACGCCAATTGTGGAACTAATTAACAAATTTTGACTACTAAAAATAGACCCCTAGCTTAGGTGAATCTGATCAAAGCGGAGGTTGCTCATTTTTGCCCCGGCGCCAAGGGGGCAGGACTGACAGAAAAAGGGGGAAAAAAGAGAAGGAAACAGAGGTTTTTGTGGCTGTGTATCTACAAAGGCTTGACTGCCTCTGCATACAGGGGCAGGACTTTTCAGGCTGCAACTGCCCCAGGAATAGGCAGAAGTGAGCTCTTTTGGGGGCTTATCTGGAGCCTGTGCCTTCCCCAGGGGAGGGGTGAAGCCCCACCCAGGTGGAATCCCTCCATCAAGGAATTCAGACACCAGGGCTTGGTAATTTGAAGCCATTAAAACCAGCCTACAACCTCTCCTCTGTCTCTACCACACCCCCAGCAGGGAGAGTCTGCCAAAGTTAAAGGTAACCACATCATCTTATGCTAGTGGGACCTGCAGTCAGACAAGCGCCACACACTGGGCAGGATAAGAAAAACAGACTCCAGAGACTTCACAGGAAAATCTTTCAACCTGCTGGGTCTCACCCTCAGGGAAAACCGACGCAGGTGACTCTTTCCTCCTGATAGGAGGCAAATTTGGTCTGGAAAAATCTGACTTGGGGTCTATAATATCTAAGTAGACCCTCCTAAGTTTGGTGGGGGGGGGGGGAAGGCACTCCACAAGCAGGGCAAGAAACAAAAAAACAAGAACTGAAAAATTCTCCTCTGTTAAAACTTAAGCTAAAGGTCCAGATAAAGCTGAACAGAATGTCAAAGGACAGAGAGAAAACAAATTCATCCAGCAAGAAAACCCTAGATAAAAGAAGTGAAAGCAATCTCCAGAATAAACTAATTAAGGTAATTAAATGCCTAGACACCAGCAAAAAATAACAAATCACACTAGGAAAATTGAAGATATGGCCCAGTCAAAGGAACAAACCAATAATTCAAATGACATACAGGAGCTGAAACAATTAATTCAGAATCTACGAACAGACATGGAAAACCTCATCAAAAACCAAATCAATGAATTGAGGGAGGATATAAAGAAGGCAAGGAAAGAACAAAAAGAAGAAACTGAAAGTCTGAAAAAACAAATCACAGAACTTATGGGAATGGAAGACACAGTAGAAGAGATGAAAAAACAATGGAAACCTACAATGGTAGATTTCAAGAGACAGAACATAGGATCTCTAAACTGGAGGACGTAACATCTGAAATCCGACAAGAAACTATAGGGAAAAAAATGGAAAAATATGAGCAGGGACTCAGGGAATTGAAAGACAATATGAAGCGCACAAATATATGTGTTGTGGGTGTCCCAGAAGGAGAAGAGAAGGGAAAAGGAGGAGAAAAACTAATGGAGGAAATTATCACTGAAAATTTCCCAACTCTTATGAAAGACTTAAAATTACAGATCCAAGAAGTGCAGCATACCCCAAGAGAGAATAGATCCAAATAGACGTACTCTAAGACATTTAATAATCAGAATGTCAGAGGTCAAAGAGAGAGGATCTTGAAAGCAGCAAGAGAAAAGCAATCCATCACATACAAAGGAAGCCCAATAAGACTATGCGCAGATCTCTCAGTAAAAACTATGGAGGCGAGAAGACAGTGGGATAATATATTTAAATTATTAAAAGAGAAAAACTGCCAACCAAGAGTTCTATATCCAGCAAAATTGTCCTTCAAAAGTGAGGGAGAAATTAAAACATTTTCAGACAAAAATCACTGGGAGAATTTGTGACCAAGAGACCAGCTCTGCAAGAAATACTGAAGGGAACACCAGAGACAGATACGAAGACAGAAGAGAGAGGTGTGGAGAAGTGAGTAGAAAGGAAGACTATGAGTAAAGGTAAAAAGAAGGAAAATTAGATATGACATATAAAATCCAGAAGGCAAAATAGTAGAAGAAAGTACTACCCATGCAGTAATAACACTGAGTGTTAATGGATTAAACTCTCCAATCAAAAGACATAGTCTGGCAGAATGGATTGAAAAACAGGACCCATCTATATGCTGTCTCTACTCAAAGGACACGAGGCCAAGGACACAAATGGACATTTACACACCAATGTTTATAGCAGCATTATTAACAATTACCAAGAGATGGAAACAGCCAAAATGTCCATCAACAGATAGTTGCCTAAACAAACTGTGACATTTACATAAGAAGGAATATTATGCTATAAGACAGAATAAAGTTATGAAGTATGTAACAACATGAATGGACCTTAAGGACATTATGCTGAGTGTGATTAGCCAGAAACAAAAGGACAAATACTGTATGGTCTCACTGATATGAACTGACATTAGTGAATAAACTTGGAATATTTCCTTGGTAACAGAGACCATCAGGAGATAGAAATAGGGTAAGATATTGGGTAATTGGAGCTGAAGGGATACAGATTGTGCAAAGGACTGAATATAAAAACTCAGAAATGGACAGCACAATATTACCTAACTGTAATACAATTATGTTAAAACACTGAATGAAGCTGCATGTGAGAATGATAGAGGGAGGAGGGCTGGGGCATAAATGAAATCACAAAGAAAGATAGACGATAAAGATTGAGATGGTGTAATCTAGGAATGCCTGTAGTGTATAGTGATAGTGACTAAATGCACAAATTTAAAAAATGTTTTTGCATGAGGAAGAACAAAAGAATGTCATTACTGAGTGTGCTGAAAATAGATGGTACTTAATATTTTAAAATTTCAACTAATGTGTGAGACTAAAGCAAAAAATATTTGGTACAAATCTACACTTTGACTAGTGCATCTCCTAATATAATTTATGTAGATAGTTGACTGAACACCTTAAGTACATGGAACTTTGTATAGGACATGAGATTTTGTTGGTTTGTCCAGGTGATGCCCTGATGAATCCCAGAGTGATTTGATCAGTGAGTGGAAAAGTATTTGCAAAGTCCCCTTTGGGGAATGGTGAGAACGGGGGAAAACTCAACTTCCTCAAGTTGAATTCTTGATATTCTCACAAGCAGTGTGGACAACCAAAGCTAAAGGCTGAGCCCCCAGTCTTGGGGTTTGTTCATATGAAACTTAACCCCACAGGGGACAGGTCAAGCCTACTTAAAATTAAGCCTAAGAGTCACCCCCAAGGAACCTCTTTTGTTGCTCAGATGTGGCCTTTCTCTCCAGCCAACACAGCAAGCAGACTCACCACCCTCCCCCTGTCTACGTGGGACATGACTACGAGGGGTGTGGATTTTCCTGGCACCGTGGGACAGAAATCCCAGAATCAGCTGAGATTCAGCATCAAGTGCTCGAGAAAAACTCTAGAATGAGCTGAGACCCAGTATCAAGGGATTGAGAAAACCTTTTCGACCAAAAGGGGGAAGAGTGAAATGAGACAAAGTGTCAATGGCTGAGAGATTCCAAACAGAGTCGAGAGGTTATCCTGGAGGTTATTCTTATGCATTAAGTAGATACCACCTTGTTATCCAAGATGTAATGGAGAGGCTAGAGGGAACTGCCTGAAAATGTAGAGCTGTGTTCCAGGAGCCATGTTTCTTGATGATGATTGTATAATGATATAGCTGTCACAATGTGACTGTGTGATTGTGAAAACCTTGTGTCTGATGCTCCTTTTATCTACCTTGTCAACAGATGAGTAGAACATATGGAATAAAAATTAACAGGGGGAACAAATGTTAAAATAGATTTAGTTTGAAATGCTAGTGATCAATGAAAGGGATCAGTAAGGGGTATGGCCTGTAAAACTCTTTTTTTTTCTGTTTGTTATATTTTTCTGTTGTCTTTTTATTTCTTTTTCTGAATTGATGCTAATGTTCTGGGAAATGATCATGATGATGAATATGCAACTATGTGATGATATTGTGAATTGCTGAGTGTATGTGTTGGGAATGTTTGTGTTTCTTGTAATTCTTTTTAATTAATAAAAAATTAAAAAAAAACTAGTATGTGTAAAGCACTAAGAATAATATCTAGCACATATAAATGCTATATAAGATTTTGCTATTACAGTAACACTGTTATTAAACACAGTTAAATAGGCTTCTTGACTATAGAACTTAAGAGGCTTTACTATGCTAATATACATTAACAATTTCTAAAATGAAACATATCCCAAACTTGTTCTATAAATTTTTTTTAAGAAGACACATCATCATCTCATGATACATATTATTACTCAAAACATAATTAGAATATTCAGCTGAAAGGCCAAATAGCTATCCCAATAGTGATAAGTACACACAAAGTTTAAAAGGAATTTTCTTTACCCTAGGATAAGGGAATGAATCCCTCAACAGTTTTTTCTGCAACATATGTGCAAATACCAGGGGCCCAGAGCAGTAAGGGCTAGATTAGTCAAGTGAAGAAAGTTAAGGAAAGAAATAATGCAGACTCCTTGAAACTGGAGAAGGGAGCAGAAGGATGAGAACAGGGAAAATGGAGTTGTTTTATTAATATCAAGGGGACTTATAAGATAGCGGTATTATGTCAATAATATACTGCATTACATAAATGGTAGAGTGAATTCGCTGCTACTTTTCTCCTGAAACAATGAGTGACAAATAATCTTTTGCATAGCCATACAGATATGTTTGGATTATGGCAAAATCACTTTGATTTCCTCTGATCTATATCTCTGAACTGATCTCCTTTCATCACACATTGGAAAAATTGGGGTAGCTCATTTACTCATGTGTATAATTGTTCCTGATCCCATCCTCCAGCCAATTTGGACGCTGCAGGTGTGTTCACAGTAAATATACTCAGTAACACTTACCGTTTAAAGTCAAAAAGAGGTAAAGAAACTTTGCCCAAAGCTTCTGGCCCTTTTCTCTGCTTATTAGAATCAGGCGAACTTCCGTTGCTCTGATTTAAAACTCCAAAAAGAGTAAGATGAAGAAGTGATTCTAATGGCAACTGTGATATCTGGATGGGAAAAATGATTCTATGGGGGGAAAATATGTTAATAGAACAAATCAGGTTAAATGTGAAATTTAACCTTTTAATACAATTAAAAATTTTAGGTATTTTATTTGACAATGAATTATCTTTAACACTGAATAACCTTTAGCTAAATATCAAGCTTGACTAATTAAAACTGCTAAAACTTTTATGTATACAAATTTCATTAATAGTGTAAAAATTTTAAATACAACATTTCTTCCTTTAAAAATTTTGTCAACGCTTTTTATTCAGGTCTTGCAGGGTCAACTTCCAGGCAAATAACAGTAATCATTCTCCTTTAGGAAACACTAGATACATAATTATGAATATTTCTGTTTTGGAATAGATATGTGCACACATATATAAACAGATAAATATGCTTACCAGTGCATTTTATTTTAAGTCTAGAAGGACATATAAAGTCTATAGTAAGTCACTTTGGGGAGGCCATTAGATGATAAGTGTTAAAAATAAGATAGCACTTTTTACCCTATATACACTTTTGTATTTTTAAATTGCTTTCCAGGACATATTACTTTTGTAATTTAAAAAATAAAAAAGGAAAAAAGAGAAATTATTTAATACATGTGGAGCAAAAATAAAAATTCTGCAATTACCTATCTGCCTAGATACTGAAGAAGTTCCTTTGTTTAAAAATATTTTTAAAGCAGTTCAAAATTTTATCTTGTACACGGATTTAAAGGTAGAACTGTTTTTGTTATCTGTAAATTAAGTTCACACTTCATATATACAGTGTTACAGACTAAGTAATTAAGTACATGATGTTAGAGAACACCATCTTTCTAGATGAACTGTATGCAAATTTTACATCTTTAACTTGAAGAACTGATGACATATTTTTTCAATTTAACTATGTGTAGATTTTAAGGGTATTTCAGAATTTTTAATGAGAACTTCAATCTGTTTTATAGAATTATATCTGGAAGAGACTTTATTAGAATAAAAGTATAAGCTAGGATGCATACATGAAAAAAGTAAAGCACAGGGCAAAGTGAAAGAATAAAAAAGCAAAAATATCACTTACAGTTCATCCCATTTAATAAGATAGAAGAAATTCTTATAAGTGCCAACTTTCTTGGACTGAATAGGTTTAAAAAGATCCTTTCCATTGTGAGACAGGGAACATATCAAGTAGTATTTTTCATAACTAAAAAAAAGAAAAGAGTTCAATTTGATTCTTATTTCGATAAAACAACTTAGCTAACTAATTCAAATACTTATTAGTAGTTTTTCCTCAAAGTGACTATTATCTACAATAATTTGGTCATCATTCATTTTAATTTTTGGAATTTCATCTCTAGTTTAACAATTCAAATTCTATGAAATAGAAGAGGTATAGCAAAAAGAGTACAGAGGGGAATATATGTTCCTACATGCTAGGCAGGGGTGTTATAATGATAGCAGTTGGAGAATTTATTTCATTTTTGCACGCAGTTATAGTAACTAGCTTTATATTCTAGTTGAAAGACATTGAATAAGGTATTTATTCCTTTCTAGGTAAATTCTAGGAACAAGAGTATAAACATTACTTTCTATGGGCGCTATTTTCCATTGCTAATAAGATATACAGTCAGCGAATCCTATTAACGGTGGATGAACCTGACTTGCACTGAGCCAGTCTTCCCAAACTGTTGGGAGGCTTCCATAGTGGGGACAGATGTTACTGTATTCTCTCAACAGATAGCAGTGATTTAGTTCCTAATTACCACAAGTATACAGTTGGTTAGATACAATCAGACAATCTTCTAAGACAGGAAGGAGTCTTAAGTTCACTAAAACTGTATTTTACTAGTATTCTAACACTGCCAGGCTGCATGTTAGCTTATTCATATATACGGCCTATTAATAACCATTCTAATATATTAATCTCATTGGTACACACAAAAAAAACCCTAGCTATTTATTTTTTTCTATTTCATTCCATTTCCCCCATTAAGCATTCTATTAATATTTAGTAATACTGATATTAAAATTTCTATCTTAAATATCACTGTAATTTGCTCTATTTTCTTTTATTAGGTATATATACTCCTCATTAGTTTCTCTAAATTTATTTGTGTGTGTGCGCATTTGTCTGTATATATGTGTGTATACAGAGGCATTAAAAGGTATAATCCTTACACTGATTTATTCAAACACCGGTAGCATCCATTTACATGCAAATTCTACAAGGGCAGGGATTTTTTTTAATCCCTGTTGACCGCTGTCTCATCAATTGCCTATTGACTGCTTAGTGTATCCAACATCAAGAACAATGTCCAAAAAAAGAGAAAAATGTCCACACCTGGTACTCAATTAATGTTCATTGAATGAATTATTATAACCCTTTCAACTCATTATATTATTTCTATTTACTTATTTTTAATTAACACCCCCCCAAAACTAGAATAACTTCAAGGTAAAAATGTCCATATATTTTTTGTAAATAGTTACTTACTTTGACACCCAGTTACTTGAAATTCCATGTGCAGCAAAAACAGTAAACTGCAGCTGTTCTGTAGTGGTCCATGCTTCTTTGATGTTCCTGCTACTTAGGGCACAGTCTGCAGGACTCCTACCAGAATTTGCATGGAGTCTGAGAAGATCATAAATTGCTGCAGTTAATTGGTCCATGCTTACTTGAATAGGATTTTCAGGATTCAATGAGCCTACATTTAAAGAAAATGTTAATATAATTCTCTGAAAAAAGCAACAATTATTGTCAAAATTTAAAGAACTTAAAGACCTACCCCTAGTTGAATTCTTGCTAGTATCTCCTCCAGACAGTGAAGTTACCTGCATACATACACACAAATTGGCCATGACAGAATATGAAATGTTTATGTTTGATTTCAATACATTTAATTAAATGCTATGTCAAAAAACCATTACTAGGGAAAATCTCCTGAAAGTGTCTGTGGAATTAATAAAACAACAACATACACAAAAAGAAAGTGAAAACCCTAAACCAAATAAACATTAGTTTTACTATCAAGAAAATCATATAGTAATTGACAATTACGTCAAAATATGATGGGGGTGCAAGGGTAGTTCAGTGGTAGAATTCCATCTGCCATGCAGGAGACCAGGGTTTGATTTCCGGCCTGTACACTCTGCCCCTGCCCCCTAAAAAATCAACAAATGGTGCTGCAATAATGGGATAGTCCCATGGAAAAAGAATGAAATGTGACCCTTACCACACAGAAAATAAAAAATAAAATGAAGCACAACAAAATCTGCCACATTAAACCAATTCAGCCATTTTAATTTGAAATCCAGAAGTGATAAAAACACTAACACAGCACTTTATTTTCTATTAGTTGCTCTACTGTTATTCTGTAAGATATCCTTTAAGAAAAGAATCTACAACTCGAATTACTACTATTTGGTGACTCAAAAAAGCTCTTATGATTATTAAAATTGAGCTCTCTTCTCACCTACTCTTTGCAACTTTATCTAGCAAATAAGTAAAATGGATAGAAATCTCAGACAACAAAGTTATGACCATGGTAACTGATCAGTCCCAAGTGATTTCATGGACATTTCCATCCAAAGGAAGAAGTGGTAGCTACTACCCTCTAGGTTTCTCAAGCCCAGTATCCATAATACCCTCTCATCCCCCAACAAATTAATTTATGCCAGAGTTCCTCCTATACATACACTCAAAAGGGTTTCCAGTTTGTTATCAAACCATTCAGTGTCAGCTTTCATAAAACCCTTCCAGGCAGCCCATATATTCTTAAGAATCCCCAAGCTTACCAAATAACTGACCAAATCAACTCAAAAATGAAAGCCAAAGTTAAAACAATAAAATTTTGTTCAGCAGAAGGCAAAAATTTTCCAGTCTGAGACAGAGATGGTCATTTAAGTACATATTTGCATGTAATAAAATGCTAGTTACTTAAAAATACTCACATCAGCACTTTTGCTCCTTGGAAGGTTAACTGCTCTCCTTAGCTTCTTTACTGATTCTGTAATGGCAAGAGTCTCTACACCATCTAAAGCACTACAGATTTTTCTTACAGTTTTAATTACTTGATCTACTGCTCGGTGATGGTTCTTCAAAAATAAAAAGTAAAATAAACATTAGTATGTGAAATCTAAAGGATGAATTTTAGAGATGAAGTCAGAAACCAGACATTTTAAATGCTCTTGACAACAAATATCCTTTATTCTTTTGCTATGAAGAGGCAAAGAAACAAGGTAACTTTCCAATTAAAAGTTTACTCTGAAGTAAGAAATATCAAGGCCTGATTGATTTTCACCTTGACTGTCACAACCATTCATACGAAAATGCCATTAAGTTCACATTAATTTAGAAACAAAATCAATAAATTACCAATAAATTATTAAATCATTAAAAGAAAAAAAACTGTAGTTATCTTTTTTAGACTCACTTGGAAATAATCTCTACATTAAAAAACATCATTCTTTCCCTCCTACAAAACTTTGTATTCAAAAACAAATTTACAGAGATTGGTCAGGTATTAATAATACTGGACACAGCTACTAAAAATAAGTCGATTTTTAAGCATTATTTGTATCTATATTACCATTACTTAATAAGTTTTGATTGGTCAAAGAATTTTCTTGAAGATAATCTTCAGTTCCATTCAACTACAGTTGATTTCAAACAAGATCCAAAAGTATATATGAACAAATACTATAAAATCATTTAACTCATGAGAAGGATTTAAAAATCCTTCAACATTCCACCATCATCCT
The DNA here is from genome assembly GCF_023851605.1 of Tamandua tetradactyla. Lineage (NCBI taxonomy): Eukaryota > Metazoa > Chordata > Mammalia > Pilosa > Myrmecophagidae > Tamandua > Tamandua tetradactyla. The sequence goes on from NC_135334.1 coordinate 92,557,189, forward strand.
TTTAAAGTACATAACTCATTAAGAAACATTCTTATATAATTAATTAATTCATCAAACATTTATACCAAACTTAACATGCCAAGCACTGTTAGAATGGGTTGAAACTCAGTACAGTACCATCCTTAAAAATTTAAAGTTTTCCACCTTTGAGAGTTGGCTACTATAAACAGCTACCCTTCACCTTTCTGCTTAAATTACCTCATTTTTTTCAAACATCCAATTACCCTGCGGTCTTTAGGGCCTGAAAATCTATTGTGTTTTTTTTTTCCTAGCTCCCCATTTTACCTTAGCTCACCTAACTTTGTTTACTTTTACTCCTCCACCTTCATACCATTCTCCTGTACTATTCTTCATGTGTCAGTTATGAATTTATTGTCTATCAGTTCTAAATCTACCCTTCTTTTGCTTCACTTTATGATAATGGAGCTGGATTATAAGCAGTTCTCCTCTGCCAGATGGCAGAATGTCAGGTTTATCAATAGAGGACACCAGAGGAACACTCCAAGGCAACAGAGCAGGAAGACACACCCCATCTGGGTTCCAGTCCTTAATTTTTCATTCAGTGTGGGAGTCTAGTAGTCTTCAAAGACCAGTTCCAGCTACACCTTCAGGCCAAGCTCTCAATTTGACAAGCTCTGTCCAAAGCTCTCTGGCAAGTTTCTTTGCAGTAGGCAACCTGTATGTTCTTGTGACAACCACACTCTCTTCAAAGAGGACGACTTTCAATCTGGGGTTCAGGAAAGGCCCTCTCAAAAATCTCTATTTCCTTAACTGTCCATTTTCCCTTAGCCTAGAGGTGACAGCTGCTTTTTTGTACTTGCTACTTCTAGACTTGGCAAACTTTTTCTATAAAGGCCACATAGTAAGTACTTTAGGCTTTGCAGGTCATAAAGTCTCTGTTGCAACTCAACTCTGCCATTAAAGTGTGAAAACAGAGCCAGACAAGATATGAGTGAATGAGAATGTCTGTATTGCAATGAAACTTTTTTTACGATAACAAACAGAGGGCCAGATTTGGCCAGAAAGCTATAGTTTGCCCATTCCTGTTTCTCTTAGTCCTTTTAGTAATTAACCACATTTTATTAACTGATAATTCTTTAACTTTTTCTGTTCAAAAAATAGAATAATTATGTCTCCTAATGGAATCCAACTGGCATACCTTACCACTGACATGTAGTCATTTCCTCAGCATTCACTATATTTTTACTCTGAATATTTATCTGATTTTCTATGCTATGTACTGTAACAAGCCCCAGTGAAATAAATGTCAATGGAAAATTCACAATGCCTTCAACTCCCAAACTATACTCCATCAAGAACCTTCCCTACAATATCATACTCTGATCACAACCTGCTTTGCTTCTAGTCCTTAACCCTTATTCTTTTCAAAGTCTTCTCTGCTTCTCCTACCAGGCAGCTGAGCCCTTCTAAAGAACATCCCACAACCACACAGATTCAATAGCCTCAAATTTCAACAGGAAACTCCATGCCACCTAACATTCTTTTTACCTGCCCTTGGTCAGCTCTCTCTTTCCTACTCCCATCAGAATACTAAACCAAACCATTTTCTTTGCCTTATAACCCTTACTGCCACCTGAACTTTCATTTTAGAAAAATGAATTAACATTTTATTTTTAAAATACTAAGGCCAGGAAAAATCAAAACTTTCTAAAATTTAGCCAAGAGAAATAAAAACATACATCCACAGAAAGACCAATACATTGTTCAAATAACAAAAAAGTATAAACAGTTCAAACGTATGTCAGTTAGGGAGTGAATAATCAAAATGTGGCATATCCATACAATGGAGCAATATTCAGCTAAAACCAAAAATCCAAAAACAAAGGCACAAACTACATATACATACAACATGGAAGAACTTAAAAACAGTATGGTAAACAGAATAAAGCCAAAGGTAAAGACTACATAATACATGATTCCATTTATATAAAATGTCCAGAAAAGGCAAGTCTAGAGAGATGGAAAGTAGATCACTAGTTGCTTGGGGCTGAAAAAGAGACTGACTTAAAATGAGTATAAGGGAACTTCTGGGAGTGATGGAAATGTTCTAAACTGGATTGTAGTGATAACTGTATGACTCTAAGTTCATTTACTAAAAATTTTTGAGTTGTCACACATATAATGGGTAAATTTTATGGTATTTAAATTATACCTCATAAAGTTGTGAAAAAATATGTTGGGGAGTCACTATTTTAGGTAGGATGGTTAGTAGGATGTCTCCAGGTAAGAGGACATTTGAGCACAGACTTTAAAGAAGTAAAGGTATAAACCATGCAAATATCTTAGGGAAAAAAGAGCATTAAATTAGAGGGAACATCAGAGGAACAATAAGCACAAGGGTACCCAGAAGGGGAGTATACCTGGAAGAAGATCAACAGGAACAAAAGAGGAAAGTAGTAGAGGAGGTCAGATTAGAGAAGTAGTGGGTCAGACTGTGTAAGGCCTTGAAGCCACAATTAGAGCATTGAATTTTACTGAGTGAGATAGTAAAAAAGGATTTTGAGCAGAAGAATAGCATGATCCATTATTTTTTGAAAGGTCTGTAAATTTAAAAATTACTCTTTTCAAAGAACCATCTTTTGGCTTTGATTTTCTCTTATATTTGCTTTCTAGTCTTCTTTTCTTTTTTTTTAATAAGCTTTTTTTTAGAATAATTTCAGGTTAACAGACAAGTTCCAAAAATAGTACAGAGAGTTTCTGTATATTAAGGGAAAATGGGCTAGGTAACATCTTATATAACCATGTTACATTTATCAAAATTAAGACATTAAGACTGGCACATTACTACTAACTGAACTCCAGACTTTATTCAGATTTCACTAGTTTTCCCACAAATGTCCTTTCTCCATGCTAGGATACAATCCAGGCCACTACATTGCATTTAATGCCAAAAAAGATCATTTTGTTTGTCATTGGCAGACAGACTACAGAAGGACAAGAATAGAAGCTGTGACACCAGTATGGAATTTCTGCAACTGATGAGAGCTGTAGCTTTGACAGTAAAAAGGAGGCACATTCTAAATGTATTTTCAAGACAGCTGATAGGAATCAGATGATTCCAAGATTTTGGTTTGAGCAAATTGAGTGGCCATTTATTAAAGTGGGGAAGATAACAGATATGAGAGGTAATATAAAACATTCAATTTTGTGGTTTAAGATGTTAGACATTCACGTAAAATATTAAGTAATAGATATTTGAGTCTGGAGCTGAGGGAAGCGGTCAAGACTATAAATGCAAATTTCAGAGTTATCGATATATATAGGGTATTTAAAGAAATGGGACAAGGCAAGGTCTAAACAAGAAAAAGTTCTAAAGCTGAACTCTGGGTCATCCCAATGTTTAAAGGTGAGGAAGATAAGGTGTTCATAAGGAGAAAATTACCAGTAAGACTGAGATGAAGTGGCAGAACTAAGAAAGTGATAGCCCAGAGGCCATGTAAGTGATTTAAGAGGGAAGAAATGTTCCTCTGTCTCAAACACTTCAAGAAGGATGAGAAAAATAATTTACTATTGGATTTGGGATCATGGAAGTCCTTGATGATCTTGATAAGCACATTTAGTAAAGTGCTGAGAATGAAAGCCTGAGGAGAGAAGGTTCATAAAAGAACAAGAGGAGAAAAAGCAAGAATAGATTACTTTCAGGAGTTTTGCTACAAGGAAAATTGAGAAGTGGATTGATGGGGGGTGGGGTGGGTTTTCTGTTTTACTTTAAGATGGGAGCTATACTCAGGGCTCAGTTCTTGAACTCTTTTCTTCTCCTACCTGCAATGATTTTCTTGGTGTTGTCATTAGTTTTATGGCTGCAAAGCAACATTTATATGCTGATGCTTCCTAACTTTATTATCTCCAGCCTGGACCTCCCCATTAAACGGCAGATTTACATCCAACTGGTTATTTAATATTTCTATTTAGATGACTAATAGTCATCTCAAACATAATGTCCAAAACCGAGTTCCTGATTCTCCTACAAACTGGCTCTTCCCACAGGTTCCCACATTCCACTAAACAGCAACTCAAAACTTCTAGGTGCTCAGGTTGAAAATCTCAGGGTTAGCTTTAACTCCCCTCTCTTTCTCTCATGTTCCCCATCCAATCTACTGGTAAACTCTGCTTAGCATAAACTTTAAAATATATCCCAGAATTCAACTCTCTCTCACCACTTCTACTGCAATCACCCAACTTCAAGTCATCTTTATCTCTTCTGTGGCTAATGAATCCTAACTGATTTATTTGCTCGAAATTTGCCCTCCTGCCTCACTGGATTTCAGCTACCAAGACTTCACAGAACTCCTATACACTAGGCACACCCCTTCCTTAGTCCTTTGCACTTTTTGTTCCCTCTTCCTAGAACACTCCTCTCCCAAACAGCTTTTCCTTCTCCTAATACAGTTCTTTGCTCAGAGGTCTACTCTGACTATCTAATATGAAAATGCAACATTATCCTCCTCCTCTATTTTTCTTGATAGCATTTATCACTATATTTTATTTTACTGTCTCTTTCAGAGTATAGGAATAAACAAGTCATCCCACTTCCTAACATAGGCCAAATAAACCTTAAATGGTTTAAATAAACCTTAACCCTATCACTTAAAGCAGGAATCAGCAATTTTTCTGTAAATGTCCCAACTACTCAACTCTAGCATTAGCGCACAAATTCAGCCATAGACATGTAAATAAATAAACATAGCTATATTCCAATAAAACTTTATTTATAAAAAACAGGTAGGCTGAACAGAACTCCTGAATTAGATTGAAAAAAAAAAGCCATTAACATGGGTAATAAGGTGGTAGCTTTAATTATGACCATCTCCAAAGTCATCTCTCAATCTTCACTTCACACTTTATACTCTATTATAAAACTGCTTTAAATTCACATACATATCACACTTGTGTGCTTTTGTTCATTTGCCCTTCCAAACTTTATTTTTCTAGCTAATTCACATTGTTTAAGGCTTGGCTCAGGCAACATCTCTTGTAAGAGGCCTTCCCTGAACCCTAAAGTTTAATTAAGTGTACTGTCTTGATCTCCCAAAGACCCCCAATGTATGTCTCTATATCACACTATATTATACTGAAATTCTGTTTAAATCCTCCACCACTAGTTTTAAGTTCCTATAGGAAAGGATTGGGTCACTCACTTTCACAACTCCGGAATCTACCATATATTAAGCTTTCAAAAATTCTTTTTTAATTAAACTGAAGGTACCTCTTAATAATAAAGCTGAAGTGAAAGTAAACACGTTAACAAGTATTATTGAGAATTACTGTTAATAAGTTGGGTCAGAAAATAAGTCATCAAATATCAACATCAAGAATATAGTTTAAATAGTCCTAAAATAACTTTAATCCAAAGCCAACATTAGTATTTAAGAGAAAATAGAGATTAGAATCTCTAAGTCATTATGCCAAAATACGAATTAAGACTTACTTCAATTTGAAGAGCCAGTTCCATTTGGTTATGATAAGAATCTAAGAGTTCTTCAACAGGGTGTCTAAAATAGAGAATAGTTATTATGCTATGATACAGATACTACATAAAAAAATGAATGTTTTAATCACCAAAATAAATGAATTCACTTCCAAATACAAACTCTGAAAACCTATAATTAAAGCTTTAAATACTATACCTTGTCATGACTTCTTTATAAGGTTTCTCTATTTGATGCAGGTGTTTGTTTAAATCCACAGGTGTTTCATCATCTTCTACCTAAACATTTACACATACACAAATGTTTACAAAAATTAAAATCCATTTTTGGTTCTTTGTGCTGCTAAATTAAATATGGATAAGGATATAATAGATAAAATCTTAAAATTAAAGTGATTTTTTAGAACTGAAGATAAAATTCTATCAGAATTAAATACTACTTATAAATGACTTAGAAAAAAAAGTAAGCCAATATTCTGATAACTTTTGGTTTTTAAATTACAAATACAAATTTTTAAGTCTATATTTTTGATATCTAAATAGCTCCAGGAACAAGAAGCATTTCTATTCTATACAGAGAGAACAATGAGCTAGAAATACTTTTAATGATGACTGACCACCTGCTGAAGGTGGGTTGGGAAACAGAGAGAGATCATCTTTCTGCATTATTTGTTTTTAATGATAATCAAGTCCTTTCTCCCCCCCCCCCCAAATAAATAAGGTACTGGACCATTAAGTCCTTACCTGCAAATTTAATTAGTCAAAAACATCAATCATTAAGAAATTAAGAGAAGTTACAGTAATTGTTAAAATTCACCGAATTTTGTGAAACAGCTTCTACTTCATTGAAATAAATTCTACCTGACATAAAAGCAAAACTCAAGAAAAGAAAACACAGGAAAGAGAAAGAAGATATTTTTTCCCATCCAAAATTCTACCAAAAGTAGAATAATTCTTTTCAAAAATTAAAAATTCACCTATAAACTCATCATGAATTTATACGGTAATTTAACAGCTTAATTTCCTGAATTCTATTTTGCTTTAACCTTTAAAATAAATTAATGTACTTTTAAAATGGAAAATTATTTTTCACTTTTAACGTGTCTTTACCAGTTTGGTGCAAAGGTCTTTTTTCCCTCCCAACCCACATTAGTATTCTAAATATTTTAGTAAGTCCTTGACTGAATCTAACATTTTCACTCTTGTGTAAAACTATTACAAATCAAACTTTTAATTCCTCCACTTAGATTTTCAAATACGCCTTTAGCTCTAAGTACTATGCTACCTAAATCTCTATGATTAAAACACACAGATTCAATCAATCCAATTAAGTTATAAGGTACCCACTTACTGTTCGTGCCAGATTTTGGCACATAGCACTGAAGGTCAAGAGTTGTAGTTTAATCTCCATGTCCCATTTTCGACAGTTTTGAATATGTTCATGACTTCCAAGGCAATGGGTACTGTTAAGATATACTAAATTATTCATCAGCTACTATTTTACTCAAACTAGAAATCATAGAGGTTAGGGTAAAATATAAATCACATCTGCATCAGAACTGACGAGAATGGTCAAATACAGAAGTAGTCTTTTAATCAAGTGTGAGCAGTTTAAAAGAGGAATAATCCTACATGAGAAGAATCAAAGCAAAGATTAAAGAAAAAAGGAGAAGATGAAGACGAAGAAAAGTAAGAAACATAGGGATGGGGCAATTCGAGTAGCCTATGAGAATGAAAGATATAATAAAACTATATTAAATGCTAGATATAATAAATTACCTGGTTAAGAAAACAATTCATATGTTTATTTCAGGCAACTAAAAGGAAATCACAGCTGACCACTAAATAATAATGCATGAAGTCTATAATGATGTTATCATTTATTGACTTTTAAGAAGAAAAAAACCCCATTAATTCATTTATAAGCCAATCATTCATTACTCTTTCCTTATAAGATAATAAGCTTAATAGAAATACTTCATCTTATTTATCTCTGAAATTCCTCTACTATTTTTAAATCAGTGAATCAATTCAATAAAATTACAAATTTGAAAAATTTCTAACTTAAACCATTAAAAATGGAGGTTTAAAAGATGTTGTTCAGTACTTAAACGAATAAACTTACTTCTGTAGCACTTCCTCTTGACCACAAACTTTCAGAACATAGCTGCCAACATCTACTTGATTCAAGTCATCATGTACCCAACAAAGGGCTTGCATTATAATGATTTCCACAGTAGAGCTCACTGTAATAGAGTTAATCATCATTTTCATTTTGCTCATTTAATTCTAAGCATACATTTACTTGGATTGTATTACATACAGTCTAAAACAGCACTGTATAATAGAAATACATTGCAAGTCACACATGGATGTCATGTATATGATCTAAATTTTCTAGTAGCCACAATAAAAAAGTAGAAATAGGTGAAACTTATTTTAATAATATATTTTATTTAACCTACCTAATATAGTCAAACTATTATAATTTCAACATAATCAATATAAGAATTGAGATATTTTACATTCCTTTTTTGAACTAAGTCTTTGAAATCCAGTGTGTCTTTTATACTTATGGCATATCTCAATCTACATTAGCCACATTTCAAGTTTTCAATAGCCACATGGTAGCTAGTTGCTGCTGTACTTGACAGGGTTGGTTTAAGATAAGAAAGCCACTTCCCTATTGACAACTCCACCAAAAAGGATGACATTTAACAGTCTCGTGCAAACATTAGTTTAAAGCAAGTCATAAAGAGAAAGAATTACCATTTTAAATGTTTGACATCTTCTGGTTAAATTCCCAACAAAGAATAAAAGCAATAGCAAGTAGGCACTATTGCTCAATTATCATTCTTGGTAAGAGCTGGATACTAAGATTACAACATATTAAAAACCAAAGCTCTTAAAGTAACCAATTTCTATACTTAGTACTTCCGTGCTCAATGTTTTAAAGACTGATTACATTCAAACTTCATGAAAATTAATAGCTTGGCAGAAAAGGCATAAACTTCTATCTAAGGCATTGTTATATTTCTGAATAGTCAAATGTAAGGTAACATTTTACAAATCACTTCCACCAAAATATGGTTACATTTCTTAAGAGAAACATAATTGGAAAACACTCTTTTGAGATTAGACAGATCTTGAGATAATTAAGTCAAAATCTGCTACAAATTATAACATTTGCTACCAATATTTACTCTGCTTATTCCAATCAAGGTGCCTAATGGCCTTTTTTTCATTTTAGTATGAATTCTTACTATATGCCTGAGATTTAAATGATTCCCTAATCAAAATTTAATATATGTTTAAAAAGAACATCCTTATTCAGAAACTATAACAATAATTATTATAGTTGGTTATAATAATTTGTGTTTCAAATTTGTTTTCTCAAAGGACCTTGAAAAGTACAAAGCTAGAAGACAATAATCCAAATATTAGACCTAGTCCTAATCATAACTAAAGAAAAAAATGGCATAACTTTTAGGTCAAACTGCTGTAGAAATACACGATCTTGTTTTACTGCTGTAATCTCACTAAAATAATATACACTATGAAATGCAACAAACTCTGAAAGAAAATAAAAGTACTTAAAAGAACTGTAACAAAAAATTTCCTACAGATTTGGGGGATACATCTGTAGGAGAGATACCCAAGTTTTCAAAGTTAAGAAAAGGGATTTAGAACCAAGGGAATGTTATCTTCTTAGAGGGGCTTAGCAAGATGCCTGGAATTCAATTTCACTGATAAGACTTCAAATATGATTAACAAAATCTACTCAGCATTTTTCAGAGTAGCATGTACTTATAAAGGTAACCTGTTTTCCCATTAGTTCCAAACAGAAAACTATTCATTTGAACACCATTTTTTTAAAAATACCTACTGACAACACAAAGTTGGTTTACTAAAATAATAATACTGATATTTAAATGTTCACCTTAATTAGGCAAATCAAGACACAAGAACTACGAACATACCATCACATGTAAAAGTAACTGGTAGTTGGAATCCTTCAATTTCAATGGAGACCTTCACACTAGCATTTTCTCCACATATGTTTCTTTGCACTGTGACTGGACTTAATAAATAGCCTGGATTTGTGAAGTGATTGGTATATGGAAAGTTGGACCTCAATCTGTTCAGAAGAAAGAAGAAATTAGTTTTTTTTAAAGCTGCATTTGAAAGCCTTGGACCAAGGCTTTACAGATTGCAGTCACTCAGTTCTGTGTCTTTGTCCAATTCTAGACAGGCATGAGAATTGTGATGAATATCCCCTTGCCAAAACACTAAATACCAGCATTTGTCTTTTAAATAAAAGAAATCCGAGGACAAGAAAGAGATTAAGTACCACCAGGGTATCTTTGGTAATACTATCAATATTAACCAAGCACACAATGGATCCATAGAATTACATTAGGTTCTCTGGTTCAGATTCTTTTATCACATAGTACATTAACACAGAATGGTACTTTTTTAAATGAATCATTATTAATACAGGCAATGTAGCTCTAAAATTTTAATTACCAAAAGAATAAAGTGGTTGTTTTTATTTAAGTCTTTTTCCTAAGGACTTTTTTTTGCCCTACAAACACTGCTTTTGGATGCTAAACACAAAACATAGACAATGAGTTTTTATAGTTTTATAAGACTTATTTCCTCAAAGTGATTTCTAAAACTCAAGGAATGGCAGTAATTGCATGAGAAGCTACTCATACTGTTAGGAGCAACACAGTTGATATTTAAATACATGAGCCTGGTGTATGGCTCATATCCAGGAGCACTGCTATTTTAACAGGAAAAAAGGGAGAATTTGATGGCTTCTGCGAAGTTGTGGACTTCCTTTAACTGACTTTTTTTCTGGAGATTGGAAGAGAGGTTCTAATCCTCCCTATTGTTTCTCAGGGAGCTACAAATAGAAATAATGCTGGAAGTATTGTCTATTTGTGTCTGTAGAGTTTAAAATAATGAAGTCATAGGAGTAGAATAAAACAATTAATATTGACAAAGATTCCGGAAAGGCAGCAAGTGTAATGTTTAGCGTACAGCCTCTAAAGCTATACTATCTGAATATAAATGCTGATTTTACTAATGATTAGCTCTATGACCTTATGCAAGTTATTTAAACTCCCTGTTGCCTCAGCTTCTTCTTCTATAATTTGTGGATACTATCACTCATATGAGAATTATGTGAATTAAGTTTACAAAAGTGCTCAGCATTCTGTCAAATAAATGAATGAGTGAGTGAAATAAATCTGGTTTCTGCACTGTCATCTTAAGGATACAATATTAAAAAGAAATGTAATTAGTTTCATTTCTCTATCCTTATTATCAATAGTCCCTTCTAACATGAAAAATTAGAATGGGCATAGCCCAAATACCCCTAAAAAGTGGAAGAAAAATCACAGGTGATGGTGGAGTTATACAGAGAAGGTAGGGTTTAACAAATGACTATGATTGTTGAATCACTGTACTAATATTTCCTTTTGTCTTAGAGCAGCTAGAAGTAAAAACCTAAAGTTGTGGAATCGTAACCCATATCAAACTCTGAAATCTGTTCTATAACTAATTGTTGCAATATGCTTTGAAATATATTGCTTTTTTGCATATATGTTATTTTTCACAAAAAAGAAAAAAAAGTTGATTGTGCTGATAAATGCGTATTTATGATATTGTGAAACACTGTACATTTTAGATGATTCCACGGTACATGAATATATAATATATATCAGGGATAAAAAGAAAAAGAAACTTAAATGGATAGTTTTGATGCTGTAAACTAACTTGTCACAATGTTGCCTGGTTTTCTAATTAGAATGAACACCATTTCTGTCTGATTCATATCACCTAGGTTCTAGATATTCTATGTTGCAAACTGCAGCTTTCACATTCATGGCATCTGCCATACCTACTGAAACATCATGGTGCACATTTGTTTAAACAAAAAATAAGGAAAAACAGAAAAACAGCCTCATGTCCTGTGGGTTATTTTGTCTTGTAAGGAACCACTGCTTTATATTTAAAATAATGACATTAGAATATAGTCCTATGTTGAAATTAACATATTAAATCATTCTCAAAATCATGTATATGCAGATTGTACTTGTAAGTTTCAAAGAAAAATTATCTCCTCTTCATATAACTTAGTTAACCTAAATTGAAAGTAAATTGGTTGTGATTAAATACATCAATTTCTTAATATAGTCTAGGACAGATAATATTATGACCTTGATTTTCCTGACAGTAATGACACAGAAAATGTGGCTTCTGTGTTTTCACAGTTTTCAATCAAAACGAATTATGGATAAAATGTGGCAGGGGCCAAGATGGCGGCTTAGTAAGGTGCGCGCATCTTAGTTTCTCCTCCAGAACAACTACTAAATAACCAGAAACAGTGCAGAACAGCTACCGGGGCCACAGCAGGGACCGGACACACAGTGTACCCAAGTCTGGATTGGCTGGTCCGGCTGTGAGAATCTGCTGCGGTGAGCTTCCTGAGTGGCGCATGCTTCCCCGGGCCGCGGCGGCTGGCGACCAGCGCCCCTCCCTCCCTCCTTCCCAGACGGGCTGGGAGTCGCGGAGAGGCGAGTTTCCCAAGCCGCGGCGGCTGGCAGCCGACACCCCTTCCTCGCGGGCGGCTTCCCAGACCGGCTACTACTCTCGGATCGGCGAGTTTCCCAGGCCGCAGCGGCCGACGCCCCTCCCCCACAGGTGGCTTCCCGGTTCGGGGGCGGGTCTCAGATCGCGAGTTTCCCAAGCCGCACCGGTGACCGGCGCCCCTTCCCCTTAGGCGGCTACCCGGAGGGAAAGGAAAGAGTTTCCAAACAGTAGGGGGACTGAGCCCAACCAAACACCAATAGTGGTGGTAATGGACAAATTCTGACTACTAGAAGTAGGCCCCCAGCTCAGGTGAAACCGATCAAGGCGGAAGTCGCCTATTGGGCTAACTGAAAAAGAGGAAAGGGGGGGAAACAGAGCCTTCTGCGGCTGTTTCTATGGAGGCTCGGTGGCCTGTGGGCTCAGCGCTGGGATTACACAAGGTGCAACTGCCCCAAACACAGAAACAGGCTGCTTTCAGGGCTCTCTACCACATGAACCTTCCCCACCGGAGGGGTGAAATGCAACTCAGGTGGAGTCCCTCTCTCAGGGAATTCAGATCGCAGGACTTCGCAATTTGAAGCCATTAAAATCAGCCTACAACCTTTCCTCTGTCTCCACCACGCATACAGCAGGGACAGCCTTTCAAAGTTAAAGGAGCCACAACATCTTTTGCTGTTGGGACCCTCAGACAGACAAGTGCCACATACTGGGCAGGGTAAGAAAAACAGAGCCCACAAACTTCACAGGAAAGTCTTTCGACCTGCTGGGTCTCACACTCAGGGAAATCTGATTAAATGTCCAGACGCCAGCAAAAAATAACAAATCACACCAGGAAAATTGAAGATATGGCCCAGTCAAAGGAACAAACCAATAGCTCAAATGAGATACAGGAGCTAAGACAACTAATTCTGAATATACGAACAGAAATGGAAAACCTCTCCAAAAACCAAATCAATAAATTGAGGGAGGACATGAAGAAAGCATGGGATGAACAAAAAGAAGAAATAGAAAAACTGAAAAAACAAATCACAGAACTTATGGGAATGAAAGATACAGTAGAAGAGATGAAAAAAACAATGGAAACCTACAATGGTAGATTTCAAGAGACAAAGGTTAGAATTATTGAACTGGAGGATGGAACATCTGAAATCCAAAAAGAAACAGAAACTATAGAGAAAAGAATGGAAAAATTTGAGCAGGGGCTCAGGGAATTGAATGATAATGTGAAGCGCACAAATATACGTGTTGTGGGTGTCCTGGAAGGAGAAGAGAAGGGAAAAGGAGGAGAAAAACTAATGGAAGAAATTATCACTGAAAATTTCCCAACTCTTATGAAAGACCTAAAATTACAGATCCAAGAAGTGCAGCACACCCCAAAGAGAATAGATCCAAATAGGCGTTCTCCAAGACACTTACTAGTTAGAATGTCAGAGGTCAAAGAGAAAGAGAGGATCTTGAAAGCAGTGAGAGAAAAACAATCCATCACATACAAGGGAAACCCAATAAGACTATGTGTAGATTTCTCAGCAGAAACCATGGAGGCGAGAAGACAGTGGGATGATATATTTAAATTCCTAAAAGAGAAAAACTGCCAACCAAGACTTCTATATCCACCAAAATTGTCCTTCAAAAATGAGGGAGAAATTAAAACATTTTCAGACAAAAAGTCACTGAGAGAATTTGTGACCAAGAGACCAGCTCTGCAAGAAATACTAAAGGGAGCACTAGAGTCAGATACGAAAAGACAGAAGAGAGAGGTGTGGAGAAGAGTGCAGAAAGAAGGAAAATTAGATATGATATATATAAGACAAAAGGCAAAATGGTAGAGGAAAGTATTACCCAAACAGTAATAACACTAAATGTTAATGGACTGAATTCCCCAATCAAAAAACATAGACTGGCAGAATGGATTAAAAAACAGGATCCTTCTATATGCTGTCTACAGGAAACACATCTTAGACCCAAAGATAAACATAGGTTGAAAGTGAAAGGTTGGGAAAAGATATTTCATGTAAATAACAACCAGAAAAGAGCAGGAGTAGCTATACTAATAGCCAACAAATTAGACTTCAAATGTAAAACAGTTAAAAGAGACAAAGAAGGATACTATCTACTAATAAAAGGAACAATTAAAAAGAAGACATAACAATCATAAATATTTACACATCGAACCAGAATGCCCCAAAATATGTGAGGAATACACTGCAAATACTGAAAAGGGAAATAGACACATCTACCATAATAGTTGGAGACTTCAATTCCCCACTCTCATCAATGGACAGAACATCTAGACAGAGGATCAATAAAGAAACAGAGAATTTGAATATTACAATAAATGAGGAAGACTTAACAGACATTTATAGAACATTACACCCCACAACAGCAGGATACACCTTTTCCTCAAGTGCTCATAGATCATTCTCAAAGATAGACCATATGCTGGGTCACAAAGCAAGTCTTAACAAATTTAAAAAGACTGAAATCATATACAACACTTTCTCAGATCATAAAGGAAGGAAGTTTGGAAATCAATAATAGGCAGAATGCCAGAAAATTCACAAATACATGGAGGCTCAACAACACACTCTTAAACAACCAGTGGGTCAAGGAAGAAATTACAAGAGAAATTAGTAAATATCTCGAAGCAAATGAAAATGAAAACACAACATATCAAAACCTATGGGACGCAGCAAAGGCAGTGCTAAGAGGGAAATTTATTGCCCTAAATGCCTATATCAAAAAGCAAGAAAGGGCAAAAATTCGGGAATTAACTGTCCACTTGTAAGAACTGGAGAAACAACAGCAAACTAACCCCAAAGCAAGCAAAAGGAAAGAAATAACAAAGATTAGAGCAGAAATAAATGAAATTGAAAACAATAGAGAAAATCAATAAGTCCAGAAATTGGTTCTATGAGAAAATCAACAAGATTGATGGGCCCTTAGCAAGACTGACAAAAAGAAGAAGAGAGAGGACGCAAATAAATAAGATCAGAAATGGAAGAGGAGACATAACCACTGACCTCACAGAAATAAAGGAGGTAATAACAGGATACTATGAACAACTTTACACTAATAAATACAACAATGTAGATGAAATGGACAAGTTCCTAGAAAGGCATGAACAACCAACTTTGACTCAAGAAGAAATAGATGACCTCAACAAACCTATCACAAGTAAAGAAATTGAATCAGTCATTCAAAAGCTTCCCAAAAAGAAAAGTCCAGGAACAGACGGCTTCACATGTGAATTCTACCAAACATTCCAGATAGAATTAGTACCAACTCTGCTCAAACTCTTCAAAAAAATTGAAGTGGAGGGAAAGCTACCTAATTCATTCTATGACGCCAACATCACCCTCATACCAAAACCAGGCAAAGATATTACAAAAACAGAAAACTACAGACCAATCTCTCTAATGAATATAGATGCAAAAATCCTCAACAAAATTCTACCAAATCGAATCCAGCAACACATTAAAAGAATTATACATCATGACCAACTAGGATTCATCCCAGGTATGCAAGGATGGTTCAACATAAGAAAATCAATTAATGTAATACACCATATCAACAAATCAAAGCAGAAAAATCACATGATCATCTCAATTGATGCAGAGAAGGCATTTGACAAGATTCAACATCCTTTCCTGTTGAAAACACTTCAAAGGATAGGAATACAAGGGAACTTCCTTAAAATGAAAGAGGGAATATATGAAAAACCCACAGCTAATATCATCCTCAATGGGGAAAAATTGAAAACTTTTCCCCTAAGATCAGGAACAAGACAAGGATGTCCATTATCACCACTGTTATTCAACATCGTGTTGGAGGTTCTAGCCAGAGCAATTAAACAAGAAAAAGAAATACAAGGCATCAAAATTGGAAAGGAAGACGTAAAACTATCACTGTTTGCAGATGATATGATACTATACGTCGAAAACCCTGAAAAATCCACAGCAAAACTACTAGAGCTAATAAATGAGTACAGCAAAGTAGCAGGTTACAAGATCAATATTCAAAAATCTGTATTGTTTCTATACACTAACAATGAACAAGCTGAGGGGGAAATCAAGAAACGAATTCCATTTACAATCGCAACTAAAAGAATAAAATACCTAGGAATAAATTTAACTAAAGAGACAAAAGAGCTATACAAAGAAAACTACAAGAAACTGTTAAAAGAAATCACAGAAGACCTAAATAGACGGAAGGGCACACCGTGTTCATGGATTGGAAGACTAAATATAGTTAAGATGTCAATTCTACCTAAATTGATTTACAGATTCAACGCAATACCAATCAAAATCCCAACAACTTATTTTTCAGGAATAGAAAAACCAATAAGCAAATTTATCTGGAAGGACAGGGTGCCCCGAATTGCTAAAAGTATCTTGAGGAAAAAAAACGAAGCTGGAGGTGTCACGCTGCCAGACTTTAAGGCATATTATGAAGCCACAGTGGTCAAAACAGCATGGTACTGGCATAAAGATAGATATATCGACCAATGGAATTGAATAGAGTGCTCAGATATAGACCCTCTCATCTATGGACATTTGATCTTTGATAAGGCAGTCAAGCCAACTCACCTGGGACAGAACAGTCTCTTCAATAGATGGTGCCTAGAGAACTGGATATTCATATGCAAAAGAATGAAAGAGGACCCGTATCTCACACCCTATACAAAAGTTAATTCAAAATGCATCAAAGATCTAAACATTAGGTCTAAGACCATAAAACAGTTAGAGGAAAATGTAGGGAGATATCTTATGAAACTTACAATTGGAGGCGGTTTTATGGACCTTACACCTAAAGCAAGAGCACTGAAGAAAGAAATAAATAAATGGGAGCTCCTCAAAATTAAACACTTTTGTGCATCAAAGAACTTCATCAAGAAAGTAGAAAGACAGCCTACACAATGGGAGACAATATTTGGAAACGACATATCAGATAAAGGTCTAGTATCCAGAATTTATAAAGAGATTGTTCAACTCAACAACAATAAAAAGACAGCCAACCCAATTACAAAATGGGAAAAAGACTTGAACAGACACCTCTCAGAAGAGGAAATACAAATGGCCAAAAGGCACATGAAGAGATGCTCAGTGTCCCTGGCCATTAGAGAAATGCAAATCAAAACCACAATGAGATATCATCTCACACCCACCAGAATGGCCATTATCAACAAAACAGAAAATGACAGGTGCTGGAGAGGATGTGGAGAAAGAGGCACACTTATCCACCGTTGGTGGGAATGTCAAATGGTGCAACCACTGTGGAAGGCAGTTTGGCGGTTCCTCAAAAAGCTGAATATAGAATTGCCATACGACCCAGCAATACCATTGCTAGGTATCTACTCAGAGGACTTAAGGGCAAAGACACAAACGGACATTGGCACACCAATGTTTATAGCAACATTATTTACAATTGCAAAGAGATGGAAACAGCCAAAATGTCCATCAACAGATGAGTGGCTAAACAAACTGTGCTATATACATACGATGGAATATTATGCAGCTTTAAGACAGAATAAACTTATGAAGCATGTAATAACATGGATGGACCTAGAGAACATTATGCTGAGTGAGACTAGTCAAAAACTAAAGGACAAATACTGTTGGTCCCACTGATGTGAACCGACATTAGAGAATAAACTTGGAATATGTCATTGGTAACAGAGACCATCAGGAGATAGAAATAGGGTAAGATAATGGGTAATTGGAGCTGAAGGGATACAGACTGTGCAACAAGATTGGATACAAACACTCAAAAATGGACAACACAATACTACCTAATTGTAATGTAATTATGTTAAAACACCGAATGAAGCTGTATCTGAGGTATAGTTTTTTTTTATTATTATTTTTTATTTTTTATTTTTAAATTTTTTTAAATTTTTTTCTCTCCGTTATCGTTTTATTTCTTTTTCTGTTGTCTTTCTATTTCTTTTTCTAAATTGATGCAAATGTACTAAGAAATGATGAATATGCATCTATGTGATGATATTAAGAATTACTGATTGTATATGTAGAAAGGAATGATTTCTAAATTTGTGTTAGTTAATTTTTTTTAAATTAATTAAAAAAAACGAATTATGAATGCTATCATGTTTAATTATGGATGAGCCAGGTAAATATGAAGGGGTGGTAACTTCTTTGTATTCATCTTCATGAATATTTCACTGATCCATCAAAAGAACGAAGAGTGGAAATTAAAACAAAAATGCAAAAGAAAACAAAAAATACATAATCTAAGCAATAAACTTAAATTGATAATTGATGGGGACACATTATTTTCAGATATTTGATTTCTGCCAAGCTACCACTTCCACAACACAATGATGGGACCTTTACTAGACCCAACCTAAACTTCTTAATGCTTCTCAGATAGGTGGTTTTTGCTTATTTTCTACAGTTTATGAAACAGATGTTCATACCGAATCACAAAATTAACTATTAATAAAAGGGTAAAGCATCTTGTGTACATCCAAACAAGCTCTAAAGTTTTCAGAAACCTTCAGCATGATGAAAAGAACTGAGAAGGAGAAATTCCTTCTGAAATGATACCTCGACTTACTATCTTAATATTTTCTGCAATCATAGTCTATTAATAAAGTTACAAAAATAATTCCTCCTGTCCACAATCCATTTTGGGTTCTATATTATGTAACTACTATATATAATATTTATAAAAATATAAATAATCATATTAGCTTAATGGCAGAGTTTGTACATATATCTATAAGATTGAAATGGAAAAAAAAAAAAATGACAGAGCCTAGATTTCAACTTGCAGAGTTATAATCAATACAGAAAGTATACAGCCTAATAGAAAGAGCTTCTTTGGGAAGAAAAGGAAAGGATCTAAAGAACACATAACAGACTACTTACAAACCATTAAGTTAATGGACTATTTATATATAATGAACCACAACATATATAAAAACAGGCAAAAGTAATCTCTAATACATGTAATTTGCTTATTAAGTTGCCTAAATGTTCCTTCTATTTTAAAGACCTCAGGACCACTGAAAAACCTGAGTTAAAAAATCCACTGATTATTTGCGAAGTCCCCTTGGGGGAATTGTGAGAGAGGGGGAAAATTCAACTTCCCCAAGCGGAGCATTCTTGATATTCTTACAAGCAGTAGGGACAATCAAAGCAATAGGGTGAGCCCCCAATCTGGGGTTTCTTCATATAAAACAACGCCGCAAAGGATAGGCTAAGCCTACTTAAAATTAGGCCTTAGAGCCACCCCCAAAAGAACCTCTTGTGTTGCTCAGATTTGGCCTCTCTCTCTCAGCCAACATGACAAGCAAACTCACAGCCCTCCCCTTTTCTATGTGGGACATGACCCCCAGGGGTGTGGACCTTCCTGGCAACACGGGACAGATATCCGAGAATGAGCTGGGATTCAGCATCAAGGGACTGAGAAAACCTTCTCAACTAAAAGGGGGAAGAGCAAAATAAGACAAAATAAAGTGTCAATGGCTGAGAAATTCCAAACAGAGTCAAGAGGTTATCCTGGAGGTTATTCTTACGCATAATATAGATATCACCTTTTTAGTTAAGGTGTAATGGAGAGGCTGCAAGGAACTGCCTGAAAATGTAAAGCTGTATGCCAGTAGCCATGTTTCTTGATGATGACTGTATAATGATATAGCTTTCACAATGGGACTGAGTGACTATGAAAACCCTGTGTCTGATACTCCTTTTATCTACCTTATTGATAGGAGTAAAACATATAGATTAAAAATAAATAAAAATGGGGGAACAAATGTTCAAATAAATTTAGTAGATTAAAATACTAGTGATCAATGAAAGGGAGGAGTAAGGGGTATGGTATGTATGAATTTTTTTCTGTTTTCATTTTATTTTTTTCTGAATTGATGCAAATGTTCTAAGAAATGATCATGATGATGAGTATACAAATATGTGATGATATTGTGAGTTACTGATTATATAGTAGAATGGAACATATATAGTAGAACATACAGTAAGAATGTTTGCTTGTATGTTAGTATGTTTAATAAATAAAATAAAATTGAAAAATAATGATAAAAATCCACCTATGAGTAATCTTTGCAGGGAAGGAAAATGTGGCTTGACTTATTTCTCTTTCCTATGGTATTCTGATGAAAAGAAATGTTGCTTGAAAGGTAACAAAAGGGAAGGTAAAATTTTAGTGAAATATCAGCAACAGTCTAGAATATATAGTTGAACATTAATAAATCCCATAAAAATAAAATGATGTATATATTGAAAAATTATCTGGGAACTCCAAACCCTGCTATGCTTAAGCAGACCACTAAGGAAAATTCTAGCTTCAGAACAGTTCCCTCTGTGGTGATCTACCTTCCCTTCTTTTGACACCAGATCCCATCACCTTGGCCTCAACGTTTGTTGTTCTAGCCAGGCTAATTCCTGTCCTTCCAGGGATTTTTCTATCTGGCACCGGCTAAGAACACCCCCTTTCCTCGCCATTGGTAAATCCATTAAAATATGAATTCTAAATTATCAGTACTACAATCTGCCTTCAAACCCCATCTACAGTAGAAGAAAATGAAGCCAAGACGCCTGGAGGGAGGACAGGGGAAACAAAGAGAGGAAGAAGAAAAGGAAAGAAAAATGAAAAGGAAAGGAAAGAGGAGGGGAAAGGGGGAGGGGGGGGGGGAAGAAGAAGAGATGAAGCCTCTCACTGTATGAATTCCTGGATTTCAGTGTCAATGAACTCTGGCCTATCCTTCATTTTTCTGCTATTTGGATTTATGGAGCAAAGTATGATCCTTTTTTAACTTATACTAGTTCAAGATAGGTTTCTACACTCATGACTTAAGTGCTGACTAATACAGGGAATGACACAATGGAAAGAAAACACACTAAACCAGAAGTTGCCTCTGGTTTGTTACTGAGCTGAGTAAACTCTGGTAGGTCACTTTTCTCTTAACCCATTTTCCTCATCTATAAAAAATACTTTAAGATTGGGAGGGTATTTTAGAAATGCATCTTTCTAGTTCTTCAGAAAATATATTTGTTCTTCTTATCTTGCCTCTTATATCTTTAAAACTGGCATTCATTTTGAATGTCAGAAAGTTCATAGTAAGATTAAATCTCCCTAAACTGAAAGTAGGCATTTTCTAAGTGTACCAAACTTACATGTGTCATATTTTTATTGGTTAATAAAGAACTGGAAATCTATTGGCTAACCTCAATTTTGCTGCTTTGTTGCTAAATTCTCAGAAACCAAACAGTAGAGAGGTGGGTTCAACTGCAGTTTGTTAATACGCCAACTAACTATCTGCCTTGAAATTTTAGCCATAGGAATAAAACAAAATTTTCAGAATTTTAGAATAAATAGCACTAAGCTGGTTTCCCAGTTAATTTTTTTGAAGCAAGCAGTTAATAAAAAAATCTATAATTTATAAAGAAAATTCCTTACATGGTAATAGACTGACAAAAAGCTGCCACCTCCTCATTCTGTACTTCAGAATCCTGTAGAAGAGAACTTCTAGTTGGCAAACTAATGGTCCCGCTTGAGTCTTTCTGTAATTGAAAAAAAAAAAGTGTCCTCATTTTAAAAGTGAAAGATCCTCTAAATGATACATAGCAACACAAAATAACACAAAAATTTTCAACTGAAAATATACATAAAAATGTAAAGGTAAAATAAATCAAACAGTAACAAAGTTTAAAATTACATATTTCTATATACGTAAAAATAATGAAATAATAATGACAACTAATAAGCCTTATTTGAAGTTCGCTGGTTTTACGAACTCAAAAGTAAAACAGGCTATACTTTATTGGTCAATAAAAAATAAATACTGAAGACCTTTCCACTTGAAATCTTCCTGAAGTGAACTCTTCACAAAGTTAACAACTGCAGTAGTTAACTTTTTTTTTAAGGAAATGAAGCAATCAAACCCATTCTTCTAATACATCAGGAATTCTATGTATCAACTATATATCCAAAATTCAAAGAAAGAAGTTGGTACTTTATGTAACAGAATACACTATAGGATGGAATGGGCATTTTCTATTTTCATAAACTTACACAAATATCCTGACAGTTCCTCAAAAGTTAAATATATCTGGTCTAAATTTGTTTCCAACATTTAGGGAGATAAATTCACCACTCAAGCATAACAAAGTATAGAGCCCATTTAAAGGTATTTTGACTTATTATGTAAAAATGCTTGATTTGGTACAATTTTCAAATGTAAATTTCCTTTAAAATTAAAATGGGAGAGAAACATGGCAACATAAGACATCTCCTGGAAAAGTCTTATCTCAGAATCAACTAATAAAAGAAATCCCACTTGCTTAGAGCTCTAAGGGACAATAGAAACTGGAGAAGGAATCCACAAATGCTAAATCTAAGAAAAAAAGAACAATCTCTAAGATCAGTAGGAGATTTTCTTCCTGGACTAGTGAGACTGGACACCTCCCTGTCCCCATGTGGTCCCTCACAGCTTGGGAGCTACACATGGACAGCACGACTTGGGAGCCTCCTATCAGTACTGCAGACTATGGAGTCACTTACAGCAGCAAGCTAGAACCCCACACATATCCAAGCACAGGGACTCTAAACCCACAAAGGTTCAGGAGGGGCACAAGGCCCTGAAGAGTACCAAACACAAAAGGGCCACCAGAGAAAAAACAAAGAAAACAGGGAGGCCACTGCAGAACTGCTGGCAAGAGGTACACTTATTTAATCCAGTCTGTGTTAGCTGGACCACCTAAACGAAGAGCAGATCTTTCGGGAATGACCTCGTCTGGGTCCCCAGGATGGGATACCCTAATGGGAAAGAAACCTGAAGTAGAAAGCTTCACACAGCAAAAAAAAAGGGAGGAGAATGGGCAGGGGGGGTTGGAACATGGGACTGAGCTATTCTAGGATAGGATGGGTTCCAGAACTGGAAAGTGTAAACAGAAGTATAAACTAGGTAGGGGAGAGAATTTAATCATAGGAGCTGCAGAGAAAATTCTGCACAAAGACAGAATAGATGAGATTTCTGGAGAAGGACCAGAGGAAAGGACGCTTCTTCCTGGAGGTGAAAAAATTGCACAAAAAGTGTGTGGTAAAAATTGTACCACATACCTAGGGCAAGAAGTGGATGAAGGGCTGAGAAAACATAAATAAACACAAGTTACTCTAAAGGTCCAGAATAAGTTGGACTAAGTATCAAAAAAGAGCCTTAAAACAAGACCAATCCACAATATCCTAGACAAGAGGAAGAAACTGACCTTCAGGGTTAACACATCAAAATAATCAAGCGCCCAGACATCAGCAAAAAATTATAAGCCATTCTAAGAAACAAGAAGATATGGTTCAATCAAGAGAACAAATTAAAACACTTCAGAGGAGACACTGAATTAGGAACAATTGTTTAAAGAAGTTCAAATAAATATCGTAAATCAATTCAGGGAGATGAAAAATATGGATAAAGAAAATAGGAGTCTAAGAAAATGTATGAGTATAAAGATTTGAAAGTTTAAAAAGAAATATTACAGAAATTACGGGGATGAAAAGCACAATAACGGAGATTAAAAATAAACTAGAGGCATACAACAGTAGACTTGAACAGGCAGAAGAAAGATCAGTGAATCAGAAGACAGGACAGCTGAAATTCATACAATCAATGGAAAAGATAGGGAAAAGAATAGAAAAAAATGGGCAATGTCTCAGGGACCTGAGTGACAACATTAAGTGTACAAATATAACCACCATGGGTGTCCCAGAAAGAGAAGGGAAAGGGGGCAGAAAGAATATCTGAGGAAATAATAGCTGAAAATTTCCCAGCTCTTTTGACAGATATAAATATGCATGTCCAAGAAGGCTTATTCTTCAGAGGGAATAAACCCTAATAGTCCCGCTCCAACACACATACTAATCATAATCAGAATGTCAGATGCCAAAGATAAAGAGAGAATTCTGAAAGCAGCAAGAGAAAAGCAAATTGTCACATACAATGGATTATCAATAAGATTAAATGCCAATTTCTCATCACAAACTGTGGAGGCAAGAAAGCAGTGGTATGATATACTTAAGGTACTGAAAGAGAAAAACTTACAGCCAAAACTTCATTATCTGGCAAACCTATCCTTCAAAAATGAGGAAAGAGTTTAAAATATTCACAAATAAACAGAGTTTGTCAACAAAAGAATTACTAAAAGAAGTTCTGCAGGTTGAAAGGAAACACAGGAGAGAGTGGCTTGTAGTAGTGAGAAGAAATGACGATCTTCAGTAAATGTGACTAAAATGGTAGATGTAAAACCCAATAGTACTATATCCTCAATATACAACTGTACTTTTAATTCCTACGAGTCAGAAAACAATTGAAAAGAAAAAGGTGTATTTTCTGATAATGGACATGCAAAATATAAAAAGGTAACATGGGACAAAAATAATATAAAGAGGAGAAACAGGGATATGTGAGCAGAGAAGGTGTATGCTATTGAAACTAAATTGGTATCTTTTCAAATTAGTAGGTAATAGATGTAGATTGTATAATACAAACTTCAGAGCAACCACAAAGAAGGTATCTTAAATGTATACAGAAACAACAATGAGAATGCAATCAGTCAGATAACTCACAAAAGATCAATTATACAGAAAAGGAGGTTGCAATAAGAGAAACAAACAAAAAAATGCAACATTAAAAACTAAAGGACAAAATAGCTGAAGTAAGTATTGGCTTTACAATAATAACACCGAACATTAACGGATTTAACTTCCCAATGAAAAGACAGAGACTGGCAGAACAGATTCTAAAAAAGCATGATTCAACTGTATGCTGTTTATAAAAGACTCACCTCAGACCCAAACACACAAATAGATTGAAAGCATGTTACATGTAAATAGTAACCAAAAAAGAGCTGCGGTGACTATATTAATACTAGACAAAATGGACTTCAAGTAAAAAAATTGGTTCAAGAGACAAAGAAGGACACTATATATAAATAAAAGGGTTAATTCTCCAAGAAAAAATAACAATCATAAATATTTATGCACCTAACCCCAGTGCCCCAAAACACATGAGGCAAACACTAGCAAAACTGAAGTGAGAGATAGACATCTCAACAATGATGCTGGAGACTTCAATACACTATCATTAATAGATAGATATTAATCTATCTGGAAACAGAGAACTTGAATAATAGGATAAATGAACTAGAGCTTACTTACATACATATACAGAACACTGCACCCCCAAATAACACTGCACCCCCAAATAACAGGATATACATTCTTTTCAAGTGCACATGAATCAATCTTTCTCCAGGACAAACCACATATTGGGCTACAAGACAAGTTCCAAAAAATTAAGAAAGACTGAAATCATACAAAGCATCTTTTCTGACCACAACAGAATAAAGATGGAAATCAATTACAGGCAGAGAACTGAAAAATCCAAAAATATAACTTCCAATCAGTAGGTCAAAGAAGAAATTACAAGGGAATTCAGTAAATATCTTGAGACAAATGAAAATAAAAACACAATATATCAAAATCTATGGGATGCAACAAAGGCAGCGCTAAGAGAAATCTATGGCCTGAAATGCATATACTAAAAAAGAAGAAAGAGCTAAAATCACAGACCTAACTGCACACTTGGAGGAACTAGAAAAAGAACAACTAATCAATCCCAAACAAGCAGAAGGAAAGAAATAACAAAAACTAAAACAGAAATAAATGAAATAGAGAAGAAAAAGCAAGAGAGCATATTTACAAAACCAAAAGTTGGTTCTTTGAAAGATGAATAAAATTGACAAATCCTTAGCTAGACTGACAAAGAAAAAGAGAGAGAATATGCAAATTAATAAAATAAAAAATGAGAGGCGGACATTACTATTGATTGCACAGAAATACAAAGGATCATAAGAGGATATTATGAGCAAGTGTGCAACAACAATGTACACTGGATGAAACAGACAAATTCCTAGAAACATATGAACAACCTCCACTGACCCTAGAGGAAACAAGAGCTCAACAGAAGAATTACAAGTAGAGATTGAATAAGTCATCAAAATCCATCCAACAAAGCAAACCCAGGACCAGATGGCTTTGCAGGAAAATTCTACCAAACATTCCAAGAAGAATTAACACCAACCTTCTCAAACTCTTCCAAAAAACTGAGGAGGGTAAACTACTTATCTCATACTATGAGGCTGACATCACCTTAATATCAAAGTCAGATAAAGATACTACAAAAAAATTACAGATCAAATTCCTTTAAGAATACAGATGCAAAAATCTCAACAAAAATACTATCAAATAAAATCCAACACCACTTAAAATAATTATACACAATGATCAAGTGGGTTTGATCTCAGATATGCAAGGGTAGTTCAACATAAGAAAATCAATTAATGTAATACACTACATTAAAAAAACAAAAGGAAAAACTCATAATCATCTCAATTGGTGCAGAAGAACCATTTCACAAAATCCAGCATTGTTTCTTGACAAAAACACTTTGAGAACTACGAAAAAAAGGAAACTTACTCAACATGATAAAGGCCATATATGAAAAACCCACAGCTAACATGATACTCAATGGTGAAAGACTGGAAACTCCCTCTAAGATCCGGAACAAGACAAGGATGCCTGCTGTCACCACTAATCCCAAAGCATATACACTTCCAACATTCTGCTGGAAGTTCTAGCCAGAGCAGTTAGGTAGGGAAAAGAAATAAAAGGCATCCAAACTAGTAAGGAAGTAAAACTTGCACTATTTACAGATGATATGATCCTATATATAGAAAACCTCGAAAAATCTACAACAAAGCTACAGAGCTAATAAACGAATTCAGCAAAGTGGGGGCTGGGAGGGAAGTTGAAAAGATTGTAGTGGTTTGAAACTGTATGTACCTCAGAAAATCATGTTCTTAAAGCTAATCCATTCCTGTGGATGTAAGTAGGACGTTTTGATGAAGTTACTTGAGTTAAGGCATGGCCTGGGTGGGTCTTAATTTTTCTTACTGGAGTTCTTTATAAAAGTCAGAGAGGAAAAAAGCCATGGAAGCAAGAAGGTGAAATCAACAAAACCTGGAAGAGAAGGGTGAAACCAGCAGATGCCACCATATGCCTTGCCTTGTGGCAGAGGATAGCCAGCAGTCAATCTTCACTAAAAGAAGGTATTTTGCAGAATTTTCAGCATTTTATTATATATATTCATATTTTGCTTTAATTGTGAGAAAGTTTGTTCTAGATTACTTTAAAATGTTAATCTGTTGGGAAAGACCATATTTGAACTAATGTTACTTCCCCATTAACTGACATCAGTTCCACACTTAACCATAGTTACTTGGAGCTTTATGTACCCTAGAAAAATATGTTCTTAAAAAATATATATGTTCCATTCCTATGGGTGGAAACCCATTATAAATAGGATTTTTTATGAGGTTACTTCAGTCACGTGTGGCCTACTTCAATCAAGATGGATGTTAATCCTATTACTGGAGTCCCTTTATAAGCACAATGAAATCCAAATAGAGAGAAAGCCACAGGAAGCAAGAAGGTGAAAATCAAAACCAGGAAGAGAAAGGAGAGGCCAAGGGAATCCACCATGTGCACTGTCAAGTGACACAGGCACCAAGGACCAAGGATTACTGGTATCCAGCCCTAGAACGTCAATCTTAGAGAAAAAAGCACCACCTTGACAACACCTTGATTTGGACTTTCTCTTAGCCTCAATACCACGAGCTAATAGTTTACTATTGTTTATGTTAACCTATTTCTTGAGTGTTTGCTTGAGCAGCCTAGGAAACTAAAACACTTATCAATAACATAAGCTAATTTGTGTTATAGAAATAAGCACTGTAGCAAACTGACTACACTATTCTAAAGCATGGGATTTGTATGTCCTAACAATTCTCTTTGGTGTTATACTCCAAATTGGCAGTAATACAATTTAATATTATTTCCCAGAACTTCCCAAATAGTTATGTTCCAGTTATATTAAACCACATTCTGTCCCTATGAAACACAAATTAAGCTATTTTGCCTCTGACCCTTTCTCTTTGCCTGAAATGGCTTCTTCCAAACTGCCCTAACAACATGCATCAAGAATCTATTCATTATGCAACTATGTGATGATATTGTGAATTACTGATTATATATGTAGAATGGAATGATCAAAAGTTATGAATGTTTGCGTTTGTTTGGTGTTTTTTGGTATTTAAAAAAAATTTCTTTTAATTAATTAAAAAAAAAAAAGGAATCTATTCATTTTTAAGGCCCAACTGAATGCCACTTCATCTACAGTGCCTTTCATGGTTACTCAGCATGAAGCAATTCTACTCTCCTCCTTCTTCTAAGTACATAGTCTGAATCAAATACCCTATCATTAGATTCGATTTTATATTTGTCCTAATATATCCTTGCGGACAAGAATCAAGAAAGTTTTGTAGAACTTCATATCCAGTTAGAAGGCACTCAACCATTAGTTCAATTTGTTGAACATTTCGCTTTCTCTAGAAACCCGTTTAAATTCACTGACATAAAGCCCATAAAACCGTCATAGCTATCATAAAATATTTAAAGAATACAAGGTACCATGAACACCAGGTAGTTCCTTCAACAGTCTCTAAAAAGAGTAGCAATCAATTAATATGTGATTCTATAAAATAAGCTTCTCTGATTATTAGTTTTACTAATAATAATATCTAGTGCTTACTGAGCATTTACCAGGTATGTATCAGGCTCCATGGTAAAAAATTTATGGGTATAAATTCATTTATTTTCCACAAAGCCCTATTGGGTGGGTACTATAATTGTCCCCATTTTACAGATGTAAAAATTGAAGCACAGTGTTTCATGCCTCTGAAATGCCATCCAGTTTGAGAAAAACCCGGAAACTCTGAGACTATGTGAGCCATTGCCACAGACTGGCAAGCATAGGAAGCACCCTGGAGGCCAAAGTAACGCTGGTGGCAGGCAATACCACACCGCATATACCTGAACATCAACCCCCACCCCAATCCTGACAGCTGGTGCTCCAACCAGCCTTGCCCCGACACCCCCCAACCCAGGTATCCCCACTCCACACTCCCAGCCAGCTCACACATGCAAGCCGACCACAGCTCAACCCACCTCTCCCACATAAACACATGCTCTCACCCGGCTCCTCCTGGGACCTGCACACCCATGCCCAGACCCTTCCCCTCCCTGCTGCCAGCAGACGCCCACCTGCGTATCCGGACCATAGCCAACACCAGCACAAACAGTCGCACAACCCTGCCTCGCCCCCTAGTTCTGCACACGCCAGATCCATGCAGTTACACATGCACACCCACGTCCTGCCTGCCCCAGCACCAAAGCATTCATGCCCTGCCCTCTCAACACCTGCACCTCACAACCCTGGCACTGCGACCCGCGGCACCCCAGCCCCAGCCCCCACCACCACCACCCAGGCACTAGTGTTCATTTGGCCATACATACCCCCAGCCCACACAAGTGCACACTGTCACCCAACCCCTCAAGCCATACACACACGTACACCAGGGCTAGCCCCCCAGACCCACACATACACATACCCACGTCCTGTCTGACTGGCAACCATACATCTATGACCCAACCTCTTGGCCCCTGCATCCTACTCCCCAGCCCTGTGCATACCTACGTACACTCCCACCCCACCCCGAACCTGCACATTCGCGCCAGGGTCACACCCACCGCACAGCATGCACCCTGCCCCCCAACCCACGCCCCACAACATTCACAACCAGTGCCCTGCCCCTGCACACACGCATCCACATCCTGGTCCCACTGGACCCCATCCCCCTGTGCAAGGAGTCAACAAAGTCCCGTCCTCCCTGTGCCCTGATCTCTGTGCACTGAACTCCACACCCTGATATCACAAGCCCTACACTCCACGCGCCCACGGCATTCTGACCTCATATCAGCAAATCTGCACAGCCATTGTGCCCCACCTCTCTGTCCTCCACAGCGCACCCTGCTTCTGCACCCAAGACCTGCCCAAGCTACCCTCTGCCCCCACAGCCCTTACATCACCCCTTCACAAACCTGCACTCCACATCCCACACTCCTGGGCATAAGCGCAGTGCCCTTGAACTGTGCCCATGCCTGCATAGCAACCCGTCACTGCATTGTTCTGCCCCACTCTATGCCCTAAGTCCTACTCTATAACCATCCCACAGATACAAAACTTTTGATTACTGAAGGAAATCAACTTCCAAAGTAACCTTATCAAGATATTTACATACCTCGAAGGCAACCAAAGATCATTAAGCATATCAAGATGCAGACAGATACAGCCCAACCTAATGACCAAAGTAAAACACCAGAGGAGACACAGACTTTGGAACAGCTATTCAAAGATGTTTATATAACTCTACTAAATAAAATCAATGGTATGCCAGTTTGAAAGTATTATGTGTCCTAGAAAAATCATGTTTTAATCCTGATCCATTTTGTGGAGGCAGCCATTTCTTTTGATCTCTATTGAGCACTGCAGGTTGGAAAATGATTAGATTATTTCCACAGAGCTGTGACACACCCAATTGTGGATATTAACTTTTGATTAGAGGGCGATGTGACGTCACCCAATCCAGGTGGGTCTTGATTAGTTTACTGGAATCCTTCAGAAGAGGAAACATTTTGGAGAAAGCTTGAGAACAATGAGATAGCCATGACAATTACCAGAGCCATGACACATCAATGAGACAGGGTCCACCAGCCAGAGATCTTTGGAGATGAAAAAGGAAAATGCCCCTGGGAGAGTTTCATGAAACAAGAAGCCAGGAGAGAAAGGTAGCAGATGCCACCATGTTCACCATGTGCCTTTCCAGTTGAGAAAGTAACCCTGAACATCACTGACCTTCCTGAACAAAGGTATTTCTTCCTGATGCCTTAGATTGGACACTTTTATAGACTTGCTTTAATTGGGACATTTTCATGACCTTAGAACTGTAAACTAGCAACTTCTTAAATTCCCCCTTTTAAAAGCTGTTCCATTTTTGGTATATCACATTCTGGCAGCTGGCAAACTAGAACACACTGCAAAACACTAGGATATACATTCTTCTCTAGTGCTCATGGAACATTCCCCAGGATACATCATATGCTGGGCACAAAACAGGTGTTTATAAATTTAATAAGATTGAAATTATTCAAAGTTCTTTATCTAACCACAATGGATTGAAGCTGGAAATCAATAACCACCAGAGAACAAGAACTTTCACAAATATATGGAGACTAAATAATGCACTCTTTAAATAACCAGTGAGTCAAAGAAGAAATTGCCAGAGAAACTGGTAACTATCAGGAGATGAATGAAATCAGTAACCACCAGAATACGACATATTACAACTTATGGGATATGACAAAGGCAGTGCTGAGAGAGAAATTTATTGCCCTAAATGCCTATATTATAAAAGAAAAAACAGCAAAAAATAAGGACTTCACTACACACATGGAGGAATTAGAGAAAGAATAGCAAACTAACCACAAAGCAAATAAAAGAAAAGAAATAAAGATAAAAGCATAAAAATAAAATAAATTAATAATGCATTAAATTAATGTGAAAACAAAAGAACAACAGAAAGAATCAAAAACAAAAGATGTTATTTGAGAAAATCAATAAAATCGATGGACCACTAGCAAGGCTGACAATGAAAAAAGGAATGCACTTCCTACCCCTACCCCCAAAACAAACAAACAAATAAACAAAACAAACAAAGAAAAATTCAACAAATGGTGCTACAATAACAAGACACTCACATGGAAAGATAATGAAATGTGACCCCGCCATACAGCATTAAAAAAAAAAAGCGAAGATGCAAATAAAGAAAATCAGAAATGAGAGAGGGCTCATTACCAGACCCTAAAAAAATAAAATCGTAAGAGGATAGAATGAATTACAATATGCCAAAAATCTAGACAACTTAGATGAAATGGATAAATAACCAGAAACACACAAACAAGTACACTATCTTAAGAAGAAATAGAAGATTTCAACAAAGAAAAGCGATTCAGTCAGTCATCAAAAAACCTTCATACAAAGAAAGCCTCAGGGCCAGATGGCTTCACACACGAATTTTGTCAAACACTCCACAATACGAACTGCATAAGAATAACCTCCAGCATAACCTCTCGACTCTGAAATCTCTCAGCCACTGACACTCTGTCTCATTTCTCTCTTCCCCCTTTTGGTCGGGCAGGTTTTCTCAATCCCTTGATGCCGAGTCCCAGCTCATTCCAGAATTTCTGTTCCACGTTGTCAGGGAGGCTTACACCACTGGGAGTCATGTCCCACATCAGGGGTGGGTGGGGAGTGAGTTCGTTTGTCGTGTCAGCTGAGAGAGAGAGAGAGGCCACATCTGAGCAACAAAAGCGGTTCTCTGGGGGTGACTCTTAGGCCTAATTTTAAGTAGACTTAGCCTATCCTTTGCTGGGATAAGTTTCATGGGAGCAAAACCCAAGATTGACGGCCTGGTCTATTGATCTGATTGTCCCCACTGCTTGTGAGAATATCAAGAATTCTCCAAATGGGGAAGTTAATCTTTCCCCCTTTCTCCCCATTTCCCCAAGGGGACTCTACAAACATCTCTTTAAGAATGGGTGTTTTTTTTCTTTTTTCTTTTTATTTCTTTTTCTGAATTGATGCAAATGTTTTATGAAACTATCACAGTGATGAATATACAACTATGCGATGATATTATGAGTTACTGAATATATACCAAGAATGGAATGATCATGTGGTAAGAATGTTTGTGTTTGTATGGTGTTATGTTTAAAAAAAATTTTTTTTAATTAACAAGTTCATTTAAAAATTGGGTGGTTTAAACAAACAGGAAACTACAAATGTTGGAGAGGACGTGGGGAAATTGGGACACATCCACTGCTGGTGGGAATGTATAATGGTAGAGCGGCTATGGAAGACAGTTTGACAGTTCCTTAGGAAACTAAATATCAAGTTGCCCTATGACCCAGTAATACCACTACTTGGTATATACCCAGAAGAGCTGAAAGCAGTGACACAAACAGACATTTGCACACTGATGTTCATAGCAGCATTATTTACAATTGCCAAAAGATGGAAACAATCCAAGAGCCCATCAACAGACGAGTGGATTAACAAAATGTGGTATATATATACGATAGAGTATTATATAGCAGTAAGAGGGAATGATATCTTGAAGCACATGACAGAATGGATAAGCCTTGAGGACATAATGCTGAGTGAAATAAGCCAGACACAAGGATAGATACTGTGATTCCACTTTTATGACCACGGTAAAGATAAAATTAGAGGCTTATAATATTGAATATAGAGGATTTAGAGATACATAGAAACTAGAGATGGGTGAAAGGTTAGCTAATGAAGCTGAACTCAAAGATAAGGGAATAGAGAGAAGTGAAGGTGGTTCACTAGCGGGTCTATAAGTAATAGTACCATATTGAAGGTAAACATGATTGAAAGGGGTTGTATAGATCTATGGGTCCCACTGATTAACACTACAAATATAAATAAGTTCTTGCATGAACTACTTCAAAGGTATGATTCTTGTACAAAGAGTGTTTAAGTTCAGAGTATGGGGGAAAACTGTGTTGCATACTATGGGATATGTTTAACAGGAAAACATCAGTAGTATCATAGCAATACCAGGGGTAAATAACGGGACAAGAGTTAAGGGGAGGTTTAGTGTCCTATTTGGTGAGGGTGTGTTTATTGTACTCTTGGGAACAATGAAATTATGTAAAATTGAAAGTGTCGATGGACTGTTGACCTTGGGCATTATACATGATGGCTAACGAATGCAGGTGGCTGAAAGATGCACTGAGAAGTAGACTGGTGAATGATAGTGTATACACATGATCAAATATTGTGTTGCTACAAAAAGGAACAAAGTTGTGAGGCATGCAACATTGTGAATGACTCTGTGGGACATTTAGTGAGGCAAAATGAGCCAGAAATAAAAGAGCAATTACTGCGTGGTCTCATTTAGGAAATGCCTATAAGAAAACAGGGGTCTAGATTTAAGCTCTCATAGCAGTCACATTTTGTCGAGTGGTAATTATTATTTTTG
The DNA here is from genome assembly GCF_023851605.1 of Tamandua tetradactyla. Lineage (NCBI taxonomy): Eukaryota > Metazoa > Chordata > Mammalia > Pilosa > Myrmecophagidae > Tamandua > Tamandua tetradactyla. The sequence continues at coordinate 92,591,290 of NC_135334.1, forward strand.
AATTTTCAAAGACTGTTTTATATATGTACAACATGGTATTCAGAGACAAAAATGAAGGCAATAAGGTCAGGAGTAAGGTTATTCAGAACACAGGGGTAAGGAAGACATTCTGTATATTTTAGAACCTCACCTACTGTTTGAGACTAAAGGAAGGAAGGTTTATTCTGACCAGAACCTAAATTTTCTATAGCAGACAACCTAACTCAACCTGTCTAGATAGCTCATTTAAACAATCGAAGCACAGGGAGCTCAGAGTAAAAATGACGGCCTAGAAACTGCAAAGGATATGCTAAGCCTACTTAAAGTTAGGCCTAGAGCCACCCCGAGAGAATCTCTTTTGTTGCTCAGATGTGGCATCTCCCTCTCTCAGCTGACACAGCAAGTGAACTCACTGCCTTCCCACTCTACATGGGACATGACTCCCAGGGATAAAAACCCTCCTAGCAGCATGGAACAGAAATCCTGGGATGAGTTGGGCATTAGCACCAAGGGACTGAAAAAATCTTCTCAACCATAAGGGGTAAGAGAGAAATGAGACAAAAGAAAGTATCAGTGACTAAGAGATTTCAGAGTTGAGAGGTTATCCTCAAGGTTATTCTTAAGCACTGTATAGATATCTCCTTTTAGGTTTACGGTATATTGGAGTTGCTAGAGGGACATACCTGAAACTGTAGAGCTGTGTTCCACTAGCCATGTTTCTTAAAGATGATTGTATAATGATATAGCTTTTTTTTTTTTTTTACACACAATTCTGTTTTATTGCACGGTTCACAATATATAGCATGTGATTTACATAACCAACCTGTAAGTTGAATATTGACTACTGAGACAAAAAACACCAACTCTGTCCCACCCATAAATGAGACAAATAAGACACACAAATTTGTCACTATATATAAAGGTTGTGTTTAGTCTGTGGTGCAGTCCTGAGGGCTCATACCACTTCAAATTGTGTTACATATAGAATCCATACATATTTCTGGTGGCATCAGACATGAAGCATAAGAAGCAAAACCCAGTGTCCTGTGTTCATGAGCCATCTGTGCCACATATAAACCAAAAAGGCCACTTTTAAAGCTTTTCAGATGAAGTTATTCAATCGAATTTGCCTTTTCAAAATTATTACACTAGTTTATAGTCAAGGTAAAAGCAATTATAGAATAGCTTACTTATTTATAACATATTTTAAGTTCAGACAAAGCATTTGGCTATCGTAAATTCTGTTCAGTCTTTTGTCAAACTGAAGGAGTCTATAGGATACACAAAACCATTCTTGGTAATGTATTTGTAGTAAGATCTTCAAAGATGTAAAAGGTAAAAATGAAATAAAAAATATTACAGGAGTTAAAAAACAATAAAAATGTAAATTTTTAAATGTTGCATATTTGAGACAGCAGAAACCAAAGCATCCTTAGAATTCTCTTGTATTTAACAAAAGTGCTTTAGAACTTAGATTTCTATATCTGCATGGAGTGTAAAGAAAAAAGGAAGTACTGTAAAGTGATGAATTTTTGATAATGGATGGTGGTGATGGCAGCACAATGCTGTGAATATAATACCAGTGAATTGTACACATAAAAAAGGCTAAAACAAGAAATTTTGTGTTTCTATGTTATTACAATGAAATTAAAAAAAAAAAAAAAAGTGATGGCCAACAATAAAAAGAAGAAAAGGAAGCCCATGGAACTAAGGACCAGTGGAATTCATTCCCAAGGCCAACATCACCCCGGGCTAACTGCCATGCACTGGGCCACCCAGAATGCCTGCACATGCCCAGACACACACAGGTGTGAAGGAGGGAGTGGGGCATTATAGTGCTTTCTTCACACATTTCTGAAACTCGACTCCTTTCAAATCCTGGCTCTAATAGGCCCAGAAGATGCTACTCACATTTATTTAGTATCAAACCTTTGTATTCAGAAATCTCTAAATTTGCATCTTGGTTTGAAAATAAACTGCCATTTCCAGCACAATACTGTTAAACAGAGCTGCTATAAAGCAATTTAGTTTCTTTACTATCAGACAGATGCTTGATAATGTTTCCTAATCCTTTACAGTGGAAGATACTGCATTTAGAGGTAAAACAGCTTTTTTGGACTATATATCCATAATCTGAGTAAACTATTGAGGCCCTGATTTTATTTTGGTAGGTATATGTATTTTTTCATCATTAGAATGATGAAAAACTGGTAATAAGAAATCTAACTTCTCTATGCCATGTCAGATGCTGGAAAATAATCAATAATATAATACTTACAGAGGTGGATTTTTTAAAAAGTGATAAACCATTTTCCAGGATGTTTCACACATTTAATTATTTATCTAATTGCTGTATGAGTTGTTTTGCCTTTTTATCTGGAAAAATCCTCTAAAAAATCTGATTCCTCTGACAAATAAGTTTTGGTCTGTGTTAAGGAGTAAAATATGCCATCTGGCTATTACCAATTCCTAAAATTTAAAATAACTCTTCAAATAAATCTCATGCTTTCAAACTCTCATTATTTCAATGATATAATTGTAAACTTGGGATCCCAAAATGTCAAAACCCTAAAAGCATGTATTTCCAAGAATAACATAAAAAGACAACTAACACTATGGGGTGGAAGCTATTTTGTGTTTTTTCCCCTCTGTAACATTTAGAAACCAGAAAACAAGACAAAATAAAAACCAACAATATTGGGCTGTTATTAACAAACTTCTAAAATAAAAATTTATGGAAGTGTTTTTGTTTTAAGGAACAATCCAAGGGAATAGGATACTACTCAAGGAAAAAAACAAACACCATAGCCTCTCGGCACTCAAAGAAGCATAGCTAACCTGAGTTTGATCTATATGCAATTTATATGAAACTTCTTAACAGGATCAAATGCCTATAATAAAATTTAAGTTCCCATCTTTTGGCAATAAAATAAACAAAACCAATATAAGGATATTTAAAAAGGGTTAAAGGTCACATTCAGAATGAAATGGAAAACTTTCAAATTCAGAGAGCAAAATGGGATCTTTCTTTAGCTGCTTGATTCTATCATGTTTAAAGAGAAACAGTCAGGATAATATCTCAACAGATACTTATTTTCAAAACTAATATAAGCTATTTATCGTGAAAAGCTTATATCAAAAAAGCTGTTTTCTATGTTGTAACATGTATGTGCTCAAATTTAATGAAAACTAACCTTTGCAACTCCTCTGAAGAGCAAAGAATCAAGAAATGAAGTATCAAAAATAACCCTAAGAAGTCACAGGGCTCTGAAAGCCTTTTCTCTGCTGCTTGGCCACTTATTTTTTAGTACAGAAGGATAAGAATGTTTTGGGAAAAAGAATCATCTTGACTAGTAGGTTTCTTGTCAAAGGCTATCAGATAGACAACTATTAATCAGACCACTAGCCCAAAGCTCTTGGTAATGATAAAAAAAATAAAATAAATTAATTTTCCTCTTGAAACCTTTTGTTATCCTTGGTATTTAAAGAAACAGTTCTGCCCATAGTTTACTGTACCCTGGACTTAAGATACCAACTAGTATGTGGCCGATTATAAACCAGGCAGAACTGCATTCTTCTTAGGTCTATTTGGTTGATAAATGGCACTTAACTAATGATTCTTTCATATAACCTTTAACATGAACTCATAAGTCACACTGATTATACCCCAAGATATAAGAGAACGATGGTAATTCAGATGGGCACCTCTGAAAAGGTTTGTCAGTTTCCTATCCCGTTCTAGCCAGATTTTTTGGAAAACGTTGGGGAAAGATTGAAATTCCCCACCAATCTGAGACCGCATGCGAGTCTTTACAACATTAAGTGGAAAAAACAAGAATCCTAACATAGCACCCAAGAGCCCTCCACAGATAAAATCATTGACCAAATGAGCACTGTGAGTTGTCGCAGTGGGCAAGTACTCCTTAATGGGACCTCGAAGGCCAAAAAAAAGGACATTGCTGAATCCATTACGGAAAAGAATGGGCACCAAACCTCGATAATACTCTCCAATTCCGTGGGATTTCAGTGACCTGAAAGCCTGGTAAGTGTTTGTAAATTTGTCATGATGCTTGTGGTCTTGAAGCAATGTTTGTTTGAACTCTTTCAAATGGAGTGAAAATTGCTTCTGTTGTCCCTGCAAGTATTGCTGCCACGCTCCGAGTTACAAACTCCGGGGTGCTGACGTGCTTACGGAGAAGGCAAGTAAAATCCTCATACAGACCAAACATAAGGGCCAGTGTAGTTGTCTTCTGCATTAACGGGGGAAGGATTCCGCGATACAAGTTTTGGAATCCATCCCTCCTCAACTGAAGTATTGCATCCCGGGTTTTGATTCCATATAGCTGTTGCCGAAAGAGGACCTTCTGAATAGGAAAAGTGATTGCTATATTGTTGAAAGCTGCACAGCAGCCACACAAGTAATGCTTCATTTCACAAACATCTGTAATATGAGGTGATATATCTTGTTTTGAAGATGTTATGATTGGTGGCCTCTTTTCACGGGCTTCCGAATCCATCATGGGGCTTAAGAACTTTCTTCTTCATGAAGGACTTTTTAACCTGTTACACCATCTGGGCCTGACAGCAGCTTTTTGATATCTCTCCCAATTTCATCCATTGTTAATGTCTTTTAGTTTCTCTCTTCTGGAGACAACTGTGGTAACTGAATTTCCCATCGTAGCAGACATCGGGACCCACGCCCGGGAGCCGCCCGCCCGCAGGTAGGCGAGCGAGCGAGGCAGCTGCCGGCGCCCGCGCAGGCGCAGACCTTGACCACCCCTAGACTTTTGTCTAATGATATAGCTTTTACAATATGAATGTATGATTGTGAAAACCTTGCATCTGATGCTCCTTTTATTTACTGTATGAACAGATGAGTAAAAAATATGGATAAGAAGTGAACAAATAATAGGGGGAACAAAAGTTAAAATAAATCAAGTAGATTTAAATACTACTGGTCAATGAGAGGGAGGGGAAGGGTATGGTATGTATGAGTTTTTTCTTTTTTCTTTTTTATTTCTTTTGCTGGAGTGATCATGGTGATGACTACACAACTAGTGATGATATTGTGAGCCAATGAATGTACACCGGGTATAGAATATTTGTATGTCAAGAATGTTTGTATGTTTGTTAAGGCTTTGGAATATGGGGGGAAATGCTATTACATGCTATGGATATGTTTAACAGGAAAACATCAATAGTACCACAGCAATACCAGGGGTAAATAATGGGGGGAGGGACACGAGCTAAGGGGAGGTTTGGATTTCTATCTGGTGAAGGTGTGTTTATAGGTTATTTTTCTCTTGGGGATAATGGGATTGTCTAAAATTCAAAGTGTTAAGCAACTGTTGACTTCGGACATTTTGCATAATACTCATGGATGGAGGTGGCTGAAGGATACACTGACTGAGAAACAGTATGGCGAACGATGGTGTATAGATTCCATTGAATATTCTGCTGCCCAAAAAAGAATGAAGTTGTGAGGCATGCAGCATTATGAATGAACCTGTGGAACACTTTCTGAGGCAAAATAAGCCAGAAACAAAACAGCAAATATTATATGGTCTCATTTACAAAATACTTATAAGAAAACAGGGGCCTAGAGTAAACTAATATAGCAGTCACATTTATTGTGAAGAGGTAATTGTTATTTCTGGATTTTAAAAAAATATTATTATTATTATTTTAATTCTGGATTTTGAGAGGCTGTATTATATATGTATAACCTGGTATTTAGAGATAAGAATGAAGATGATCATAACAGAATTAAGGAAATTCAGAATTCAGGAGTAAGGAAGATATTTGCTGTATTTTAGAACTTTACCTACTCTATGAGACCAAAGGAAGAAAGGTTTATTTTGTCCAGAACCTAAATTTTCTGTAGCACATAATATAACTCAACCTATCTGGATAGATCATTTAAACAATCCAAATACAGGGAGCCCAGAAGAAGAATGAGGATATATAATCCTGAATAGCTTAATGTAATGTCTGGGCAAATCACAGAGTATATTAAGCAGATAATCAAGAAGTATTGACAAAATCCCTTGTGGGATGGGAAATAAATGAAACTATTAAACTTTACCATTGGGGAAACCCCTGCTACTGTGTCAAATATTAGGGACACCCAAATCAAGGGCCAGGCCCTTAATCTTGAGGCTTGCTCTTGTAAAGCTTAAGTAAGTAGTGGAGAATTTAGCCTACTATAGGTATACTTAAGAGTTACTTCTTTTGTTGCTCAGATGTGGCCCCTCTCTCTCTAAGCCCAACTCTGCAAGTGAAATCATTATCTTCCCCACTACGTGGGACTTGATACCCAGGGGTGAAAATCTCCCTGGCAAATTGGGATATAACTCCCAGGGATGAGCCTGGCCTTGGCACTATGTGACCAAGAATGCCATCCTGACCAAAAGGAGGAATATAAGTGTAATAAATAAGGCAGTATGGTTAAGTGAGCTCAAATAGAGTTGAGAGGTTACTCTGGTGGGTATTCTTACTCTAGCTTCAGTTAGACATTGCTACCTTTCATAGTCTGCCAAATCCCAACCAAAATCATTCCTGCCAACCTTAAAGAACACCTAGTGTTTTATCTCAGATTCTACGGAAGTCCCAGGCACTAAGATTAGTTTCCAGAAACCTACAACCTCCAGATAGGTTCCTAGCCAGATAAATCCTAAAATGCAGAGGGGCCAGCCTGCCCAGAACGTCAACTAGTTCTATCCCCCTACCCCATATTATCGATAGCCCCTTCCAACATGAAAAAGTTAGAATGGGCATAGCCCAAATACCCCTAAAGAGTAGGAGAAAGATCAAAGGAGAAGGAGGAGTTATAAGAGAGAAGGCAGGATTTAACAAATGAGTATGATTGCTGAATCATTATATTCATATTTCTTTTAGTCTCCAGTGTCTTAGAGCAGCTAGAAGGAAAAATCTAAAATTGTGGCACTGTAACCCATATCAAACTCTGAAATCTGTTCTACAACTAATTGCTGCACTGTGCTTTGAAATTCATTGATTTTTTGTATATATGTTATTTTTTACAAAAAAGAAAAAAAGTTGATTGTGATGATAAATGCATAACTATATGATAATCTACTCTGGATGATTCCATGGCATGTGAATATATAATACATATCAAGAAAACTGCACAAGTTGAGGCACAAAGAAGTTAATTAACTCAGACAAGGTTACGTAGCTAATATAGACACAGAAAGATTTTGAACCTAGGCAGTCTGGCCTCAGAGTCTCATGCTTATCCACTATATTTTCTCTCTAAAAAAAGTCTCAGAAGTTGCAGAAAAAGTTTAAACAGAGTCAAGAGGCTACTCTGGAGGTTGCTCTTATGAAAGCTTCAATTAGACATTGCTACCTATGATAACTTGCCAAACCCCAACCAGGACCATTAAAGCCAATCCTAAAGAACACTTAGGGCAATATATAAGATTCCACAAGGAATTCCACTAGAGTAACTTTCTAGAAACCTCCAGATGGGTCCCTGGATCAGATAAGTCCTGAAACCTAGAGGGTCTAGCCTCTCTAGAACATCAGATAGTTCCATTTCCCTACCCCATATTAATGACAGACCCTTTCAACATGAAAAAGTTAGAATGGCCATAGACCAAACACCCCTAAAGAGAGGGATAGAAAGATCAAAGGTGAGAGGGTGGCGTTACACAGAGAAAATAGGATTTAATAAATGAATATGATTGTTGAATCATTAAATTGATATCTCCAGTGTCTTAGAGCAGCTAGAAGTAAAAACCCAAAATTGTGGAATTGTAACCCATGCCAAATTCTGAAATGTGTTCTACATCTAATTGTGGTGCTGCTGTGCTTTGAAATTTATTGCTTTTTTGTATATATGTTATTTTCATTGAAAAAAAAAGTTTATTGTGTTGATAAAAAAATATTTATTCCTTCTAGCCTCCTATATTCTGGAACAGCAAGGAGGAAAAAATCTGAGAGGATCATATGCTAGCCCATAACAAACTCTGGGATCTGTCCTGTAATTACTTTTTGAAGAATGTTTTGAAAACTATTGCTTTTTTTGTTATTTGCTTTGTATATATGTTTAAACGTTTGAAAAAAAGTCTCTGAAAACAAAAACAAAAATACAACAACAAAAACAATATTGTCACCTTTGTGGGAGCAATTCTGTAGAAAATCTTGGAAAGGAGTATTTTTGTTTGACCAACACTCTGTTCTTTCGGTTTTGCTTATTCTTAAAAGCAGATTTTGAATGCCCTTAATGGAATTTTTAGATCTTTTTCTTTTTTAATCTAGAAAGTTATATTTTTTAGTCTCTTTCACAAATTAGATTTTTTCTTTCTAGTAGTTTATGACTTTCAATTGACAGTAAGAGAAAGAAACTATAAGTATCTAGACATTAATCAAGACAATACCAAATATTGAAATGTTTTAATGTTTGAGATAAGGCTACTAAAAATTTCACCTTACACGTTACTAATGTATTGTTGTTTGTTCATTTACTTTTCTCTACTCTTTCTGTAATAAAAAGTATTTATCAAAAAAATGTTTTACACCTATTGCCTCAACCAATGCCTCTCAAACTCCACATAAGCAACCCATGCACCAAATCATTTTTTTTTCCAATTTTACACAGGATTTTTCTATGTGGCACTTGAGGCTTTCTATTTTGTATTACAGTTACACACACAAACATGTTGTCTCTCCCTTCTAGATCAAATTCCCTAAAGGTAGAATCTGAGAACGACTCATATTTGCAATCCTTACATTTGTATAACCTCAAACAATTGTTTATGAATGAATGAAACATGACAATGAGAAAAAAATTTCTGATGCTATTATCCTATACATGGAAAAAAGAAAGAAGAGGTTTGTAGGGGAAGATACTGAATTCTCTAGTAAATGTGCAGTGTTTGGAAATCCATATAGATGTTTACATTGTCATCTATTCTAAAAGCTCTAAAATTAGAGGTAGAGGCATAGGGCAAACAGAGAAGTTTCAAGGAAAGAATCTCATCAATTACTTAAAATGAAGCAAAAGTGCTAAACAGTGAATATGGTCACCAGAGTGGCAATCAGTATTAACTCTACCAGAAACAACTTTCTACAACGTGGTGGGAATAAGAAAGGATGCCTAGAGAAATTAGAAAGGCAGTAAGTATAATTTACCCTTTAAAAAATAATAGTAGAAAAGACTTTGGGGAGAAAGGAACAAGAAAAGAGGTGAAAGAATTAAGTTTTAGAAAAGGGGAATAATATCTCTTTCCTCCAAGCTATGAAGAAGAGGGAAACCTGAGGTGGATAGGGAATCCTGTGTGTGTGAGAGAGGGAAGTATATGGGAAATCTGTATTTTCGGCATGATTTTTTTCCGTAAACCTACAGCTTATCTAATAAATTTTATTTTATTTTTAAAAAAGCCTAACAATGCCCAGGCCCAAAGAAAACACAATAAAAAGACAGAAAGGTAATCTACTAGTGAAGACCACGTAGGGATTTAGGGGTTTAAGGAGAGTGGTGAAGATTTCAAAGAATTCACACAAAAATTATCAATAAATATTCTGTAAAGCAGTTATAAGAATATGAAAAGGTTTATGCCTACACAAGTTGAAAGTTTATACTATATTATCCAGAAATCAAATAGAACTCAACACCAAGATTTCAATAAATGTATTTCAAGCATTATTATTCAGAACAAAGTTGGCTACTTCTTTATTCAGATAATTTTTTTATTCAATAAAAAACTTAAGTCAGCTATTCAAATAGTATATTATGCTCAGACAGACAATGAAAATCATGTTTATTTGACTTTCCCTTTTCTCTGAAATTAATAATGGACACTCTGCCAATGGAAACATAAATGTTTATATTAATATAATTAATTTATTTTCAGAAAGAGTTAATATTCACAACTTTGCAAAACTACTTCAATGAAAATAATGAAATAATTTGACTCATTACTAAAATCTCAGAAATTTGCTCAAAGTAGCCAAATACATAGTTATCAGCTAGACTATAATTTAAATTTAAATTGCCAGAAGACAGTTTTGAATACTATTCCTTTTCCTGGATTTGGTCACAAAAATTTAAACTGAAGTATGCAGATTATTATTACAAAGCAAGACACTTGCAGGACACAGGAAGTAAGCTTGCTGAATGAGAAGAAAAATACCCTTCTGATTTGAGTTTTTACCACTAAGCACAAAACTTTGACAAGAAATGAACACTAAAGTACGTACAGCAATTACTTAAAAAACTGGCAATCTTATTTATCAACAAAAAATAAAAACCTGAGGGAAACGTTTTTAAATACCCAGGGAAGAATGGTGTGTGAAAAATTGTTCATGACAAGTATAGTGCCACACGCTTCCAAAGTCAGTGTCTTACTAGTATTCTGCTTACTTTCCCCTTTGACCTACAATAAACCAAACTATCTTCTTGTATACAAATGATTAAATCTTAGTATTAGTAAAGGTGCTCTTCTTTGAATACAAAATTTTTTTTTGCAGCATTCCTAACAGTACACACCAAACCTCTGAAAGAATGCCTCCAGTAATTTAGTGTTTACAACCAGAGAGGGACCATTACTAAATGGCCATTTATAAGCTTCTTCATCAATATTTGGCCATGATACTTGCCTCCTTGAGTTTTCTTCCCCATTGGTCTTTGTTCTGCTTTTTGAGATAATGCTTTTAAAATTAAGTTTCTCAATTGAATAAAGAGAGACTTTCTCAATTCATTGAAAAAAATACATAAACAAATACGATTTGTTTGATTTTAAGCTTTTCCATAAAATGTATTTTAACTTTCAGCACCTGATACTGCTTGGCTCTATTACAATCTAGTTCAAAGTACCATATAATAAAGCAAAAAGTAATATACTGATATATTTAGTATATTTTTAAAAATTTAGTATGTCCATATTTCATCAAATTTTATAAGAACATCATGACTTTCAGGCATTATACTCCAGACCCATGTCAAGAATACAAAACTAAAAAACTAACTCTACTTCCTCTTTTATATAGCAACTTTTCAAACTTTAAATCTCAGAAATCATCTAGTCTAACCACTTTACTTCAAAGATGAAGAAATTCAAATCCAGAGAGTGACTTAGCTCCAGTTAATATTCTCTTTTCCAGGCAAAATATCTCCAATCCTTTCACCTGTTCATTAAATGACAATCCTTCCAGTCTGAACATCATAGTCTTCTTTTTTCAAGACACACTAGTTTACCAGTGGCTCTTCTTAGAAAGTGGTTCTCAAACATAATTATTAAATGGGATTTAAATAGTGCAGAATATAATGGAGTGATTAACAATCATATACCTCCTCAGACACGCTGCAGCTAGACTCCTTTAAGATATGGAAGGTAGCCTAAATCACCTCAGTTGAGACCGTGTGCCATTAATAAAGTCATTGATGTATATATATGCTAGTAATTTAGCTTAATTCTTTGAATGATCAGCTGACCAGGTCACATTATTTTTGTTTACCTAACTCTGATTCATGTTTCATAACCTATCTGCTTACTCTTTCAATCTGCCCCCCATATCTTTATTTAATTTTGTTTTTTTCTTAATTTTTGTTGTGTGTGTGTGTGTACATAATTCTTTTTGTCCTCCTATTCTTTAAGTAAAGTCTAAGAATATGTTTCAACTGCTAAAACTGATCTTTCTCAGAAGACTGGTTGGTTGATTTTCAAAATCTGAGCAACTAGCAGCTCTGTGCAACTCCAGTATGACCTTATTACCCTGATTTTGCTAGGAGAACTTCCTAGCTTCAGGAAACTACCTAACCTCAATATTTCTGTAAGAAACTTTAAGAACCCCCACCCACCACCCATGTAAAGACAATATCAAGATGGTAGTAATATGGGAATGTATAACACAGTAAACTGTGGTAGACAATGACTGCGAGTAACACTACAAATAATAAATAAGTTCTTTCATGAACCAGAACAAATGCACAACACTTTTACAAGGAGTTAATAGAGTGGTATACGACAAAAATGTATCTTTTGCAAACTACAGACTATAGTTAACAGTAATATCTTAATATTCTTTCATCAAGAGTAACAAATATACCACACCAATAGTAGGGGTCAAGAATAGGGGTTTTAAAAAAAAAGAATAGGGGTTTTAAAGGGGTATAGAATGTCTTGGGTTTTCTTTTATGTTTTTACTTTTCTTTTTGGAGTAATGAAAATGTTCTAAAACTGACTGTGATGATTAAAAAAAATGCACAGCTATGTGATGATAATGCAAGATATTGATTACATACTTGGGATGGATTTGTATGTATGAATATATCTCAAAATTGTATAAAAAACAGACTAGCAACTTTGTAAGTAGGCTTTGTCAATTTTTTTCTGGCTAAGGATGTAAAAATCATTTTTGTAGTGCAATCAATGTAAGCTAGGGTCTACTATGATCAGTAACATTGTAATATGCTTCCACTGAATGTAACAAAGGCATTATGCCAAAACTGAATGTCAGCAGGTGGGGGATTAGGTATGGATTCTGTGTGGAAGAAAAGGAAATGTCTTCAGATAGAGTATGACGGTGAAGGCATGTCTATACAATTAGACTGGATTGTATGATGTGTGAATAAAACTGTTTAAAAATGAACAGAGAGAAACAAGTGTTAGAGAAAGAGAGATGTACCTATTTGCTATTGGTAGGGAAATGAGCCTCTTGGAGGGCAGGTGGTTCCACAGGAGACTAGGGGTTGGTTGCCATATGATTCTGAAACTCCGCTGCTGAGTGTACACCTTGAGGAACTGAGTGTGGGGATACGAATAGACATTTGTACACTGGTGTTTCTGGTGGCAATGTTCATGATCCACAACGAAAAGAGGTGGTCCAAGGGTATAACAACTGAGGAATGGAAGTGGGAACTATGGTGTGAGGCATGCAACTAGGCGAATGAATCTTAAGAGCTGTATGTTGAATGAATTATAAGGAACAAAAAGACAAATATTATCATGCCTCAATCGTATGGACTAACTATAGTATAAAAATTTGGTGAACTAAAGTTGAGAGCATGGATTATCAAGTTGGGAGCCTACAGTAAAGGGTCCTAAATTGTAAACTCTTACAGCAGTCACACATAGTCAGGAGGTGTAACTGTTCATTCTAAACTCTGAGATATTGAGCTGTGTGTATATATAACATGGTCTTACCCAGAAACTTCAGGTATTCATGTGACACTTGAGACTCAGAGTTAGAGCTCTGAAGCTATGAAAGTTAACAGTACCCCATACAGGAACAGTTTAAAAAGTTAGAAAAGTGATCTGACATCGAGTAGAAACATGAATGAAGCTGATCTGGATAGCACTAAGGCATATCAGAAGCTGGGTAAAGGATGATACTGCCAATGCTTTAAAACATCAACTTCTGCATAAGACTAAAGGGAGAGATGCTTATTTGGTGCAAAATTTATATTTTGGGGAGTACATTTGCTAATTTAACTTGTATGGTCAGCTTAGTTAACACCATAAGTACATGGAATCTTGAGTATCAATCATGAGATTCTGATGGTTTGTCCAGGTTAGTGATATCCTAATAAACTCCAGAGTGATCTGGACAGTGAATAAAGAAGTATTTGCAAAGTCCCCTTGGGGGATGGGGGGAAAAGGGGCAATATTCAACTTCCCCTTTTGGAGAATTACTGATATTCTAGCAAGCAGTGGGGACAAACAAATCAATAGGTCAAGCCCTCAATCTTGGGGGTTGCCCCTATGAAACTTATTCCTGCAAAGGATAGGCTAAGCCTACTGAAAATTAGTCCTAAGAGTTACTCCAGAGAACCTCTTTTGTTGCTCAGATGTGACTGTTATCTCTGAGCCAACATGGCAAGTGAACTCAGTGCCCTTCCCCTCTACATGGGACATGACTCCCAGGGCTGTAACCCCCCTGGCAATGTTGGACAGAAATCCTGGGATGAGCTGGCACCTGGCATTAAGGGATTGAGAAAACCTTCTTGACCAAAAGGGGAAGAGAGAAATGAGACAAAATAAAATGTCAGTGGCTAAGATTTCAACAGTTAAGATGTTATCCTGGAGGTTATTCTTATGCATTATACAGATATCTGCTATTGAGTTTATGGTGTATTAGAGCGGTTGGAGGGAAGTACCTCAGACTGTAGAGCTGTGTTCCTGTAGCCTTATTTCTTGAAGATCATTGCATAATGATACAGCTTTTACAATGTGACTGTGTAACTGTGAAAATGTTGTATCTGATGCTCCTTTTAGCTATATGGACAGATGAGTAAAAAAAATGGATGAAAAATAAATAATAGGGGAACAAAGGTTAAAATAAATTGGGTAGATGGAAATACTAGTGGTCAATGAGAGGGAGGGGTGGGGGTATGGTATGTATGAGTTTTCTCGTTTTTATTTTTTATTTTTTTCGCTGGAATGATGCAAAAGTTCAAAAAAATGATCATGGTGATGAATATACAACTATGCGATGATATTGTGAGCAACTGAATGCATACCATGCATGGAATGTTTGTATGTTAAGAATATATGTTGACTTCCGGAGAAGATGGCGGCTTAGTAAGACACGCGGGTCTTAGTTCCTCCTCCAGAACAGCTACTAAAGAAATAGAAACGGTACAGAACAGCTCCCGGAGCCATGACAGAGACCAAAAAGACAGCGTACCCCATTCTGGAAAGGCTGAACAGGCAGGGAGAATCCGCTGCGGTGAGATACCCAAGGGGCGCGCGCTTCTCCAGGCCGGGGCGGCTGGCGGCCGGAGTCCCTCCCTCCCTCCCTCCCAGGCCGGCTGGGAGAACTGGACAGGCGGTCCCCTCAAGGTGCGGCGGCCAGCGCCCCACCCACACGCGGCCACCCGGGCCGGCTGGGAGAATTGGATAGGAGGTCCCCCAAGCCATGGAGGCCGGAAACCGGGGTCCTTTCCACACACGTGGCTTTGCGGTCCAGCTGGGAACATTGGACCGGCACTCCCCCAAGCTGTGGCGGCTGGTGCCCCACTCCACGCTTGGCTTCCCGGGCCGGCTGGGAGATTTGGACCGACACTCCCCCAAGTCGCGGAGGCCGGCGCCCCTCCCCCCCACGCAGACTCCCGGGTCGGCTGGGAGATTTGAATAAGAACTCCCTCAAGCCGCTTCAGGTGGCGACCCTCCCCCACAGCGAGAGTTTTCCAAAGTTAAAGGAGCCACAGCATCTTTTACTGGTAGGACGCGCAGACAGACGAGTGCTACAAGCGACACATACTGGGCAGGATAAGAAAAACAGAGCCCAGAGATTTCACAGGAAAATCTTTCAACCTGCTGGGTCCCACACCCAGGGAAATCTGATTAAATGTCCAGACACCAGCAGAAAATAACGGATCACGCTAGGAAAATTGAAGATATGGCCCAGTCAAAGGAACAAACGAATAGTTCAAATGAGATACAGGAGCTGAGACAACTAATTCTGAATATACGAACAGAAATGGAAAACCTCTTCAAAAACCAAATCAATAAATTGAGGGAGGACATGAAGAAGACACGGGCTGAACAAAAAGAAGAAACAGAAAGTCTGAAAAAACAAATCACAGAACTTATGGGATTGAAGGACAAAGTAGAAAAGACGGAAAAAACAATGGATACCTACAATGGTAGATTTAAAGAGACAGAAGCTAGAATTAGTGAACTGGAGGATGGAACATCTGAATTCCAAAAAGAAACAGAAACTATAGGGAAAAGAATGGAAAAATTTGACCAGGGGATCAGGGGACTGAATAGGTCAAAGAGACAGAGAGGATCTTGAAAGCAGCAAGAGAAAAACAATCCATCACATACGAGGGAAACCCAATAAGACTATGTGTAGATTTCTCAGCAGAAACCATGGAGGCAAGAAGACAGTGGGATGATATATTCAAATTACTAAAAGAGAAAAACTGCCAACCAAGACTTCTATATCCAGCAAAATGGTCCTTCAAAAATGAGGGAGAAATTAAAACATTTTCAGACAAAAAGTCACTGAGAGAATTTATGACCAAGAGACCAGCTCTGCAAGAAATACTAAAGGGAGCACTAGAGTCAGATATGAAAAGACAGAAGAGAGAGGTATGGAGAAGAGTGTAGAAAGAAGGAAAATCAGATATGACATCTAAAATACAAAAGGCAAAATGGTAGAGGAAAATACTATCCCAACAGTAATAACACTAAATGTTAATGGATTGAACTCCCCAATCAAAGGAAAGGGACTGGCAGAATGGATTAAAACACAGGATCCTTCTATATGCTGTCTACAGGAAACACACCTTAGACCCAAAGATAAACATAGGTTGAAAGTGAAAGGTTGGGAAAAGATATTTCATGCAAATAACAACCAGAAAAGAGCAGGAGTAGCTATACCAATATCCAACAAATTAGACTTCAAATGTAAAACAGTTAAAAGAGACAAAGAAGGACACTATCTACTAATAAAAGGAACAATTAAACAAGAAGACATAACAATCATAAATATTTACGCACCGAACCAGAATGCCCCAAAATACGTGAGGCAAACACTGAAAAGGGAAATAGACACATATACCATAATAGTTGGAGACTTCAATTCCCCACTCTCATCAATGGACAGAACATCGAGACAGAGGATCAATAAAGAAATAGAGAATTTGAATATGACAATAAATGAGCTAGACTTAACAGACATTTATAGGACATTACACCCCACAACAACAGGCTACACCTTTTTCTCAAGTGCTCATGGATCATTCTCAAAGATAGACCTTATGCTGGGTCACAAAGCAAGTCTTAACAAAATTAAAAAGATTGAAATCATACACAACACTTTCTTGGATCATAAAAGAATGAAGTTGGAAATCAATAATAGGCGGAGTGCCAGAAAATTCACAAATACGTGGAGGCTCAACAACACACTCTTAAACAACAAGTGGGTCAAGGAAGAAATGGCAAGAGAATTAGTAAATATCTCGAGGCAAATGAAAACGAAAACACAACATATCAAAACCTATGGGACGCAGTAAAGGCAGTGCTAAGAGGGAAATTTGTTGCCCTAAATGCCTATATCAGAAAAGAAGAAAAGGCAAAAATTCAGGAATTAACCGTCCACTTGGAAGAACTGGAGAAAGAACAGCAAACTAACCCCAAAGCAAGCAAAAGGAAAGAAATAACAAAGATTAGAGCAGAAATAAATGAAATTGAAAACAATAGAGAAAATCAATAAGACCAGAAGTTGGTTCTGTGAGAAAATCAATAAGATTGATGGGCCTTAGCAAGATTGACAAAGAGAAGAAGAGAGAAGATGCATATAAATAAGATCAGAAATGGGAGAGGAGACATAACCACTGACCTCACAGAAATAAAGGAGGTAATAACAGGATACTATGAACAACTTTACGCTAATAAATACAACAATTTAGATGAAATGGACGGGTTCCTGGAAAGGCATGAACAACCAACTTTGACTCAAGAAGAAATAGATGACCTCAACAAACCAATCACAAGTAAAGAAACTGAATCAGTCATTCAAAAGCTTCCTAAAAAGAAAAGTCCAGGACCAGACCGCTTCACATGTGAATTCTACCAAACATTCCAGAAAGAATTAGTACCAACTCTCCTCAAACTCTTCAAAAAAATCGAAGTGGAGGGAAAGCTACCTAATTCATTCTATGAAGCCAACATCACCCTCAAACCAAAACCAGGCAAAGATATTACAAAAAAAGAAAACTACAGACCAATCTCTCTAATGAATATAGATGCAAAAATCCTCAACAAAACTCTAGCAAATCGAATCCAACAACACATTAAAAGAATTATACATCATGACCAAGTAGGATTCATCCCAGGTATGCAAGGATGGTTCAACATAAGAAAATCAATTAATGTAATACACCATATCAACAAATCAAAGCAGAAAAATCACATGATCATCTCAATTGATGCAGAGAAGGCATTTGACAAGATTCAACATCCTTTCCTGTTGAAAACACTTCAAAAGATAGGAATACAAGGGAACTTCCTTAAAATAATAGAGGGAATATATGAAAAACCCACAGCTAATATCATCCTCAATGGGGAAAAATTGAAAACTTTCCCCCTAAGATCAGGAACAAGACAAGGATGTCCATTATCACCACTATTACTCAACATCGTGTTGGAGGTTCTAGCCAGAGCAATTAGACAAGAAAAAGAAATAAAAGGCATCAAAATTGGAAAGGAAGAAGTAAAACTATCACTGTTTGCAGACGATATGATACTATACGTCGAAAACCCGGAAAAATCCACAACAAAACTACTAGAGCTAATAAATGAGTACAGCAAAGTAGCAGGTTACAAGATCAACATTCAAAAATCTGTAGTATTTCTATACACCATCAATGAACATGCTGAGGGGGAAATCAAGAAACGAATTCCATTTACAATTGCAACTAAAAGAATAAAATACCTAGGAATAAATTTAACTAAAGAGACAAAAAACCTATATAAAGAAAACTACAAAAAACTGCTAAAAGAAATCACAGAAGACCTAAATAGATGGAAGGGCATACCGTGTTCATGGATTGGAAGACTAAATATAGTTAAGATGTCAATCCTACCTAAATTGATTTACAGATTCAATGCAATACCAACCAAAATCCCAACAACTTATTTTTCAGAAATAGAAAAATCAATAAGCAAATTTATCTGGAAGGGCAGGGTGCTCCGAATTGCTAAAAGTGTCTTGAGGAAAAAAAACGAAGCTGGAGGTCTCACGCTGCCGGACTTTAAGGCATATTATGAAGCCACAGTGGTCAAAACAGCATGGTACTGGCATAAAGATAGATATATCGACCAATGGAATTGAATAGAGTGCTCAGATATAGACCCTCTCATCTATGGACATTTGATCTTTGATAAGGCAGTCAAGCCAACTCACCTGGGACAGTACAGTCTCTTCAATAAATGGTGCCTAGAGAACTGGATATCCATATGCAAAAGAATGAAAGAGGACCCGTATCTCACACCCTATACAAAAGTTAACTCAAAATGGATCAAAGATCTAAACATTAGGTCTAAGATCATAAAACAGTTAGAGGAAAATATAGGGAGATATCTTATGAAACTTACAATTGGAGGCGGTTTTATGGACCTTACACCTAAAGCAAGAGCACTAAAGAAAGAAATAAATAAATGGGAGCTCCTCAAAATTAAACACTTTTGTGCATCAAAGAACTTCATCAAGAAAGTAGAAAGACAGCCTACACAATGGGAGACAATATTTGGAAACGACATATCAGATAAAGGTCTAGTATCCAGAATTTATAAAGAGATTGTTTAACTAAACAACAAAAAGACAGCCAACCCAATTGCAAAATGGGAAAAAGACTTGAACAGACACCTCTCAGAAGAGGAAATACAAATGGCCAAAAGGCACATGAAGAGATGCTCAATGTCCCTGGCCATTAGAGAAATGCAAATCAAAACCACATGAGATATCATCTCACATCCACCAGAATGGCCATTATCAACAAAACAGAAAATGACAAGTGCTGGAGAGGATGTGGAGAAAGAGGCACACTTATCCACTGTTGGTGGGAATGTCAAATGGTGCAACCACTGTGGAAGGCAGTTTGCGGTTCCTCAAAAAACTGAATATAGAATTGCCATACGACCCAGCAATACCATTGCTAGGTATCTACTCAAAGGACTTAAGGGCAAAGACACAAACGGACATTGGCACACCAATGTTTATAGCAGCGTTATTTACAATTGCAAAGAGATGGGAACAGCCAAAATGTCCATCAGCAGACGAGTGGCTAAACAAACTGTGGTATATACATATGATGGAATATTATGCAGCTTTAAGACAGAATAAACTTATGAAGCATGTAATAACATGGGTCGACCTAGAGAACATTATGCTGAGTGAGTCTAGCCAAAAACTAAAGGACAAATACTGTATGGTCTCACTGATGTGAACCAACATTCGAGAATAAACTTGGAATACGTCATTGGTAACAGAGACCAGCAGGAGTTAGAAACAGGGTAAGATAATGGGTAATTGGAGCTGAAGGGATACAGACTGTGCAACAGGACTAGATACAAAAACTCAAAAATGGACAGCACAATACTACCTAATTGTAATGTAATTTTGTTAAAACACTGAATGAAGCTGCATCTGAGCTATAGTTTTTTGTTTGTTTGTTTGCGTTTTTTTATATATATATTTTTTTTATTATTATTATTTTTATTTTTTTCTCTATATTATCATTCTATATCTTTTTCTGTTATTTTGCTAGTTCTTTTCCTAAATCGATGCAAATGTAGTAAGAAATGATGATCATACATCTATGTGATGATATTAAGAAATACTGATTGCATATGTAGAATGGAATTTCTAAATGTGTTAAATTTTTTAATGAATTAAAATAAATAAATAAATAAATAAATAATGGGGGAACATATGTTAAAAATAAATTTAGTTTGAAGTGCTAGTGGTAAATGAAAGCGAGGGGTAAGGGGTATGGCTAGTATAATCTTTTTTTTTTCTGTTATCGATTTATTTCTTTTTCTGTTGTCTTTTTTATTTTTTTCTAAATCAATGCAAATGTTCTAGAAATGATGAATATGCAACTATGTGATGATATTAAGAACTACTGATTGTATATGTAGAATGGAATGATATCTTAATGTTTTGTCTGTTAATTTTTTTTAATTAATAAAAAAATTTTTAAAAAAAGAATATATGTTTGTAAGTTGTTCTATCAATAAAAAATTTTTTAAATCATTTTTGTTGTGTAATATTTTGCTCATATCAATCCTGTGAAAATGCAAAGCACTAATCTTAATACTCTCCTCCCAAATATCTTCTGCTTCTTTAGCTACAACTTATCACCACTTCATTACTCTGTTTTAACTCAAGTTATCCTGGGTAGATATTCTTGAACTCAGATGCCAACTTACTTCACCCTCAAACCATGTTCCTGGTTGTGTGTGTGTGTTTGTGTGTAAAAAAGATGGTACTATGACAAATATTAAGAACAAGCAGGAAAAGATGTAAGCAATGATACAATGAAAGGGTGTACATGGGTATCACACCTCTGCTTCAACCAAAGGAAAGGTTGGAGAACACATGAGATGAACTAGAAGTTATCAGTCTAAACGAAAGAATGCAGCTGGAAAACGAAGTGGTGTTTTGTAGCAAAAACCTTACATGCTAAAGATTGTTCCCAGGGTACTCTGCCTATTTTAAAATTTTGCTATTTTTCTTGTCACCTTCCCAACTTCACAGGCTCTTAAAACATGAAGAGGGCGGGCCGCGGTGGCTCAGCGGGCAAAGTGCTTGCCTGCTATGCCGGAGGACCTCGGTTCGATTCCCGGCCCCAGCCCATGTAACAAAAACGGAGAAACAGAATACAATAAAACAAGAAAATGTTAAAAAAAAAAAAAAAAAAAAAAAAACATGAAGAAAGTCTAAAGTCAGATAGAAAAGAGATCCCAAATATCAGTCCAAGGAGTAACAGGTTGGCCGCATAGGAATCACTTAGAGAACTTTTTGAAACAAAACAAACAAACAATAGTTATCCTTTCCCCAAAATTTCACTCTTATCCCCACCTTGTACTCCTACTCTCACTGCCTCCCAACACAAAATCTGAACTAAGTAGGCCTAAACTCTCCAAGACACAGCTAAGTTTGAGAAACTGACTATTTTGACCTATGTTTCAGTGTCTCTGTGATAGGAACTTATTACTTCCAAACCAGCACATTGTATCCTCTCTTTGGACAGTTTTTTTTTTTTAAAGGAGGGCTTTTGAGTCAGATGAATTTGAATACCAGCTTTGCTACCTACAAATAGTTCTTGCAAATAGTTCTGTGGTCCTCTCCTTAACTTCTAATTTTTTATTATGGAAATTTTCAAACACACACAAAAGTAGACAAACTACGGAGTTTCGGGAAGATGATCGAATAGGATAGGTTGAGTTCACCCCTGCTCAAATGGACAGCTAGAGAAGTAACAGGAAGGCAACTGGGACAGCAACTCCAGTATCTAAGTGACCACAGTTGCAAAAGCTGAAGAACTGAGACACAGAGAACGAGAGACCACCCAACTACTGCAAAGGGCCTAATGTGCCCCTTTCCAAACCGAGGCCCAGAGCCCTGAGGAGTGCACAGACAGGCAGACCGGGACAAGGAAGTAAGTAACGCCAGGTACTTTAAATGCACTACCATCATGCTTGCTACCCCATGACTCCTTCCACACCCCATGCAGCTGAACCCGATCACTTCCCCACCACCACACTGCAAGTGCCCTCACCCCAATCTGCCCCCCCACACCTACACTGCACACACATCTGCCCCAACTCGACCCACTTCTCCCACGCAAGTACACAGTCTTGCCCCGCCCAACCCAAGACCCTCACACCTGTGCCCAGCCCCTCCACGTCCACCTCCCCCTCGCTGCCTCTGCAGGCGCTTGCTGCGCATCCAGACTGTACATGCTCACCTTGATACCTGGGCCATGTCTGCACTCAGCTCATACAGTCAATCCACCCCCACGCCACCCACCCCCGAGCTCTGCACACACATACATCAGTGTCAACCTCCGCCCCAGATCTGCGTACACAAATACCCCTGCTCTAGGAAAGTGCTGGCTTGTGCATCCAGGCCATGCCTGACCTCAGCCCTCACAGGCACAACCCCAGCCTGCTGTCCCTGAGCTCTGGGCACATACACACCAGGGCCTAGTCCCCAGAGCCATGCACACGTACAGCCACATTATCATTTATTTTCAGCACCTGCAATAATGACATTCCTTTGTTCTTCCTCATGCAAAAACATTTTTAAAATTTGTACATTTCACTATTATTATACACTCTAGGCATTCCTAGATTATACCATCTCGATCTTTACCATCTATCTTTCCTTCTGATTTTATTTGTCCCCAGCCCTCCTCCCTCTATCATTCTCACATGCAGCTTCATTCACTGTTTTAACAAAATTACATTACACTTAGGTAGTATTGTGCTGTCCATTTTTGAGTTTTTGTATCTAGTCCTGTTGCACAGTCTATATCCCTTCAGCTCCAATTACCCACTATCTTACCCTATTTCTATCTCCTGATGGTCTCTGTTACCAACGACATATTCCAAGTTTATTCACTAATGTCAGTTCATATCAGTGAGACCATACAATACTTGTCCTTTAGTTTTTGGCTAGTCTCACTCAGCATAATGTTCTCAAGGTCCATGCCTGTTGTTACATACTTCATTGGCTTATTCTGTCTTAGAGCTGCATAATATTCCATTGTATGTATACACCACAGTTTGTTTAGCCACTCATCTGTTGATGGACATTTTGGCTGCTTCCATCTCCTTGCAATTGTAAATAATGCTGCTATAAACATTGGTGTGCAAATGTCCGTTTGTGTCTTTGCCCTTAAGTCCTCTGAGCAGATACCTAGCAATGGGTCATATGGCAATTCTATATTCATCTTTTTGAGGAACCGCCAAACTGCCTTCCACAGTGGTTGCACCATTTGACATTCCCACCAACAGTGGATAAGTGTGCCTCTTTCTCCGCATCCTCTCCAGCACTTGTCATTTTCTGTTTTGTTGATAATGGCCATTCTGGTGGATGTGAGATGATATCTCATTGTGGTTTTGATTTGTATTCCTCTAATGGCCAGGGACATTGAGCATGTCTTCATGTGCCTTTTGGCTATTTGTATTTCCTCTTCTGAGAAGTGTCTGTTCAAGTCTTTTTCCCATTTTGTAATTGGGTTGGCTGTCTTTTTGTTGTTGAGTTGGACAATCTCTTTATAAATTCTGGATACTAGACCTTTATCTGATGTCGTTTCCAAATATTGTCTCCCATTGTGTAGGCTGTCTTTCTACTTTCTTGATGAAGTTCTTTGATGCACAAAAGTGTTTAATTTTGAGGAGCTCCCATTTATTTATTTCTTTCTTCAGTGCTCTTGCTTTAGGTGTAAGGTCCATAAAACCGCCTCCAATTATAAGATTCATAAGATATCTCCCTACATTTTCCTCTATCTGTTTTATGGTCTTAGACCTAATGTTTAGATCTTTGATCCATTTTGAGTTAACTTTTGTATAGGGTGTGAGATACGGGTCCTCTTTCATTCTTTTGCATATGGATATCCAATTCTCTAGGCACCATCTATTGAAGAGACTGTTCTGTCCCAGGTGAGTTGGCTTGACTGCCTTATCAAAGATCAAATGTCCATAGATGAGAGGGTCTATATCTGAGTGCTGTATTCGATTCCATTGGTCAGAATCTATCTATCTTTATGCCAGTACCATGCTGTTTTGACCACTGCGGCTTCATAATATGCCTTAAAGTCCGGCAGCGTGAGACCTCCAGCTTCGTTTTTTTTCCGCAAGATACTTTTAGGAATTCAGGACACCCTGCCCTTCCAGATAAATTTGCTTACTGGTTTTTCTATTTCTGAAAAGTAGGTTGTTGGGATTTTGATTGGTACTGCGTTGAATCTGTAAATCAATTTAGGTAGAATTGACATCTTAACTATATTTAGTATTCCAATCCATGAATATGGTAGGCCCTTCCATCTATTTAGGTCTTCTGTGATTTCTTTTAACAGTTTTTTGTAGTTTTCTTTGTATAGGTCTTTTGTCTCTTTAATTAAATTTATTCCTAAGTATTTTATTCTTTTAGTTGCAATTGTAAATGGAATTCGTTTCTTGATTTTCCCGCTCAGCTTGTTCATTACTAGCGTATAGAAACACTACAGATTTTTGAATATTGATCTTGTAACCTGCCACTTTGCTGTACTCGTTTATTAGCTCTAGTAGTTTTGCTGTGGATTTTTCAGGGTTTTCGACGTATAGTATCATATCATCTGCAAACAGTGATAGTTTTACTTCTTCCTTTCCAATTTTGATGTCTTGTATTTCTTTTTCTTGCCTAATTGCTCTGGCTAGAACTTCCAACACAATGTTGAATAACAGTGGTGACAGTGGACATCCTTGTCTTGCTCCTGATCTTAGCAGGAAAGTTTTCAATTTTTCCCCATTGAGGATGATATTAGCTGTGGGTTTTTCATATATTCCCTTTATCAGTTTAAGGAAGTTCCCTTGTATTCCTATCTTTTGAAGTGTTTTCAACAGGAAAGGATGTTGAATCTTGTCAAATGCCTTCTCTGCATCAATTGAGATGATCATGTGATTTTTCTGCTTTGATTTGTTGATATGGTGTATTACATTAATTGATTTTCTTATGTTGAACCATCCTTGCATACCTGGGATGAATCCTACTTGGTCATGATGTATAATTCTTTTAATGTGTTGCTGGATTCGATTTGCTAGAATTTTGTTGAGGATTTTTGAATCTATATTCACTAGAGAGAATGGTCTGTAGTTTTCTTTTTTTGTAATATCTTTGCCTGGTTTTGGTTTGAGGGTGATGTTGGCGTCATAGAATGAATTAGGTAGCTTTCCCTCCACTTCAATTTTTTTGAAGAGTTTGAGCAGGGTTGGTACTAATTCTTTCTGGAATGTTTGGTAGAATTCATATGTGAAGCCATCTGGTCCTGGACTTTTCTTTTTGGGAAGCTTTTGAATGACTGATTCAATTTCTTTACTTGTGATAGGTTTGTTGAGGTCATCTATTTCTTCTTGAGTCAAAGTTGGTTGTTCATGCCTTTCTAGGAACTTGTCCATTTCATCTACATTGTTGTATTTATTAGCATAAAGTTGTTCATAGTATCCTGTTATTAACTCCTTTATTTCTGTGAGGTCAGTGGCTATGTCTCCTCTTCCATTTCTGGTCTTATTTATTTGTGTCCTCTCTCTTCTTCTTTTTTTCAATCTTGCTAAGGGCCCATCAATCTTGTTGATTTTCTCATAGAACCAACTTCTGGTCTTATTGATTTTCTCTATTGTTTTCATGTTCTCAATTTCATTTATTTCTGCTCTAATCTTTGTTATTTCTTTCCTTTTGCTTGCTTTGGGGTTAGTTTGCTGTTCTTTCTCCAGTACTTCCAAGTGGACAGTTAATTCCCAAATTTTTGCCCTTTCTTCTTTTCAGATATAGGCATTTAGGGCAATAAATTTCCCTCTTAGCACTGCCTTTGCTGCATCCCATAGGTTTTGATACATTGTGTTTTCATTTTCATTTGCTTCGAGATATTTACTGATTTCTCTTGTAATTTCTTCCTTGATCCACTGGTTGTTTAAGAATGTGTTGTTGAGCCTCCATGTATTTGTGAATTTTCTGGGACTCTGCCTATTATTGATTTCCAACTTCATTCCTTTATGATCTGAGAAAGTGTTGTGTATGATTTCAATCTTTTTAAATTTGTTGAGACTTGCTTTGTGACCCAGCATATGGTCTATCTTTGAGAACAATCCATGAGCACTTGAGAAAAAGGTGTATCCTGCTGTTGTGGGGTGTAATGTTCTATAAATGTCTGTTAAGTCTAGCTCATTTATTGTCACATTCAAATTCTCTATTTCTTTATTGATCCTCTGTCTCGATGTTCTGTCCATTGATGAGAGTGGGGAATTGAAGTCTCCAACTATTATGGTATATGTGTCTATTTCCCTTTTCAGTGTTTGCCTCACGTATTTTGGGGCATTCTGGTTTGGTGCATAAATATTTATGACTGTTATTTCTTCTTGTTGAATTGTTCCTTTTATTAATAGATAGTATCCTCCTTCTTTGTCTCTTTTAACTGTTTTACATTTGAAGTCTAATTTGTTGGATATTAGTATAGCTACTCCTGCTCTTTTCTGGTTGTTATTTGCATGAAATATCTTTTCCCAACCTTTCACTTTCAACCTATGTTTATCTTTGGGTCTAAAATGTGTTTCCTGTAGATAGCATATAGAAGGATCCTGTGTTTTAATCCATTCTGCCAGTCTATGTCTTTTGACGGGGCGTTCAGTTCATTAACATTTAGTGTTATTACTGTTTGGGTAGTACTTTCCTCTACCATTTTGCCTTTTGTATTTTAGATGTCATATCTGATTTTCCTTCTTTCTACACTCTTCTCCACACCTCTCTCTTCTGTCTTTTCGTATCTGTCTCTAGTGCTCCCTTTAGTATTTCTTGCAGAGCTGGTCGCTTGGTCACAAATTCTCTCAGTGACTTTTTGTCTGAAAATGTTTTAATTTCTCCCTCATTTTTGAAGGACAATTTTGGTGGATATAGAAGTCTTGGTTGGCAGTTTATCTCTTTTAGCAATTTAAATATATCATCCCAGTCTTCTCGCCTCCATGGTTTCTGCTGAGAAATCTACACATAGTCTTATTGGGTTTCCCTTGTATGTGATGGATTGCTTTTCTTTTGCTGCTTTCAAGATCCTCTCTTTCTCTTTGACCTCTGACATTCTGACTAGTAAGTGTCTTGGAGAACGTCTATTTGGATCTATTCTCTTTGGGGTGTGCTGCACTTCTTGGATCTGTAATTTTAGGTCTTTCATAAGAGTTGGGAAATTTTCAGTGATAATTTCTTCCATTAGTTTTTCTCCTCCTTTTCGCTTCTCTTCTCCTTCCGGGACACCCACAACACGTATATTTGTGCACTTCATATTATCATTCAATTCCCTGAGTCCCTGCCCATATTTTTCCATTCTTTTCCCTGTAGTTTCTGTTTCTTTTTGGATTTCAGATATTCCATCCTCCAGTTCACTAATCCTAACCTGTCTCTTGAAATCTACCATTGTAGGTTTCCATTGTTTTTTTCATCCCTTTACTGCACCTTTCATTCCCATAGGTTCTGTGGTTTGTTTTTTCAGAGTTTCTATTTCTTCTTTTTGTTCATTCCTTGCGTTCTTCATGTCCTCCCTCAATTTACTGATTTGGTTTTTGATGAGGTTTTCCATGTCTGTTCATATATTCTGAATTAGTTGTTTCAGCTCCTGTATCTCATTTGAACTACTGGTTTGTTCCTTTGACTGGGCCATTATCTTCAATTTTCCTGGTGTGATTTGTTATTTTTTGCTGGCGTCTAGATATTTAATTACCTTAATTAGTTTATTCTGGAGATTGCTTTCACTTATCTTACCTAGGGTTTTCTTGCTAGATGAGTTTGTTGTCTATCTGTTCTTTGACCTTCAGTTCAGCTTTTTCTGGGCCTCTAGCTTAAGTTTTGTTTAACAGAGGGTAACTTTTCAGTTCTTGTTTTCTTGTTTCTTGTCCTGCTTGTAAGGTGCTTTTCCCTTCCCCACCCTTAGGAGGGTCTACGTAGGTATTACAGACTCCAGCCGGGTTTTCCCGGACTAAACTGGCCTCCTATCAGGGGGAAGGAATCACCTGCGTCAGTTTTCCCTGGGCGTTGAGACTCAGCAGGTTGAAAGACTTCCCTGTGAAGTCTCTGGGCTCTGTTTTTCTTATCCTGCCCAGCATGTGGCGCTTGTCTGTCTGCTGGTCCCACTAGGAAAAGATGTGGTGGCTCCTTTAACTTTGGAAGACTCTCCCTGCTGTGGGTGTGGTGGGGACAGAGGTTGTAGGCTGGTTTTAATTACTTCAAATTGCCAAATCCTGAGGTCTGAATTCCTTGAGAGAGGGATTCCACCTAAGTTGGGCTCCACCCCTCCCCTGGGGAAGGCACACATGGGAGATAGCCCTGAAAACAGTCTGTTTCTGCCTATTCCTGGGGCAGATGCAGCCCGAGTATTCCCACTGCTGAATCCAGAGGCAGCCAAACCTCCGTAGAAACAGCCACAAAAACCTGTTTCGTCCCCTTTCCTCTTTTTCAGTTAGCCCAATAAGCGACCTCCGCCTTGACTAGTTTCGCCTGAGCTGGGGGCCTGTTTTGAGTAGTCAGAATTTGTTTATTAATGCCACAATTGGTGTTTGGTTGGACTCAGTTCCTGTTACTGTTAGAGTCTCTTTCCTTTCCTTCCGGGAAGCCGCCTGTGGGGGAGGGGAGCCGGCCGCCAGCTGCCAGCCGCTGCAGCTTGGGGAACTCATGGTTTCGGAGACTCGCAGCCGGTCCAGCTGGTCCAGACTGGGGTATGCTGTGTGTCCGGTCACTATCATGGCTCCAGGAGCTGTTCTGTACTGTTTCTGGTTATTTAGTAGTTGTTCTGGAGGATGAACTTAGAGACGATTAATGGTTCTCCATGCTCCAGGCCACCTTTCAAAGTAAAACCCCAGGGAGCTCCTCCCTGCAGGAATGCTTCCTGATAAATGTCAGCACAACTGATTTTGAACACACAAAAGAGCAAATGGCAAAACAGATGGAAGAATTTGAATTGGATCTCAGGGAAATGATGGACAAAACAAAGCAAACAAAGATGAGAATCATCAGTGCCCCAGGAGAAAAGAAGATTAAAGGTCTAGGAAGATTAGTTGAGTAGATAATGGGGGAAATTTCCCAATCCTTATAAAGGACATAAATATATAAATCAAAAAGACCCACAAACTCCAAATAGAATAAATCCAAACAGACCTACCCCAAAGCACATATTATTCACTTTGTCAAATGTTGAAGAGAAGCAGAAAATCCTTAAGGTGGCAAGAGAAAAACAATCTACTACATACAAGGGAAACCAGATAAGACTAAGTTCAGACTACTCAACTGGCACTAAAGGCAAAGGTATGATATATTTAAGATCCTGACAGAGAAAGACTTCCAGTCAAGAATTCTGTATCTAGCCAAACTGTCCTTCAAAAATGAGGGAGATAAAGAGTAGAATAGAAAGATCAAAGGTGATAGTGGAGTTATACATAGAAGGCAGGGTTTAACGAATGAATATGACTACTGAATTGATATTTCTTCTAGTCTCTAATATCTTAGGGGCAGCTAAAAATAAAAACCTAAAATTGTGGAATTGTAACCCATACCAAACTCTGAAATCTGTTCTACAACTAATTGTTGTGCTGTGCTTTGAAATGTATTGCTTTTTTGTATATATGCTATTTTCCACAAAAAAAGAAAAAAAAAGTTGACTGTGATGATAAAAAAAACATTTAGTCCTTTTAGCCTCCTATATTCTGGAGCAGCTAGAAGGAAAAATCTGAGATGATGGTATGGTAGCCCATGACAAACTCTGGGATCTATCTGTAACCACTTGTTAAGAGTGCTTTGAAAACTATTGCTATTTTCTTTCTTTGCTTTGTATATATGTTACATTATACAATAAATAATAATAATGTTATATATATAAAAAATGGCTGCATTTAGTCCTGGGTCAGGAAATGTATAAAATGAGCCTTGAACATCTTGTTGTGATAAAAGACAAGTAAACAGCAAAAGGCTTGCCATAGCAATTGGCAGCAGCAGCGGCAGCAATATCCCTGAGCAGGAGGACTCTGTACTGACCTGGTGGGGCATAGAGCAGAGTGAAGATTCTGACATTTGCGATGATATAGCATTGATAAAAGCCTGCGATAAATCTCTGGCTTCATTTAAATATGTTCTAAAGAATGGTGACATTTTTGACACTTCAGACAAACCAACAGGTACACGTAGCAAAAAAAAGAATAAAAAACAAAAATAAATGACAACTCCATTGAAACAGTAGAAAGCTGGTGACAAATGTTCTGCCATTTGGACAGAAGACTACTACATTTACTCAGCTACAATTGCTTCAGTTGATTTTAAGAGAGATACCTGCATTGTGGTTTACACTAGGTATGGAAATACAGAGGAACAACATATGTCTGATTTAATTTTTCTAACTTTTGAAGGAGTTAATAATGTAGAACAGAATGCTGAGGTGAATAATGTAGAACAGAATGCTGAGAGTCAACTTTCAACAGATGAAAATGAGAACACCTCCAAGTGTCCTGGAAATAAGCCAGACAACATAAAGTCAAAAGCTATTCCACAAAACTCTTTTCTGCCTCCACCCCCACACCCCCAAACCAGCATCAGGAAAGCCAGGCCTAAAATTCAATGATGCACAGCCTCTCCAGAACTTCAACTAGGTCCATCCCCCATTCCACATTATCGACATAGCCCAAATATCCCTAAAGAGTGGGAAAAAGATCAAAGGTGATGGTGGAGTTATACAGAGAAGGTAGGGTTTACCAAATAAGCATGACTGCTGAATCATTATATTGATATTTATTTTAGTTTCCAGTGTCTTAGAGCAGCTAGAAGCAAAAACCTAAAATTGTAGAACTGTAACCCATACTAAACTCTGAAATCTGTTCTACAACTAATTGTTGCAATGTGCTTTGAAATTTATTGCTTTTTTTATAGTTACTTTTCACACGTAAAAAAAAATTAATTATGATGGTAAATTCACAGCTATATGATGATATTGTGAACCACTGATTGTACACTTTGGATGAATATATGGTATGTGAATATATAATAAATATTAATACAAAAAAATTCAATGGCAGGCGGTGCAATGGTGGCTCAGTGGCAGAATTCTCGTCTGCCATGCCAGAGACCTGGGTTCAATTCCTGGTGCCTGTTCATTGAAAAAAAAAAAAAAAATTTCAGTGGCCCACCACTCCCATCACCATTCCCTTCCTATCATGCTGGCTGCCTCCATTTACTTCTGGACCACCAATAATTCCTTTTAGACCTTCCATATGTCAGATTCTCTTGATGACACTGATGTTTTGGGAAGCACATTAATCTCTTGGTAACTGAGTGGCTATAATACCAGCTTCTACCTGGATTTCAAACCAAATCAAAAAGAAGGAAGATGTTCACATTTCTATTTGGAGTAAGTCTGTCTTCACTCTACAAGTGAACCTCACTTTTGCACGTATTTTGTACTTTGCAGGAAACATGTTTAAAATTGAAATGTTAATGTAATAACAATATTAAAAACATTTTGGTGACAAAATTATTAGATAAAAGGTTTATCCCCAATCTCACTAGAGTTTCCTCATGATGCTGAAGTTATCACCTTACCACATACTTGCTAACTGATTGTGTGGAGAAATATATCTTTATAATAAAGAGATTCTTAGAATCAATGATGAAACTCTGCGTCGCTTTTAGTCAGGCAACCAGATGAGCTTTCTTTTTTTTTTTTACTGCATTATCTCATACATTACTTCATTTGATCCTCACAACAGCCCTGTGAGGTAGGTAGGATTACGTATTTCTGTTATGCTCATTTCACAGATAGACAAACTATGGCTCAGTGAGGGGAATGACTTGCATAAAGTCACATGGCACATTAATGGCTTCATAGGTCCTCTACTTTTTCTAAAGCCAAGCTGCTTGAATTAGGAAGCACCGAAAAGATGGAGAAAGAGAAGCTTTAGGGAAAGAAAAAAGGTCAGTGGCAATTTACAAGGTTTCTCCTCCTAACTGTGTTTCTGCTCTCTGGTCTAAACTGGGTTCTCCTGAGGGGTGTCTCCGAGTACTTTCAGCCTGGTGGCCTGGGTCAGCTATCAGGGAGACTCTGGGGTCCCACTAAACCAGAAAAAAGGCTTTTATTGACTAAGGGACTAGCCTTGTCAAAGGTTCTGTGTACACCCTCCCTACTCCCAGGGTGTACTCAGGGGAAGCCCCTTCTCTGGCCCATCTCCAGTATCTCCTGTGTCACCAGGCTTCCCTGGCTTTGTCTTAGGGCCCCTGCCCAGTGGGGAAGTTGGTCACTTCTAAGGCCATGCTTGCTCCAGGGATGAATCATATTGTACAGTTTTGAGGCCTGCATTGCTAAGCACCACTGAGAAGTGGTGGCTTGGAATTTCTTGTTTTAGATCTCACCCCAAGGAGGCCCATGGGACAGTTATGACCACAATCAGTACCACAGGGGAAGGCCACCCCATTCAGAGCACTGTCTTAGGGGCTAGAAACTTACTCCAAGAACACTGCTTTTGTTTAGGCCACCCTAGACTCCTTGCTGCACACTGCTCTCTGACACCCTGGTCTCCTCCCTCTGGATCTCCTCAGCAGCAACAAATCTTCACCCTCCAACAGAAAATAGTCAAAAGGTATGTGGAGCTATGGCTGGCAAGGAAGGTGGGTGAAATGGGGGTCACAAATGAGGCAAAGACAAAACAAAATGGATTGATTTATAGGGGATGGAAGGGAGCTAACTTGGTTCTGAAGATAGATCAAAGGGGAATCCTAATTCTGAGTAATAATATTTTCAGAATTAGTGTTCGCCTCTTTAGGTAACTATTTTGAGGAAGATGATACAGATTTGGGTGTGAAGGAAGGTCTAGAACCAAGACCAGCAAATGGATGTGGCAGGAGGACTATTTTGGCCTAACATAAGGAAGAACTTTCTGATAGCCAGCATGGGGCTTATGAGTGGATTGGGAGTGGGGGAGGAATAAGTGACCTTTGAATTATTTTCCAACCCTGAGATTCCATAATATATTTGTTTAAAATGACCTATTTCAATCATACTTCAAACTCTGGGGAAAAGGATTATTAGTCAGTTAACAGGCCAGACTGTGAAGCGCCTTTGTCACATTGGCTCCATATACTTTCAAATCTTTGCAAGGACAGCAGCCCATTTCTGAAGCCAAAATGCCTAGATTTGGCCTGATCAAGAGGGACATCCCCATCTTCTGAACACTGTCTCCTGCTCAGTACTAACAGGTCATGCCACAGCTCAAATCTCTCTACTAGTGTGGCCATACACATAGCTCTGATAACACACTGCATTTTCAAGCTATTCCCTGGGCAAACACTTCTGAAGTCCTGGATGCATCCTAGGGATGGAGGAGCAGGTGTGGTGATGGGACTCTCTGGGTACTTTGTGTCCTTAGAAATTGAAGTGAGCCCCTTGTTCTCAATCCAGGGGCCCCTTTTATAGATGGGTAAGTGAGGCACCAGCTAGTGGTACAGAGAGAAATGGAGTCAATGGTCACTGCTGTTCTTTTGACTCAGCCAGAAAGTCCTCCTGTGTCCTCCCTTTGTATACGTCAGTGGACTCTTGTCATAATAACCTGTCCAACTCCAGCTCAAAACGGCAAGAAAAAAAGGTGCTTCTGTTCAGAAGACATGTGGATTCCAAAAGGTAGACTACATCATGGGGGAAGTCAAGTCCTGCTACGTGATTAATACATATTAGTGTAGCACTGCCTCCACCACTGGTGAGACACTTCAAGATCTTGGCTGATATGGAGCTTCCTAGGACCCCACTCTTCTAGTGGTGCTGGGTCCTTTTACCTGTATCTTATTAATCGGATAATCTTATTATTCATAAAATCCAGAGCATGTGAGTGAGAAGAATCAATGCAGAAGCCATCACTCAGAGCAATTTTCAGCACCTCCTCCACGAAGACCTGGAAGCTGTTGATCTGCTTGTTGGCAGGCACCACCCAGAGCCTCTTGAGGTTCTGCTTGGTGTACTCCTCCTGTGGTAGGCCCTCCACATTGGCCACCCAGTCCAGAGTCAGGTGATTGGGATCCTGCAAGTGGCTGGTAATGGAGGAGAGGTTACCATTAGAGCAGTAGAAGAACTTGGAGCCAAGAAGTTTGAGGAAGACGCCAGAGGTGCTGAAGATGTTGGCATTTAAGACCTCCATGCTGGAGGAGGAAAGGCTGTATAT
The DNA here is from genome assembly GCF_023851605.1 of Tamandua tetradactyla. Taxonomy (NCBI): domain Eukaryota; kingdom Metazoa; phylum Chordata; class Mammalia; order Pilosa; family Myrmecophagidae; genus Tamandua; species Tamandua tetradactyla. Next base: position 92,625,681 of record NC_135334.1, read on the forward strand.
CTGAGGGGCCTCGCCCACAGTAAAGTGGACCATCTACACATGCTGGTTAAGTGTGATGTTGAGCATAGCATTCTTCTCTGCCTTGGAGAGATCCACCTCCTTTTCCTCTAAGGCCTCAATCAGGAGCTGCACCTGGTAGAAGTCGGCCTCCCTGCGGAGCAGCCCCATTTCCTGGAAGTCCTCAGGCAAGTCCAGGTGGGAGGTTCGCAGGAAATTGAGGATGTAGCGGAACACTTTGCCGTCATGGTCAATGAAGCAGTTTCCCTGGCTGTCTCTCTTTGTGGGCATTTTCCCACTGAACATGGCACCCAGCATGGAGTCAGGAAAGCTGCTCAGCGTTGCCAGAGAGGTTGTATAGAGTTTGCCCCCAACGTTCAGTGTGATGGGGTCAGACATGACAAGATGATGGAGTGCTGGGAATTCTTCAAATATAAAATTTATAAAGGTGTCTCACGTGACCAGAGGAACGCAGAGTCCAAAATCTGCAGGGTAGGCTGTGAAGCTGGTGATTCCGATGGAGGGTCTGGACGAAATCCACAGGAGAGGCTCACCAGCCGAAACAGGAAGCCAGATGAGCTTTCTGATGTGTGAAGCAATACTAAGACTAGAGTATTACCTACAAAGTGCTCTGATTAAAAAAGGTTAACCAGAATTTAAACAAGCATTTAGATCTAAGTTCCCAATTCCTAGAAATATAGGGGAGAGAGGAAAATGTTAAATGACACCACAAAAGAAACAACGAGACAGCCAGAATATGGAGTGCTGTAGAAAATAATTGGCCTTATTTATTAAAAAAAATTAATGTCATGAAAGAAAAAGGGTGGCAGAGTAGGTAATTATTTTAGATCAAAAGAGACTTAAAAGACAAAGATGCACATAGCTAAATGCAATGTGGCATCCTAGATAGGACTCAGATTTGAAAAACTATCTATAAAAGATGGGGGACACTGAGGAAATCTGAATATTGACTGGATTTTAAATGAGATTAGATAAATATTGCCAATTTTATGAACTGTGATGAGTATTATAGTCTATAAGAAAATGTCTTTTAAAAAACTGCATGCTGAAATATTTAGGAGTGAAATACTAAAATGTCTCCAATGGCTTAGCAAAATGCAGATGTGTGTTTTCATGAAGCATATATGGCAAAATGTTAATTGCTAAATCTAAGTGGTATGTATATGGCTGCTCCTTGTACTGTTTTTTTTTCTATTTTCTGCATGTTTGAAAAATACAAAATAAAAATGTCCACTATTAAAAAAAAAATGAGGGAGAGTAAAATTTTCACAAATGCTGAAAGAATCTGTCAACAAGAAACCGGCCCTACAACAAATACTAAAGGGAGTTCCACCAGCTGAAAAAAAAGGATGGTGAGGAAGGGCTGGAGGAGGGCATGGAATTCAACTACCAGTAAGCATAACTTAAAGGATAAAAAAAGAAAGAGGGAAAAGAATATATAGATCTGACGAATAAAATCCAAAGGATAAGATGGTGGATTCAAGAAACACCTTTACAGTAATAACTTTGAATGTTAACTGACTAAACTAACCAATTAAAAGATACAGTTGGTGGTGCAAGGGTATCAGTGGTAGAATTCTTGCCTGCCATGTGGCAGACCTGGGTTCAATTCGCAGCCCATGCACTTCCCAGTGCAAACAAACAAGGAAACAAACAAACAAAAATTCAACAAATGTTGCTGCAATAACAGGATACTCACATGGGAAAAGAATGAAATGTGACCCATCATGCCGCGTACAAAAAACAAAAAAGAAGCTGACTGGCAGAACGGATTAAGAAATATGATTCAACTATATGCTGCTTACAAGAGACGCATCTTAGACACAAGGATACAAATAGACTGAAAGTGAAAGGATGGAAAAAAGATATTCCACAAAAGCTGTAACCAAAAAAAAGCAGGATAGCTGTACTAATAGCAGACAAAATAGACTTTAAATGTAAAGACATCATAAGAGACAAAGTAGGACACTACATATTAATAAAAGGGACAATTCACCAAGAAGAAATAAGAAACATAAATGTTTATGTTCCCAATGAAGGAGATCCAAAGTACATAAGACAAACATTGGCAAAGCAGAAGGGAGCAATAGACGTTTCAATCGTGATAGTGGGAGACTTCAATATACCACTGTCCTTTATAGATAGAACACCCAGACAAAGTACCAATAAAGAAATAGAGAATTTGAACAATTTGATAAATGAATTAGACTTAAAAGATATATATAAGTTGTTACACCCCAAAACACCAGGATATTCATTCTTCTCTAGTGTTTATGGAACATTCTATAGGCCAGATCATATGCTAGGGCACAGAACAGGTCTTCATAAATTTAAAAACATTGAAATTACTCAAAGTACTTTCTCTGATCACAATGGAATGAAGCTAGAAATCAATAACCACCAAAGAATAAGAACTTTCACAAATATATGGAGATTAAATAATACACTCTTAAACAACCAGTGGGTCAAAGAAGAAATTGATAGAGAAATGAGTAGCTACCTGGAGATAAATGAAAATAAGAAAACAACATATCAGACATTTTGGGATGTGGAAAAAGCTGTGCTGAGGAAAATTTATTGCCACACATGCCTAGATTTAAAAAAGACCAAAAATCGAGGACTCACCTGGAGGAACTAGAGAAAGAATAGCAAACTAACCCCAAAGTAAATTTAAAAAAAAAGAGAAAATCAAAGATTAAAGCAGAGTTGAATGGGAAAACAAAAGAATAATAAAGAGTCAATAAAATAAAAAATTGGTTATTTGAGAAAAATCAATAAAATCGATGGACCACTAGAAAGGCTGACAAAGAAAAAAAGAGCAAGGATGCAAATAAAATCAGAAATGAGACCGACGTCATTACAACACACTCTGAAGAAATAAAAAAATCATAAGAGGATACTATGAACAACTTATGCCAACAAACTAAACAACTTAGAAAAAATGGACAAATTCCTGGAAAGACACGAACAAGCTATACTGACTCAAGAAGAAAGAAAAAATCTCAACAAACCAATCATTGAATCTCTAAAGAGATTCAATCAGTCATCAAAAATCTTCCTACAAAGAAAAGTCCAGGGCCAGATGGCTTCACAAGGGATATTTATCAAACATTCCGGAAAGAACCAATACTAATTCTGCTAAAATTTTTCCAAAAAATTGAGGAAAAAGGAACATTACCTAACTTATTTTATGAAGCTAACATCATTTTAATGCCAAAACTGGAGAAAGATACTATAAGAAAGGAAAACGTCAGGCCAATCTCCCTAATGAAAACAGATGCAAAAATTCTCAACAAAATATGACCAAATTGAATTCAACAGTACAATAAAAGAATTATACACCATAACCAAGCAGGTTTTATACCAGGAATGCAAGGATGGTTCAACACAAGAAAATCAATAAATGTAATATAGCATATTAACAAATTTAAAGGGAAAAATCACATGGTCATCTCAACTGATGGTGATAAAGCATTCAACAAAATTCAACATCGTTTTCGATAATAACACTTCAAAAGGTAGGAATCAAAAGTAATTTCCTCAATATATGGGCATCTATGACAAATCCATAGCCATATGATAGTCAAGAGAGAGACTGAAAGCTTTCCTCCTAAGATAAGGAACAAGACAAGGATGCCCTCGTCTCCACTATTTTATTCAACATTGGACTAGAAGTTCTAGCTAGAGCAATCAGGAAGGAAAAAGAAATAAAAGGCATCCGAATTAGAAAGAAAGAAGTTAAACTTTCATTATTTGCAAGATGATACTATATTTGGAAAACCCAGAAAAATCTACAACAAAGTTACTTGAGCTAATAAACAAATTCAGCAAGGTGAAAGGATATAAAATTAATATGCAAAAATCAGTAATGTTTCTATCCATAAACAATGACCTAACTGAGGAGTCAATTAACAAAAAAAAATTCTTTCAAAATAGCAACTAAAAGAATCAAATATCTTAGGAATGAACTTAACCAGGGACATAAGGACTTGTACAAAGAAAACTACGTAACATTGCTAAAAAATATCAAAGAAGATCTAAATAGGTAGAGAGACATTCCCTGTTCATGGTAGATGAGAACTCTACCTACTGAGCCACCGTGGCCCGCCCTCCAACAAGCTACTTTGAAGACTAGGAAAAGCTTTACCAAATTCATCTGGAATGGAAAGAGACCCCAGATAGCTAAATGCATCCTAAAAAAAAAGAACAACGAAGTGGGAAGGTTAACACTTTCTGATTTTAAAACTTCTAAAAGCCACAGTGGTCCAAACAGCATGGTACTGGCACAAAGACAGAAGTACTGACCACTGGAATCAAATCAAGAGCACAGAAATAAGCTACCAAATTTGTGGTCAACTGATCTTCAACAAGGCTCCGAAATCCACTGAACTGGTACAAAATAGTCTTTTCCATAAATGGGCATGGGACAATTGGATATCAATAAGCAAGAGAATGAAAAAGGACCCTTACTTCACACCCTATACAAAAATTAGCTCAAAGTGGATCAACCACCAAAATATATGAACTAGTACCATAAAACTCCTAGAATAAAATATAGGGAAACATCTTCAAGACCTAGTAATAGCAGGCAGCATCCTAAACTTTACACCCAAAGTAAAAGCAACAAGAGAAAAAAATACATAAATGGGAACTCCTGAAAATCAAATGCACCTCAAAAGACTGTCAAAAATGTGAAAAGGCAGCCAACTCAATGGGAGAAAATATTTGGTAATTACATACTGGATAAAGGTTTGCTATCCTGTATACATAAAGAAATCACACAACTCAACAACAAAAGAACAAAGAGCACAATTATAAAAGGGCTAAAGATATAAATAGGCATTTTTCTGAAGAGCAAATTACACATGGCTTAAAAGCACATGAAGAGATGCTCATATTCATTAGCTATAAGCGAAATGCATATCAAGACTACAATGAGATACCACCTCAACTATGAGAATGGCTACTATTAAACAAATAGAAAACTACAAATGGAGAAATAAAGTGAGGAACTGCCACAGCAACAGAGGTTGAAAGCAATGGAGCCCAAGAGCAAGAGGGTAGGAGATGCCAGCCACAGGACTACCCATCTGACAAGGGTGTTCCTGATCTAAAGGCCTTTCTTGAGTGAAGGTAACCTCTTGTTGGTGCCTTAATTTGGACACTTTTCCTTCCTTAGAACTAGAAACATGTAACTTACTAAATTATCTTATTAAAAGCCATTCCAGTTCTGCTATATGGCATTCCTGCAGCTTGCAAACTAACAAACCCAGCAATACCACTACTCAGTACATACCTAGAGGAGCTGAAAACAGTGACACAAACAGACATTTGCACACCAATTTTCATAGCAGCATTATTCACAATTGCCAAAAATGGAAACAATTCAGGTTGCCATCAACAGACAAGTTGATTAACACAATGTGGTATATACATATGATGGAATATTATGCAGCAGTAAGACAAAATGGCATCATGAACCACATGACAAGATGTTTAAGCCTTGAGGACATAATGCTGAATAAAACAAGCCCAACACAAAAGGATAGAGACTGCATGATTCCACTTTTATGACCATGGTAAAGGTAAAATCAGAGGCTTATAATACAGAATATAGGAGAGTTAGAGATACACAGAAACTAGAGATGGGTGAACAGTTAATGAGGCTGAACTGAAAAGGTAAGGGAATAGAGAGAAGTAAAGGCTGTTCGTTAGTAGGTCTATAAGTAATATTGCCATATTGAAGGTGAACATGATTGAAAGGGATTGCAAAGACCCATCTGTACCACTGATTAACACTACAAATATAAATAAGTTCTTGCATGAACTACTGCAAAAATATGAATCTTGTACAAAGAGAGTATATGTTTGGGGTATAGGAGGAAAACTGCTATAGCATGCTATGGGCTATGTTTAACAGGAAAAAAACCAACAGTATCACGGCAACAACAGGGGTAAATAATGGAGTGAGGAACAAGAATTAAGGGGAGGTTTGGATTTTCTATTTGGTTAGGGTGTATTTATCAGTTATTTTTCTCTTGGGAACAATGAAATTATCTAAAATTGCGATGAACTGTTGACTTTGGACATTTTACATGACACCCAATGAATGGAGGTGGCTGAAGGACTGACTAGACTAGCAAATGATGATGTATTACATATGATCAAATATTCTGCTGCTACAAAAAGGAATGAAGTTGTGAGGCATGCAACATTGTGAAAGAACCTGTGGGGATATGAGGTAAAATAAGCCAGATACAAAAGAGCAAATACTACATGGTCTTATTTACAAAGTATTTACAAGAAAACAGGGGCCTAAACTGTAAGCTCTTATACCAGTCACATTTAGCCGAGAGTGGTAATTGTTACTTCTTGATTTTGAGAGGCTGTGCTATATATGTATAACCTCGTATTTAACAATGAAGCCAATCAGGTCAGGATTAAGGTAATTCAGAATACAGGGGTAAGGAAAACATTGTCTGTATTTTAGAACTTCATCTACTTTTTGAGACCAAAGACGAAAGGCTTATTTTATCCAGAATCTAAATTTTCTGTAAGTTAATCTAACTCAACCTGTCTGGATAGATGATTTAAACAATCCAAACACAGGGAGCCCAGAAGAATGAGGGCCTGTAATCCTGTATACCTTAACATAACTGGATACATCACAGAGTATATTAAGCAGATAATCAAAAAGTATTGGCAAAGTCCCTTGAGGGATAGGAGAAAAAATATGGAAATATTAAACTTTACCACCAGAGAAACCCTGCTACTGTGTCAAACATTAGGGACACCCAAATCAATAGGCCAGGCCCTTGATCTAGAAGCTTGCTCTTATGAAGCTTATGTATGTAAAGAAGAAGCTTAGCCTCCCTATAGGTTTGCCTAACAGTTATTCCAGAGGGCCTCTTTTGTTGCCCAGATGTGGCCTCTCTCTCTGTATGCCCAAATCTGCAAATGAAACCATTATCCTCCTCACTACGTGGGATATGACATCCAGAGATGAAAGTCTCCCTGGCGGTTAGGAGATGACTCCCAGGGATGAGCCTGGCCCTGGCACCATGTGATCAACAATGCCACCCTGACCAAAAGGGGGGAAAGAAATGTAACAAATAAGGTATCAGTGGCTGAGAGAGTTCACACAGAGTCAAGAGGCTACTCTGGACATCACTCTTACGTAGCAAGCTTCAGTTAAGACACTGCTACCTATCATAACTTACCAACCCCAACCAAAACCATTCCTGGCAATCCAAAGAACACTTAGGGCATTATATAAGATTCTATAAAAGTTCCATGTACTAGGGTAACTTTCCAGAAGCCTACAACCTCCAGATGGGTCCCTGGACCAGATAAGTCCTGAAATGCAGAGCGGCCAGCCTCTCCAAAACATCAACTAGCTCCATCCCCCATCCCATGTTATCAATAGCCCCTTCCAAAGGGAAAAATTTAGAATGGGCATGGCCCAAATATCTCAAAAGAGTGGGAGAAAGATCAGAGGTGATGGTGGAAATATACAGAGAAGGTAGGGTTTAACAAATAAGTATGATTGCTGAGTCATTATATTGATACTTCTGATACTTCTTTTAGTCTCCAGTTTCTTAGAGCAGCTAGAAGCAAAAACCTAAAATTCTGGAATTGTAACCCATACCAAACTCTGAAATCTGTTCTACAACTAATTGTTGTGATGTGCTTTGGAATTTATTGCTTTTTTGTGCATATGTTATTTTTCACAAAAAAGAAAAAAAAGTTGATTGTAATGATAAAAAAAGAATATTCCTTCTAGCCTCCAATATTCTGGAGCAGCTAGAAGGAAGAATCTGAGATGATAGTATGGCAGCCCATGATAAACACTCGGATCTGTCTTATAACTATTTGTTGAAGAGTGCTTTGAAAATTGTTGCTTTTGTCTTTTTTTGCTCTTTACATATGTTATATTATACAATAAAAAGGTTAAAGAAAAAAAAAGACATAATTGATGTGATTTAAATTGAAAGGTTTTGGGCAGGACACAGTGGCTCAGCACGCAGACTTCTCGTCCACCATGCCAGAGACCTGGGTTCGATTTCTAGTGCCTGCCCATGCAAAAAAATAAAAAATAAAAAATAAATTTTGTTTTTACTAAATTCATAAATATATTGAAAGGCTTAGGAGAACTCAATATTCATTATATTTATAATATTTATAAGAATTATTTAAGTACACAGAAAAGCTTTGTATGCTAGGATATCTAGTTTGTCCTGTAAATTTTAGCATCTGAGGTGCTCAAAAGAAGAATCTAAAGTATTAAATTTAAAATAGTATAAAATGCTAAGGAAATTTTGCTAAAGTTTGTAAATGGGAATTTTTATAAGGGAAATTTAGTGTTTAAACCTACACTTACAAAGCAATAACCAAAGACTTTAGGAGATGACTGTTCTTATTTTATAAAAAGAAAATACTCATTCAAAAAAGGAATAACAAAATTTGTATAAATTAAACTTAGAGGCTTAGAAAAATTTAATTTTACTTGTGACTTTTATAAAGTAAATATTAACTTAAAACCATAATTATGAAACATCTTACTGTATACAAAAAGACACGCTTGGACATCAAAAACTCACTTTGATAAATAAATATGAATTCTCTTAAAGTGTAGCACCCAAAACTGAACATAGTTTTACCTGATATTTGTAGACCAGGGACAAAAACATCTGTTCTAAAAAAGTATACTTTCATTGATGAAGCCTAAGTATTGCTTACCCTATTTTGACAGCCATATCATAATTTTTACTGTTGTGCTCCTAATTATTAACTATATCTCCTAAATTGTCCCCTAACTTTTGCTATCAAATAGTACCCTGCACTTCAGAGTTTTCTGTTTATTCTTACCAAGTTTAATTTTATTAAAATTTGTCCATCAACTATGTCAGTGTTTTCCCAAAAGTGGGTCAAGAAATCAATACATGTAAATAAAACTGTTTAAAAAATTTAAACAGAAAGAAATGCTGGAGAAGATGTGGAGACAGAGAGGTATCTATCTCCTGTGAATAGGGAAGTAGAATGGTGCAGCACCTCTGGAGGGCAGAGTGATGGTTCCACACGAGGCTAAGTATAAGGTTGCCATATGACCCTATAACCCCATTATTAGGTACATATTTGGAAGAATTGAAAGCAGGGACACAAATAGACATTTGCATGTTTACGGTGGTATTATTCACAATTGTCAACTGTTGGAGGTGGCCTAAAGGAATACTGACTGATGAATGGAAGGGTGAACTATGGCATATACATATGATGGCACATCCTCCACTGCAGAAAGGAATGAAGTGGTGAGGCATGCAACTAGGTGACTGAATTTTGAGGACATTATGTTGAGTGAAATAAGCCAAAAGCAAAAGGACAACTACCATATGGTCTCACTAATATAAAATAAATATAATGAGCAAACTCTGAGAATTAAATTTGACAGCATAGGTTATCAGGAGATAGAAACAGGGCAGGGAGTGGGCAACTGATGATTAAGAGGCATAGAATATTTAATAAAGTTCATTGTAAGGGTTCCAGGATTGTAAGCTCTTACAGCAATCACATTTGATTCTGAGTTTTAACTGTAATTTCTAAATTCTGAGATGCTGTGCTTTTTGTGTATAACCTGATAGTTCCTGGAACTTTAGGTATTTGTGTGACACTTGAGACTCAGAGTTAGTGTTCTACATTCTGAAAGTCAGCATTACCCCACATAGCAACTGTTAAAGAAGCCGAAAAAGAAATTAGACTTCAATTAGAGACATGAATGAAGCAAATATGGTTAATGAGTGATACTGTCTATATTTTAAAACTTCAACTTCTGTGTGAGACCAATGGAAGAGATGTTTATTTGGTCCAAAATTTAAACTTTCTGTAGCACACTGTCTAATTTAACCTGTCTGGTCAGTTTAGTTAAACAACATAATTACATGGAACCTAGAATAGGAAATGTGATCTTGTTGTTCTGTTAAGGTTAATGTAATACCTGATACATTCCAGAGAGTTTGGGGCAGAAAATTTAAAAAGTATTTGCCAAGTCCCCTTAAGAGACTGGAGAAAAAAATGTGAAATTGCTACATTTCCCCACCTGGGGAATTCCTGATATTCTCTTAAAAATCAGGGGCTCTAGAGTGTATAATAATAGTGAAATGTGCAATGTACAAATTTTTAAAATGTTTTTGTATGAGGAAGAACAAAGGAATGTCATTACTGCAGGGTGCTGAAAATAGATGATAATTAATACTTTAAAATGTCACCTTATGCGTGAGACTAAAGCAAAAAATGTTTATTTGTTACAAAATTTAGATTTTGACTAGAGCATTTCCTAATATAACTCATGTAGATAGTTTGATTGAATGTCACAAGTACTTGGAATCTCAGGTAGCACATGAGATTTTGTTGGTTTGTCCAGAGTGATCCCCTGATGAATCCCAGAATGACCTGATCAGTGACTGGAAAAGTATTTGCAAGCCCTCTTCGGGGAATGGTGAGAGTGGGGAGAAATTCAACTTCCCCAAGTTGAATTCTTGATATTCTCACAAGCAGTGTGGACAACCAAAGCTATAGGCTCAGCCCCCAGTCTTGGGGTTTGTTCACATGAAACTTAACCCCACAAAGGATAGGTCAAGTCTACTTAAAATTTAGGCCTAAGAGTCACACCCAAGAAAGCCTCTTTTGTTGCTCAGATGTGGCCTCTCTCTCCAGCCAATATGACGAGCAGTCTCACCACCCTCCCCCTCTGTGCATGGGACATGACTCCCAGGGGTGTGGACCTTCCTGGGAACGTGGGACAAAGATCCTGGAATGAGCTGAGACTCAGCGTCAAAGGACTGAGAAAAACCCTAGAATGAGCTGAGAATTAACATCAAGGGATTGAGAGAACCTTCTTGACCAAAAGGGGGAAGAGTAAAATGAGACAAAGTGTCAATGGCTGAGAGATTCCAAACAGAGTCGAGAGGTTATCCTGGAGGCTATTCTTACGCATTAAGTAGATATCACCTTGTTGTTCAAGATGTAGTGGAGAGGCTGGAGGGAATTGTCTGAAAATGTAGTGCTGTGTTCCAGTAGCCATGTTTCTTGATGATGATTGAACAATGATATAGCTTTTACAATGAGACTTTGTGAATGTGAAAACCTTGTGTCTGATGCTCCTTTTAGCTACTATATCAACAGAAGAGTAGAACATATAGAATAAAAATAAATAATAGGGGGAACAAATGTTAAAATAAATTCAGTTTGAAATAGTGGTAAATGAAAGCAAGGGGTGAGGGGTATGGTACGTATAGTTTTTTTTCTCTATTATCATTTTATTTCTTTTTCTGTTGTCTTTTTATTTCTTTTTCTAAATCGATACAAATGTACTAAGAAATGATGAATATGCAACTATGTGATGATATTAAGAATTACTGATTGTATATGCAGAATGGAATGATATCTAAATGTTTTGTTTGTTAATTTTTTTAATTAATAAAAAAAGTTAAAAAAAAAGAATTAATAAATGTGGAGATTTAGAACTAAAAAAAATCAGGGGCTCCCAATTTAGTAAGTCAAGTCCTCAATCTTGAGGTTGCCCTTATGAAACTTACTTCTGTAATGGCAAAGCTAAGCCTACTTATAATTATGTCTAAGAGACACCCCCAGAGAACTTCTTTTGTTGCTCAGATATGGCCTTTGTCTCTGAAACCCAATTCTGCAAATAAACAATAAATAAAATTGGTCAATGCCCAATTAAGATAAACCTGAAGACTGAGAGAATGATCAAATGAAAGGGAGGCGGTATAACTGAGAAATTAGAATTTATTTCTTTTTAGTTTCTAGTGTATCAGAATAGTTAGAGGAAATACCTGAAATTGCTGAACTGCAATGCAGTAGCCTTGATCTTTATAATGATTGTGTAACTATATGGCCTTTATCATGTGACCACGTGACTGCAAAAACATTGTGACTGATGCACCCTATCCAGTGTACTGAAAGATGAGTAATAAAATAAAGACATGCATGAAAATACTAATAACGATATGTTGGGAATATGGGGGAAATGACCCTACTTGTAAACTATGGAGAATAGTTATAGTACTACTTTAATAATCTCTCATCAGTTGTAATACATTTAACTACTGTTAAAATAAATAGCAGAATTACAGAGCGTTATCATCAATTATAGCAAATTTTCCACATCACTGCAAGTGTTGGTGGTGAGATGGTATATGGGAATCCTGTATTTTATGCATGATTGTTCTAAAAATCCACAACTTCTCTAATAAAAGTTTTTAAAAACAGAAATCAAAGTAGTAAGTAATGACCAACATTTAAAAAAAATCAAATAGAACGGAAAAGAAAACATCACAATACACCACCCTTAGGATAAATCCAATTTCATAAAACATTTCTTTTAATCAAATTATAGACATATATACTGAGTTGCCCTGTATAATGTATTTCTTGGTACAAGTTGTACTCAAATTAATTTGAAAAAACATCACATTTGTTAAGGTTTTTCTGGATTCTGATCAAGTCATCTAAAAACTACTTATCTTTTTTTCTCGAACTTCTTAATACCTGCTTCCTTCTTCCCCAGACATCCAAAAATGTTTTTTTTAAGTCAACAATTCAACATAAGCCTATTCAAATAATTCTTTTCCTAAATGTTAGTTGACTCCCAAGACAAAAATATTATTAGGTGCTAATTAATTAGCTGAATCATATAATTCACCTTAAGGTGAGAATGAAGCTTAAACATTCCCAGGACTCACAGCTATTGTAAGAGGAAAGTACAAATCTACAATGGTGGACCATTTTGAAGAGGGAGAAGTGTAAGTTCTGCTGCCTCTCTTCTGAGGGAGACAGCCTATCCAATCCACTCCTGCACTAATTTTTCCAAATAGTAAGCCCCTATGAACTTAGAAATTACATTATATAACTTTGCTCCAATCTTTGTTTTTATCACTATGAGTATTTAGGGAGAGTTCTTTCAACAACTTTTCTGTCTTCTCTTTGGGGTTATTTTTTCATTCATTCATTTATTCATGGCTAAAACAACAAAAAATGCACAAGAATTTCTATAATGGAGTTAAAAAACAAAATCCTTGTTGGCTCTGAAAAATAAAAGGGATGAAAAAGAAAAAGAAAGGCCCGTATATAATGAGGAGACATGGAGAAACAAATAAAAATTATCTTAAATGCCTCTCAGTGGCTATTGGATCCTTGATAGAGGTTTTTTAAACTTACAATCCTAGACAAAATATTATCAAAAACAAGCGATTTTTCAACTGGCATAAGCACATTTAATCCTTTGCCAAATGATACAAGGATCACAGCACATCTGGGAGCAAAGAAAACAATATTCAAAATAAAAATGTTTCTTTTTTCTAATAAACTATGCACACAAATATGAGCTCTGTTATTATAACTACTAAACTTGAGAAGTTAGTAAGAAAAGACTATACCTGAGATATTTGGCCCTGGACTTTCGTAAGCTGAGTTGTTCGAATATTTAAAGACTGGCTTCTTGTTACAGTTGCCCCAGAAAGAGATTTTCCATTCACTTTTCTTTCGAGATGGCAACTTGCTAGTGATCTCTCTTCAAGAAGAACAGCATCCCAAGGATCCTCTGCTAGCAAACCTGGAACATTTTTCCTTTCTTCATGATCCAACACCTCTACATTGTCCACCTTAGGTTTACTTAGAGGATCCAAGTCCAGCCAGTCAAATTTACTGATATCCTCAGACTTCGGAGATACCTGTAGATTGCTGACTGTAGCTTTTGAACTTATCTCAAAATCGGTCCTTGCTTTTCCATTTTTTAAAAATTCTGATGTACTAGCTATTTTATCAAATAGCTTTGCCATATCAGGACTGATTACTGGATGGTAAGGTAAGCTTCCCTGTGGATAAAACGGTGTGGCAGGAGTCAAAGGATATGAAAAGTATGGAGACTGTCCTGGAAGACTTAAATATATAGGCTCTGTAGAAGGAAAAGTGGACATTCTTGGATTGAGGCCATTCTGGAATGCAGCCTGTTTACTGTAAGTTGAGTGATAAATAGAAGGTAAAGTATAAGTGGAAGGCCCAGATAATCCAGATGGCCACTGTTCTCTCTGAATAGTAGGTCTAACATAGAACTGTGCTGAAAATGAAGGGCTCAAAACAGGAGTAACTGGCAATGCAGGTGTTTTTCTAGTTTCAAAACTGTCTTCCAGCAAAAGTTTTTCAAGTTCAGCCTGGGTAAGCTTTTCCACATCAATATCTACTGCTCTTTTTTTGGAATCTGATTCAGGAAACACCATGAGATCACAATCCTGTTTGTTATGAACTTGTGCTTTCTGTCTGGTGCTGCTTGACAACTCAAGGCTTCTCCGGTTTTCAGTCACTCGTCTGCCTTTTTGCAGTTTTGCTAAAGCCTCTGCTTCCATCTGTAATGCTTCTTCTTTGTCCACATCTTTTGTTCTTGTTGGTTCCATATGTGAAGATGGACATTGCTTAAATGCGTTGTTACTGGATATCTGTGCCATGTCCACTTAGGCGACCAAATGTGTCTTCTCCTAATCTACTTATTTTTTCTTGTAGCTTCCAAGAGATTAAGACCTATATATAAAAATAAACATAATACTCAATTAGATTTTCTAAACACAAATAAATTTGTTTGCAACTGACCTTACTTAAAATTTGAAGCCATTTGCATAAATATACTATAAAAAATAAAACGAACAGTTTAGGGAAATCCGAGTGAAGAAACATATTTAAAATACCTCATATATTGTTGGGTTTAGACATACATGACTACTTCATTCCCTCACCTAAGAGGAAAGCTCGCAGAGTACATGAACTCAAGAAGCTTTTACTTCAGCTGTCCCAACACAGCCACTAACCAGGAGTACTTGGCAGAATTCTTGACATGAAATGATTTAAGTGCTAGTCACATATTTTCAAGAGTCCAGGCAGGGTTTATAGTCATGCAAATAGCAAATCAAAATGTTTTTGATCATTTGGCATTTGTTAAATTGCTTAAAAGCCAATTAGAAATAAAAACATTCAATACTTAAATCAGTAAAACCCAAACATTTCTGCTTGGGCATCATGTGAAAAACTGACTAAGCGAATTATACTAGGAATATTAAAAATTTACAAAGTTAAAAAAAAAAAATACAAAGTAACATGAATTTGAATAAAATATAAATCCCAATGAGGTAGGGTTAGAATTAAGGCACTGGCTTAGCTGAGCAAAGGATAAATTCCCAGATGCAGCCAAGGCCTCAAGAAGACAGCTCTGAGAAGAACAGCAATAAACAGCATCTGGGGGCCAAACGACCCCCACCTTAGTGAGTCATCTACAGCGTAGGATGGAGTCAATCAACCTACCCAAATGCAGTTATCTAACACCAGGAAGGGCCCTAGAGAGAAAGGAAGGTAGGTGGAAGAGGGAAATGGGATATTAAAGCTAATCTATAAAAGCAGACTGCCCCACACTGCCAATGCCTCTTGCCCCTTACCCTTCTTGCAAGAGTGCTCCCATGTGCTTTCA
Organism: Tamandua tetradactyla; assembly: GCF_023851605.1. Lineage (NCBI taxonomy): Eukaryota > Metazoa > Chordata > Mammalia > Pilosa > Myrmecophagidae > Tamandua > Tamandua tetradactyla. The sequence continues at coordinate 92,641,225 of NC_135334.1, forward strand.
TATGTATATTCAATCAACTTTCTACTTGCTTACTCTATGCTGTGCTGTGCCCTTGAATTCTTTCTCCTGACATGGCCAAGAACCTAGGAAGCTGAATCCAGCAACACTAAGGCTATACTCTACCCAAAGATTAAATTATGGCTGAAATAATCAAATAGTTTTGACTACACTACTATTCTAATTGTCCAGAGTTAAATCAATAGTTTTAACACCAGAATTTCTTTTTTAAGCTGCTAGACTATTTTTATTCATAGAAAGACTACAAAATAGTTTAATTTTAAACCTTCTCATAGATCATTTTATAAAAATTTACATGTCTCTACTTAAGACAAACATTTGATTCACACCAAGAAGCAATACATGGCCAATTAGAGTCTTAATTATCTACTGTGTAATAGAGTAGATAATGTCCTGACTCTAATTAGCATGATACAGGAGAGTTAAATGAGGGTTCTAGAGTCACACCGCTTTGGTTCATAGTGAAAACTTTTCCATTCTTAGTTTCCTAACTTTTAAAATGAAGAAAGGCATTTATTAAGTTTTATTATAAGGATTAAGTGTAATAATGAAATTAAAAGTGTTTATCATTGACTTTGAACATAAGCATTCAGTATTATCTCTCAGTAATCTGATCCAGTTTGAGATACATTTAGTTTGAATACCTAGAAAGCAAGAGAGACAATGTTTACATCCCATGGTCCTTTCTAGCATGGTGCTTGTCTAAGGTATACACTCAAAAAATGTTTGATGAAAGGAGGTAGTGAAAGACCCAAAGTAAATTTAAATTAATATAATACATCTGAAAAGCCTAAGTGCTGAGAAAATATTAAACAAAAAATTACTACCAATGAAAACATGAAGAAGTATTCAAAACCATCTTTGAGTATTGCTTTACAATTATTTTATTCAGCTATGGTTGAATTTCTGACACTCCACTGAAAAGCTGTTCCAAATTTCTCTCTTCTGTGGTAGATTGCAAGACAAATGGTACAAAGTACACTTAAGATTTCACTGTATGCAAACTATTATCTACAGTATGGAGAGGTTGTGGAGAAATAGATACACTCTTTCATTGCTGGTGGTAATGAAAATGGTGCAACTGCTGAGGAACAGTTTGGCAGTTCCTTAGAAAGCTAAATATATAGAATTACCGTATGACATGGCAATCCTTCTACCAGGTATATACTCCAAAGAACTGAAAACAGAGTTCACATATTTTCACACTGATATTCATAGGAGCATTATTCACAGTGTGATAGTTAGATTCAGTTGTCAGCTTGGCCAGGTGAGCATACCTAGTCTTGTTGCTGTGGACATAAACCAATGGTAAGTGAACCTCATCTGTTGCTAATTACATCTGCAGTCGGCTAGGAGGCGTGTCTGCTGCTATGAGTGGCGTTTGACTTAAGTGGCTGGTGCTTAAATGAGAGAGCACAATGTAGCACAGCCTAAGCAGCTCGGCATTCCTCATCTCAGCACTTGCAGCTCAGTCCAGGCCTTTGGAGATACAGAAAGAAGTCACCCCGGGGAAAGTTGTTGGAACCCAGGGGCCTGGAGAGAAGACCAGCAGAGACCATCCTGTGCCTTCCACGTAAGAAAGAACCTCAGTGGAAAGTTAGCTGCCTTTCCTCTGAAGAACTAACAAAATAAATCCCCTTTTATTAAAAGCCAATCCATCGCTGGTGTGTTGCATTCCGGCAGCTAGCAAACTAGAATACACAGTTGCCAAAGACAGAAGCTAACTTGGATGTCCATCAACCAATGAATGGATAAACAAAATGTGGTATATACCTACAATGGAATATTTTCAGCATGAAAACAAATGAGGTTCTGCTTCATGCAACAACATGGATGAACCTTGAGGACATTATGTTGAGTGAAATACATGAGACACAAAGGACAAATATTGTATGTTCTCACTGATATGAAATAATAAGCAAACTCACAGTTAGAATCTAGAATACAAGTGACCAGGGGCTGAGGATTGGGGGTAGGGAATAGAGAGTTAATGCTTAATTTATATAGAATTTCTATTTGGATTGATTATAAAGTTTTGGAAATAGAATGTAGCTCACAATTGTGAGTGTAATTAACAGAACCAAATGATATATGTGAATGTGGATAAAAGGGGAAATTTTAAGTCAGACATATGTTACTAGAATAAAATTTAGAAGATACATAGGACTGTACAACACAGTGAACCCTACTACAAATGACAGACTATAGTAAAAGTACAATTGTAAAAATGTTCTTTCATGAATTATAACAAATGTTACCACACTAAGGCAAAGGGTTAACAATAGGGTGTATACTGGGTGAAAAACTCACTCTATTGTAAACTATGGACCATAGTTAATAGTACAATTATATGCTTTCATCAGTTGTAATAAAGTTACCACACTAATGCAAAGATTAAAAAACATGTATAGACATAAAGACTAGTAATTCTTTAGCTTTTGTTTCCAAATATTTATTACTCTTTCTAAAAATATATATATTTTTATTTCTAAAAAAAGGAAAACACTAAATACTGAATTCTTGTTGAATACATACAAAGTACTCATTTTGAAATTTATTTTGGAATGTATCAAAAAATAAGATGATTGATGGACAGAGAGAGATGATAGATAAATATGTGATAAGGAAAGTAAAAGAAAATGTTAAAAATAAAATCAAGGTGGTAGGTATGTGGATATTCACTTAGCAATTCTTTCACCTTGGCTGCATGATTAAAATTTTTCACAATAAAATGTTGTGGAGGTAGGGAGTGATTAGGAACAAATTCCTCCCATTCCAGTACACATGCCCCTTTGCTATGTAACTTTGTTGCTCTTCTCATAAAGAGATTGGGTTTATTTCTCCATCCTCTTATCGGAACTGACTTTGTGACTTGCTTTGACTAATAGAATGCAGCACATATTACATTTTGAGAGTTTCATGCCTAGGCTATTCAGAGGTTTTATTGCTTCAGCAATTCTTTTCTTGAAATTCAGCCACTGACCTGTGAATCCTCCTTGAGGATGAGAGACTCTGAGGAGAAAGACCAGCCCACAGCCAACACCAACCACCAGACATTTGTGAAGCCATTGTAGACTACCTATGCACAGTCCAGATAACTACAACCACATGAGTGACCTCAATAACCCTCAGAGTCATTTTGGAGTGGTTTGCAACAGAGCAACAGATAACTAAAAACCTTTTCTTCTCACTTTTAAAACACACAACTGAAACCACTTACTACTTATTTAACAAGTTTCTCCATATTTTAACCTCCATACTACCATCTTCTCTCCTTAGAATAAACAGTTTTCTTTTCCTTTCTAAGGCTGACTTTTCCACTTAGAACTTTAATCCCATTAAATTCCCCATCTACTTCCTTATCAGTAATTCCCTTCTTTGCATTGTTAATTTCTCCATTACTTGCTTTTGGCCCTCTGACATAAAAATGCTCAAGTTTTCACCATATGTGGGGTGGGGGGTGTACTTAACATTCCCCTTTAGACTCCAGTTGCTTTCATTTTAATTTTCGTCTTTCAGTGCCAAACTTTTTAAATAAGTAACCTAGAAAGTCCTTTCTTTCTTCACTATGCCTTGGAAAAATTCTACTTGTCCTTCAGGGCCCAATTCAAATACTCCATTCTCTGTGAAGCTTTTCAGGAGCACCTTCTGTCAGAGTCCATTTTACTTCAACTAAAAATTTTTATCACATTTTTACCTTCTTTATTTTCGTAGACTTTATGTTGTCCTTGTTTGCTCAGCATTCTTTCTTTTCGGCACCACTTATCTCCCTATTTATTATCCACCCCATCCCCCCAAACCTCGAGGGGATCCAAGTCTGGATAATCAAGAGTTAACCCTAGGACTTCTGATGAAATTATCTGGAAAGGAAGCTTCTAATGGTGATTGTTAAACTAATGAAATGAAAGCCTGTCACTGATGTGCCATTTCTAACACCAATTGAGGAGATGTTGCCTGGGAATGAAAGCAGAGCTACAATAAATAATATGAGATACATTCTAGTAATATTATTTTAACATCTAGATCCAACCATGCCCAAGGCCAACCTTTACTTTTAAGTAAACCAATACACTCCCCTTTTTGCTTAAACCAGTTTAAATGAGTTTCTGCTGTGGTAACCAAAAAGGCCCTTAATAACATAGTAAATGTATACCCACTTACTCAAAAGACTAAAATAAATGCAGAGGCATATATTTGTTAATTTTTTCTTCCCCACAACATTTAAAAGCACCTTGCTTTATGGAACTCATTCACTGAACATGCGTTTAACAAGAGGGAATGAGGGCTGCTGTACAGCCTTGAGGAAGTTATTTCCGATGGTGCAAGATATAGATATATATGATAGGAGAAATGAGTCAACTTATTGAACACCATAATGCATTGCCTATTTGTCACAAAATCAAATGGATTAAAACAAAACAACATTTTACAAAGAGATAAAGATACAGAATTGTAAATATTATTCCACAAGCACAATGCTACATCTTGTAAGGATATAACATTATTTTGAAAGGGGGATTTGGATTTTTATTCTTCTTCTTATTATTTTTTTTGGCATGGGCAGGCTCCAGGAATCAAACCCGGGTCTTGGGCTTGGCAGGTGAGAATTCCTGCCACTGAGCCACCATTGCACCACCTGATGTAGATTTTTTTAAGTGATTATGAGATACAGTTTATTCACTGAAGAACATGTTTGTTCTGAAAATCTCAAGTGAACTGTTATTCTCACGTGCTGACAAATATATAATGAATAGTTTGAAACATATTTTAACAGTGTACGTGGTCTTTTCTTCACACTTCCAATTCACCTGCTTGCTCCATTCCTAAACTAACCCAAAGAGGTATAGCATAAGATTAATTCTAAGTAGTCAGTAATACTGAATTGCCTGTTACCTTCTAAGATTCATCATATTCTTGTTTTCTAAAAGACTATCTGCATATAATACCCAAATGATAATAAAAAGCTTGCTCCAAAGTAACCCTTTACTTCAACTATTTTTGCAGGGCTGTTGCACTGACATGCTCCATTAATTTTTTAAAATAAAACTTCATTTGATGACAAACATTGAGCAGGAAATAATTTCCTAAATGCTAATTCAAAATGACTACTTCAATGCTAATGTTCCCTTAATTCAAGCTGGGAAAGACAATATAGCTAGCTTTTGAATGAGGACTGTGTATCATCTGCCAAAAATTTCCAAATATAAAGTAACCCAGTGAAGACTGAAAGGCCGTAGCTACTTTAAAATTCTTCAAAAGAGGGCAATTAAACTATTCAGATTGGACAACATTTGCATACCAATAAGAGAAGAATTAATTTAAAAGCTCTTAGCTTCTTTTGTGATAGACATCCATTTATAATTTAAATTTAATCTCAGGAAAAAAAGGATGTTCAACTTGCTGCAAATGGGTACCAGGACAATGTCTCTCCAAAATTCATCTCCTTCAAAAACTTCAGAAAGTGACCTTATTTGGAAATAGGGTCTTTCCAGATGTAAATAGCTAAATTAAAATGAGATCAAACTGGATTAGGGTAGACCTGAAAGCCAAAGACGGGTGTCTTTATAAGACTGGAAAGAACACATGCAGACACACAGGAAAGCCCAGAAATTCTAAGGATTGCTCAGAGACACCAGGAAGAGTCAAGGAAGAATTCTTCCCTAGAGTCTTCAGGACGGCATGGCTCTGCCAACACCTTCTAGCCTCCAGAACTGTGAGAGAATAAGTATCCAGTGTTTTAAACCATCCAGATTGTAGTTATTTGTTGTGGAATCTCTAGGAAACTAATACATCATCTATGTTCTCTCTGATCTTAAAAATTCAAGAAACATAAGTAAATGAAGAAACAGTGATTTGAGTTCAACACTATAGACATAGCTCCTCTAAAATGAAAATGAACATCAAAGAAAAATAAATTACGGTATCTCCATGGAACAAAATATTATGCTATTAGTGAAATAAATTTTGAAGACTGAACCATGGAAAATATTTATGTTAAAGTTATAACAAATAACTGTAGCTATATATACATATATAGATACATATGTATGTAAAACATGCCTTTAAGCATTTCATACACATTAACTGATATAATCCTCACAAATTCTGTAAAGTAACAACTATGATTATCCCATGATTATATATCCTATGATTATATTACAAATGAAGAAATTTAAGCACAGAGGTTATATAATTTATCCAAGCTCACTGTAGCTTACAAGCAGTGGAATCAAGACTCAAACCTAGGCAGTGCTAATTCACTATAATATACTTTTATATTAACAGTTATGTGGAAAGTGTCTAAACTGACATAGTCAACCTATTATAAATATCAACATTCTTCCTTAATCTTGGGTTATTTCTTTCTGCATAATAATTTATTTCACTGTTTTCTTTAATTTTATCATGAGGTTGATAATTACTGCTATTTAGTTATAACATGTACCGACATCAATTAATTTACTTATTACCAGATGACTAGCAGCTTTGTAATTCCCTTGAAAGCAAGAATACTTATTTTAGTCATACTCTACTCTCAAACTTCTAATGCATTTACTGAATGAATGCACCAATGACTAGAACTTGAAATATCCATTATTTTATCAAAGAGCAGCTTAAACTGTGAAACAGAATAAAACAAGCTAGAATAGCTAATACATTAGTATTTCAAGTTAAACTGAAAAATCATGTGGTTGAGTGTTGAATAAGTAAGTTGGGAGGAGATGGAGAGAAAAGACTACCCTGAAAACTAGGAGGGAGATGGTAACACAAAGCTAAAAATAGGAAAGAAGGTCTCCATCTGTATCAAAAGGAAAAAATCCAAAAGACAAAAAGATAACATTCTTGAATCTCTACTGATTCATGAGAAGGGGAAAAAAAAACTCATCTGACAAAAGAAACCAAGTACGTTTGTTTCACTGACAAAATGGAAGAATGTCTAAGTGTTGGGTGAGTGTTCTCTACCAAACAGAAATGGAACGCAAGCCAAGTATGTTATTTAGGATTTTCTACAGACACATTAAAAGTAGAAAGAAACTTGCAATTATTTCAATATATTTTATGTAATACAATATATCCAAAATGTTGTCATTTCAACAGGTAATCAATACCAAATATCAGCAAGGAGTGCATGGGTGGTTCAGTCAGTGGTAGAATGCTTGCCTTTCCTGTGGGAGACCTGGGTTCAATTCCCAGACCATGCATCCAAAATAAACATATATATCAAGAGGGTGTTTTACATTTTTTAAATAGTATTTGTGAAATCTGGTGTGTATTTTATATTTACCACATATCAACTTGGATTAGCCACATTTCAAGGGCTCAAAAGTCAAGGTGGCTAGTGGACAGCACAAGGTTAGAGTTTATGAGGAAAGGAACAAAAAAATAAGGAACATTATCGTTACTTTCTGGAAGATAAAGAAAAATTTATCTTTCCAACAGCTCCCCTTTCCACAGGCCAATAAAATATCTTAAATGCCTATTAATTATTTTCAGGAGAGCAAAAAAAAACTTCTTAAGTCTCAAAGATAAACTATAGCTTTGTAACTAAGTCTTGTTTTGTTATACTTTATATATATATTTTGTATTTTTAAAGTATATAATTTCCAATTGCCTTACTCTTCTACTAGAAAATGCATAACACTTCATAGAAAAATGTATTCACAATCTATCATAAGGATTAAAATTTAAAGTATTAAATATTCAAATGTAAAAAATAGAACAAAACAAAAACAAAAACCTTGAGGTAAGAAACGCCTTCCTAATACGATCCAAAATCTAGAAGCCATAAAAAAGAGATTCAAATTTGTAAATATTTTTAAAAATAACTTTTGTAAGGCAAAAGCTTACAAATTTCTTCATTTCTTCAACAATTATTCATTGGGAGTATACTACCTATCAGGCACTATTTTAGGTGCTGAAAATAAAAATAAAAATAATTTGACCATAAAGATGTCAATGAAAAATGAAAAACTGGGGGGAAAAATTACTACTTATTACAGAGAAAGAGCTAATTTCCCTAAAATATAACAAACAGTTCCTAAAGGAAAAAATATCAACAACTTTTTGGAAAAATGTACAGAAAATCTGAGTAGGCAGTTCATAAAAAAAGAAAAGATGCTAACCCTGACTCATGTTGAGACAATAGCAATTGAAAAGTTATACAGTCTAACTGCATACCAAACTGATAATACAGAGAAGGGGGAAAATACTGATCATACTGAAACTTGTTAGATACATAAAACAGTAGTTAAAGGGAAACTTATAGCCTTAAATATATAAGTTAGAGAAGTGGGAAGGTTGAAAAAAAAATAAACCAAGAATCCATCTCAAGAAATTATAAAAATAAAGCAAAATAAGAAAAACAGAAGAAAGGGAATAATAAAGACCAGAGAATAAATTAATGACTTAGAAACAAAACATACAACAGAGAGGATCAACAATGCCAAAAAACTGGTTCTTTTGATAAAACTAATAATGTATTTAGTGACACAATCAAGGAAAAAATAAATGAAGAAAAGAATAAATAATATCAAGAATAAAAAGGGACATCCAAGGCATCAAAATTGGAAAGGAAGAAGTAAAACTATCACTGTTTGCAGACGATATGATACTATACGTCGAAAACCCGGAAAAATTCACAACAAAACTACTAGAGCTAATAAATGAGTACAGCAAAGTAGCAGGTTACAAGATCAACATTCAAAAATCTGTAGTGTTTCTATACACTAGTAATGAATAAGCTGAGGGGGAAATCAAGAAACAAATCCCATTTACAATTGCAACTAAAAGAATAAAATACCTAGGAATAAATTTAACTAAAGAGACAAAAAACCTATACAAAGAAAACTACAAAAAACTGTTAAAAGAAATCACAAAAGACCTAAATAGATGGAAGGGCATACCGTGTTCATGGATTGGAAGACTAATGTCAATCCTACCTAAATTGATTTACAGATTCAATGCAATACCAATCAAAATCCCAACAACTTATTTTTCAGAAACAGAAAAACCAATAAGCAAATTTATCTGGAAGGGCAGGGTGCCCTAAATTGCTAAAAGTATCTTGAGGAAAAAAAACGAAGCTGGAGGTCTCACGCTGCCGGACTTTAAGGCATATTATGAAGCCACAGTGGTCAAAACAGCATGGTATTGGCATAAAGATAGATATATCGACCAATGGAATCGAATAGAGTGCTCAGATATAGACCCTCTTATCTATGGACATTTGATCTTTGATAAGGCAGTCAAGCCAACTCACCTGGAACAGAACAGTCTCTTCAATAAATGGTGCCTAGAGAACTGGATATCCATATGCAAAAGAATGAAAGAAGACCCGTATCTCTCACCCTATACAAAAGTTAACTCAAAATGGATCAAAGATCTAAACATTAGGTCTAAGACCATAAAACAGCTAGAGGAAAATGTAGGGAGATATCTTATGAAACTTACAATTGGAGGCGGTTTTATGGACCTTAAATCTAAAGCAAGAGCACTAAAGAAAGAAAGAAATAAATGGGAGCTCCTCAAAATTAAACACTTTTGTGCATCAAAGAACTTCATCAAGAAAGTAGAAAGACAGCCTACACAATGGGAGACAATATTTGAAAACGACATATCAGATAAAGGTCTAGTATCCAGAATTTATAGAGATTGTTCAACTCAATGACAACAAAAAGACAGCCAACCCAATTACAAAATGGGAAAAAGACTTGAACAGACACCTCTCAGAAGAGGAAATACAAATGGCCAAAAGGCACATGAAGAGATGCTCAATGTCCCTGGCCATTAGAGAAATGCAAATCAAAACCACAATGAGATATCATCTCACACCCACCAGAATGGCCATTATCAACAAAACAGAAAATGACAAGTGCTGGAGAGGATGCGGAGAAAGAGGCACACTTATCCACCGTTGGTGGGAATGTCAAATGGTGCAACCACTGTGGAAGGCAGTTTGGCGGTTCCTCAAAAAGCTGAATATAGAATTGCCATACGACCCAGCAATACCATTGCTAGGTATCTACTCAAAGGACTTAAGGGCAAAGACACAAACGGACATTGGCACACCAATGTTTATAGCAGCGTTATTTACAATTGCAAAGAGATGGAAACAGCCGAAATCTCCATCAACAGAAGAGTGGCTAAACAAATGTGGTATATACATATGATGGAATACTATGCAGCTTTAAGACAGGATAAACTAATGAAGCATGTAATAACATGGATGGACCTAGAGAACATTATGCTAAGTGAGTCTAACCAAAAACTAAAGGACAAATACTGTATGGTCCCACTGATGTGAACAGACATTCAAGAATAAATTTGGAATATGTCATTGGTAACAGAGTCCAGAAGGAGGTAGAAACAGGGTAAGATAATGGGCAATTGGAGTTGAAGGGATACAGACGGTGTAACAGGACTAGATACAAAAACTCAAAAATGGACAGCACAATAATACCTAATTGTAAAGTAATCATGTTAAAACACTGAATGAAGCTGCATCTGAGCTATAAGTTTTTTTTTTGTTTGTCTGTTTGTTTGTGTTTTTTCTTTTTTTTTACTATTATTATTATTTTTATTTTTTCTCTATATTAACATTCTATATCTTTTTCTGTTGTTTTGCTAGTTCTTTTCCTAAATCGATGCAAATGTACTAAGAAATGATGATCATGCATCTATGTGATGATGTTAAGAATTACTGATTGCATATGTAGAATGGAATGATTTCTAAATGTTGTGTTAATTTCTTTTTTTTATTAATAAAAAAAATTTTTAAAAAGGAATAAAAAGGGACATCCAACAGATGAAACAAGCATTTAAAAAATAACATTATGAGTAAGTTTTCACAAAGAAAATTTTAAATGTAGACAAAAATTTTTAGAAAAATACAACTTACAAAACTGACTAAAAATTAAACAGAAAATTAAATAATCTTATAACCATTAAAGTGGACAGCACAGGTTTAAAGTTATGAGGAAAGGAACAAAAGGAATAGGGAACAAGCATCATTTCCTGGAAGATAAAGAAAAATTTATCTTTTCAACAGCCTCCCCTGTCCAGAGGGCAATAAAATATCTTAAATGTCTATTAATTATTAAAGAAATTGAATTAATGGTCAAAAATATTCCCCCACAAGAAAAACTGCAGGATCAATGGCTTCATAGCTTCAGTTAAGGAAGAAATATTACAAATTTTCACAAATCCTTCCAGAGAGAAAAGAAGGAATATTCCCCCAATGAAACTACCATAACTTTGGACTGAGAAAAGAGAACAATGAGAAAAGAAAATTACAAACCAATTTCACTCATAAACAAAAAATGTTAAACAAAATAGTAAACCAAACTTAGTTATGAATAAAATGCAGTTCACATCAATAATTAAAGTAAAAAAATCATATGTTCATCCCAGGAGAGATTATTAGCAAACTATGAACAGAAGGGAAGTTCCTTATTCAAAGGTATCAACAAATATTCTAAACAAACATCATCATAAAAATTTGAAAGTTCTCCCTTTGAGATCACAAACAAAAAATAGGATGTCTACCATCACCACTTCGATTTAACAATTATAGTCCTAGACATCACAATAACTCAAAAAAAAGAAAAGAAAGAGGTAGGATCAAATAAGAAGAAACAAAACAATCATTATTTACAGATAAAGTTAAAAATCCAAATATGCAGATAACAGAGTTTTACATGTTGCTGGATATAATACCAATACAGAAAAATCAGTTGTATTTCTGTATGTCTGCAGCAAATGGTTAGAGAATATGATTTTCAGAATGGTAAAATTTATAACACATATACACAAAATCTATCAAGTACCTAATAATATATCTAGCAAAAAGTCAAGGGGAAAATCATATAAACTTTACTGAGAAATAGTAAGGAATACCTGAATATAAAGTATATTTTTCCATGTCTGTGGACTCAAAGGCTTAATTTTACAAAGATGCCACCTCTTATGAAATAGGGAAAGATAATACATTTGACTACAGTAAAATTCACATAAAGGGGAAAGATAATATATTTGACTACAGTAAAATTCAGAAATTTTACTCATCAGACACTAAAGAGAATTTAATAAGCCACAGAAAAAAAAATTGTTTTTTTTAACATAGTGTAGCCAAAGGACTCAAATCCAGGATAAATAACTCTTACAAATTAAAAAGAAAGACAAGACAATCTAAAAGAGAAACAGGCAAGACATGAGTGTCACAAAAGAGAAACCGAAAGGCCAATAAATTTACGAAAAAAAGGATCAGTCTTAGTTTTCAGGGCAATGCATATTTAAATTCTTACAATACTAAGTATTAGTAAGTATATGGAACAATGTGAACCTAAACACATACACATACATTACTGGGATGAATGTAAATTGGTACAATTGGAGAAAACAGGGATTACATAGCAGAGTTGAAGATAACCACACTCTATGACCCAGCAACTACGTTCCAGGACATATATCCTAGAGACACTAGTCTATGTGTTCACCAGATATGTGCACAAGAACATTCATAATAGCATTGCCTATAAAAACCCCAAACAGGAAATAACTTAGACATTCACTGACCAAACAAGAAAAAACTGTATGTTCACACAATGAAATTCTAGCAGCAGTGTAAATGAACAAGCTAGAACTATACAAAACATGGATAAAATTTAGAAATAATGTTGAACTGAGAAAAAAAGGCAAGAAGCAAAAAAACACAATAATTCCATTCATACAAACCTCAAAAATAAGAAAAACTAAACTATATTATTTAAGAAAGTTTACCTACCAACCCTCCCAATGGCCAAAGCTAGAATAATTCGAGCCACAAAATAAATACCAATATTGGATTATAACCCAGAGAATAAAATAAATACCCATAAGTCCATAATGAAATAAATTATTAAATAAACAAATGGGAGAGAAGAGACAAATCTTTCTTACAGAAGAATTCCAAATAATATAGGTAAATACCTTCCCCTCCAGGAAGGAGAGCTTAGTTCCACTCTTCTTGAGTGTGAGCTGGACTTAGTGACTTGCTTCCAACAAACAGAACTTGAAAAGGGAAAACTGACAGACATGACCTCAACCAAAGTCAACATCACCCATGATTAGCCATCTTAATATCATGTAACTCTTGATATGATGAAGTGAGAAAGGTACTTTGCCTCTGAAGTATTCTTCTCCAAAACCTCTACCCTAGTCTAATCTAGAGAAAACATCAGGCAAACCCAAATTGTTTCAGAGAAAACATCAGGCAAACCCAAATTCAGGGACATGCTAAAAAAATACCTGGCAAGTACTCTTCAAAACTCTTAGGGTCACAAAACCAAGACTAAGAAACTGTCACAGATGACAGGGAGGAAAGACTAAGGAGAAGCTGACTAAATGCAAAGGAATATCCTGGATTGGATCCTGAAACAGAAAAAGGATATCTGGGGAAATGTCATTAAAGTCTATCTATAGTTTAGTTAATAGTAATGTAGTATTTTCTTAGTTTTGAAAAATTTACTGCAGTTACGTAACATAACCACAGACGCTGGATGAAGGGTATTTAAGAATTCTCCGAATTAATCTTTGCAAGTTTTATGTAAATCTAAAATGACTCCAAAATTAATTCATTTTTGTAACCACTATGTATACTGCATATTCAGATCAGTGTCAATTGTCAGTCTGCAAACTTCCTGAAAGTTAGAACCATGTTAATGCTTTCACAGGCAAAATCAAAACAGAACTGAACTATATATAGCACTACTAAAAGTGATTAAGAAATTTTATATATTTTGTGATAAAATGTTCTTTTCAACTGCTCAGCAGGGAGAAATATAAAAGCAGTTCTACAAAATAACTCCTTGAATAATACAAGTCTCTGAGGAAAAAAAAAAGAATGCTTACCTAGTGGTAAAACTGTAAAGAAAACCATTATTAGAAGTTACGGTAATTGTCACCAATGGAGGGAAGGAAAGAGTTATGAACAGGGGACTTCCGTACATTGGGGATTTCTAAGATACTGAAATGTCCTACTTCCTAACCTAGCAGCTGGTTATGTGAGTGTATTTTATAAGTATCTGTTAAATAATTATAAATGCTTCCTGTACTTTTCTCTGTGTTAAGTTGTATTTCATGATCAAAAAAAAGACTCCACTCACTACATATTTTAAATTTCACATTTTAGTATCTACATACTACATGGTATGTGAAAAATACCTAAGAGCAGCTACACTATACATGCTATGTGATTTTTTTTTTTCACCCAACATGTGGCAAATTATGTGAACACAAGAAATTCAATTTGGTAAGTTTATCTTCTACATGTCATTAAAAAAATAAAAATAAGAGCTATACTGTCCCCTCTTCATTTGTTTATAGGCTAATTAAGGACATTGCCCTTAATAATTGAAGATTATGGGGAAACAATAAGTATGCTGAAGAAAATAAATTTTATAAAATATGGTCTCTCAAAGTTTCACCACCTGTCAATTATTTAATGGGCACTGCACATGACACAGATAATTAATGTATGAAAAAGTATTCACTGCATTTAAAAATACATGTAAAAACTATAGACTAAGAATCTAGAAAATAGGTTAGCAGGTTCTGGGATGAGGGTAGGGAATGGGGAATTAATGCTTAATTTGTACAAAATGTCTATTTGGATTATTGTCAAGTTTTGAAAATGGATGGTCATAAGATAGTACCATTGTGAGTATAATTAACAGTACTGAATTATATATATGAATGTGGTCAAAGGGGAAATTTTAGGTCATATATATGTTACTAGAATAAATTAAAAGATAATACATTGGACTGTACAACACAGTGAATCCTATTGTAAACAACAGACTATTGTTAATAGTACAATTGTAAAAAATGTCCTTTCATGAATTATAACAAATGTACCACACTAAAGCAAGGTGCTAATAATAGGGTGGTTGTGCCAGTCTGAATTTGCTGTATACCCCAAAAAAGCCATGTTCTTTAATCCTCATTTAATATTGCTGGGTGGGGCCTCTTCAATCGTTTCCATGGAGATGTGACCTACCTAATTGTGGGTGGAACTTTGATTAGATAGTTTACAAGGAGATGTGTCTCTACCCATTCAACGTGAGGTTGCTTACTGGGGCCCTTAAAGAGGGAAATATTTTGGAAAAAGCTTTAGAGCCAACAGAGCCAACAGAACCAACACAGTCACAGAGAAAGAAAATGTCCCCAGGGAAGCCCTGAGAAACAAAAAGGCTAGAAGCCGAGGTCCCCTCACGCCTTCCCAGCTGAGAGAGAAAACCCAAACTTCATCGGCCCTTTCTCTGGAGTTAAGTTGTATTTCTCTGGATGCCTTAGTTTCAACATTTCTACAGCCTTAGAACTGTAAGCTTGCAACTTAAATTCTCCTTTTAAAAGCCATTCCATTTCTGGTATATTGCATTCTGGCAGCTTCAGTAAACTAAAACAGATTTGCGGTATACTGGGGGAAAAACAAAAATCCTAATGCAAAACTATGGACTATAGTTAATAGTACTATTATAATATTCTTTCATCAATTGTAACAAAGGTACCACACTAATGCAAAGTGTTAATAGTGGGAGGTGGGATACAGGAACACTGTTTTTTTTTTTTCATGATTTCTCCGTAAACCTATATCTTCTCTAATTAAAAAAAAAAAAAAAAACGTTGGGCGGGCCATGGTGGCTCAATGGCAGAGTTCTCGCCTGCTATGCCAGAAACCTGGGTTTGATTTCCAGTGCCTGCCCATGTTAAAAAAAAAAAAAAAGATTTTTTTTTTTTAAATACAAGTTTAATTTACAAATGAATAGTAAGATTTTCCTATAAGAGGGAAGATTGTTCATACTTTCACCACTGTAGGTATATCTGGCAAATTTACTTTACTTATTTCTATTAAATTAGAAAATCTTAACTCAATTATAAACTGTCAGAAAGGTAGCAATATTTGGGAGTAGCTCTGTCAGATGGTTCTATATGTACATAAAATCCTATAAGCTCTATCTTCAAAATACTCCCAGAATCTGAGCATTTCTGCATTATATTTCTGCTACCATCCTAGACCACCGATCATCTTTTGCCTAGATTATTGAAATAGCCTCTTACCCTGTCTCCCTGCTCTGTTTGTGCCAAGTTATATTTTTAGGTGGAGGATATGATATCAACAAACTTCCTCATTTCAACCTAGCAATTTTATTCTGGATTTCTAGTGAAATTGTTTTTGATAAAAATCAAGAATAACTGAAATTCCTAGGCTTAGTTATCAAAAAAAACCTTCTCTAAAAAAAAAAATCCTAAAATATCTACCCGTCAATATGGACTTTTTATAATTAAACTTAATATTTATCTCCAAGGGAAAAAAACAGAAACTAGTAGTTTCAATTACTAGGTATAACAGGAAGCCAAAGCTGTGTTTTAAGCAAAGACATTCATTGGTGTGATCTAATTTACATTATTATAAGGATCCCCATTTGCTCTATGGAAAATAGACAGAAGGAAAGCAAAAATGGAAGCTGGGAGACCAATTAACAAATAACTGAAATAGTCTAGAAGAGAGTCAGTAATAACTCCGACTAGGATAATAGTTGTGGAAATGTTCAGGGTGGTTTGATTCAAACAAATATACAAAAAATGAAAAATTTAGGTAGCAAATGAAATTGAGGGAAACAAATCCAGTAATATGATGGGAAATGATTTAACTAAATCATTTTTTACAGTGTAACGACAGAAAAGGTAAAATTTGAGCCACAACTTGTACATGTATGAACGAGTGAGTGATGGGAAAAGCTTTAGGAGCTTCTTCACAAGTTTAAAGAAGAGTGAGCCAAGTCCAGCTCCCATTCCATTCTTTACCCTTCAAACTACTCTATTATCATGATTATAACTTGCCCAAGTACTCCAGGCATGGAGGCATAATAAAGGGCTTAATTCTCCAATTTTGACAAAAAGCAAAGGCTACACTGTAATCTAATAACAAGCACTAAGAGACTTTGAACTAGGGCATCCATCCAAAACAATTTTCTGTGTCTGCATGTGTACTGACTGTGGATTTGGAAGAGAAACAAGAAAGGGGGACACATTTACAGCAAGAAGTTCCTATTGAAAGACATTTTTTGACCAAGCAGTTTTCAATATAACTCAGAATCCCAACAGTAGTATCACTCTGTTGAGATAATTATTGAACTCTTGACTACTTCATTGTTCATTCACTGGCATGAATCAAGTATACTTTGACATTACCCCAATTCCAACATGGCAAATATCAGCAAATTTCTGTGCTGTTATAGTATATGCCTTCATTTTCAACAAGACTTAAGGTGTGTGTGGGGGGGAGGGAGGATGAGTTGCAAATGAGAAACCTAAAATAGGTAATAATAATAAAGATAAGACATGAATATGCCTGGAATTTTCCCCCAAAAGTCCACCAATTTCTAAGGCTAACAAATTCCTATTTCACATGACACAATTTGTTTGAAATTGCTGGTTTTGTAGAACAACAGCAGAGAGAAGAAAGGATGATTTAGAGACCTGAGCTCTAATATCAGGCCTCCCTCTTACTGTGTGATCATAGCAAGTTACTTGTCTCCTTCTCAGCTTTCTCATCTGTAAAATGTAAACAACACTACCTCAGAATGTTGTCAAGGTTAAATAAAATAATACATATAAAATGCTTAGTATATAAAAGACATTTTAAAAAACACACATACTGGGCAGGCCACAGAGGCTCAGCAAGCAGAGTTCTCGCCTGCCATGCTGGAGATTCGGGTTCTATTGCCAGTGCCTGCCCATGTAAAAAAAAAAAAAAAAAAAAAATACATCTCTGCCCGATTATTGAAACAAACATCAATATGTTCCCACCATTTAAAAAAGGCAGATAATTGAATCTCAAAAGCATTTTGCTATGTGCAAGAAGCAAGACCCAAAGGCTGTATACTGTAAATGCCACTTTATATGACATTCTGGGAAAAGCAAAAATAACAATTTACCAGAGGCTGGGGGGTAGGGCAAAGAGATTAACCTCAAAGGGGTTGAGGAATAGAGTATGATGGAAATATTCTGTATCTTAATTGTGGTGATGGCACTTAACATAACTGTCACTATTTCACCTAATTGATAACAAGGAAAAATTTCCTATATGTTAGTTATAGCTAAATACATCTGACTAAAAGAAAAAAGGAACCCTAAACAAGTGCAACTTCAATAGCAGTGCCATGTTGTACATTTCAATACAGGCAGGATTTCACTCTGATAAATGTCACTATGAGATCTAGTGAGATAAAATCAGGCTATCCTACAATAAGATACCATTTCACATCCACTAGAATGACTCCTATTAAGAAAAAAAATAGGGGTTGGAGAAGATGTAGAAGAAACAGGAACACTCCTTCACTGTGGGCATGTAAAACAGTACAGCACTGTGGAAATGAATTTGGCAGTTCCTCAGAAAGTTAAGCATAGAATTACCCACTTCTAGGTATGTACTCAATTAAACTGAAAGCAGTGACTCAAACAGATATTTACATACCCATGTTCACAGAGGTATTATTCACAACTGCCAAAAGATGGAAGCAACCCAAGTGTCCATTCACAGATGAATGGATAAGCACAATATATTATATTATGCTGTATATGCACATAATGGAATATTATGCAGTTGTGAAAAGGATGAATCCGGAAGACAGCATGCTGAGTAAAATAAGTCAGACACAAAAGGAGAAATATTTTGTATCTCACTGTTAAGAAATAATTGGAAAAAAAAGAGAAATAATTAGAATAAGCAAATTCACGGAGTCAAAAACTAGAATATAAAATACTGGGGGCTGGGGACAGGATAGGGAATGGGGAGTTAAAGCTTAATTGGTAGAATTTCTGTTTTGGGGATGATGGAAAAGTTCTGGTAATAGATGATGGCGACGGTAGCACAACAGTGTGCATGTAATTAAAACCACTGAATTACATATTTGAATGAGGTTAGAAGGGGGAAATTTTTAATTGTATATATGTTACTAAAATAAGTTTTAAATCTTTCAAAATGGGAGGGGGCGAGAGTAAGGACATTATTGGAATAACTGAAAATATTGGAAAACTTTATGCTTTATATCAATGTTAAATTTCTTAAACTTGATAGCTGTATTTATGGTGGTTACATAGTGTCCTTGATCTCAGGAAATGTACCTGAGAATGTTAAGTGTTAAAGGAGCATGATGTACGCAATCTACTCTCAAATGTTTAAGTAACAGCTAGACAGACAGAAAGACAGAAAAATGATATAGTAAATGTTGCAAATGCTACAAAATATTAATAGTTGGTAAATCTGAGTATCTGGTTGAGGGGGTATTTTGGAGTTCTATGTATTGTTTTTGTATTATTTCTGCAACCTTCCTGTAAATTTGCAGTTATTACAAAATAAAAGTTAAAAACAAAACAAAACGAAAAACCCTGGGCTAATCCATATTCCCTGGAGCCAAAGAGCATCTTTTCCCAACTCAGCACTGTAGTCTAAAAAAAGACTTACTCACCAAACTGGAATGAGGTATCAGAATAGTTATAAATTACAATATAAACAAATATCAAGAGACTTAGTTAAAAAAAAAATCAGTTTATTTGTGGCTACTCATAGTAGTATAGTTTTGTTTAGTTAAATTAGGTTACTTTCAGAGCTCACCTTGGGGAGAAAAGTACACGCTCAGTGTAATTCCCAAAACTGCAAATGAAACACTTGAAAATAAGTGTTTTCTACATTTTTTTTGGGGGGGGGGAGGGGGACTGAGGGGGTGCATGGACCAGGAATCGAACCCAGGTCTCCTGCATGAAAGGCAAGCATTCTACCACTTAACAACCCATGCACCCTGTTTTCCACTTTTTGAGACAGGCCATTTTCCTAATTATGTGTCTCTCTCTCTCATTAACATCCATGTCCTTGTTCCATCTTACCAAAGGTAAGCACCTCCTCTGTAATCTGCTCTCACTCATTTCCCTCACCTCTACATGGTGAAAGAGGATTTTGTCTTCGCTTTTTCCTCTCATTTCATTAGTAGTAAAATTTTAACAATCTTTAATTTCTTCCTGCTTCTACTGGTTATTTTCTGAAGGTAAATTCTGGCTTTATAGGAAAAACACTTAAAAAAATAAAAACAAAAACCTTTTTAATCTATTGCCTTTTGCATAACTGTCCATTCCTTTTTCTTCTCATAGTCAAATTCCTTATTAAATCTGTACTCATTTCACAACATGAATTAGCACTAACCTACTGCTCATTTATAGTCATAAACCTTTCCTTCAGTGCCATTATGTTCCATATCTACCACGCTACTCAAGTCACAGTGAATTCAGTCCTACGATAAGATTTCATCCAAAGACCATAAAATGTCTGGCCGTTGGCCTCTGAACTCTTTATTGCAGATATCTATTTCTTCTCGTCTTTTAACTTCACTTCTATCCTATCCTCATCATTTCAAATAAGCCTTGTAAATCCTTGAGCCTACACTTTATGCTCCCTTAACTAAATTTTCCTCAAATCATTCCCTGCACATTGAAATATCTTTCCTTGATACCTCATTACCTTCTTCTTTCAATAAAGATCTAAACTCTATATTCAAAAATTAAATATTTTGCCTAATTAACTTTCATGTATTTTCAATCTAACTATATTATCCCTTACATCTTTTCTTTCCTGTTGACAATTTTTTTTTAACAACTAAAGTACTTTCTGCTGTATGGATTTTGTAGTTGGTTTCTCCTCACTGGAGTATAAACTCCACAAAGATAGAAAGTACCCATTCTTTAACATGCAGTCCAAAAACTGGTAATTGCCATATATCTAAACATTCAAATACAATGAAAAGAATACTGGGATTAGTATAAGGCCAAGCACTGCCTCTACTGTATTATGTTAAACAAGTCACAGCCTCATTGGGCCTCATTTTCATCTTCAAGAAAATAAGAATACTTTCTCTATTTACCTCAGAGGCTAGGAAAAAAAGAGCATTAGGGAAAGTATAATTATCAATCCTTATAGATGGTAAGGAGATTATTTTTTTACAGTTAGTCACAGTTATTTTGTCTAAAATAAGCTTCTACTGTTTTTTAACCAAACTCATTGCACAGAAAATTAAGTGAATTAGTACTGTACATTATTTATTCATACAAATACTGTAACTCTTGTACTTTAACAGGAAGTCTTATATTTAACAGTAGGGATGTTAATTATACAGTATCTTAATGCATTCTCAAGGTTAAAAGAAAAATACTTGCTGTTAAGTCAACTTTATCTGCCTCCAAGTCTATTAAAATCAAGGGTATTTAAAAACTCCATTCGTTTTTAAAACCTAAAGTATAGCTTAAAATTGTATAAATTTAATTGTATAAAATGTCTCCATACACTCTTCAGTTGTATAATGAATCTGTCACATTATAAATAGCAGATTGCAGAGAAAAAGATGCAAAATACACATAAATGTGGAAAATATAGATATCAAAAATGTGCCTCCACCACAGAGACAGGAAAAATAGAGGTTCCTTTCAGTCTTAGCCATAATCCCATGAACAATCTGAATGATATCCAACAGCAATATCAGTCTAAGTATAAACATATTTGCAATAAAAAGAGCATCATATGTGAATACTACCAAATGATTAGAAATTATAAATTACTAGCATCAGATTTCTCATTGGATTTGCTTTTCATTTCAACCAGCAACTCAGGATAAAAGAGCTGAATTTTAATAGTCTAGATCTGCGCTGTCCAACATGGTGGCCAATAGTCACAAAAAGAGCTGAATTTTAATAGTCTAGATCTGAGCTGTCCAACATGGTGGCCAAACATGAAGCTAGTGAGTACTTGAAATGCGGTTAGCCCAAACTGAAAAAAATGTAAAATACACACCAGATTTCAAAGGCAATACAAAAAAAAAAAATTGTAAAATCTCTAATATATGTGGCTGTCATTTGTAACTCACATTATTCTTCTACTAAACAGTACTTTAGAAAAAGGAAACAGGTAAGAAGTATTAAGAAGGGCGCGCCACAGTGGCTCAGCAGGCTTGCCTGCCATGCCAGAGGACCCCGGTTCGATTCCCGGTGCCTGCCCATGGAGGGGGGGGGGGGGGAATAGGGGAAAAAAAAAGAAGTATTAAGCAGCAGCTTGCTCAATAACTCACTGCTTGGTACTAGCAGAGCAAAGTCTAGAATTTGAGCACCTTTATCCTGCCTTCACTAATATAAGAAATTCATCATTTATGAGTCAATTTGAACATCATTTCTCACCAGACCCATTCATTCCATCTCCCAGCTTAGGTGATCATACCCTTTTTAGCACTTTGAACCTACTACCATCCTTATAACCACATTGTTATATGTTTGTCTGTCTCCCCCTATGGACTAGGGAACTTCAGGGAAAGCATTTTTCTAGCATTTCCATTTTTCTTGGAAGCCTTACAGTGCCAGGGACCACGCATGCCCTCAATTAATGTCTGCCGAATTAATGAACTAAGGAAAGAGATGCATACAGCACAGAGCTGTAAGACCTTTTAGAGGGTTAACTTTTGAGGTGTTTAACAGCACTACTCAGGTACAACTATCAAATTAAATCGTCTACTATGTGAATGCACTGCACTAAAATATTCACCTTTATCATTTACCTGGCCTTAAATTATTTTTGGAACATGGTAAATATAACAAAATAGATAATTTATGTTATCAAAGCAAGACAAGTTACAAAGCATTTTTTGTTTTAAATGTTTTCACTACTCCTGCTCTGAAATGTTTGATCTGATGTCTTGATGAGAATATAGAACTCTGATCTCTTGGGAAATTCAACACTCTCTTTGGGTATAAGTTCACTTACTGAATGTGTTTACTAAGTGCAAAACACTGTTCCAGATCAAAGAAAGATTCCTGGGCAAGGGAAGTGATGCAGCAATCTTCAACTAAGTGAAAATTTTAGAACCATTCATGGTGGGGGAGTGGGGGGGGCGGGATAAAGAATCATATACTCAACATACAACTAATTACAGAAAGTTACAGCAGTTTTAAAAAATTCCTAGATGCAAACATGCCACCTTAGATACTTAATAAAACAGAAAAGGCTGTGAAACCCAGAGATGAAAAATCGATTGCTACAAGTAAAACTGTAAGCAATGTGTATGCAAAACACAAATTGCAACAGATTTTCTCTTAAGAAAAAAATGCTTCAGAATCAACTAATTTGGCCAAAATTTTGTACCTATATAAAAATAAAGTTTCAGTTAACAAATAAAATCTCTCTATTCACAATTAAGTTTTTCACTCAATTATAATATTTTTCAGTACTCAAAGACTACCTTAATATTAAACCAGCAGATAAAAAGTGTACATACCTCAGAAAAGGCACGCACTTCAGTCTAACCTGCTAAGGTAAGGTGAATACTTACTTCCCTATAAAAGCACCAGCCCTAACTATGGCAGTGATCTATTGCTAAGCCAGATCTTCTGTTGAGACTAGAACCAGGGAGGCAAAAGTACAAAGTCTCTTCTGGAATCAGTGTTACTGGACCAGCCGCCTCCCCCTTTTTATACTATGTCATCAGCACTCCCTAAAAATACCTTCCTTTTTCTGCATCTCTTCTAATCTATGGCTTTAATGTTCCAATATATTAAACAACTTTCCCAACAGTGTTTTCTTGCCCAACGCCCACCTGGAAAGATTTTAAGGCGCTTCTTTAACAATCTTCTTCAAAGAGAAAGAAAGGCCTCCCTATTTCACTCGATTCAAACACCCCCGGCTCAAAATAAAAAAATAATTACAACCTCAACCTCTATCAGACTTACATACGTAAAGGGCAGGCTATCTCCCCCACGTTCTTTATCTTCAGACTTCCCTCCTCATTTATTTTCTCCTTTCTCATTCCCCTCCTCAGTACCCACTCCTCCCGAAAAAAAAATTCCACAGCTGGAGAATCTCGTTTTTAAAGCCAAACCATTTAGTGAGAAAAATAAGCGAATGCTTTTTTCTTCAATTACTTATTGTTCCTCCGTCTCTCAGGAAAAGTTCTGCAAATATTTTGAATCTGATCACCCTTCCAGAAAGATGAATGCGCTAATAAACTGAGTAATTCTGCCTTCCAAAGACAAGTGGATTCACGGCAAAAAGGCAGCCAGGGGAAGGAAGAGGGAAAAGGATCATTAGCCCCTAAAGCCGGAGATGAGCCGGAGGCGAAAGAAAGGGCCATAACTGAGAAACGCAACACACTCCCAGCGTCTAACAACTTGACATGAGAATAGGGCCGGCCACTGCGGCTCCAGCCTGGTCCCGAGGGGCAACGGGTGGCCTCCCCTCCCCCGTCAGGACAAGTCTAACTCCCTGGCGCTCCTCCGTCTCCAACAGGAGGGGCCTGGTGGGAGCGCGGGCCCCTAGCACTTTCCGCCGGGCAGTCGGCAACCGCCTGGGTGGAAGCAAGGCCCGGAGGGAGGTGAGCCGGAATGAGGTAGCGAGCGCCAAGAGTGCGGGATGGAGGGTCAAAGGCGGGCACCCGGGAGCCTGGGGGCAGCGGCGAGGGACCCTCCCATCCGGGGATCGCTGGGGAACCCTCTCCGCCCTTGCAGAAGAGGGTCCCAAGTATCCGCCCCAGACGCACCAAGTGCTCCTCACCTCAAGCTGCCTGAGCCTCCGCCCCCACCACAACCAGAGCCGCCGCAGCCGCCGCGGTCAGAGCCATTTTCCCCAGTGCCGCCTCAGCCGCCGCCGAGAGCTTCGGCAGACCCCGGGGCCAGCCAAGCATCACGTCACTTCCGCCCGGAGAAGCACCGCCTTCCACACTCAGACTTCCTGCGGATTGGCTGGCGCAGAATGCCTACCTGAGGTGTAGGCGGGGCGTGGGCCGGTGAGGCTAGAGTAAGGTGGTGTGGACTCGGGTCCGGCTCTGGTAGGGGAATGCCAGACAAGAACAATTCGTCGTTCCGTGTAGCTCCAGGCCGGGGGAATTCTCCCGCCCGACGTTCGAAGCCGGGCTAACCGGCCTGGGCGCTGAAGTTGCCTATTGTTCCCATGCCCTCTCCCGGGACTCCGCACACGCCCCCATCCGGGCTGCGGCTTCCAGATTTGTGGTCTTGACCCCGAGCGGCTCCGAGATTAGTTTGGAATTGGAAGATTGAAAGGATAAATCAAGACTTAAAATCGTTCCATCAAAATCAGCGTTTACGGTGAATAGGTGCTTTAATCCTAGCAAGAGCCAGAGAAAGTGGGTAGCCCAATAATAACTCACAGCCGTGCCTAAAACTCATGCCTAAAAATCTGCACATACATTTCCAAAATAATACTTTCCTCATGAGAAGTGAATGACGCTAGGCTTGTAAAGCGCTTAGCCCTAAATGTTAGTTTAAAATTAAATAACCATGTGAGGGGGATAGGAAAATTACCCCCCACTTAAAAACGGTGAAGCAGGGTCCCAGAAAATTTAGAGGATTGCGGGAGAGGCACAATTCACACTCAATTCTGACTGCAAATCCTTAGTGTTTTACCACAGACTTGCCTCTTAAACAGTAAGAGAATGAGGGTCTCTCCTTCCAGAGGTCCACAATCTGTTGTAGTGGACTGATTTTCACTTTGTGAAAAGTAGAAATTGAAGCGAAGTAGAAATTTACTGCCAGCAAATAACGGGAAAGGATTTTTTTTTTTTTTTTGGAGGGGGTTGGATGTGTACACCTCCCCAGGGATGGGAAAATTGAATGGAACTCTCATTCCTGGTTCTGATTCTATTCAATGAAGATGTATAAAAGCCACTGTATGATTATGCCTTGTGATCGTGGCTACCACCTCCCCTCACGCTTCCTGTTCACTCACCCTTCCTGAACTCCTCGTTTTCCTCCCCACTCATGCTGCGGGCACGTGCACACGCACTTCCAGGCAAGCTTACACACCCTAGAAGAATGTCCCTGAGGAATCTGCTTAGTTCCACAGCATTGTTCTGCTTTATCTTCTGATCAAAGGAGGAATTTCTAGAATTGGCAACTCTTTCATAAGATTAAAAGGGATGGGGAAAACGGTTTATCTGGGGGCTGGTTTCCTAGGTTCTGCCCCAGAACTGAGTGTGCCTTCAGGAAAGGGGAAAGGCCTTGAGAGAACACGGAGTCTTGAAGGAAGATGAACTGTTCGACTTTTTTGTATCTTTCTTATGAGAATAATTAACCCTGGGTCCCAGCAGCAGAGAGCCCTTGCTTGAGTCAGTTCCTTGTTTCAGTTCTAACGTCCTTATTTTTTTGACTCTTGAATGACCCCTGTTTGGTAGCTTCTGATTGACCAGAAGGATGCCCGTAATATAAGGTGAAGAGGAAGACAGGGAGCTTGGTGTTTCTTCAGCTTTCAAAAAGGAGCATTCTCATATTGCCAGGTGTCAAGAATCTGAACAGGTAGCCCTCCAAAGGGGCTTAATCTCATCTGCCTGGCAAAGGCAGTTGTGAAGCATGCGTAAACAATAAAAACACAGTCTTCGAGGAAATAGTGCAAACTGGTGCAACTGTCATTTGGAACCGAACAGAACATAGCTGGCAGCTGTTTCTCCTTTTTTTTTTTAAATCTCACTGGCTTTAATTTTAAGATTTAAAGGTAAAGAAAAGGACTGAGGAGGAGGCATTACATTTTTTAAGTGTGCCGATCCTAACTTCCCACAGAGAAATTCACAGTACCACAAATATTCCCAATTTTCTTTCAGTATGGAATGAGAAACGGCAACCTTGTTTTACCAAAGCTAAAAATAGGGGCTGACATTTATTGAGTGTTTGCTCAGACTTAGTATTATCTCATTCAATCCCAAGAACAACCCTATAAAAAGGTACCATTATTATATAGCTGAGGAATTTGAGGAACAGAGAGGTTAAATAACTTGCCCAAAGTCACACAGCTATGAAATAGTACAGCTAGGAACCAAATCTAGGTTTAATTTCCCAACCCATACTTTTTTAACCCTATACTGCCACAATAAGCTAAGGAGATTTAAACAGCAAGCTTTATTTTGCTACTAAAAGCCATTAATAAGTAATCCTGTTTTCTCTTTCCTTCCCCAACGCTGTACCCTCACCCCAGTAAAGAGACTCTGCTGCGTACCACACACAATATAGAAGTTGTGGTTTTCCTAACTTGTGGTTTATCTGAGAGCGTATAACACCATCACAGAGAAATAACACTCAGGACAATAAATGTGCAGATGATTAAGGGATTTAAATCTATAGAAGGAACAGGAAATATTTACCTTGTAATTCATTCAGCAGCAACAACAAAAATGTATTGAGCCCCTGATTTCTGTATTTCCAACACTCTGCTCTGTGCTAGGGATGCAGTGGTGAATAAGACAAGGTGTCCCTACCCTCATAAAGCTTAGAACCCAGCAGGGAAGACAAACATTAAACATCTACTTAGATAATTATTTAATCTACATTATGATGAGCGGTAGAAAGGAAAAGTACAGGGTTCTTTGATTTAAAATGGAAGGCAGGCGGAAGTGACACTGAGCTGACATCTTACAAAAGGATAAGCAGAAATTGAGCGAGGATGGGGGGAAGAGCATCCCAGGCAGAGGGAACAGTGTGTGCAAAGACATTGAAGGAGGAAGGAGCAATGTTCATCTGAGGAACTGAAAGAAGGCCAGTGTTGCTTTTGGACTGGGAACAAGGAGGAAGTGGCTTCAGATGTGTGGTAAGGCAAATAGATCATGCCAGGCCTGGGAGGCTGTATTAAAAATTTGGGTGATTATGCTAAGAATGAGGAGAAGATTTTAAGCTTTCAAATTATCAGAGTTGCATTTTTAAAAGATCTCTTAGGACTACGTGGAGACCAGATTAGAGAGGGGCTAGATTTGAGGAGTCCAATTCATAGGTTATTGCAATAATGTAGGGAAGTGAAGATGGTGCTTGAACTTTTGTATAAAGCACAAATAAATAAAAAGCCGACCAAGGCAGGGTTCTTAACTTGGAAATAACAGGTGTAGTGTTCTAAGATCACCATTAGAGATATGCACAAGTAATTATGGATGTTCAGTGAAAGGAGGGGGTGGAATATGTATCAATTATTAATTGCTGCATATCAAGTTACTAATTTTGCTAAGCAAAATTTAGCAACTTAAATCAAGAAGCAATTACCATTTCATAGTTACTTAGAGTCTGGACTCTGCCTCAAGCTCTCTTGAGGTTGCAGTCAAATTCTGGCTGGGGCTGCCAGTCTCATCTAAAGGCTCAAAGTTGGGGAGATCTACTTCCAAGTTCACTCACATTAGTTGTTAGAAGGCCTAATCTTTTACAACATGGGTCTACTTCAGGGCTGCCTCACAGTATCACAGCTCACATCCCCCAGTGTGAGCAATCCAACAAAAAGCAAGAAAGAAGGAAGAGTTAGTGAGAGAAAGCACTCCTGGGCAGAAATCAATCTTTTTGTAACCTAATCTCAGAAGTGGCATCCCATAACTTCTGCTCTATTCTATTCATTATAAGTGAGTTGTGCTGGTTTGAAAGGACATATGGACCCTAGAAAAGCCATGTTTTAATCAAAATCCCACTTCATAAAGGCAGAATAATCCCTATTCAGTACTGTGTGTTTGAAACTGTAATCAGATCATCTCCCTGAAGATGTGATTTAATCAAGAGCGGTTGTTAAACTGGATTAGGTGATGACATGTCTCCACCCATTTGGGTGGGTTTTGGTAAGTTTCTGGACTATGAAAGAGGAAACATTTTGGAGAATGAAGGAGATTCAGAGAGAGCAGAGAATGCTGCAGCACCACAAAGCAGAGAGCCCATGAGCCAGGGGCCTTTAGAGATGAAGAAGGAAAACGCCTCCTGGGGAGATTCATGAAACCGGAAGCCAGGAAAGAAAGCTAGCCATGTTCACCACGCACCCTTCCAGTTAAGAGAGAAGCCCTGACTGTGTTCACTCTGTGCCTTCTCACTTGTAAGAGAAACCCTGAACTTCATTGACCTTGAACCAAGGTATCTTTCCCTGGATGCCTTAGATTGGACATTTCTATAGACTTGTTTTAATTGGGACATTTGCTTGGCCTTAGAACTGTAAACTAGCAGCTTATTAAATTCCATTTAATAACCAGAAAGCCATTTCGTTTCTGGTATTTTACATCCTGGCATCTAGCAAACTAGGACATGAGTCAATAAGTCTAGCCCACTTTCAAAGGGAGAAGATTACATACAGACATGAATACCAGGAGGTGTGGATCATTAGAAGCCATTCTAGAGGCTGCCTAGTATAGGTTTCACAAAGGAGGCAGCCATTGAACTGCTTATATAGGAGTTTTTGAGAGGCATCTCAGCAGGAACAACATTCCAGATAGAGCAAAGGGCATGTGCAAAGATGCAAAGGTATGAAAGCACTTCATGTGTACAGAAGTCTGCAATTAGCCATTCCATGACCAGGTGAGAGGGGTTTAGGGGATATCATTGATTTGGCTGAGGAAATTTTGAGGAGGTAAAATGTTGTCAGTTGAAAGATGATAAATTTACTTCTTTCAATTTATTCTACTAATATACTTCTATCTTTGTGAAAAAAAATACACATACAAGGATATTTGTTGAAGCACCATATGGCAGGATCATGGTGAAAACCAGCTAAATTTCCATCAAGAGGAGCTAGGTTATGGTTTACAATATAATGGGAAACAGAATATTATGCAGCTGTTAAAAGAACATAGATGTGCTGATAAAGAAAATCTGCAACATGAAATGATCTATAATATACTCTGTCAAAGGAAATGAACAAGTTGCCAAATAATCCATGGCATGTTATTTTTTAATGTAAAAACAATGTAGTATGTTGAAATAGCATTGGATATCTCTAGTCATATTCACAGAAACTGGTGGTTCTATCTATAGAGGGAAACTGGGAAGCTGGGGGTTAGCAATAGGAGGGAGCATTCCTTTTTACTATATATTTCTTTTGTACAGATTGACTTGTTACTTTGAGTGTTATTACTTTTTCAAATTAAAAGAAAGAACTGCATGAGAGGTTAGTAATTTTGGCATGAAGTATATTTAGACTGCATTGAGTACTACTGGGTTTTGATTCAAAGCTGAATGATGAAAAAAAAAAGGATAAAAAACAATCATGAGTAGCCAGGCTGGACCAGAGTAGCCCAAGATAGCTGACTTCAAGGTGGATGTCAGATGAGGAGAAGGCCCGTATAGCTGTTAAATTAATAGTAGGGAAAGGCCAAGACATGCATTTGCCCAACATGATATGGTAAAGATAGAAGAATATAAAGATCAGGTCTTAATTATAGAACATGGTGACTGGAGTAATAGCAGATTTTTAGATGCAAGAAAAAAAATTCCTTAAGTTGGATCACTTACAGAAAGTAGCAAGTAACCCCCAGCCAGAAGCATTAGGTGGTGGTCTGAAGTCTTGAATAGAATCCTGTAACAATGTGTTAAGAGCCTATATGAAAGATTAGTATTCCAATGGCTTCTGTATTGTTTATGCTAAAACTATAGATTGGCAATAGACTATTATTACATGTACTGAAAGCCACCAGCTTCAACCCCAAAACTTCTGGAGATTAGAGTGGAAGTTCACTATCATACCACTACACCCCCAGGTAGTTAGAGTGCTTAGGATTCAGGTTCACTATTATAAAGATGGCAGTGTTCAGTTGATTAGTCATAAAGATGTCCATGATTTCCATATGTTTCGTATGAAGCCCAAACTGCCAAGGAGTTTATTAAAATCATAGAGCATGCAGAAAATGAGTTTCAGATAGCAATTAGTGAAAACTATCAATGTCAGAGATCACTTTCAAGGCCTTGCACCAGCAGCTTCCAGATACCCACACCAAAATCAACTGGAACAAGATGCTCAGCTACCAGACTGGCAAAGAAATGCAGAATGCTTAAAGGCTGAGTGTAAGAGAATCTTTAGTACATGGGTGGGGGGGGGGGGGGGAGGTTCATTCTATTTGTGGCCACATTATGAACGAGAGATATTTCGCTAAAGCTTTCAAAGTTAACCAGTTTCCTAGCCTCATGGAATACTGTTGAACCTCTAATATTGTCCTGATTCTTTTGTGTTCTCTGCCTGGTTTTTTTCCATTTCACTATATTCACTTATAAATCTTGTTTATTTTAACTCTGCCACATTTAATGTTGGAGAGAGAGAGCTAACCAGGAGTCATTTTACTGTTTAGAAAAGTTTTCTAACCGTGAAGTCCTGTTACTGATAGAGACAGGTAATATGTTCAGTACTTTTCCACCCAATTTTTCAGAACACTTCTGGTACTTCATTGGTTTTTACTGATCCACCAACAGCTAAATAAGCTATCCTACAAACTATAGCTAAATGGCAGACACATTTTTTCTTCTCTCTCCAACTGCTTTGATCATCGCCCATAGCATCTCATAACTGTAGATTTTACAATTTTGCAATGAGGCTTTCATGTTCTGATTCGGGGGCAAAGGAAGTTTTCTGGAAATTTCATCATAGCCAATTTCTCTGGGGAAGTTGTTTTTAAATCCAAAGACTTGAACAACATTTGCTGTGCATGAATGTGCTTGGTTTTTTCCCTACCTTCCTTGTCTCCTTCCTATCTAGTACCATGGTAGTTATAGTCATCTGCATTTTTAGAAGAGTTTAGAATATTTTACTCATTTTTTTATCTTTTTAATGTTTAAGAACTGCTTATATATTAGGGATCTAATAGAGAAATGGGAAAATGCAGACGTTGAAGGAATGGAAACTATTTTGTGCTTTAATGCTTTGTGGCAGGACTGTACCATAAGCAAATGAACTAAAGAATTGTATAAATCATGAATAAAAACTAAAAATGATCCAAAGTGAGAAGGATAACTTCTAGTCAGTATGTTTCTGTTATAACCTATTACTGAAGGTATTACTGGAGATTTGTTCTAAACACGAGGTAAAACTTGTTCTACGTTATTTTTCTTCAGTTCTGCCTGCCAGAATGCAAACATAATTGTGATATAGCAACGCTTCCCAAGTTTATTGTCAGGTATATATGTTTAATCTCAGAATACACAGATGACATAGATATGACAACTGGAATGAGGGACTCATTTAGTTTGTTTACACTTCTATGACCAGGCCTTAAGGAAAGCCAGTTCTTAAAAAAACCAAGTACTGTCTTCTTACCTTTCTCCAAATACATGTCAAAAGAAGGGTGATTGTTCTTCAGACTTGTTTTTGCTCAGTATTATAGTCAAATCAGGGTGTTTCCAAGTGACCTGTTGAGCTGTGTAAGCATTTTTATTCCAAATAAATATATTTGTCATTCATACTATCCATCCATGCTGCACTGGCTTCTGTATCAGGTAGTTCAGTGGTGAAATACCTGTTTGGTTCTAGAAATATTTTTAAAAACAAGTTTGGGAAGATCATGAAGTTGTGCAAACTCAAGAGGGTCTAGTATAGGATGGGATCCTGATAGAATTCTCATGTTATAAGCCTATTAAAAAGTTGGGGTGGGGGTACCTGGATGGTTCAGTGGTAGAATGCTCACCTTCCATGCGGGAGACCCAGGTTCAATTCCTGGACCATGCAACCCACCCACCCCCCAAAAAAAGTTGGGATGGGGTGTTTAGGGTAATCAGTCCTTCAAAGAAATGTGTCCAGAATTTTCTAGCACAGTCCAAACATTAGATTCAAATAAGTTCTATAAACAATGGCTGTGTACAAAGGAAGCAAAGATGATACAATCTTGACCCTGCCCTAGAAGAGCTTACAGTCTAGTAGACACAAAAAAGGAAGAAAAAAAACACAAAAGGCATACAAACAGGAAATACCAAAACACTGTGGTAAATGCTATGATAAAACTGTTCAGCCCAGCTGGAGGGAAGGGCAGGACAAGGGACACAGCACAGAGAAGATAGTTCTGAAGGATGGGTAGGAGTTAAAAAGGTAAATGTGGGAAAGGGTACTTTAGGCAGAGAGAAGAGCATGAATAGGAGAGGTCTTAAAACACAGGGAATTTGGGGATACGTGGAAGTTGCATATTACCAATAAAGGCAATGGTTTAAATAGATGGCTAAAAGTTATATTTAAATCTGCAGAGCTTTGGAAATTTCTTTCATATTAATATACTAACAGACTTTTAAAATCCTTTGTCATACCAGGAGTCTAATTTTTACTGGAATGTATGGTTGCTTAGTCAATAGTAATCTCTTCATTTCCTGAAATCCTGACATCAAATTCCTTACTCATTTAGGCCTAAATTCCTACTATCTTACAATCTTTTCAATTTGTTTTGTAATTATAGCTTTCTTCCATCTATTGGGTTCTTATTCAGTGTCAGGCATTGTGCTAAGCATTACTTACATTGTTTTATTTAATCCAAAGATTGAATTTTTTACCAATACTATCCTCAATTTCTCCCATACAAGATCATCAATTTCCTGAGGGCAGAAACCAAGGCTTATATCTATATATTCTCTTCTCACAGCTTCCTACCCATTTAATTTCCCACAAAACTCAAAAGAACTGCCTATACTTGCTGACTCTTTCATACCCCATTAAGCTTTCATCCCCTCTCTGTACTGATATATCTCTTATAAAGTCATTATTGACCCATATCTTGCCAAATTCAGGTCAACTCTCTGTCCTTGTCTTTCTGGATCACTCAACAACTTTTGACATTAGTGACCTCATCCTTCTTGAAGCGCTTTGTTCTCTAGGCTTCCATGATGCCAGGTTTACCTCTACCTCCCTGGTTATTAGCTTAGTCTCTGATTGGCTCCTTGCCCTTTGTCAGAATTGCTAATGCAGGAGTGCTCCAAGACTTAGTCTTCAACTTTTAATTTTTATTTATTTGTATTTTTAGCATATGAAATTTTATTACCACCATGATAATATCATCACAACTTATGATCTTGGTCTTTCCTTCCTGCCTTTGTATAAGGCCAAAAGAGAGACATTGGTTACTTTGATAAACCTTCAAGCAGACTCTAGGAATGTTACCAACAGCATGACCTTTACCACCAAATTCAGTAACCAGAACTCCGTCGTCTTCCTCAATGAAGTTCAACCTTCATTGGATATGAATGCTGTGATTTTCTTGCTATTCTTAATCAGCTGGACCCTGACAATTCTTCCTGATAGCAGAATTTGACTGTTTGAGTTCAAACTCTGCTTTTTCCAACACAATTCCCTCTGCAATGGGAAGTGCCTCCAAAGGGGTTAACCTCCATCGCTGTGCCCAAATGGGCTTTATTGTACTGTTTATCATGCCATTTCTGGTCCCCCATCAGTGGCTATGGAACTTCTGGGTAGTACAAAGACCTCTACACTTGCCCATCTTTCTGGTGCCATTAGACCAAGCAAATTCTAGTCTTTAACTCTCTTTTTGTTTATGTTTTTACCTAAGTGAGCTCAAGTCTCACGACTTTAAATTATCAGTATGCCAATGGTCCTCAAATTTATATATCCAGCCCCTGATATCGCCCCTGAGCTCTAAACTTGTGTTATCTGTCTACTCAATATCTACTCAATTTGGATATCTAATAGGCAACTCAAAATTAAGATGACAACAAAAGAACTCTCAATTTATCCCCTCATATCTGTTCCCTACTTCCACATCCCCTTAGCACCCCCCCCCGAAAGGTTTTTCCCATCTCAGTAATTGGCACCATCAGCCCAATTACAAAGGCCAAAATGTCAGGAGTCATCCCTGATTCCTCTCATTCCCTCACATCCCAATCAGGAAGTCCTTTTGCCTCTACCTCCAAAATATATCCTAACACCTAACCCAACCCTCCTTACCATCTCACTACTGTAACCCTAGTCCAAAACACCATCTATCTGGTTTTCTGCATCTAATCTTGTGTTCCTAAATAGATGTAGAAATATATTTTAATAGTAAATCAGTTTGGCTGACTCCTTCTTGTTATTCAGATCTCTGCTTCAATGCCACCTCCCTAGAGAGGATTTCCCTGACCACCCAACCCAAGATAGCACCTGGTCCCTCTGTATATAACATCACTTTATTTTAATGTTCTGTGAAGCATTGACACCTCCTGATATTTTTCTTGTTTATTCAGTTTAGTTAATTGCTTATCTTCCCATATTAGAATGTAAGCTTCATGACAGCAGGGAATTTGTCTGTCTTGTTCATCTCTAATTGTTCTGCATTTAGAGCAGTGCCTGGCATAGAACAAGAACTTAATAAATAATTGTTAAATGAATGAATGAATTTACTTCCATGTCTATTTAATATCCTTGCCCCTAGTTAAAATGATATAGCCAGGAGTCAACTCTAGAGGGGCTTAGAAATAAGCATGGATTATGAAAAGCTAATATTATTTAAATGGTTACTATATAACCCAATGATGGGGAGCACTTATACTGCCACTGAAGCATTTTTAAAAGATCAGTTGAGAGTTACTAAACGAAAAAATTAATTTGTAAACTTTTCAAGAAATATATATCAACTGCTTTCATCCTTTGCTTTAAAAAAAATGTATACCTAGGGGGAAAAGAAACGTGACCAAAAAATAAAAATAAAAAATAATAAAAAAAAAGAAACGTGACAAAATAAGGTATCAGTGGCTAAGAGAATTCAAATAGAGTTGAGAGGCTATTCTGGAAGCTACTCTTATGCTATCTTCAGCTAGATATTGCTATTATCTAGCCCAATCCTAACCAAAACCATTCCTATCAACCCTAAAGAACACCTAGGGCTTTATCTCAGATTCTATAAAAGTTTCATGCACTACGATTACTTTCCAGAAACCTACAACCCTCAGAGGGTTCCTAGGACAGATAAATCCTGAAACCCAGAGGGGCCAGCCTCTCCAAGAACATCAACTGGTTCATCCTCCTGTCCCATATTATTGATACCCCTTTCCAACTTGAAAAAGTTAGAATGGGCATAGCTCAAATACCCCTAAAGATTGGAAGAAAGATCAAAGGAGAAGATGGACTTAGAGAATATAGGATGTAACACATAAGTGTGATTATGGAATCATTATATTGATTTTTTTTAGTGTCTTGGAGCAGCTAGAAGGAAAAACCTAAAATTGTGGAACTGTAATCCATATCAAATTCTGAGATCTGTTCTATAACTTAATTGATGGAATGTGCTTTGAAATGGATTGCTATTTTGTTTGTGCTATTTTTCACAATAAAAATAATAATTAAAAAATTAATATATATAGGATATAGCTCATAAGAGGAACAACCAAGCTATTATCTTCCCTTCCCCCCCCCCAAATATCATAAAGAAACAGTTTTGACAGGTACTTGGAAGAGCAGTTAATATTTGCTGAGAGGTAACTATGTGCTAGACACAGATTTAATGGATTAAAACACTTGATCCTCGCAACAACCTTATGAGGAAGGAAAAATTATTCTTCCTATCTTACAGATTGTGCCTCAGAGAGATTAAGTAACTTGCCTGGATCAATGATGGCACAGAACAAGCTGACTCCAATGCCTGAGTTCTTAGTCATTGTATAATGCTGCCCTAAGGAATGGCATTTCAGTGGGTTTGAATGTTTGTCACCATCTTCAGAACTGCAGAAGAGGGTGAGTAAGGAAAAATACATAGGGGTGTGGAGGTACGTGTCAACTCTAATAACCCAGAGGTTTTTCATTTGTGTGCCATGAATTCTTTGGGCAGTCGGATGAAATCTATAGACCACCTTCTCAGAATAATATTATTGCATGCAAAACTAAAATACATGGGATGACAATGGAAACCAATGATATTGAAACATACTTCTCAAAATATTAAATAAGGAGGTGGTATTGTAATAAGCATGATTCATTAAATAAAATGATCTAACAGTGGTGTAATAACTACCATAATTTCATATAGTATGGGCATAAATGATATTTCAAGATATTTTTAACTACTATAATGTGATATAGAAATATCTGGGATATCTGTTGGTGACAAAGTCGCAGCCACTGATAATACCATGATGACTTGTTGCTACTTTTATAATGGAAGGAAATGCTAAATTTTTGTTAGAGGTTAGTAAAAATAACTTTTTTTCCCATCTAAATTCTATAAGCCTCCTAAATTCTATCCACAGACTTTTTGGGAGGAGGTCGGGCTTTGGACTTGAGTTTAAGAACCTCTGCCACCTCTCTCTCTAAGCCAGCTCAGCAGGAAAACTCACTGCCCTCCCCGCTACATGGCACATGACTCCCTGGCAATGTGGGACATGACTCCCAGGGGTGTGAATCTCCTGGGCAATGTGGGACAGAACTCCAAGAAATGAGCTGGGACCTGACATTGTGGAATTGAGAGAGCATTCCTGACCAAAATAAAAAGAGAGAAAAATGAGACAAAATAAAGTTTCAGTGACTGGCAGTTTTAAAATAGAGTTGAGAGGTTAACCCAGAGGTTATTCTCACACATCATATGGATATCCCTTTTTAGTTTATGGTGTATTGGAGTGGCTAGAGGGAAGTACCTGAAACTGTTGAACTGTATTCCAGTAGCCTTGATTCTTGAAGATGACTATATAACTATATGGCTTTTGCAATGTGACCAGGCTTGCTGGTTTGAAAAGGATGTATGTCCCCTAGAAAAGACATGTTTTAATCTAAATCCCATTTCACGAAGGCAGAATAATCCTTATTCAATACTGTATGTTTGAAACTGTAATCAGATCACCTCCCTGAAGATGTGATTTAATAAAGAGTGGTTGTTAAGCTGGATTAGTTGATGACATGTCTCCACCCATTTGGGTGGGTCTTAATATGTTTCTGGAGTCATATAAAAGAAGAAACATTTTGGAGAATGAAAGAGATTCAGAGGGAGCAGAGCTGAAAGACACAGCCACGAGAAGCAGAGTCTGCCAGCCAGCGACTTTTGGAGATGAAGAAGGAAAATGCCTCCTGGGGAGCTTCATGAAACAGGAAGCCAAGAGAAGAAGCTAGCAGGTGATGCCGTGTTCACTGTGTGCCTTTCCAGATAAGAGAGAAACTCTGACTGTGTTTGCTATGTGACCTTCCGCTTGAGAGAGAAACCCTGAACTTCATCAGCCTTCTTGAACCAAAGTATCTTTTC
Source organism: Tamandua tetradactyla (assembly GCF_023851605.1). Lineage (NCBI taxonomy): Eukaryota > Metazoa > Chordata > Mammalia > Pilosa > Myrmecophagidae > Tamandua > Tamandua tetradactyla. Next base: position 92,679,228 of record NC_135334.1, read on the forward strand.
CTGGATTCCTTAGATTGGACATTTCTATAGCCTTGCTTTAAGTGAGACATTTTCTCAGTCTTAGAACTATAAACTAGCAACCTATTAAATTCCCCTTTTAAAAAGCCATTCCATTTCAGGTATATTGCATTCCGGCAGCTGGCAAACTAGAACACCATGTGATTGTGAAAACCTTGTGTCTGATGTTCCTTTTATCCAGTGTATGGACAGATGAGTAAAAAAATAAGGACAAATAAATAAATAAATAATGGTGGGGCTGTAAGGGGTAAAAAAAAAAGTGGGTAGATTGAAATACTAGTGGTCATGAGAGGGAGTGTTAAGGGGAATGGGATGTATGAGTTTTTTCTTTTTTCCTTTAATTTGTTTTTCTGGGGTGATGCAAATATTTAAAAATGATCATGGTGATGAATGCACAACTATGTGATGATATTGTGAGCCATTGATTGTATATTCTGGATGGGCTGTCTGTGTATGTGAAGACATCTCAATAAAAATAAAAATAAAAAAATAGAACCCATGCCACCAAACCAAGGAGCAGTTTCTGGATATACTGGGGTGACCCAGGATGCCAATAAGAGCTGGGTGGAGAAGAGGCCCAGGTAGTTGACCGGGAAGTCCCAGTAAGAGTGATTCAGAGGTATGGACTAGTCACTTCTTCCCATAGTCTGTTTACTAACGAATGGCAGTGGAAATTAAATGAATAAATATTTGTTCTGTGATATCTGAGAGTAATTCTTTTAAATGGATGTTATACACATTTCCTGGAAAGGAGTAAATAATTACATGGATTTTAAGAATTAAAGCAAATTTGGAAAACAGAGATACAAGTGTAGAAGAAAAATATTCCCACCCAAAGGCAATCTCTGTTGACATTTTCAGGTAGTTTTTTCCCTCAGGCTTTAACAGAATAGCAATAATTTGTGTCTTGCTTTGTTCATTTGACACTATTTTGTAATGTCATTAAATAGCTCCACCATTTCATCACTGTAATTTTGAGCAAGCAGTTAATCCACTTTGTGCCTTGTTCTAGTTTGCTAGATGCCAGAATGCAATATACCAGAAACAGAATGGCTTTTAAAATGGGGAATTTAGTAAGTTATAAGTTTACAGTTCTAAAGCTGAGAAAATGTCCCAATTAAAACAAGTCTATAGAAATGTCCAATTTAAGTCATCCAGGGAAAGATACCTTGGTTCAAGAAGGCCGATGATGTTCAATGTTTCTCACTCAGCTGGAAGGGCACATGGCGAACACAGTGGCATCTGCTGGCTTTCTTGTGGCTCTACCAAAGGGACTTTCTCCAAATGTTTCCTCTTTTAAAGGATTCCAGTAAGCAGCTTCACCTTCAATGGGTGGAGACACACCTCCATGGAAATCATCTAATCAAAAGTTACCACCTACAATTGGGTGGGCCACATCTCCATGGGAACAATCAAAATGCTCCCACCCAGCAATATTGAATGAGGATTAAAGGACATGGCTTTTCTGGGGTCCACCACAGATTCAAACTGGCACATGCCTCCATTTCCTTCTCTGTAAAATGGAGATAGTAACATATGTTTCGTCAGGTTCTTGAGAGGATGAGGTAATTTAAGCCTGAGCCCTATGAAATGGGCAGTATACATTTATTGTTGACCTACAGAAAAATGGCAATTTTGTATGGCTCAACCTAGTACTTATAAAGTGCTTAGAACAGTATCTGGCTCATTTAGAGCTAAATAAATGGTAACAATTATTTTATTTCAAAAACATTTCCAATGATGATACTTTTTCATCAAGTGAATAACTCAACATGTGCTTAATTTTTATGAGTATAATTTCTCATTTTTACAAACAATATCTCATTGTTATAAGTAATATTATAAACATCTTGGCACATAATGCTTTTTGCTCACTTTTAGAATTCTCTTTTTTAGGATAGATTCCCAAAAGTGGAATATCCTCTGGTGGTTCCCCCAACCCCACCTCACGGGAATGAGGGGAACTGAAGAGGAAGATAAGGCAGAGGCAGAGAAATAGAGTGCCGGGTATCTTTTCTCTTCAGTGTAGAAATTCAGTAAACTTGAAAAATGTGAACCACAGGATTCTCCTCCTCTGATATAATCCACCTTTAAGATGGGCAGTAGAACAGAACAGATGGAGTCATCCGTTGTCGACGGGTTGCTTGGGGTTTACCCTTTTCCTTTTCCTTCATAAGCAAAAATGCAGATCTTTTCAAATTGCCAAATGCTGTTCCTGTCTTTGGAGTAAATCTAACACAGATATTACAAAAGTTGTCTACCATTAACAAACCACAGACGTCTCTCTTGATTTTGGAAACATTTCAGCTCTCTGAGTGAAAACTCCAGAGGGGGAAAGGAAACTCTACTTTGCATTTTCAGCAGCTTTAATTGCTCTGGGGTCTATATCCGCTGTTATTGTGTATTTCCTTCCTTTAGAGAGTTGGGTGAAAAACAGACCAAATTGTACGGAAGGCAGTCAGTTCTGGTTCTGAATGCAGCAGTAACGCTGAGCTTTTTTTTTTTTTTTTTTTATTACTTTCCTGTGCCCCGGAGATGATCGGAAACTGGTTTTTTTGGGGGGGTGGGGAGTTGTTCACTGTTGTTTATTGTTGTTGTTTTTCAACAAATGGTGCTGGGACAAATGGATATCTGCAAGGAAAACACATAAAATAACAAAATGAAAAAATGCCCCCACAGACATAAATATAAGTGCCAAACATTAAAGAAAATATAGGAGGAAATTTTCATGACCTCTTAAATATGGTATCAAAAGCATGATTCATATAAGAAAAAAACTGATGAGAAACATTGAAATTTTTTCCTTTTTGAAAGCCATTATTAGAAGAACAAAAAGATAACCCATAGACTTGGGGAAAATATTTGAAAATTATGTATCTGGTAAAGGCTTGCATCCAGCATGCTTAACCAACTTTTACAAACTCAATAAAAAGAAAACAATCCACTTTTTGAAATCGCCAAAGATTCCAATAGACACTTCACTAACTCAGATACAGAAATAGCAATTAAATAACATCACTAGCTATTAGGAAAATGCAAAACAAAACTAGTGAGATACCAACTCACACCTAAAAGAATGGGTGCAATAAAAAGACAGTAAGGGGGTGCAAGGGTAGTTCAGTGATAGAATTCTCCATGCGCTTCCCAAAGACAAAACAAACAAGCAAACAAAAGAATGAAAAACAAACAAACAAAAATCCAACAAATGGTGCTGCAATACTCCATGGGAAAAGAACGAAATGTGACCCTGCCATATGCATACAAAAAAAAAGAAAGAAAAAGACAGTCAGTACCAAATGTTGGCAATTACCTGAAACTTTCATACTTTGCATGGTATGTAAATGATACAGCCTTTCTAAAAATAGTTTGGCATTTTCTTAAAATGTTCATCACAAACTTTCAATCTGATCCAGCAGTTTCACTTCTGAGAATCTACCCAAGAGAGAAATGGAAATATATACCCACAGAAAGACTTGCATAATAGCCCTGTTCATACAAACCAAAAGCTGTAAGGGATTTAAATGTCTTTGAACTGATAAATAGATAATCAAAATGTGGTACGACTATACAGTGGAATAAAAAGAACTCATTACTGGTTCATGCAACAATATGGAGGAACTTCATAAACACTATGCTTAGCAAAAGAGATCAGATGGAGAAGGCTACAAATTGTATGACTCTATTCATATGAAATGTCAAAAAAATGCATATTTAGAGATACATAAGGCAAGATCAGGTTTGCTTAGGCTGGGTGTGGGAGTGGGATTAACTGCAGTTTGGTGTTAATTATATAATATTATGCTTAATACAGACCATTGAACTATACACTTAGAATGAATAAATTTTATGGTATGTAAATTATGTCTCAATTAAGCTGTTTAAAAAAATGAAAAAGAAATCTTATATAGTTAATTTAATTCAGTCTTTCTGTGCTTTAAATTTATCCCAGGCAGTCCTCAGCCTCTACTTTGAGGTACTTTTTACTATTTCATTCCTTTTTTGGCACCTTCTTAAGTTTTGGTCTCTAATTTTGCTTTTCATGCTTTCTTTTTTTTAATTATTTATTTTTATTGATAAATATTCACATACTATGTAATCATCCAAAGTATACAATCAATGATTCATAATTTTGTCATATAGCTGTGCATTTATCATCACAATCAACTTTTTTCTTTTTTGTGAAAAATACCTGTTCTAGTTTGCTAGCTACTGGAATGCAATATACCAAAAACGAATGGCTTTTAAAAGGGGGAATTTAATGAGTTGCTAGTTTACAGTTCTAAGGCTGAGAAAATGTCCCAATTAAAACAAGTCTATAGAAATGTCCAATCAAAGGCATCCAGGCAAAGATAGCTTGGTTCAAGAAGGTCGATGAAGTTCAGGGTTTCTATCTTAAGTGGAAGGGCACATGGCGAACACAGGGTTTCTCTCTCATCTGGAAGGGCACATGGTGAGTACGGCGTCATCTGCTAGCTTTCTCTCCTGGCTTCCTGTTTCATGAAGCTCCCTGGGAGGCGTTTTCCTTCTTAATCTTCAAAGGTCACTGGCTCGTGGACTCTCTGCTTTGTGGTGCTGCAGCATTCTCAGCTCTCTCTGAATCTCTTTCTCTCTCCAAAATGTTTCCTCTTTTATAGGACTCTAGAAACTTATAAAGACCCACCCAAATGGGTGGAGACATGTCATCACCTAATCCAGTTTAACAAACACTCTTGATTAAATCACATATCCAGAGAGATGATCTGATTACAGTTTCAAACATACGGTATTGAATAGGGATTATTCTACCTTTATGAAATGGGATTTTGATTAAAACGTGGCTTTTCTAGGGGGCATACTTCCTTTCAAACCAGCACAATACTGTACACATAAAAAAGCAATTGATTTCAAAGCACATCACAACAATCAGTTGTAGAGCAGATTTCAGAGTTTGGTTAAGGTTACAATTCTACAATTTTGAGTTTTACTTCAGGAACTATCTTTAAAATGAAAGTTGACTAAGATGTATTACTAAATTCCTTCTGCACTTGGGAATTCCAAAGTTTGAAAATTTATAGGAAAGTTTAACATTGTGGAATATTTGAAGCATATACAGTAAAGAGGATTGTTAATGGTAAAAAAAAACTTATATGGTATACTTTTTTTGGGGGGGGGGGCATGGGCAGGCTCCAGGAATCAAACCCAGGTCTCTGGCATGGCAGGTTAGAATTCTGCTGCTTAGCCACCATTGCACCGCCCTATTATACATTTTCAATCATTACTTCCACTAATGAACTGAGAATGATTTGTACTTAATAACCTGTATTTGCTCACAAAGATGTACTTCTTGAGATATTTTCATGGCCTTTGACTCTGAATAAAAAGTCATGGCCTCTTTTCTCCTGACTTTCCTGTTCCCATAAATCATCTGGTATTAAATATATAGATTCCAAAGCACTTTCCCTGGAGATTGTGATAGAGCCCTGGAATATGGGTCTCATTTACTGTCTCATGATAGTAAATTTGGGAAACACAGGATTGGGCTGTGTGACCTTAGTGTAGACCCCTGATTACTGATATTTATCTAGCTGGACTTTCCACTGAAGCCTAAACAAGGATTGAGAGCCTTTCTCTGTCTAATGAGGTAGTCAGTTTCTTGAACAAATTTGCAATAGGGGTTGGAGGCCCGAAAGGTGAGTCTGTATGTCATGGTACTAGGGGATAGAGAGGAGAACAGGGCATCTCCCCTGGCCACAACAACCAGGGATGGGAACCTAAGGAGAGAGACAGAGCCATAAGTAATAAAGTTCAAGGGGATTCTATCACCAGAGGACTTTATAGACACTGACAGAAGCAGTGCTGCTTTGGTCAGCCCCGACAAAAAAGATGACACAGAGTTAGGCAGAAGTTGCAAACTCTGTTTCTCATAAAGCCCTATGAACTCAGGTATGGTGAGGACTGAAGGGATGGGAGTCTATTTTGGCATTTCAAGGGGCTGGAGCTCTAGGACAGATGAGAGGCAGTACCTGAGCTGGATTGGTACAGCTGTGGTGGCAAACCCTCCTCATTCTCACCTCCTGGTCCCAATGGTTTTGAAAGTGGCTGGCATACCACAAAATGGTCAGAGAAGAAAATTTCAGGGCATGATGCTCAGAAATGTGTTGAAATCCTAGTGTTGGAGGCCATGGACCAGTACAATGGGGGCAGAAACATAAATGTGACAATTTACAACTAGACCTTGACTAGCCAGAGGGAAATTGAGTTATACTTACATGGAATCTGCATCCTAATACTGCTGGGAAAGTTAACAATTATAACAATGGCAATAACAAACATTAATGTTTGCTAGGTACCAGGCACTGTTTTAAGTACTTTACATGCATTACATACTTACATACTTAATCCTCGTAGCAAACTTATGAGGTAAGTGCTATTAATATCTTCATTTTTTACAGATAAGGGAACTGAGCTACAGAGAGGAAGAAGTATTTTCTTGACTCTGTTGGTTAAAGTAATGCTAGCTGCTCTAACAATAAACCTTCAATCTCAGCAGCTTGATGCAATAGAACTTTATTTCACTTTTACATAAAGCCCAATAAGTGGTTGAACATTGATGGACCCAGACTGATAAAAGGTCTGCTCTCTTCAATATATTCCTTGAATTCTAACCCAGAGATGGGAAGAAAAACTTTCCTGGAAAATTTCTTGCACTGAAGACAAAATACATCTTATTCCACTGGCCAGAAGTCACTTGCCCGCATCTACATTCCCAGGAAAGCAGGCTGGGAAATGTAATTCCTACTGGGACCCAGTAGGAAAGGAAACTGATTTGGTGACCAGGTAGTAAATCTGTAATACCAACAGATGAGATAACACCAACTATTAGTTCAAGGTGAAAGCTTCTCTTTTTACTCCCACCCTCCAAAATGTGCTCTTTAATAGACTGAAACCACTTTCAGATGAGCTGAGTGCATGGTCTTTTGTTAAGAATGGAAAAATAATTATTTGTCTCTATGCTAAGCATATTGTGTTATCATCACTCAGCAGGGACTAATTCCTTCTATAATTATTATCAGAAAGCATGGCTTAAGATGAACTCTTCTTAAATTCAAGTAATAGAATAAGAAAGATCTCCTTTAATCCTATATAGCTAGAATAAGAAAGAGCTCCTTTAATCCTGTATAGCTTAATGTAATGCCTAGATTCATCCTAGAGTATATTAAGCAGATAATCAAAAAGGATTGGCAAAGTCCCTTGAGGGATGGGAGGAAAAATATGGAACTATTAAATTTACCATCAGGGAATCCCCTGATACTGTGTCAAACTTTAGGGACACCCAAAGCAATAGGCCATGTCCTTGATCTTGAGGCTTACTTTTGTGACACTTATGAGGGTAGCAGATAAGCTTAGCCTTACTTATAGGTATGTCTAAGAATTACTTCTGGAGGACCTCGTCTGTTGCTCAGATGTGGCCTCACTCTCTCTAAGCCCAACTCTGCAAGTGAAATCATCGCCCTCCCCCCTATGTGAGACAAGACATCAAGGGGTGAAAGTCTCCTTGGCGACATGTGAAATGAGTCCCAGGGATGAATCTGGCCCTTGCACCATGGGATCAACAATTCCATCCTGAACAAAAGGGAGAAAAGAAGTATAACTGATAAAGTATCCATGGCAGAGAAAGTTCGAATAGCATTGAAAGGCTACTCTGGAAGTTGCTCTTACACAAGCTTCAGTTAGACTTGTGTATTAGGTAAGGTTCTCTAGAGAAACAGAATCAGCAGGAGACATCTGTAGATAGAAAATTTATGAAAGTGTCTCACGTAACCATGGGAATGTAGAGTCCAAGGTCTGCAGGGCAGGCTGCAAGTTGGTAACTGATGAAGTTCCTCAATGAACTCTCAGGAGAGACTGACTGGGCAACCATGGGAATGGAAGGGTCTAAGGTCTGTAAGGCAGACTGTGAAGCTGGTGACTCCAATGAAGGGTTGGGATGAGCGCCACAGGAGAGGTTCACTCTGAAGCAGGAAGAGTGACTGTCTGTTCTGAATCCTTCTTAAAAGCCTTCCAGTGATTAGATTAAGCATCACTCATTGCAGAAGACACTCCCCTTAGCTGATTACAAATGCAATCAGCTGTGGATGCAGCTGACATAATCATAATTTAAGTCCATGAAATGTACTCATAGCAACTGATAGGCCAGCACTTGCCCAACCAGATGACCAGGCACCACCACCTGGCCAAGTTGACACATGAACCCAACCATGACACAATGCTACCTATCATAACCTGCCAAACCCCAGTCAGGACCATTCCAACCAATCCTAAAGAACACCTAGGGCAATATATAAGATTTCACAAGGGTGCCATGCACTAGTGCAACTTCCCGGAAACCTACCACCTCCAGATAGGTCCCTGGACCAGATAAGTCCTGAAATCTAGAGGACCCAGCCTCTCCAGAACATCAGATAGTTCCATCTCCCTTTACAATGTTAGTGACAGGCCCTTCCAACATAAAAAAGTTAGAATGGCCATAGCCCAAACACCCTTAAAGAGAGGGATAGAAAGATCAAAGGTGATGGTGGAGTTACACAAAGAAGATATGATTTAACAAATGAATATGAATGCTGAATCATTAAATTGATATTTCTTTTAGTCTCCAGTATCTTAGAGCAACTAGAAGTAAAAACCTAAAATTGTGGAATTGTAACCCATGTCAAACTCTGAAATATGCTCTACAACAAAATTGTGGTGCTCTGCTTAGAAATTTATTGCTTTTTTTGTATATATGTTATTTTTCATACAAAAAAAGAAAAAAGTCAATTGTGGTGATAAAAACAAAATTTAGGCCTTCTAGCCTCCTATATTCTGGAACAGCTAGAAGGAAAAATCTGAGAGGAATGTATGGTAGCCCATGACAAATTCTGGGTTCTACCCTGTAACTACTTGTTGAAGAGTGCTTTGAAAACTAGTGCTTTCCTATTTCTTTGCTTTGTAGATATATTATACTATACAATAAAACAGTTTTTAAAAATTCAAATCATTGTTTTTGGTAGCTGTCCTCCAACATTTAAATGATTTATTGCCAAAAAATTTTATGCAGTACATAAACTATACTGTTATCTGGAAAGTAAATTTCTTAACTAATTTATTAATTAAGGGATACCTTTCATTGATAAGGGGTAAAATGACCTTGACCACACTAGTGTGGAGGAACTTTGGGGCCTTAATCATCACCTGTCCATGTTTGTTCAGTTGGCTCTAGAACCATTTTCTGAAGAAAATCTTGGTTCTTCCCAAGACACTTCTTTGGCTCATTGCAAATGGCATTAGGTTGGCCTTTCTTTTGAGCTGTCACACTGATAGACTCCTCACTTCTCTGAAAGGATGACAATCCAACCCTCAGCTCCACTGTCAAAGAAAAAGTAATCATCAGCAAAAATTATTTCCATTCTAGTAAAATAACCTTAAACACTCTGCTGCACATTATTCATCAAAAGTTTGGGTGAAAGAAATAATGTTCATTGAGGATTACTTTAAGGACAAGTAATCCATCTATTTCTCTACACATTCTAAAATTTAAATCTGATTTAGAACTATTAGAATAAACTGTGTAGCTGTACTGTCTCTGGTCCCTTGTAAAATTGCTTTTACTGAGTTGCAGTTTGGCTTTATGCATTGAGGTTAGTTATAAGAAATAGCCCTAGGAATCATGTGTGGAATTTATTGTACAAGGATATTGTTGAGGACTTTGCCCACTACCTCATAGAGTGAGTCATAATAAGGGGAAATTTCTTGTGGATGTTATAACCAGGAAGTTATAATTCTCCTAAGAATTATTACATTTTTATTATCATGGGGACACTGAATTTCATAATTTTACATATTTCCCTATTGCTTTGTCCCTAGAAGCTCAGAATCAAACATATAGCCCAGATCTAGCAAACTTGTAGGACTGTATAATATGCATTTTTGTATGCCAATTGTAACATAATTTAGCTTATTTCCTTTCTCCTTTTTCCTTACTCCTCATCTCCACACCAATTACTCAACTCATTATTATATTTCCTGTTATATTACATTTCTATAAGTTGCTTCAAATCCTTTTGGGAACTGTGCTGGTTTGAAGCTGTTATATACCCCAGAAAAGCCATGTCCTTTTTCCTGATTGAATCTTGGGGGAACAGCCACATTTCTTTTAATCCTGATTGAGTATTACAGGTTGGAAACTTTGATTGGATTTTTCCATGGAGATGAGACACACCCAGTTGTAGGTGTGAACTTTTAGTTAGATGAAGCTATGACTCCACCCATTCAAGGTGGGTCTTGATTAGTTCACTGGAGTCCTTTAAAAGGGAAAACATTTTGAAAGAGAGCTCAGAGCTGACACAGACAGGGACATTTGAAGAAGTAGAAAGAAAATGCCCTAGAGAAAGCTGTTTAAAACTAGAAGCCTAAGGACCAGCAGATGTCAAGCACATGCCTTCCCATTGGCCTTTCTTGAGTCAAGGTATCTTTCTCTGGATGCCTTTGTTTGGACATTTTATGGCCTTAGAACTGTAAACTTGCAATATAATAAATTCTCTTTTAATGGACTCCAGTAAACTAATCAAGACATACCTTAAATAGGCAGAGTCACATCTCCATCTAATCAAAAGTCACACCCACTATTGGGTGTCCATATCTCCATGGAAACATTCAATCAAAAAGATTTCAACCTACCATATTAAATCTGGATTAAAGAACATGGCTTTTCTGGGTACACAACAGTTTCAAACTGGCACAGGAATACAAAAACTATTTATATATTTGAATGTATATATAAAGTAATACTCACATATTTACAATAACAAAAGATGGTTAGCTAGATGTTGGCTTAAATGTCATTGCTGAATATCTTTCATGCAAACAAGTTTTGCATTGGAATTCATGTTTGTTTCTTTCATTATACTCCACTGTTTCTAACACATTTGTCTTCTAACACTTGCTACAAACCTCTCCTACCCTTTTTCTTAAGCTATTCCCATTCATTCCACTCCTCATTGCCAAATCTTACTCCAAAGGCCTCAGCACTTGCTGCTCTTTCAGTCTGGAATGCTCTTCCTCAGTGGGCTCCTTCTTACCAGCATCTTCTCATCAGCATCTCAGCGAGGCTTCCTGACTTCCATCCTGTCTAAATCTGATGTTCACTCCCACCCTACCTCTTTATACTCCTTCACAGTGCCCTGTTTATTTTGTTCATAACACCACATTCTATTGTGATTTTTAGTTCACTTGCTAGTTATTTGCTTTCCCCACTGAAAGACGAACTCCATGTGGGCAAGTGCAATATTTCCCATTTAATACTGGTCTTAAGATGGATGAATGAATGGTCCAGCAAGAACTCTTGCAGAAAATCTCTTTGGGGGATTTTTCTGCACTCATAGAATGGCTCCTTTTCTGGCCTCCTGAATTCTGCCTGGCAGCAATTGCTCAGCACATTTGAAGGCTTTGATTCCTCTCTGTTTCATGTTTTGGTTTGGATTTCCAAATTATTAAATTATTTGACAAGCAAATTAGGAGGACACTGAAGGTACAGGCTGAGCCATTTGAATCTATTATGTACCCTAGAAAAGCCATGTTTTAATCCTGACCCAATCTTGTGTGGACAGCCATTTCTTTTAATCCTGACTGTAGGTTGGAAACTTCTGATTAGATTATCTCCATGGAGCTATGACGCACCCAATTGTGGTTGTAACCTCTTGAGTAGATGGGGATGTGACTCCACCTATTCCAGGTGGGTCTTGATTAGTTTACTAGAGTTTTTAAAAGGGGAAATATTTTGGAGAACTCTCAGAAACTACAGAGCCAATGGAGACATTTGGAGAACAGTTGCTTCATAGAATAGAGATACATATGTTTGGAGATGCTTGGAGCCCAGGACATTTTGCCATGAGATATTAAGGAAGCCAGGACTGGAGAGAGCCAAGGGAAGCCAAGAGATGACCAGCCTCAGAGAAACAAAGTGAAGAACCCCCACAGGAAAAGAGGCTGAAAGCAACAGAGCCCAGGAACAAGGGACCAGCATACCTTCCCAGCTAACAGAGGTGTACCAGATGCATCGGCCTTTCTTGAATTAAGGTATCCTTCCCTCAGTGCTTTAGTTGGGACATTTTCATAGGCTTAGAACTGTAAATTTGTAACTTATTAAGTTCCCTTTATAAAAGCCATTCCATTTCTGGTATATTGCATTCTGGCAGCTTACAAACTAATATACAGGCAATTGAATCTTAATTTAATCAAGGTATTTAACCTGCCTCATGATATTCTTGAACACAATAATGACAGAAGGGCAAGAATGGGAAATGGGAAGTGAGCTTGCATTTATTTAAAACTCTTGGATTAGACAAAACAGGAACCAGTGAGTGTAAGTTTTATAGAGGTATATTTCAGATCACTTTTTTTTTTCGTATGCAGTATGGCAGGTTCACATTTCATTCTTTTCCCGTATGATTGTCCTGTTATTGCAGCAGTATTTGTGGAATTTGTATTTGTTTGTTCGTTTTGAGAAATGCATGGGTCCGGAATTGAACCCAGTTTCCTACATACAGGCGAGAATTCTGCCACTGAACTACCCTTGCACCCCCTCAGATCACTTTTAAACAGTGAACATGAGCAAAAAGTGGAGTATGTTTCTTTGGAAGGGTCAGTCACTCAGCAAGATGTATTGAGTATGTTGCACATGGCTGGCACAGTTCTGGGCACTAGGGATGAGTGTGAACCTGATTTGGTCCCTATCCTCATGTTACGGACAATCTAGTGGAGGCTGTCGGGAATCCATCACAGAAAATGCAACCAGAGATTCTAGTCCTGGGCACAAGGCAGAATCAGGGGTAGAGAAAGGAAGTGAGTAAACATTTGCTGAGGACTTACTATATTGTCAGATGCCATGCACTGTACACAGCCTCTGAGTTCCCATAGGACCCTTAGATGCTTAAAGGTAGGGACATTACAGCTCTCTTGGGTCCCCAAATGTGTGAGTATGGCTGTACACATAGAAGACATTCAGTATTAAATATTGATATAATTCAAGTGCTTCAATGGTAATAATAAACCAGTAACATTCTTAGGGCCCATTTTATAGATGGTAAAATAAAAATTAAAAATGAAACACAAAATAAGCTAAATTATCTTCCAGAGTCCACTTTTTGTGGTTGTTGTCAATGCTGGATTTACAATCAAGACTTTCTGATCTGCAGTCCTGGATTTAGATTTCAAAGCCACACCTCTCCCTCCAAATATATGAGATAACTATCATTGTGATATACCCAGTCAGTTATTATAGGAATGCTGGAATGTCATAGCTACAACTATGCCATTTGTGATAAGAACCTTGATGAAAACTCTTTATATATGCCTTAAGTTTTGCTTCCTCTGACTTTATATTCATTAATGACTTAATTTATAAAGCTGCATTTTACTTTAGATCCATTAGGGGGAGGCAGACATGTTGATTTAAAGGCAAAAGAAAACAAAACAAAATTAAAAAAACAAGAGAGAGAGAAGATTCCTTTTTCAAAGAAAATGCATTCTAATTTCCAAAGTGTTCTATTTCCACTCACCTTCTTTTAGTGTTCCTGAGAAGCTCTTTCTTCTTTATTGGAGACTTTCAGGCATAAAAATGAAGTTGAAATAGGTCACGACAGACACTTTAATTTTTTTGAGTCCCTTTGAAGGCATAAAATGTCAGTATTCCATGTACTCATTTATCTATTCAACAAGTATTTATTGTTGCCTAACCTGCCTGCTGGGCTGGGGCGGGAGGACAGTCACATAGAAAGAATCAGCCAGACTAGAGACGTGCTGGGGAAGCTAAGAGGACGGTACAGCCACCTTGAGAGAGCAAGAGACCTTGAACTGGATCCTGAAGTACAGTTAGCATTCCTTGGCCAATCCCATAGAAACTGTGGGAATAATATGAGCAAATAGCAGATGCAGTGTACTTATAGAATAATAGATAGGATAAGTAAGGGCATGGTTAAAGATAGGTGAGATAATTCTGAAAAGGTAAACTAAGTGGGATTTATTTCAAGACAGTTGGATAATAACTGACAGTAATAGTTAATATTTGTGTTAAGTAAATAAGTAACTAGTATTTAATAAACACTCACATAGCAGTATTTCCCAAGAGCTATTGCAAGCACTTTATAAATATTAACTAATTTCATCCTCATACAATCTAATTACTATCCCCATTTTCCAAATGAGGAAACTGGAGAGAAATGAATTTGAACAATTTGCCCAAGGTCACACAACTTGCAAGGACTGGAGCCAGGATTTGAGTGCTGGCTGTCTGACTCCAGAAGCTCTGCTGCTGATCTGAATATTTTACCACAGTATTTCACTTAATTCTCACAACAACACTCTGAAGTTGGTACTAACATTATACTCATTTTGTAAAAAAAGGATAAAAACACAAGATTTAGTAATTTGCCTAAGGTCACACAACTAGTAGGTGATAGAGAAATATTTAAACCCAAGCAGTCTGACACCAGCACCCAAGATTTTGTAATTGGTTGGTTCTCTTGTTTTTGTTTGTTTGTGTGGATGTGTTCTTATTGTTCTTTATGTGTTTTTGGTGACAATTCTTTTATTGTAAACTTCGTTTTCTTTCTCTGCTAATCTTTTTTTAAAAATTTTATTGTGGTAGCTTATACAACACAAAATTTCCCATCTTAACCACTTCCATATGTATCATTCAATGATATTAATTATGTGCACAATATTGTGGCATATCACTACCATCCATTACCGAAACTTTTAAAAAACTCATTAAAACTTTGTCATAACCCCAAACAGGAACTCTGTACTCATTACGCAATATATCCCCATTCCCACAACCCCACCCTGTACCCTCTGCCCATGGCAAACTATTATATTCTTTTTTCTCTATATCTTTGTTTATTCTGGGCATTTTATATACATGAAATCATACAATATTTGTCCTTTTATGTCTGTTCGACTTATTTCCCACAACATGACACATTTAGGTTTCATCCACAAAGTAGCATGTATCAGAACTTCCTTCCTCCTTATGGTCTAATAATATACCTATGGTCTGTTGGTATATATGGCCTATATGGTCTAATAATATATTAATATAATAATATTATTATATATACATATATAGATATATACACACCACATTTGTTTATTCATTCATCTGTTGATGGACACTTAGGTTGCACCCACATTTTGGCTACTGTGAATAATGCTGCTATGAATCTGGTGTAAAAATAATCCGAGTCCCTTTTTCAATTCTTTGGGTATATATATAGAAAAGTAGAATTGCTGGGTCACTATGTTTAACTTTCTAAGGAACCACCAAACTCTTTTCCATAGTAGCTACAACATTTTACATTTCTACTAGCAAGGTACAAGAGTTCCTATTTCTCCCTTTCCATGCCAACTCTTTTTACTTTTCAATTTTATTAATAATAACCATCCTCAGAGGTATGAATTAGCATCTCATTGTAGTTCTGATTGCATTTTCCTAATGGCTAATGATGTTGAGCATCTTTTCATGTGCACATTGGCCATCTGTAAATCTCCTTTGGAAAAATGTCTTTTGAAATCCTTTGCCTGTTTTTAAACTGAGTTGTTTGTCTTTGTTTTTGAGTTGTAAGAGGGTAAGGGGTATGGTAAGGGGTATGGTATGTATGAGTTTTTTTCTGTTTTCTTTTTCTTTCTGTTTCTGAATTGATGCAAATGTTTTGAGAAATGATCATGATGATGAAAATACAACTATGTGATAATATTGTGAGTTATTGATTATATAAAAAGAATGAAATGATCATATGGTATGAATGTTTGTGTTTGTATGTTGAATAAAAAATATATATATATAAAGAGTCCTTTATATATTTTGGATCTTAAACCTTTTTCATATATATGATTTGAAACTTTTTCCCTCCATTCTGTAGGTTGTCTTTTCACATTCATGATAACATCCTTTGATGCACAAAAGTTTAATTTTGATGAAGTCCATTTTATCTATTTTCTTATTCTGTTGCTCATGCTTTGTCATTTCTAAGAATCTGTTGCCTAATAAAAAGACTTGAAAATTTCTCCCTATGTTTTCTTTTAAAAGTTTTATGATTTTAGTTCTTATATTTAGGACATTGATCCATTTTGAAATAAATTTTACATATGGCATGGGTCGACTTTCATTCTTTTGTGTATGGATATCGAGTTTTCCCAGCCCATCTGTTGAAGAGACTGTTGATTTCCAATTGAGTGGACATAGCACCCTTGTCTAAAATAAATTGATCATAGTTCTGAGGGTTTGTGTCTGAGCTCTTGATTTAATTACATTGGTTTACAGGTCTGTCCTTATGCCAGTACCATGCTGCTTTGATTTCTGTGGCTTTGTAGTAAGTTTTAAGATCAGAAAGTTTTGATCTTCCAAACTCATTCTTCGTTTTCAAGATGATTTTGGCTATTTGTGGCCCCTGACCCTTCCATATAATTATTTATTGAGATATATATATTCTCATACCATATAATCATCCAAAATATACAATCAGTGGTTCACAGTATCATCACATAGCTGTGCATTCATCTAATCGATTTTGTACATTTTCGTTACTCTCGCCAAAATGTGAATAAGAATAAAGATAAAATAAAAAAATAAACACCCCAAATATCACATAACCCCCAGAGTCCCTACCATTTATTTATTTATTTATTCTTTTTTTTTGTTGTTTTGTTTGCATGGGCAGGCACTGGGAATTGAACCCGGGACTCCGGCGTGGCAGTATTTATTTATTTTTGTCTTTCTTTTTTTCTTACTAATCTGCCCATACACTACATAAAGAGAGTGTTAGTCACAATGTTTTCACAATCACAGGAACACACCTTGAAAGCTGTATAGTTATTTAATAATCTTCAAGAATCAATGCTATTGGATTACAGTTCAGCAATTTCAGGCATTCCCTCTAGCTACTCCAATACACTGGAGTAAAACTGGAAAAGGACATCTATATGCTGCATAAGAATAACCTCCAGAATGACCTTTTGACTCTATTTGAAATCTCTCAGCTACTGAAACTTTATTTCTTTTTTCTTCCCCTTTTTGGTAAAAAAAAAAAAAAAAAAAAAAACCTTTCTTACTCTCACATGACCAGACCAGACTCATTCCTGGGAGTCATGTCCCACATTGCCAGGGAGATTTACACCCCTGGGAGTCATGTCCCACATAGGGGTCAGGACAGTCAGTTCACCTGCAGAGTTGGCTTAGAGAGAGAGAGAGGCCACATTTGAGCAACAAAAGTGGTTCTCTGGGGGTGACTCTTATGCATTATCGTTAGTAAGCTTGACTTCTCCTGTGTAGGAATAACTTTCATAAGGGGAAACCCCAAACTCAAGGGCCTGTGGCCTATCAAATTGGCAGTCCCTAATGTTTGCAAGAATATCAGGCATTCACCTTTTTCCCCAGTCCCTCAAAGACACTTTGCAAATACTTTTTCATCTTCTGCCCAGATTACTCTGGGATGTATTGGGGCATCACACCAACCTGTACAAACCAAGAAGATCTCACTCCTTATTCAAGATTCCATGTGATTATTGTGTTTGAGCACAGCCTTTGTCCGTTTTTTTTATTGGGTTGTTGATACACACACACACACACACACACACACACACACACACACACATAGACAAGATCAAAACAGGCAATGAAAAAAGAAGACTGAAAGTTAGGATGACGGTCTCCTCCCGGTTGTCGAGGACTGAGAGGCTTAATGTGACTTAGGATTTTCAGTGCTAAAACTGGGTTTGCAGAGGACTTTCTCCAGTTATAAAACTGAATATTTCAATTTGGGGGTGTGTCTGTTTGAAACTATTATATACCCCAGAAAGCCATGTTTTAATCCTGACCCAATCTTGTAGGGGCAGCCGTTTCTTTTATTCCTGATACAATATTGTAGGGTGGAAAGCCTTTGATTAGATTATCTCCAGGGAGATGTGGCGCCCCAGGTTGTGGGTATGGCCCTTTGAGTAGATTACCTCCATGAAGACAAGACACCCCCAATTATGGGTGTGGCCTTTTGATTAGATGGAGATGTGACTCCACCCATTCCCCATTCAAGGTGAGTCTTGATTACTTTACTGCAGTCCTTTAAGAGAGAATCGTTTTGGAGAGAGCAGAGTGATGCAGATGCTTGGAAACAGTTACTTCAGAGTCATGGATGTTTGGAGATGCTTGGAGTGCTCAAAGAGAGAGAAGAGGCCTAGACACGGACAGAGCCCAGCAGACGTTGCCATGCGCCTTCCCATGAGATGCTAAGCAAGCCCGAACCCAGAGTTGTATCCCAAAGGAACTGCGTGAAGGCCCACAGATGTTTAGAGAAGAAATTGCTGGCATCAGAAGTGGAAGCAACAAACCAGGAACAAGGACCAGCAGATGCCAGCCATGTGCCTTCCCAGATTGCTCTTTCTTAAGCTGAGGCATCTTTTTCTGGATATCTTAGTTAGGAAATATTTTTGGCCTTAGAACTGTGAACTTGAAATTTATAAATTCCCTTTATAAAAGCCATTCCATTTCTGGTGTACTGCATTCTAGCAGTTTAACAAACGAATACAGGGGGCAACCCTCTAAGTCCTGGGCAAACTGAGACCATTAGTCATCTAGTGTGAGAGTAGATGGTTGGAAGTAAACACACCAACCCTTGATCTCTACAATTCAATACTGAGTATGGAAAGGAGACTCAGAAAACTACAGAGCAGAAAAGTGTAATATAAAATGTATCAACAAAGGGCTATGTGAATTTAAAGAGGAAACAGGGGCGGGGGTCACAAGTTACAGTGAAGGCAATCTCGTGGAAGAGTGTGCTCTTAACCTGTGGAGTCTGACCTAACTTTAGGTAGTTAGGGTCAGAATTTGCATTGCAGTTGGTGTCAGAAGCTATTGCAATGATCACACACATTATTTTTCAGAAGTGCCACAACAAGGATCAAATACATATCTTTGTACGTTTTTCTTTCTTTCTTTCTCCCCTCCCTTCCTCCCTCCCTCCTTCCCTCCCTCCCTTTCTTCTTTATTACAACAACAGCACATCTTGGAAATTCTAAAACACAAGACCTTGGGAGTGTGATAAGATGTTATTGTCCAGAATTCTGATTCCATAATTTCCCTGCATCTTAAGCACTCCCACCTTTGTTGGCTCTAACAAATGGCTGAAATCTTTCTTGTGTAATAAAGTTTTCTTTTTGGTTAGCCTCATGAAATAAATAATCCATCCTTGTTTACCATCTGTGTTGGTTTGAAAGGATGTATGTCCCCTAGAAAAGTCATGTTTTAATCTAAATCCCATTTCGTAAAGGCAGAATAATCCCTATTCAATACTGTATGTTTGAATCTGTAATAAGATCATCTCCCTGGAGATATAACCCAATCAAGAGTGGTTGTTAAACTGGATTGGGGGGAATGTGTCTCCACCCATTTGGATGGGTCCTGACTAGTCTCTATAAAAGAAGAAACATTTTGGAGAATGAAGGAGATTCGGAGAGAGCAGAGAATGCTGCAGCACCATGAAACAGAGAGTCCATGAGCCAGCAACCTTTGGGGATGAAAAAGGAAAATGCTTGCCGGGGAGCTTCATGAAACTGGAAGTCAGGAGAGAAAGCTAGCAGATGATGCCGTATTGGCCATGTGCTCTTCCAGCTGAGAGAGAAGCCCTGACTGTTTTTGCCATGTGCCTTCTCACTTGAGAGAGAAACCCTGAACTTCACTGGCCTTCTTGAACCAAGGTATGTTTCCCTGGATGGATGCGTTGATTGGACATTTCTATTGACTTGCTTTAAATGGGACATTTTCTCTGCCTTAGGGTTATAAACTAGCAACTTATTAAATTCCCCTTGTTAAAAGCCATTCCATTTCTGGTATTTTGCATTCCAGCAGCTAGCAAACTAAAAGAAATCCCAAGGGTGGTAACTACCATTTATTCATCTTTGTTTTCCTTATATGGAACACAAAGCTAAATAGCATAGGCACTCAATAAATGGAATCTCATAAAACCAAATTAAATTTAACAGTCTCTCATAAGACAGGATTTTTTATATCCTAGATCCAGGAGAAAAAGTCATCTGATTTAAGAAGTCTGTCTCTATGGAGATACACCATTAATAGAGCATATGCACTAATCCAGGTACCATGTTAAACTCACTACAAACATTATTTTAATTACTTCTTACACCAATCTTATAAAGTAGGTATTATTATTATTATCCCCAATTTATAGTTGAGGTAATTGATGTCAAGCTACTTGGGTGAAAATACATAGTTAATGGCATAGATGAGATTTATTTTTTAAATATCTCTTCATTTTATTTATCTTATTTTATAATCATTACACATGAACTTGATTTTAGTCTCATCTCCTTGTGATCTTTATGGTCTTTTGGAGTGCATCTTAGTGACCTAGGACTGCCATTATAGATGGGATTTGAGAAAGTAAAAATTAGGTCAATCTGAGAAAGGAAAATTCAGTTCGGTCATTCATCAAGTTGGGAGTACAGACCCAGATAAAACTAACTACAGATTTGGCAAGAACTAATGTTTCTCCCAAGGACACAATAGCTATAAAATGTCATAAGTATCCCCTTCTTTGAGTGTCTACTGCTATCTTACTCACTAAGAAACTTTGTTTCTTAAAATCAGTGGCTAGTAGAAACTTTGTTAAAATTTTATCAGTCGTCTAGTTTGCTAAAGCTGCTAGAATATAATGTACCAGAAATGGGCTAGATTTTAGCAATGGGAATTTATTAGTTACAAGCTTACAGTTCTGCTGCCATGAAAATGTCAAAATCAAGGCATCAAGACAATATCATCTTCCAGAAGAAAACTGGCTACTGGCAATCCTAGACTCTTCTGTCAGATGGTAAGGTACATGGTGGCAATTGCTGGCCTCTCCCTTCTCTTCAGACAATACAATGGTGTATTGCTTCTAGCTTATGACTCTGTGGCTTTCTCTCTCAGCTTCTGTCACTTTCTCCATGTGTCCTTCTCTGAATTTCATTCTCTCATCAAGTCTCCAGTCAGAGGATTAAGACCCACCTTGAATGAGCTGGGTCACATCCTTAAGTCAAGATCTTCCTCACCAAAATAGGTCCATACCCACAGGAATGGATTAACTTTAAGAACATACTTTTCTGGGATCCTTAAAGTCTCCAAACCACACAGTTGGTAAAAGGAAACATTCTACTTTTGCCTAGAGGTCTTAAGTCACTTTGGTACAGAGACACTGCCTTGATTTCCAACCTAGGTTGAGTTTCAGACAAGGCATTTCTCAATACAATATTCCACAGTCTTCCTTAATTCTATACTACCCAGAGAAACAGGACCCTGGGTCCATTCTCTGTCCAAAGCTGATTTAACCCCTTTACACACAGCCATGTTTCACTTTGATCATATCAAAACACTGCTTCCCACAATTTCAGCTATTTTCTATCTACCCTTTCCCCCAAATCCTGTAATAATTCTATATTTCTATTTGTTTGGTGAGATGCCCCATGTGTCCTCTAGTGTGCAGTCTCCCTCATAGTAAGGTGTCAATAAACCTGATGTTGTCACCTATAGGCTTGTCACTTTGTCTTAGACTGAAATAGTTAGATTTGAACCCAGCTTTGCCTATGGCAGAGCCTAATTCTATGTGCCAGGTCAAAATGACAATTATCTAGCCTATATATATATATGAGATGGGTCACATCCTTAATATATATATATACTGTCAATATATATATATATTATATATATATTAACCTCTAGCCAAAGACCAACAGTGGTTGAGTAAGTTTGGTATGTTACTTGCAACAGGAAGGGGAACACACACATGGGGAACTATGGAGTCTTAGTAAAAGGGTATTAGAAAGAATTTATAGGATTTGAGTTTCAGTTGGGTGATTTGGGAGACAGTATAAGAAAAAGAGGATTCACTCCAATTAGGTGATATCAGAAGGTGGAGACAATGCCATGACCAGGTATTTTTTTTTCACTTTTTAAAAAATATTTTTATTGTCAAATCTTAACAAACAAACATACAAACATTCTTAACATACAAACATCTGTATATGGGGTACAATTAATGGCTAACAATATCATCACATAGTTACGTATTCATCACCATGTTCATTTTTTTTGAATATTTGCATCCCTCCAGAAAAACAGATAAAAGAAAAAGAAAAAGAAAAAAAACTCGTACATGCCACACCCCTTACCCCTCCCTCTTCATTGACCACTAGTATTTCAATCTACTCAATTTATTTTAACCTTTGTTCCCCCATTATTTGTGTATTTTTTTATCCATTGTTTTTACAAACTTTTTTTTTGAGAAACTTTACCCACAGGAAGAGAAACTAGAACAAAGTAAAAGCTGTAACTGGTAAAGGAGCATCAGTCACTCAAATTAGCCAGAATACTTGGTGTTTTGTGGCTTGGGACAATGTTCATGATTTGTCTGTTCAGACATGATTATGGAATGGCCTTATTTTTGTATTAATCCATATTGTCAGAGTGGCTTTACCTAACATTAATGTTCCATGAAATAGTTTTACTGAACAGGAGAATTTCAAGACCTGAGTCCCAGGTCAACTTGTAGCAACACTAAGGCCCAACATCTGATAGCATCAGGCCAGCCCTGGGATGTCAGGCAATGCTTTTTCTTTCTCAATGTCACTTATACGTGTGTGTGTGTGTGTGTGTGTGTGTGTGTGTAATTTAAAATACCAACTCTAAAATCAAACAAAAGAAAACTGATGTTTGGAATATTTGGGATGCTTGCCATCTATTAAGAAATGGCATACAAATTTATGGCTTTGGCATGGGCTCTGTCTTGTTGTGTTGTGTGTGCATGTGTTTATACATTCACTTTACCAAATATATAATACATTCACATGGTTTAAATATTTTTTTAAATATGAAAAAAGTCTCCTGTCCAATTCACACAGTTTTCCAATTAGGTAACCATTATTATTAGTTTCTTTTGTATTTTCCAAGGTATATTGTTTTAGTTTCCTCTTTGCTCAAGCAAATACCATGCAATGGATTGGCTTAAACAATGGGAATTTATTGGCTCATGGTTTTGAGAATGAGAGAAATATAAATCAAGTCCTCATGAAGGTGATGCTTTCTTCCTGAAGACTTGCATTATGGGGCTTGCTGCAAGTAATCGCTGGTCCTTGGCTCCTCTGTCACATGGCAATGCACATGGTGGCCTCACCTAGCTTTTCTGTTCTCTCCAGATTCTGTTGAATTTCAGCAATTTATATCCTGTGGCTTTTTTTCTCTACACGTCTGAATTTCATTTTGCTTATAAAGGACTTTAGTAATAGGATTAAGAGTCATCCCGTTTGAGTTGGGCCACACCTTAACTGAAATAACCTCATAAGAAAGCCCTATTTACGATGGATTCACACCCATAGGAATGGATTAAGTTTGAGAACATGTTTTTCTGGGATACATATGGCTTCAAACCCTCACAGCAATTATGGTAAACTTGCAGGAAATATAATTAATATATAAAAGACAATTGCTTTCCTTTATGCCAGCATTGAACTACTAGAATTTGAAATTAAAACCACCACCACATACATTAGTACCAAAAAAGTACTTGGTATAAATTAAACAAAACCATCTACAAGTTCTATATGAAGATATTACAAAAATTTGAAGAAAGAAATCAAAAGAGATCTAAATAAATAGAGAGATATTCCACAATCATGGATAGAAGATAATATCTTAAGATATCATTTCATCCCAACTTGTTCTAAAGATTCAAAGCAATCCCAATCAAATTCCCAGAAAGTTATTTTGTGAATATTGACAAACTGATCACAAAGTTTATATGGGAAGGCAAAAGACCCAGAATGTCCAACACAAGATCAAAATCAGAGGATGAACACTACCCAACTTTAAGACTTTCTATTAGGTTACAGTGATCAAGAAAGTGTAGTTTTGGCAAAAAAGAATAGCCACCTAGATCAAAGGTACAGATAGAAACCCCAGAAACTGATCCACACAAGTATAGTCAACTGTTCATTGATAAAGGAGTAAAGGCAATTCAAAAGAGAAAGAACAGCTTTTTTCAACAAATGGTGCTAGAACAACTGGATTTCACATGCAAAAAAAAAAAAAAAAAGAAATTAATCTAGACACAGACCTTAAATCTTTCATAAAAATTAACTCAAGATAAATTATATACCTAAAAACATAAAGCTATAAAACTTCTGGAAGATAGCATAGGAGAAAGTCTAGATGACTTTGGAGTTGGCAATGTCTTCATTGAAGAAGTATTTTTATTAGAGCAGTTGTAGGTTTATATAAAAATTATGTAGAAAATGCAGGGTTCCCATATAACTCCCCCTTCACATGTACAGTTTCCTCTATTGTTAACATTTTGCATTAGTGGCAATGACTAATTCTTAGATACAACATCAAAAGCATGATTCATGAAAGAAAAAGTTGAAAAGATGGACTTCATTAAAATTAAAAACATCTGCTCTGCAAAATAACTTGTTAAAAGAATGAAAAGACAAGCAAAAATATTTGAAACAAAAATATATGAAAATATTTGCAAAACACACCTCTGATAAAAAAACTTGTATCCAAAATATACAAATAATTCTTAAAATTCAACAATAGGAAAACAATCCAATTACATAGTGGGCAATAGTTCTGAACACAGAACTCACCAAAGAACATGTAGGCATATCTCATTTTACTGTGCTTTGCTTTATTGTGCTCCACAGATATAGTTTTTTACAAATTGAAGATCTGTAAATCTTCAAAAGATTCTTCTTCAAAATGGCAAATCCATTGGCACCATTTTTTCAACAGCATGTGCTTGCTTTGTGTCTCTGTGTCACATTTGATTTAAGGTATGTACATTTTTTTTCCTTTTCTTCCCATGAGTTTTTTTAAAAAATATTTTTATTGAGAAATATCCACAAACATACAGTCCAACCATATTATACAATCAATAGCTCACAATATCATCATATAGTTGTGTATTCTTTACCATGATCATTTTTAGAACATTTGCTTCACTCCAGAAAAGGAAATAAAAAGAAGAAAAGAGAACTCATACATCCCGTACCGCTTACCCTTCCCTCTCAGTGACCACCAGTATTTCTTTTTTTTAAAAAAAAATTTTTTATAAACATAACAACATACAAACACGTTCTTACCATATGATCATTCCACTCTTGGTATATAATCAGGAACTCATGAAGTAGTTGCAGCTGTTACTCGGAAGATGAGATAATGAATAAGAGCCATTGTGGTGGCTACAATAAGTAAAAGAATTATCAAGGCTTGAAAGATGCTATGAATCCAGTCTCCCCAAGATCTAAGATTTAGTCAACTAAATACATCTCTAACTTCAGGTTCCATAGTTCATGTAATATTTGGATTTTCTCTTTGATGTTGTGGTGGTTTGAAGCTATTATGTACTCCAGAAAAGGCCATGTTCTTTTAATCTATTCCTGCATCCAATAGGATGCAGACCTACTGTAGGTGGGGCCTTTTGATTTGGTTATTTCAGTTGAGATGTGACCCATCCCATTCAAGGTGGGTCTTAATTCCCTTACTGGGGTCCTTTGTAAAAGGATACAAGGGCAAACAGAAAAAGTATAGAGAGCTCAGAGAAGCCCCAGAGAGAAGCTAAGAGATGAAATTAAGAGAAGCTCACAGAGAAGAGCACCAGATAAGCTGAGAGAGGAACCAGAAGCTGAAAAACCCAGGAACAAAGGACCAGTAGACACTGGTTATGTGCCTCTCATGCGACATAGATGTCACAGAAGCCAGCAAACTATCTTCAGAGTCTAGGTATTTTCCTATTGATGCCTTGAGTTGGACAGTTTTACAGCCTAAATACTGTAAATTATAAGTTAATCAATCCCCTTGTAAAAGCCAACCATATATTCTCATAATTTCTGATACACTGCATTCCAGCAGGTTTAGCTAACTGAACAGATGTCTTTAATATTTATCCAGGTTTGAAAGCCTTTGGGTGCAGTCAATAACTGGGGCCCTTCCATGGAGTCTAACACAGACCCAGCAATTTGATAGATGGCCTATGAAAGAAACTTTTTGTACAGCTGGACCAAAAGGATGATGATGGCAAGGAATTAGGAAGAGAGAGTAACAGTGAGACTGGGGAGTTTATAAAGGGGTGGGATTCATTATGGGAGGGACAGAAATGGCCTGTGGTACAAAAGAAGAGGTGAGGAAGGAATGAAAAATGAGAATAAGAATGCTAATAGGAAAGTAATGAAGATTATAGTAGGTTTTATTAAGTTCATTTTTAGTCTGATGAAAATCAGGTCTGGTCCTGGTTCTTGGGTCAGCCATCTATATCACATGCTGTCTACTTCTGGATGACTTAAGCCCCAAACTACCAGTAAGTATTATATAAGCCTGGCCCCCAGGCCTGGGGATAACAGTCTACATCAGATATCAACTACCTTTGATCCTTTGTAATTTTGAGCTTTAGATCCCCAGTAAGAATGGATTTCCAGGCAGGGCTGGGAGATTTCTTTAAATGAGAAATATGAATCCAAGAATCAATATCCTCTAACTTAGCTGCATATGGATTAGTTAAAAGCACCTGATAGGCTCCTTTCCAATGAAGTTGGAGTGCATCTTTATGGAGGTGTCTTTTCCAAAAAACGAAGTCCTAAGATTGCGATTTTGAATATCTTCATCTTCCAGGAACACACTATACAAAATTGTTCTATCAAGCTTTCTCTTTTCTTTTCTTTTTTTTTTTTTAAAGGTTTTGATTACTTCTAGACAATAGGTTAGCGTATTTCCTTTTATAAGTTTATTTTCTAGAGTTTATTTTCATAGATTTCCTGTTATAATTTCAAATGGAGATAACTTAAGTTTTCCAAAAGGAATGGATTTTAGATTTAATAAAACTATAGTAGTTTTATTTGCCCGTAGTAGATTGAGGGATTCTATGAATTTAGTTAATTGAGTTTTAATTATACCATTTGTTCTTAAGTTTGAGGGTTGGAAGAGATAGGCACAATGAAAATGTTGGAAAATGTGCCATATTTTGCATATTATTTTTATAATTTGTCCTGTAAAAGTGGGTTCCTCAGTCATTGTGAAGTTCCGAGGGAATTCCCTGATTTGGAATTTTTTGTGACGCTTTTGTAACAGTAGCAGCAGTAACATTTCTACAGAGAAAAGCTTCAGCCCAATGGGAGCACATACAAATCATTATTAAACATCTTTATTACCTTGGGATGGGGGTAAATAAATAAAGTCAAATTTCCAAATTCCCAAATGTCCAGTTGGTAAGGAAAATGTCCTTGAAGGCTACAGAAAGATTTTTCTGAATTATGCTTGGGAAAAATGAAACAATTGTGATCTATTTTCATAGTTATTTTAAGGAATGATTCTCAGAAATATTGCTTTTCTTAGTTTACCATTTAACCAGTATTCCAGTGAGTCATATTATTCATAAAGTCATATTATTCATATTTATAAAACTGTTTCCTAGTGGCAATTACAGAGGACTGGTTTACAATTAAGGCCAAACCATGATTTAATTACAGGCTCATAAAAGCTGCCAGTGTTTCTCCAATTTTCTATCTCCTTGGGAGGAGCATTTTGCAGAGTATCAGGGAATACTTTTTTATGTTTCAAATAGAGTTATTTAATTCAAAAGTTATCATAGAAGCAGGAATAGGATTATAATTATAGCTGCACTTTTTGCAGCCATATCTGCCATGTGGTTGCCAGTTCTTTCCTCTGTATTTGCTGGAGAATGACCAAGAATATTAATTATAGTCAAAACCTTTGGTGACAGTATAGTATCTAGCAATTCCCTAACATATGAGCTGTTTTTATTTTCTATTGGAAGTTAAAGAAAACCTCTTTGTTTCCATAAAATCCCCAAATCATGAACTCCAAAGGCATAGGACTATCAGTGTATATATTTGCTGTTTCTTTTCTTCTGTAAGTATACAGTTTCTTGTGAGATCAAAAAGTTCAGGTTGCTAGCCTGAAGTGATATTAGAAAAGGAATTTGCTTCTATTATTTCATGGTTAGAGGTATTTGAATATCAAACGTTACAGATTCTTGAGTTACCTTTAAGGTGGGAACCGTCTGTCTACAAGATAACATTTGCATTAACAATAAAAGTTTCTTGTAAATCTTTCTGAGGGTTAAATCTATGTAGTCCTGAAGAATTTCCTCAGAAATTACTAGAAGTAAAGCAGCAGGATGAAAACTGTGGTAATGAAGAAAGAAGACATTGGGAGGTGAAAATAAGAGAATTTCATAAAAAGTTAATCTGTTGGTAGAAAGGGCTTCAAAAGAACGAGGGCCAAAAATAGTTAAGGGATATCCCATAATTAATTATTCAGTTGTTTCTAAAAGTTTTGCCATCACAGCAATGGATGTGCTCACGCAAAGGAGGAGTCCCTTGGCTATGGTATCCAATTGCTGGTTACAATATCATAGAGTTCTGTGGTGGTCTTGATTTTATGTAAGGACACTTAAGGCATTCCCCTCTCATTCATGGACAAAGAGGGAAAAAAAGGTAATTTGTAATTAGGGTGTCCCAGAATGGGGGTGCTGGAAAATATGCTTTATGTCCTTGAAGGAATTTTGATTAGTTTCATACTAAAGGACTCAATTTGTTTCACTTTAAACAAGGCATATAAAGGTTGAGCCAAAGGAAGCTTAGGAATCCAATTTCTACAATATCCTGCAAGGTCTAAAAATCCTATTGAGGCAGGCTAGAACCCAAGAGGGGAGAGAAAATACCATGAAGAAGTCCTTGAGCAAGGATGGTTAATCAAGGTCAGGAGGGCCTGTCCTGCACAAACACCCTGACTGGGGGCTACCCACCTACACAAATCACCCAGCCGCAGCTAACCAGCCCAAACGCACTATCGAGCACCAGGCATTGCCCTGGAGAGAAGGGTGGGGAGAAGGAAGAGCCCCTGAACAAGGAATGGAGAGGGGGAGTAAGTAAAGCTAAGCAATACCACAGTGCCAGGGCCTTTGAACTCTCTTTTCTAGCAAGAGTGCAGCATGCATGTCTTCTAACAGGCATACTGTGCAGGTTTGTTTCTGTCGTGTACCCCAGAAAAGCCATATCCTTTAATCCTCATTCAATATTGCTGGGTGGGAGATTTTTGATTATCCATGGAGATGGGACATACACAATTGTGGTTGGTAATTTTGATTAGATGGTTTCCATGGAGTCGTTTTCCCACCCATTCAAGGTGGCATTGCTTACTGGAGCCCTATAAGAGGGAACCATTTTGGAAAAAGCTTTAGAGCCCACACAGCCAGAGACCTTTGGAGATGAGGAAGGAAAACACTCCCAGGGGAGCTTCATGAAATGAAAAGCCAGGAGAGAAAGCCAGCAGAATTCACCATGTGCCCTTCTAGCTGAGAGAGAAACCCTGAACTTCATCGGCCTTTCTTGAGTGGAGGTAACCATCTTGTTGATGCCTTAATTTGGACATGGTCATGGCCTTGGAACTGTAAATTTGCAATTTAGTAAATTCCCCTTTTTAGGGTACACAGGCGGTTCAGTGGTAGAATGCTTGTCTTTCATGTGGGAGACCCGGGTTCAATTCCTGGACCATGCACCTAAAAAAAAAAAAATCTCTTTTTAAAAGCTGTTCTGTTTCTGGTATATCACATCCCGGCAGCTTGTAAACTAGAACATATATTTAATACACTTTCTACCTGCTCACTCAATCTGTGCTGTGCCCTTGAATTCTTTCTTTCAGCCTGACCAAGAACCTAGGACCCAAATCTCGTAATCTATCTTGGCAAGTCAGCTGGGAGACACTTCTTTCTGACCACGTGCACTAGTTAGTCATGGCTATTGACCAGGAGGGTTGGCCATGTGCTTTTGCTTTCCTTCTCACTTGTCTTCCTTATGCAACTCTGTCCTCCCAAAAGGGTGGAATCATTTTCTCTATTCCCTCTAGGAATCTGAGGACTCTGATCTAGTTCCCCCAAGACATAATCTTGGTCTACTCTGAGTTCTATAGCTCCCTTGTCAGAGGCGGCAGGAGCTCATCTTCATGCTGTGCAGATCAAGGAGACTCAGAGTGGCAGGTAATGCTGCCCTTGAGACCTGATTGGGGACTTCTCCCCATGTTGTGCAGGAGTCTGATGGGAGTCAAATCAAGTATCCTGACTCTCCTTCTTTCTCTCCTCAATTCACTGAGACTTCCCCACAATCTCTCTTTCCTACCCCTCTGGAGACCACCTCTTGATCTGCACTTGCCTAATAGCATTTCCTTGCCCCTCAGAAGCTTCCTCCTGTTGATCTGTTCCTCTTTGGCAGGGAGCCTCTCCCTTGCTTCCATGACAGTCTCCTTCTTTATCCTCTGTCTCACTTTCAATGCTGTGTTAGTCTGAAACTGTTATATACTCCAGAAAAGCCATGTTCCTTTTCCTAATCCAATCTTGAGGAAGCAGACCTATTGTTTAGGGTGGCACCTTTTGATTAGGTTGTTCCATGGAGATGCTAGCTACCCAATTGTGGGTAGGACCTTCTAATTAAGTGGTTTCCATGGAAATGTATCTCTGTCCATTCAAGTTGGATGTTAATCCACTTACTGGAGTCCTTTAAAAGAGAACCATTTTTGAAAAAACTCAGAGCCAATGCAGACAGAGATATTTGGAGATGGATCTGCAGCACCAGCCACGTGCCTTCCCAGCTGACAAGAGATGTTTTGGATGCCATCAGCTTTTTTTGAGTCAAGGTAACTTTCTCTGGATACCTTAGTTTGGACATTTTTTATTGCCTTAGAATGTAAACTTGTAACTTAATAAATCCTCTTTATAAAAGCTAACCCACATTTGGGGGAATTCCTGATAGTCTCACAAGCCATGGGGACAACCAAATCAACAGGCTGAGCCCTTGATCTTGGGGTTCACACTTATGAAACTCATTCCTGGAAAGGAGAAGTTAAGCCTACTTATAATTATGCCTTAGAGTTGCCCCAGATAACCTCTTTTGTTGCTCAGATGTAACCTCTCTCTCTCTAAGTCAACTCGTCTGGTGAACTCACTGCCTTCCCCACTCCTATGTGGGACATGACTCCCGGGGCATAAATCTCTCTGGCAATGTGGGACAAAACTCCTGGACTGAACTGTGACCTGGTATCATGGGATTGAGAAAGCCTTCTTGATCAAAAGGGGGAAGAGAGAAATGAGACAAAAAAAAAGTTTCAGGGGCTGAAAGATTTCAAACACAGTGGAGAGGTTATCTTGGAGGTTATTCTTATGCATTATTTAGGTATCCCTTTTTAGCTTATAGTATATTGGAGTGGTTGGAGGGAAGTACCTGAAACTATTGAGCTTCGTTCCAGAAGCCTTGATTCTTGAAGATAATTGTACAGTGATATAGCTTTTACAATGTGACTGTGTGATTGTGAAAACCTTCTGTCTGATGCTTTTATCCGGGGTATGGACAGATGAGTAAAAAACAAGGATAAAAAGTAAATAAATAATATGGGGGATAAGAGGTAAAATAAATTGGGCAGATGGAAATATTAGTGGTCAATGAGAGGGAGGGACGAAGGGATATGGGATGTATGAGTTTTTTCTTTTTTCTTTTTATTTCTTTTTCTGGAGTGATGCAAATGTTCTAAAAATGATCACAGTGATGAATATAAAACTGTGTGATGATATTGTGAGCTATTGATTTTGCACCATGTATGGACTGTATATGTGTAAAGATTTCTCAATAAAAATATTTTCTTAAAAAACCAGACCATTCTGGTAAATTGCATTCCAAAAGCATCACCAAACTAAAAAAATACCTTCTGAGACATTTCATTTTTGTAACACAGGATTCCAGACTAAAGATTCTTGTACCAAATAAAGTGTTGTCTTTGACATTCTAGGGAGTCTGGTTTATGCCCGTGGAATAGGGTACTTTCAGTTGGAGTGTCTTCCCTCTAAGCCTTAATTGCTTAGTCTCTATTTGAGACCCACTGTGGCCCAATAGAAAGCTTCCCTTCTTCTAGAGCATGCTCACTTTTTAGCCCTTAGGAAACAGGAAACTATAGGACACAGGTATTTTTGAGAGCATTGTCCTGGAATACTTCCAGGTAAAGATGGGGTTCAAGTCTCTGATCAGTATTTGGGAACTCCCTAGAAGCGTAAGTCCAGACATCTCTCAAGAAAGGTGCTATACAGAGTTCAAGTCCCTGACCTGTATTTGTTTGTTTGTTTGTTTGTTTTTTCATATGGGCAGGCACCAGGAACCGAACCCTCTGGCACAGCAGGTGAGAACTCTGCCTGCTGAGCCACCATGGCCCACACTGACCTGTGGTTGTAAGCTTTTCTATTTCCCTTTCCAGAGAAAACTGGAAATTCCAACAGTCAATATAAGCTAAAAGATGGGAAAGTCTAGCCCTCCAGTGGGACTCTCAATTTATAATACCATCCTCCAGTCTGTAAAAGACAGTCAGAAATTCCCTCTGCCCAGATATTTATAGCTTTCTATCAAGACAAGGACCTGAGAGGGATTGTCACTTGTGTTATGCCCATGTCTCAATTTCCATTAGAGAAGAAAATCTTGAAAGGACATCTCTCAGGAGAAAGAGGAAAAACTGGCCCTGTTCCAGGGAAGGTTAGTAGAAGCTGTAAGGAAATATACTAAAGTAAGCCTGGTTTCTTGGGAAAGTCAGATTTTGCTGGACACCCATTTCATCACCTAGTCTGCCCCTGATATTCAGAGAGAGCTGCAAAAACTCTTCATGGACCCTCAAACTCTCGTTGATGATGTGTTTTCTGTATTTTACAATTGGGAGAAGGCCAAGGAGGAGGACCTAGCAATGAGAGGTAAGCAGAAACTAGAGAACAGGCTCTGTTGCAGTCACTTTTAAAAGTGCCCTTCCCTCTTGAGATCATCTAAACTGTGGCTCCAAGTCTGAAGGCCCTTGCTTCACCTGTGGGTCAGAGGGCCACTGAACAAGAGAGATCAGAGGGCCACTGAACAAGAGAGGTCAGAGGACCACTGAACAAGATCTGGGGACCCACCAGGATCTTGCCCCAAGTGCCACCAATGTGGGCATTGGACGAGAGAATGTACTAGTTCTCAAAGAGAAGGGGGGAAGCAGGATAGCCCCCAGAGCCCTGTTCATGGCAAGTGAAGAGGACTGAGGGTGCTAAGCCCATGTATAGCATTGCTGACTTTACATCCGACCATCAGTCTAGAGGAGACTTGGTGCACACTCGACATGGCAGGTATGATAATTGATTTCTTAATTAATACTGGAGCTATTTACTCTGTCCTGAACTGCCACCCTGGACCTACCTACATGCAGACTTGACTGGGTGTAGAAGTTGAAGGTAAAGCTAAAACTAGGACCTTCACTACCCCTTTCTTTTGTAGGCTTGAGGACATTTTGGTGTCCAATCAATTTCTCATTGTCTCTGAATGCCTCACCCCTTTTTGGGAGCAATCTTCTTCACTTCCTGGATACCACCTTAAGACTAGTAGATCCAGCTGGTGCTTATGCCCTTTTTTGCCTTGAGGCCTCTTCTAGAAGGAGGGCTCTTAGCAACCCAAAGGAGACGCTTAAGAAAATAAGCCCATCTGTATGGGATGAAGGCATCCTGGTGTGAGCCAAATGAGGAGCCCCTGTTTGGGCTTAGATTCTCAGTCCCTAGATCTTGTAGACAGATTTTTGTTTTGTATCCTTCTTCACCCTTCTCAATATCTATTTGCTTTTGAATGGCAAGGACTTAATGATACGATTCCTACACTGCTCACTTAGTACTGCTCCAAATGTTTCAAAATAGTCCCCATATTTTAAGAATGCCTTAGCAGCAGACCTTACCTCTAACCACCTCAGAGTGCAGCCTTGCAATATGTTAATTTTATGAACTAACATATTCCTAGTATGAATGTAAATTGTATTTATTGTAATCAGTGCTAGCTAAAATTTGGCAAGCTTGTCTAAGGGAATATAGTTTGTTCAAAAATAAAATGGCTAGTTTTAATATATAAGATAAAACCTGAACAAATGTTTTCTCACTGTTAAAGTAATTAAATTGTTAGTCTGCTTTCAATAAAAAGTTATAAAATTTTTCCTTACCCAAGAGGGCCAGGGTGGCTCAGTTGCAGAGTTCTCACCTGCCATGCCAGAGACCCGGATTCGATTCCCAGTGCCTGCCCACGTGAAAAAAAATTTTTTTTTTTCCTTAACCATCTGTTTTGGTTTCTAAAGCTGCTGGAATGCAATATACCAGAAATGTATTGGCCTTTATAAAGGGGATTTATTAAGTTACAAGTTTACAGTTGTAAAATGTCCAGACTAAGGCATCTAGAGAAAGATAGCTTAACACAAGAAAGGTCAATGTCTGTCAAATGGGAAGGCATGTGGCTGGCATCTGCTGATCCTTTTTCCCAGTTCCATTGCTTCCACTTCCTGATTCCAGTGGCTTCATCTATGAGCCTTCAGTTAGCTTCTCTGGGGCAAAACTCTGGGTTCTGGCTTGCTTGGCATCTCATGGGAAGGCACACAGTGACTTCTTCTGGCCTCTGCATCTCCAAATGTCCATGTTTAGGAATCTGCCTCTCTGTCAGTATGCCAAGGATCCCAAAATGTCTGCGTATCTTTTGGCTCTGAAGCAACTGTGCTTTTTCCAAAACATCTCCCCTTTTAAAGAATTCCAATAAACTAACCAAGACCCATCCTGAATGGGCAGAGGTCATATCTCTCTCTAATCAAAACATCACACCCCCAACTGAGTGGGTCAAACTCCACGTCAAACAATTTAATCAAAGGTTTCCACCCTAAACAATAGGTCTGCCTCTACAAGATTAGATTAGGAAAAGAACATGTTTTTTCTGGGGTACGTAACAGTTTCAAACTAACACATCATATAGCTATTCTGTCTAGAAAACAAAGATTTGATATCATACCAGAATAATATCCTTGTTTATGATATTATCAACATAAGATTTATGTTGATCTTATCATTCTTTATTTCAAAAAACAGGTCTTTTCACTCTTAAAAAAAAATTATTACAAAGGTGTTCTAGTTTGCTAGCTGCCAGAATGCAACACACCGGAGACAGATTGGCTTTTAATAAAAGGGGATTTATTTTGTTATTTCTTCAGAGGAAAGGCAGTTAACATTGAACTGAGGTTCTTTCTTATGTGGGAGGGCACAGGGTGATCTCTGCTGGCCTTCTCTCCAGGTTCTGGGTTCCAACAACTTTCCCTGGGGTGATTTCTTTCTGCATCTCCAAAGGCCTGGGCTGAGCTGTGAATGCTGAGATGAGGTATGCTGAGCTGCTTGGGCTGTGCTACATTGAGCTCTCTCATTTAAGCACCAGCCAATTAAATCAAACATCATTCATTACAGCAGGCATGCCTCTTAGCCAACTGTAGATGTAATGAGCAACAGGTGAGGTTCACGTACCATTGGCTCATGTCCACAGCAACAGAACTAGTACCTTTACCTGGCCAAGGTGACAATTGAATCTATCTACCACAAAAGAATTTGTTCTTTCACTTTGTAAAAGTGAGGTGCTGAAATAATTACAAGATGAGCAGGGTCCAAAGCACTGTGTCCAGAACTTCATCTCAAAAAACAAAACTAGAAAATAAATATAAATAAATAAATAAATGCAGCAAACAAACAAACAAAAAAGGCAAAACTAGAACTAGGAAAAGGGAAAAAGCTAAATCTCTACACTGATTCCAAGTATGTCTTCCTAGTCCTACGTACTCATGCAACAGTGTAGAAGGAGTGAGGCTTTCTCACAAATGCTGGAACCCCAATTAATACCATCCATATATACCCAATCTGTTAAATGCCATCCTCTTGTAGACAGAAATAGCTGTAATTCATTGCCCTGGACATCAAAAAGATGATACTAACATCTCTCAAAGGAATAAGCAGACCAACATGGCAGCCAAAGCCACAGCCCAGTCATTGAGCCCCTTCTAAGCCCCATTCCCATCCTCCTTAACTTGCCATATGCACCCTTTTATTCCCCAGTTGAACAGAATGAGCTTCCCAACTAAGATTCGCTCTTGGACCTGAAGTATGGTTGTTCCCTTCCTTATTCCCTGGTCTCACTTGGCTAATGCCTTTCCTAGGCCCACTCACTTCTCTACTCTTCTTGCTATTGATCGCTTCTCCACCCCACATTTTTAAGTGTTTCATCAAATTTATTTCTTTGATACTAGAGGCCTTTCATACCAAACTAATGCTGATGTGAGGATTTTCAATAGTTCCAACTGCCCCTCCAGACTCCACCCCCTCAACCTAAATGAGAAAGCCAGAAAGTTTTATGCCCTGTCAGGTAGGCCTATGTCCCTATTTACTTTGCTAAACCTGCCAGAATGCAATATATCAGAAATGGGTTTGCTTTATAAAGGGAATGTATTAAGTTACAAGTTTACACTTCTAAGGCCTTAAACATGTCCAAGTTAAGGCATCCAGAGAAAGATACCTTGAATCTGAAGAAAGGGCCTGATGGCATCTGGGTTCCTCTATTACATAGGAAGGCAGGTGGCCAACATCTATTGGTCCTTGTGCCCAGTTCCGTTGCTTCCAGCTTCTGATTCCAGTGGCTTCCTCTCTAAGCATCTGTGGCCTTTGCTTCTCTGGGGAAAAATTCTTGGTTCTGGCTTGCTTAGCATCTCATGAGAAGGCACAGGGTGACATCTGACAGGATTTGCATCTCCAAACATCTGTGTCTAGGTGTCTGGTCTCTCTGTCAGCACTCCAAGCATCTCCAGATGTCTGTGTCTATATTGGCTCTGAAACAACTCCAAAATGTTTCCTCTTTTAAAAGATACCAGTAAACTAATCAAGACCCACCTTGAATAGGCAGAGTCACATCTCCATTTAATCAAAAGTCCACACTCACAATTGGGAGTGCCACATCTCCATGGGATTAATCTAATCAACAGGTCATAGACAATTGAGTGGGTCAATTTCCATGGAAAAAATCTAATCAAAGTTTTCCACCCTAAACAATAGGTCTGCCCCCACAAGATTGGATAAGAAAAAATAATATGATTTTTCTGGGATACATAACATCTTCAAGCCAGCACATTCTATCCTCTGACCTCCAAAAAGACATGTTCTTTCCGTATATAAAATACTTACATTCCATCACAATATCATAAAGGCCTTAAACCATTTCAGTAACAATACACATATAATATAAAGTCAGCCAACAATACAAAATCTCATCAAACTCAGTTATAGGCATGGTCTGTCCTAAGGCAAAATTTCTCCTTTTGCTGTTGACCTGTGAAACTTAGCACCAAGTTATCTGCTTCCAGTATACAAAGGAGGGACAGTCATGGGTTAAATATTTCCATTACCGTAGGGGGACATTGGAAGGAAAACAGGAGTTACCAGACCCAAATAGTTCTGAAAACCTGCAGGGCAAATTCCATTAGATTTCAAAGTCTGAGAGCCATTCATCCTAGGCACTTGAGAAAGCAGCAGTCCCACCTTTTCCAAGGGTTGATGTAGTGGCCCTGTTTCCTGCAAATACTGGGGTGAGGGTTGCAATACTGGGGTCATTGGGGAGACCCTCTCCAAGCATCAGGGAAGCACCTGGGCTCTCTGCCATCTCCACAGCACATGCTCAACCATCTCAAAACAATTCATTGGCAGTGAGGCTCCTCCCAATCCCCAGGCAATGTGCTCCACCCTCTTTGAGAGCTGAGCCAGCAAAACTCTTCCTGCACAATGAAGCAGAAGGCCTGCCCTCTGCTTTTGGGGCAAATTCATCCCCTCCATGTGCATGGGTGGGTTTGCTCTCCTGGCATGAGATTTCCTGGCTCCAAACCTTAGCTTCCACGGTTTTGCCTCTGAAGTAATTTTTCCTTCAATCTGTCTCTTTTCTATCCCTTTTAGTCCAGACTGGCAGTGGTCCTATTTATACAGATCCTGTAACACTCTTGTCAGTTTTCCATGCAGCATACAGGAATCATAACCATCAGACAATAGGACTTTCCACAAATCCCTTCTGGATAACTCCATCTCCAGTCCTGGCTTATTTGATTAAATCTTCACATGGGGCTCTGTTCTCTGGGGCCTCCTTTTCTAGAATCCCAGGATTTTCCAGACCATCAATTTCTGATTTCTTCATACCCAAGAGTTCAGTTCCCAGCTTATCCCTTTCCTGTTACATCTCACTTCAAGCTGCAAGGAGAAGCCAGGCTGCACTTTCCACATTTAATTTGGAAATCTCTTCAGCTAAGTATCCCAGCTTGTGGCTTTTAAATTCTGCTTTCCATTTAACACCAGTACTTAATTTTGCCAAATTCTCTGCTACTTTCAAACAAGGATTGCCTTCTTTCCAGTTCGCAATGACACATTCCTCATTTCTTTTTTGTTTTGTTTTGTTTCGTTTTGTTTGGGAGGTGCAGGGTCCAGGAAATGAACTGGGTCTCCACCTGGCAGGCAAGAATTCTGTCACTGAGCTACCCTTGCACCAACCTTCCTCATTTCTTTTTAAGGCCTTATTGGAAGAATCATTAGTGTCTTCAAAGCATTCTAAGCCTTTCTTATTATCCTCTCCACAATTATTCCAGAATCTTCCCCATATCCATTTAAAAAGACATTCCAGCATATTATCTATTTGCAAAGTTCAGTACCCCACTTCTCTGGTAGCAAAATCTGTTTTAGTTTGCTAACGCTGCTGAAATGCAGTATACCAGAAATGTATTGACTTTTATAAAGGGAATTTATTAAGTTACAAGTTTACAGATCTAAGGCTTTAAAAATGCCCATACTAAGGTCACTAGGTCTGCCCCCCATAAGATTGGATTGGGAGAAATAACATGAGTTTTCTGTGGTACATAATATCTTCAAACCAGCACTACCTCTGACAAGCAGGAAGTAGGTACAGAAGACAGATCCTTGCCCCTCGGCAAATTTTAAGATTAAAGGGCTACAACTCTCTGAGGGGAAAGTTGAGGCAGGCTAGAACAGGAATCTAAGAGGGGAATAAAATACCTCGAAGAAGTCCTTGAACAAGGATGGCCTTAGTCAGGAGGGCCTGTTCTGCACAGACACCCTACCGGGGGGCTACCTACAGACACAAAACGCCTGACAGCAGCCAACCTGCCCAGATGCATTATCTACCACCAGGTACTGCCCTGGAGAAAAGGCAGAGTAGGAGGAGGAGCCCCTGAAATGGGAAGAGGGAGGAGAATAAGAAAACCTAAGCAATAAAAGCAGGTGGGGGAAAAAAAAAAAAAACTGAGGTTTTAAAGGGCAGTGTGATGGTGGCTCGGTGGCAGAATTCTCTGGCAGAATTCTCGCCTGCCATGCCAGAGACTCAGCTTTGATTCCTGGTGCCTGCTCATGCAAAAAAAAGCAGGTGGCCCCACAGTGCTGGAGTCTCTAGTCTCTCACCTCTCCTTTCTTGCAAGAGTGCCTGCATGTCTTCTCACATACGTACTTAATAAAATTTCTACCTGCTTACTTAATCTGTTCTGTGCCCTTGAATTTTTCTCATGGCATGGCCAAGAACTAAAGAACCTAAATCCAGCAATAATGTCTGGTTTTGGGAGGTGGGAGGGAAATTTAGAAAGCTTTGGATTCAGTCAAGGTCTAGGAGACCCTGGGGGTGAGGTGGGACAGAAAGAATGTAGCCCATATAAGTAGCTATGTGGACCATAAATGGTTTGGAATCATATCTACAAGAAGGTGGTGTTTCAATGTTATTTATTTGCCTGAAAAGAAAGGAATACTTATGGAACTTAATTCCTTATCCTAATCCACTGAATATGGTTCTAAGAGTTCCAAATTAATTCCCTCTTTTGGGAGAAAGATATGTGTGCTTGGAATAATTCAGGAAATATCTTCTGAGAAGGTGAATTGGAGCAGAGAGGACTAACAAAAATTGATGCATGCCTTCTAAAGGTCCTAATTGAAAGGAAATTAGAGGGAATTAAAGATGCTCTTGGGCTTGTTGGAGACTCCCACCATTTGAATGGTTTCTGCACTCTCAAGAGGAGGGTTAATGAAAGTGGTGGGATTCAAGACACAGAGGGTGGCCCTATGATCTATTAGAGCCTGTATTTCCAATGATCAGATCTATTTTGCCTAAAGATGTGACATGGACAATTGGAAAAACCTCTGCTGTATCCTGGGGCAGCCCTAGCAGTCACATTGAAAAACACCATGTTTTCTTAGAGGGCAAGGAGTGTATTGGGGGTTTGCTGCTGCTTTCAGGTCAATCTCTTTTCCAATTTCCAGGTTATACAGTAATTACAAGTACCAGTGCCCTGAACCCTGATGCCTAAAAGGGTTCATTGGTGGCTTGTTCAGCTGCTGTAATCGGAAACTTGTGGTTTATACTAATTGTATTTGCACTGTTTTTGTTTGGGAAGATTTCTTTTTTGTTCCCAGCCTTTTTAAAGGTGTGGCCTAATTGATTTGTAAGATTTACTAAATCATTAGTTTCCATTGTTGCCCAATTTAGTTGTTTACATTTTAGAGTGGTGCTTAGTTCTTTTGAAAGGCTGTTAACAAAAGTAGAATTAAATAGGGGGGAGGTTTCATAGTTAATATGCTCAAGACCTGAGAATTGTTTAAAGGTTTTTTCCAAGCCTGTCATATATGGGCTCACTGGGTCTCTGGGCACAATTGTTGGATTTTTCTCCAATCTATAATTTGGGAAAAATCTTCAGGTATGACCTTTTGGAATTCCTTAGCTAGCTTATATGCTTCAGTTTGTCCATAGTTGCTCATTTGAAAAGTCATGTAAGGGATCTTTGTAATTAGCTTTGTCTATCCAGATTTTGGCATGACCTTCACCAGCAATCTTGTAAATTAATTAGTAAAGGTCTGAGTATCCAGGCTCATAAGTCTGAATGATAAGATTGAATTATTTTGCAATAAAACTGGTTCTTCAGTAGGATTTGGGAAATCTCATAACTATAGAAGGAGTTTGACTAAGCTAGAACACAGAGGAGGAGGACAGGGGAGGCTCGAAGGAGGGTTAGAACAGTCACATTCAGGAGTTTCACGTAATTGTTCAACTTGATAATGAGCTTAGATAAATCTTTGCAAATTTTGTTAATTTAGTATTTGTTTCTTGAAAAGAGGCAATTTCTTGAAATTTAGGCAATTTTGAAAACTTGCACCTCCGTAAGCTTTCAAGTCCAATTAAAATAAGTATCTCACTTGGGTTGCTTAGTTTTAGAGCCTCTATTTTCTATACCAATTTAGCCATATCAAAAGATCCCCACTGTGGCCATTATAATTCAAGATTTTCTCTAGTGTGCCACCAGCAGGATAAGATTTCACATGAGACAGGACCATATATATATATATATATTTTTTTTTTCTTTTTACACGAAACCAGCTGGTGTGCTAGATGGTTGTGCACTATTACAGCCCTTAGATGGATTGGAATCCATTCTTTTAGTTAGCTCTGATTGTAAGCAATTCTAATTCTGAGAGGAATTGTCTGGGTTTGGGGCAAGAGAGGTTTGACAGTGGGCCTTTCATGGGATACTTGTTTTAACCTGGTGGATGGTCTGTGCTCTAGTTATCTGACCCATGATCTGGTTTCCCTAGCTGCACAGAAATGGTCTTGAAGGTGGCAGGCACTTTGTGTCAATCTAACTCATCCATAACCACATTATCCTTTTACAGGCATCTTGGTCTTCCAAAGATGAGGCTTCTTACCAAAAGGTAGTGGGCATTCTAACAGCGTTTAAGTACCTATCCCATGCTCGCCAAGATAATTATTTGACTGCTCAGTAAGAATATAGGTTAAATTGATTATTAGGGAGGCATCTCTTCACTAAAAAAGAGTTCAACATCAAAGTGAGAAGTTTTTAATGCAATTTTATTGAAATGCATTTTTTATTCACATATTATATGTGTCAGTTTGAAAGGATTATGTACCTCAGAAAAGCCATGTTTTAATCCTGATCCATCCTGTGGAGGCAGCTTTTTCTTTTAATCGCTATTCAGTACTGCAGGTTGGAAACTTGATTAAATTATCAAGATGTGACACACCCAGTTGTGGGTATTAACTTTGGTTAGAGGGAGATGTGACTCTACCATTCCAGGTGAGTCTTGATTAATTCACTGGAATTCTTTAAAAGAGGGAACATTTTGGAAAAAGCTTCAGAGCCATGAGAGTCAGGAGAGCCCACGCAGCTAGAGACCTTTGGAGATGAAGAAGGAAAATGCTTTTGGGGGAGTTTCATGAAACAGGAAGCCTGGAGAGAAAGTTAGCAGACATCGCTCTGTTCACTATGTGCCTTTCCCATTGAGAAAGAAACCCTGAACGTCGGTCTTCTTGAACCAAGGTATCTCTGCCTGGATGCTTTAGATTGGACACTTTAATAGCCTTACTTTAATTTAGACATTTTCACAGCCTTAGAACTGTAAACAAGCAACTTCATAAATTTCCCCTTTAAAAAGCTGTTCTGTTTCTGGTATATTGCATTCTGGCAGCTTGCAAGCTAGAACACCATATAATCATCCAAAGTGCACAATCAGTGGTTCACAGTATCATCATATAGCTGTGAACTCATCATCACAATAGATTTTTGAACATTTTCATTACTCCAAAAAAAAAATAGAAATAAGAATAAAAATAAAAGTATAAAAGAACACTCAAAATATCCCATACTCCCCATCCCCCCTATTATTTATTTATTTTTTGTCTTTATTTTCTTTCTCATCTGTCCACACACTGGATAAAGGGAGTGTTAGTCACAAGACATTCACAATCACACACAGTCACACTGTAAAAGCTCTATAGTTATTCAATCATCTTTAAGAATCAAGGCTATTGGATTGCAGTTCAGCAGTTTTAGGCATTTCCCTCTAGCTACTCCAATACACCAAAAACTGAAAAGGGATAGTTATATGCTGCTTAAGAATAACCTGAATGACCTCTTGACTCTATTTGAAATCTCTCAGCCACTGAAACTTTATTTTGTTTATTTCTCTTCCCCCTTTTGGTCAAGAAGGCATTTTCAATCCCATGATACCAGGCCAGGCACATCCTTGGGAGTCAGGTCCCACATTTCCAAGCAGATTTATACCCCTGGGGAATCATGTTCCATGTAGTGGGGGAGGGCAGTGTGTTTACCCGTGGAGTTGGCTTAAAGAGAGAGGTCACATCTGAGCAACAAAAGTGAGTCTCTGGGGGTGACTCTTAGGCATATTCATATGAAGGCTTAGTTTCTCCTTTGCAGAAATGTTTCATAAGGGCAAGCCTCGAGATCGAGGGCCTGGTCCATCAAATTGGCAGTCTCTAATGTTTACAATAATATCAGGTCTTCCCCAGGTGGGGGAGTTTAAATATTTCCATCTTTTCCCCCAGTCCCTCAAGGGGACTTTACAAATACTTTTTTTTAAATCTTCTATCACATTACTCTGGGATCTATCAGAGTATCTCACCAACCTGTACAAACCAACAAAATCTCCAACATGGGAATTTTTAAAGTACCATTTGAGTACTCACCAGACAAGGAAATTTTCCTTGTATACCAAAAAGGGTAAACACAAAAGGGCTGCTGCTACTAGCCCAAACTGATACCAAACAACTGCAAGGTTCTCTGCCTGATGCACATAAAACCAATCCACTACACCAGGGTTTAAAAGAAAGAGTTTATTGAGACATGTGAAGCAGGAGATCAGGTGGTCTATGGATCCAAAAATCAGTTTCCCAGAGTCTAAGTGGTTCAGGGTTTTTATGAATTCAGACAAGGAGACAGAGTTGTTACCATTTACAATATCAAGTTGTTACTGTTACAATATCAATTATAGGGCTGAGACCTGGCTAATATGACCATTTCAATAGTAAGTATAAATAAAGGTGTGGCTAGTCTAGAATAACTATTACAAAAAATACTAACAGGGCCAAGACCAGGCTAGAATAACCATTCCAATCGCAAGTATACTCAGGGCTGTGACTGCTTGAGTTTTAGTAATTTCAGGTATTAATTTCTGCTGATTTTACAACATAGGAAGAAAAAAATCTACATAATGATTCAGTAATCATAATCATTTGTTTATTCTTAATTTCTTGGCTACAAAACCAGAAGAACAA
Organism: Tamandua tetradactyla; assembly: GCF_023851605.1. Taxonomy (NCBI): domain Eukaryota; kingdom Metazoa; phylum Chordata; class Mammalia; order Pilosa; family Myrmecophagidae; genus Tamandua; species Tamandua tetradactyla. The sequence goes on from NC_135334.1 coordinate 92,723,322, forward strand.
AGATTCAAATACACAAAAGCATTGCTGCCACCATCCCAAACCGAAAGAACCAAAGTTCAAATGCCCTTTACAAGAAGACAATCAAAGAAAGGCCAGAACTTCAGCCAAAAAGAGGGAGGTTCAGAGCCAAGAGGACTCACTGATAGGAACCCAAGGCCACTGGGGAGAAAACAGAGCGCAAGGGGCTTGTATTAGCTAGGGTTCTCTAGAGAAACAGAATCAGAAGGAGATATCTGTAAATATAAAAATTATAAAAGTGTCTCATGTAACTGTGGGGATGTTTAGCCCATGGTCTGTAAGGCAGGCCGTGAGCTGGAGCTCCAATGAAGTTCCTTCATGAACTCTCAGGAGAGGCTGGCTGGGCAACCCTGGGAATGTAAGAATCCAAGGTCTGTAAGGCAGACCACAAGTTGGCAGCTCCAATGAAGTTCCTCAACAAACTCTCAGGAGAGGCTGGCTAGCTGCAGCAGAAGAGTGATTGTCTCTTCTGAATTCTCCTTAAAAGCCTTTGGTGTTTAGATTAAATGTCACTCATTGCAGAAGACACTCCCCGTAGCTGATTACATGCCGCCAACATGGTCATGACTTAAGTAATTCAAATTGTGTCCAGTCTTGGCACTTCCAGGCAAGGATTTTTAAAGAAAATATATTAGATAAGTAGTTGGTGATTGGTGAATATTTGAGGTACTCCAATTGTCCATCAGGTTAGATAATTTATTAAGTTTTTAATCTTGTGGTTTGCTTAAGTGCCCAGATGCCTCTAGGGCTTTGGGGAACACTGATACTTGAGGCTTTGCATACTTGGCAGTTTGTGATATTTGGTTGAGATTTGCAAAGAGTAATCTCCAGAATGACCTCCAGAGTACATTTTCAATCTCTTAGCTATAGTAATTCAATTTTCTTTTCTTTTTACATCTTCCTAGTTATTTTACTGTTATGCTTGAGATTATTTACATCCACTGAATCTGTAGGATGGAAATCCTACTTAATGGTGTTACAACACAACTCTTCAAGGTTCTTCAGTTCCTCATTTAGGGCTAGAACAAAATCAGCCATCAGCCAACACATACTACAAATCAAAGCTGCCCCCTCCTCCCTGTCCTGGAGAACTGGTTGTTAAATAGGTATCAGCAGTCCATTCAATGCTGATACATTAATTAAAGAGCAGCCCAAGCATATCACTTATTCAAAAAGTAAAATTTTAGAGTGTTTGGTCAACATGACTTCAAAATTGCCTTAGTTAGTTAATTTAGAGAAAAATTCCTTTCTTGGAAACTGACTTTGAAGCTGTAGTGGTGGCTATGTATCTCAGAAAAGTCCTTGAACTCAGCGGTATGCAAATCAATTAACAGAATTCAAAGGATTTGCTGTTTTCACAGCCTGAGCAACTCAGGATTTCCATTTTCATCCTTGGGATTTAGTGGGGAACAGCTTTGGTGGGGGGACTGTGTAAGAGATGATCACAGGAGTGCCCCTGCAACCGAAGATTCTGCAGCTCCCCAGAGAATCCTCTGCCTCTCAATTATTCCAGTCTGCCTACAGTTCTTAGAGGCATATATGCTAAAAAGACGGTTCCTACAGTACAGCTAATTTTCTCTATTCTCATTTCCTTTATTTCACACTGAATCTCAAGTGATTGCCTTTTGATTGCTTTCTTGATAAGAGCTGTATCTTTGCCCACCCCACCCCCACTTCATAAAACTTTACTTTCATCCTAATGCACCCTTTTTGATTAAGCTAAGACTTCTCATTGCATATTATAGTGAGTCCAAGCCCTCTTTTGCTTTTTTCTTTTATGTTGAAAAAGCAAGATAACATTTGATACAGTTTTGAAAAAAGAATGAATTTGGAAAAAGAACCACCCCAGGCTGTAACCCTCACATCCCCATACAACTACTGTTGCTGTCCTCATGTTCCCAGGTTCTTGGCCAAGCCATGAGAAGGAATTCAAGGGCACAGCATAGATGGAGTAAGTGGACAGGAAGTGTATCGAATTACACAGGCAAGAGGGGCAGGCAAGCACGCTCACAATAGGACAGGTGCATTCTTCAATGGCGGGGGCTGCGCTTTATGTGGGTGGTTGCTGGTCTCTTTCCCATCCCTCTCGTCAACTCTCTTCCCATGAAGGCTCTCATCCCTTGGCTGGTTTCTGATAAATCAGGCAGGGATTCTCTGCAGCTACAAGAGCCATTGATCTTGTAGTTACTCCTGGGCATTCAGTCAGTTCATTCCCTATTTTACCCTATCTCATGGGTATTTCTTTTATTTATCCTTTCCCTATTTTTTAACCAGTATTTGTCCATCTCCATAATATTATATTTACTTACTCGACATAATAGTATATATCCATTTTCATAGTCTGTATTACTACGTAATACAGCCTTTCCTTGTATTAAAGTCTAATTTTCAAAGACTTAAAAGCATGATTTTTGTGCAAATGCAAAATGAACATGCATTGTGGTAGGTAGCCTCTGTGACGGCCTCAGTGATTCCTGCCTCCTGGTATTCATGTTCTTGTGTAACCCCCCCCCTTAATTATAGGCTGGACTTGTTGGCTGGCTTTTAAGAAATAGAATATAGGGTGGGCCACGGTGGCTCAGCAGGCAAGAACAATTGCCTGCCATGCCAGAGGACCCGTGTTCGATTCCCGGTGCCTGCCCATGTAAAAAAAAAAATAGAATATAGCAGAAATGATGCCATATCTGATAATATGTTATGAAAAGATTGTGGCTTTCATCTTATGTGCTCTATGCCTTTCTTTTGTATCACTCAGTTCTGGGAGAACCCCACTGTGATGTTATAAGGCAACACTGGAGAGAGGCCAGTGTGAGTGAGGCAGATCTGGGACCTGCCGACAGACAGGTAAGTGAGCCTGGAAGCAAATCCTTTTTCAGTGGAATGTTGAGATGGCTGCAGTGTCGTGACATATCCTTAACCAGAACCACCTAGCTAAACTACTTCCAGATTACTGGCTCACAGAATTTGTGAGATAATAAATGTTGTTCAGTTCAGTCACTAAGTTTTGGGGTTACTTCTTATGCAACAATAGATAACTAATAAACATGCTGTATTAGTTAGGGTTCTCTAGAGAAACAGAATCAACAGGGAACACTTGCAAATATAAAATTTACCAAAGTGTCTCACGTGACCGTAGGAACACAGAGTCCAAAATCCACAGGGCAGGCTGCGAAGCCGACGACTCCAATGGATGGCCTGGATGAACTCCACAGGAGAGGCTCACCAACCAAAGCAGGAATGGAACCTGTCTCCTCTGAGTCCTCCTTAAAAGGCTTCCTATGATTAGATTTAGCATCACTAATTGCAGAAGACACTCCCCTTTGGCTGATTACAAATGGAATCAGTGTGATCATGACCTAATCCTAAAGTCCTCATTGCAACAGACAGGCCAGCGCTTGCCCAATCACATAAACAGGTACCACAACTTGGCCAAGTTGACACCTGTCCCTAACCATGACACATGCCAAGGATTTTATACAACTTATTAATTAAAAAGAGAAACAGTAAGATGTTAAGAACAGTTCAAATGAGAATTAAAATGATAGATTAAATAGATAGATGGATAGATGATATATAGAGGTGATGGAGAAAAACAGAGGCGATTAGGAATGCTGAAATAAATTTAAGAGTTGCAAATCTGACTTTTATAGGGTAATAAAATGTAATATTTTGGGTCATCTTTTCTACAATGTGGAAATAAATTATATTTCTATTAGACCAAATTCATGTGCATTGCTATGGACGAGAATAATTTGCACTACCATCAGTTTTCTACAATTTAACTTCGTGAAGAACTGTAAAATAGCCTAGTTAAAAAGAAAGATAATCAAAGGTGCACAGCTCTACAGAATCAGATTATCCCCAGTAAGTCCATGAGAAAATGCTCAGTATTCAACTGAAAAACACCAGTAATCTCTTTCACCCACTTTCCAATCTTGAACAATTTTTCTAGATACTTATTTATGCAAAGCCCTTACAATTTTCATTTTGAATGACTGCATAATAGTCTAGCAACTGGAAGCACCCAAATTTTTAACGCTAAATCCTAATTCTCCATCACTGAAGTTTAGGTTGCTTCCAGTTTGCTTTTCCTTGTATTCTATATTAGATAGTATTTTAGTATTTGTGCTGTCTTGAACTGTTATGTACCCCAGAAAGGCCATATCTTTTTTCCTGATCCAATCTTGTGAGAGAAGCCATGTTTCTTTTAATCCTGATTCAATATTATGGGGTGAAAACTTTTATTGGATTATTTCCATGGAGCTGTGACACACCCAATAGTGGGTGTGAAATTTTGATTAGATGGAGATGTGACTCTGCCCATTCAAGGTCTTGATTAGTTTACTTGGGTCCTTTAAAAGAAGAAAACATTTTGGAGAGAGCTGACAGAGACACAGACATATGGAAATGCTTAGAACACTGACACTGAGAGCAGATGCCTAGACACAGAGATGCAGAGCCCAGCAGAAGTCCCCATGTGCCTTTCCCTGAGATGCTAAACAAATCAGAGCCCAGAGTTGTGTCCTGGAGAAGCTACGTGAAAGCCACAGATGCTTAGAGAGGAAACCACTGGTATCAGAAGCTGGAAGCAATTAGAAGCTGGAAGCAATAGAACCTGGAATAAGGACCAGCAGATGCCAGTCACATGCCTTCCCATGTGACAGATATCAGCCTTTCTTGAGTCAAGGTATCTTTCTCTGGATGCCTTAGTTTGGATATTTTTATGACCTTAGAACTGTAAATTTGTAACTTACTAAATTTCTTTTACAAAAGCTATTTCATTTCTGGTGTATTGTATTTCCAGCAGTATTTACAACCAAAACAGTGTTTTTCACATAGGTAACTTAATGTTTTAAATAACAATTAAGTGGCGTTTTTCTACTGCTGAATTTTTCTTTAAAAGAACTCTCAGGTGTCCTGAGCCTCTATAATGTTTGTGCTGCCTCAGCATCCATTTTGCCAGGGTTTCTGGACCTTTGCTCTACTTATTAACCCACTTCTATGCCCCAGCCTAGGTGTATATCAGCCACCTCTGCCCAACCATTTCCACCTACATACCCCACACCATTCACACACTTCACCCAGAACCAAATCTGGCCCCAAATGATACGTTACCTATTCCCACCACCCAGGAACCTCCAGGTCTTTTTTCCTTTTCACAGGCATTTGTTTTAAACTAACAATTCTTGACTCCCATGGGAAACCTACTAACCTCTGCTCCTGGAGCATAACACAGGCACAAGCCCATGGGTCCCTCTCTACCTGCTTGAGTGTTCTTCTGTTGGTTGAGTCCCACGAGCCGTTCATGGTTCCATTGTCATGTTGTGGCATCCTTCTCCCCCTCTAGGACCTGCATGTAATAAACTATCTTGTTTTATGTGTTGTTGCTTCTTGCTCCCCATTTGTGTTGTACCTGACCTCCATGAAACCCAAATTTAAAATTCTACTTTATCAATTCATAACACTAGGCATAGGATCAAATGGTAAGAACATTGTTCTTCAGTGCCCTTCTTAGACTGGAAACCACACTGCCTTTCCTGCCTGATTTCCTGTTTTATAACATGTACTAGATAACTCAGCACTTTGTTTTCTTTCCCTTTCTGCTTTTAATTGCCCTATGGTGTCTGCTTGGAATGTTCTCCCTCCACTTATCTAGGCCAGGGTTTTACAGTTGGCTTTCCCAGGAATCATGAGGCTCTTGAAATGAAATGCAAAATTTTGCATGTGTTTATCTGTGCCTTAGCTGGGGGAGAAAGTACAAAGATAAAATCAACTTCTTAAAGGTGGTCCAGGTCAAGTCCAGCATCCTCCAAAAAAGGTTTTTCCTAACCCTCAAATCTTAGCAACTGTTTCCTCTCTAATCTAGCTTTGTACTTATAACCCTTAATTGTTAACTAATAGATGCAGGAGTGGTATCTAGTTTCCCCAACTTTTGGACAGACACTTTGAATGTTAGACAGAAGGAATTAAAGAAACAAATAAGAGAGAATATAGAGGAAGCACTTAGGACATGCCTGACGTATTTGGAACACAGTAAATGGTAGCTATTATTGACTATTACTCAAATGCTTGTCAGGTGAGAGGCTTGTCAGGTTTAGCATGGGCTCTGGAGTCCAACTAAAAAGGTGTGTACCTTGGCTTTGCTGCTTACTAGCTGTGTGACTTTGAGTGAGTTACCTGTATTCTCTGTGCTTCATTTTCTTCATCTTTAAAGTTAGGATAAGAACAGTACCGGTTTCATGGAACTCTTGTGATAATTAAATATGCTAATGTATGTAAAGTGCTCTGAACTGCAGCTGGAACACAGTAGGTACTTAAAAAAAAAGATAGTTATTATTCCAGAATGAAGCACTTTCAAATGTACTTTCTAATCCTCAGAAAGGCATTCTTTTTTTCATTCTCTTAATTTGGAAAATTTCAAAAAAATGTTTTTTCCAAATATAGTGTAATGAGTAGTATAATAAATCCCTGCATACCCATTACAGCGTCAACAAGTGTCAACATGGCTGGTCTTGTTTAAACTATAAACTTACCCACTCCTCAGCCCCCTCAACACACACTTGAATTATTTTCCAGCAAATCCCAGTACTCCTACTTAATTTCATTAGGTATGTATCTTATATAATTTCACTCAGTATGTATGTTCATTCATTCAGTAAGTTTATATAGTACAACCATAAATTTCACTAACAAATGTTAGTGTTTTGAAATTTTTAGAAGTCAAAACAGAACAAAAACATAGGCACCCAACACTGAGCAGTGAGAACCCCAGATTAAGTTACTTTGATTTTATTTTTTTCTCTGGCTGAAAAAAATCTATCTTGGTTTTTTAAGTCATCAAGTATGAATTGTAAAAGCAGGGCATCAATTGTTCAGATTTTGTGTAAGTTGAGTAATTGAGTAAAATGTTTTTTCTCCAGCTTTCAGCATTAAAACAAATGCCTCAGCATGTACTTACGGTTTGTCCTATTTCCCAAAAGGACATACTGTATTCCTAGCAATGTGATTATTTAAAAGAAAAGAGTACACTGGCAGAAGTTGCAAGTGGGAAATTAAAATGGCAGGATGAGAACTTTAAATAATGTTAATTAATGATGATGAAAAACGATAGTACATAATAATAAGGTTGATACATGACATATGAATCATGTGAAAATAAGTCAGTCATATGTGTGTAAATAACAGCTGGCAAAGCAGCTTTGGAGTGTGCCTGAGGGAAAAGGCTGAAGTAGTGGTATATATGTTGCAGGACCTAAGAAAAATAGGTTTTGGAGTTGGTCACAAATTCTGGCTCCCCTACTAGCTGTGCAAACTTGAACAAGTTACTTATCATCTTTGAGCCTCAGCATCTTCATTTTTAAAATGGGAATAATAGTATCTATGGCATAGCATGGTTGTAAGAATTAAATTAAATGATGTGATTTGGCCTATGGTTTCAACAATATTTGGGGGTTACCAGGAGATGCCCCTAAGCTTGAGAAAATGAAGGAAATAGATTGCTTTTCAGAAGCAGAGAAAGGAGACAGGGGGGCTTCCAGGTTGGCAACTCTCGCATGTAATAGATTGCATTAGTTTACCTAGTGAAAAAACGAGTCATTTAGGAAGGGGATAAACATTTCAGACTCACCCCGTAACTTGACGAGGATCTAGCCTCCCAAGTAAGTGGGCCAACAGGGAGAGATGTAGGTCCTGCGACAGTGATGTCTCTGTAGATGAGTACATTAACATTTGGCTCCTGTATATTTTGATCAGTCTAAGTCTTTCTCTCAGAGTACTCTTGAGCCTTTCAAAGAAAAGGACGGATCCAGGCAGACTTCCTTAAGACAGGGTGCACACAAATCACTTGTGGATCTTATTAAAATGCAGATTCAGGTTAATTAGGTCTGGATTGGGGCCTGCCAATTCTGCATTTCTAACTGGCTCCCAGGTGATACTGATGCTGCTGGTCCCTAGGCCACACTGAGTAACAAGGCTGCAGACAACATACCATCACTTCCAGTTACACCCCTACTACAAACAAGGATTCTTCAATAATATTTACTCTCCTCTCTCTCTTTTAGGGGTCATAAGTTTCCAATTTAGAACCTTACACCTGCTGCCTTAACACTCTACATCTAGAGACTTGGAGCAAGTCTTTGAGTGGCTTCCTTTGTCTTCATCCCCCCACCCCCCTCACTTTTTTTTTTGCATGGGAAGGTACTGGGAATTCAACCCAGGTCTCCAGCATGGCAGGCGAGAACTCTGCCTGCCAAGCCATCATGGCCTGCCCTGTCTTCATCCCTTTATATGGGGCATTGATATCCAAATCTCCCTCTCCCTAGTCCATGACAAGTCCAGCAGGGGTATTGATTAAACAGCTATCTGAGTCAGGTATCCTGCCTCAGGTAGACTGAAGCTGAAAGAGAGAAGTGTGGTTGAGCAAAGGTCGTAGGAGAGGCCCAGAGGCAAAGCAGGGGTGGCTGAATTGGAACCGGTGATGGGCTCACTGATGGAGAGCTGCATGAGTGGGAAGAGGACTGGAGAGGTGATTGGAGAAGAGAGATGGTGGTGGATTATTGCTTTGGAGCTAGTAGACATTAGCTCACCTGGTTTAGAGAGATGGGTCGGGTACACCCTGAACTTGTGGTTAGCATTGATGTATCATCATCAGTCCATTACAGGTAAGGCTGAAATGGAGTCAAAGGCTGCTTGCAAATCATAGTCAAGCTAGGGGTTGCTGAAATAAAGGAGAGGCAATGCAGAGCTTGTGAGGGTATCTTATTTCTGAAATTTTTGATGTGCTCATCTCAGTAAATGAGAAAATAAATTGAAATGGGATTATGTGAAGCTTAATTACAGACATGATTACAACTCATCTATAATCTCTAGGTTAATGATACAAATAAAATACAACTCATCAGGAGACGCTTATTACCATTGTGTTAATAAACCATCAGTTAATTACCAAAACAACCTTCATATCCTGAAAACTTGCCCTTGTGGTTTCTCTTTCACAAAGGAAATCTTGCTATAATTCTTAAGTCCAAATAAAGACCCTTTAATATCCCCTCTTTATGCATGCTAAGCATCTTGTTGAACTACAAAATTGCAAAATTTTCATCTTTTAGTAAGTTTTACTCGATTTTTTGGTAACCTACAAATAACATTTAAAACTGCTCAAAATTTTAATTATTACAACGAACTATTTAAGATAAAAATTTGTAATACCTCAAAGCAGATCACAATGAATGCAAGAACTTGTCTTCTTCAAAGAAAACTGACTACATAAAGGAAGGAAACTGTGTATTAAGTAAATCCAACACTATTCGTTGCTACATAACAGACAGGCATACCATAGCTTGGGGTCTAGTAAACAACAGGGCACAATTTTCCATTACACAGTCTTGACTTTGATCTCTGTTAAATGTCTGACCTTGGTAAGCCACTTAACCACACTTAGCAGCAGTTTACTCCTCTGTAAAAATGAGAGAGTGAGCTAGTTGGTGTCCAGTTCCAACATACTATTGATTCAGTAGAGGCCTGCTTTTGATTGTTGGAGCATCAAAAAGTAATTTGCCACATAACTTTATCACTAAATGTCTTAGTAGCGGAAACCAAGTGAGATGAAGTGACTTCCCGCAGGTATCGTGGGGGGTAGGGGAGAAGATAAGCTTAAACTCTAATATGTCTGGCTTCCAGCTAGGGACACTTCCCACAGTGTCATGCAGCTTAAAATTCTTTCTAGTGATGAACTCCACTGGTACAAATAAGAAAATGTACCAGAATAAACCACATAACATGTTGTTGGCCTGACACAACTTCCTCTAAGGAAGTGGTTCTTTTTCTGGGTGGCTTAATACAATAAGTCATAACTGACTGATTATGGTCAGAGACGTGGAAATAAATTATGCCAAACAACCACATAAAAGCAGACCAAGTTCTCATAGTTAGTGAAAATAACTGGTTTCAAGATTACATAGTGCAAATTCTCTGTCTGTGAATGATCTAAGGGCAGAGGGCATGCCTGGGGTTGGCAAGACAGGCACTCTGTCTCCAAGAGAATATTTTATTAGTGTAGGGCCAAGGGGGCTGGGCTGAGGCAAAGGCAGGACATTTTCAGTATTGGGGAAGGGAACTGACAGGGAGGTAAATTCAGAGCAGGGCAAACCATTAAAGGAAATTTTAGAATGGTACCAAAACAAGGTTAATCCTCTGTACAGGTACCTAAGTAGAGATACCAGAGGGATGCCTCAGTTTTAGTTTGTTAAAGCTGCCAGAATGCAACACCCAGAGACAGCTTGGCTTTTAATAAGGGGATTTATTTAGTTAAATATGTATAGTTCTTCAGAGGAAAGGCATCTAGCTTTATGAGTTTCTCTGTCAATGCAAAGGCACAAAGCAACATCTGCTGGCCTTCTCTCCTGGCTTCTGGGTTCCAACGGATGTCCCTGGGCAATTTCTTTCTGCATCTCCAAACATCTGGGCTGAGCTGCAAGTCAGTTATGCTGAGCTGCTAAGCACTCTTCTGACCTCTCTCTTTTAAGCCTCCAGCTAAATTACGCATCATTCATTGCGGAAGGCATGCCCCTTAGCTGACTGCAGATGTAATCAGTCATAGATGAGTTTCACATGTTGGTGATTTAAGTCCACAGCCACGGAACAATGGGGTATCATCATCTGGCCAAGTTGATATCTGAACTATTACAACCTCTATCAAAAATTCTACACAACTAGGGGATGTAAGAAAGGGTAGTAGTAAAAAGAAATTAAACCTGTCCATTTTTTGTAGAGATATACCCTGTTCCTCCCCACCCCTCTTCCTCTGAGAATGCTTAAAAATTACTAACTTAGCATTAATATCCCTGAATATCTTACCTGAAAATGGATAAAGTCATTGGCTAAATTATTCACATTAAGAAAGAATCTTATAATTTATATATTTAACTTTTGTACAGCCTTATTATGTGTCAGGCACTGTTATAAGTATTTTCCAGATAAATATTATACCTATATGAAGTACGATAGGTACTATATCCCCACCTTACAAACAAGGAAACTGAGGCACAGAGAAGTTAAATAACTTGCCCATACTAGTCATACAGCTAGTAAATAGCGGAGCCCACACAGTCTGCTCCTGAGCCAGTGCTCCTAACCGTCAAGGTTTGCTGTCTCCTTGAGAAAGGATCACAAGTAAGTGGTGAGAGTGGACATTCATCCTCTTTTTTGGTTGTTCAGCTTCTGAACCCACTTCTTACAATAGGGAAATTTTTTTTTGCATTTTTTGAAATTAATTTTTTAATTTTTCAAAAAAATATAACAAACATTCTTAACTTTTGATCATTCCATTCTACATATATAATTAGTAATTCACAATATATCACATAGTTGCATATTCATCAGCATGATCAGTTCTTAGAACATTTGCATCAATTCAGAAAAAGAAATAAAAAGACAACAGAAAAAAATTCATACATACCATACCCCTTACCCCTCCCTTTCATTGATCACTAGCATTTCAATCTAAATTTATTTTAACATTTGTTCCCCCTGTTATTTATTTTTATTCCACATGTTTTACTCGTCTGTTCATAAGGCAGATAAAAGGAGCATCAGACACAAGGTTTTCACAATCACACAGTCACATTGCGAAAGCTGTATCATTATACGATCATCTTCAAGAAACATGGCTACTGGAATACAGCTCTACATTTTCAGGCAGTTCCCTCCAGCCTCTCCATTACATCTGGACTAACAAGGTGATATCTACAATAGGGAAATTTCGATGGGAGCTGAAAATGGCAAGTCTTAGCCGAGTTGATCTCCTAGCGAAAAATCTTGGGGACTTCCACCCTATGTTACACTTGGAAGTCAACTCATAGTTTCCTTAATTTACAGTATGTACTTTCCTATAATTCTCAATACGTTGAATTTATTGAATCTCAAATTTCATTTAATGGATGCAGGTCAGTTAGCAGGTTATATAGTTGAGAGGGTGTAGGAATTCTCTGGTTTCTTCAATTTTTTTTTCAGTGAAATAAAAATTGAAGGGCAGTGTGATGGTGGCTCAGCAGGCAGAATTCTCACCAGCCAGTCCGGAGACCTGGGTTCGATTCCTGGTGCCTGCCTATGCAGGAAAAAAAAAAAATTGAAGCCATTACCTGTGAATGGAGGTGGGATGAGGTGATGGAGGTTTGAGATGGAGGAGAAGGAGTGAAATGTATGCTACAGGATAAGGAGAAGAAATTTTAGTAGGAAAAATTAGTGACCTTGAGAACTGAGGTCAGAAACTTAAAATGAGACCACTTAGCATGATTATGTTTTTCTCTAGTTCTGTTCAGACAAGATATTTATTGTACAAGAGATTAAAGAACTAAGAAGCTAAAGTATTAGATGGATCATTCATGTGTAATATGTGTATGTACATGTATATTCATTAAAAGGTACATATTTGATTTTTGTCTCGGCAGCAGTGGCCGCAGCTCTATTGCATTTGATGTTTTTGGCAAGAAGCGGGCAGAGTCTCCATCCATTGTGCTGAAGAGAATATAGGACATCTCAATGACAAAAATCCAAAGTATTACTGAGAAATGATGATGCTCAAGCTGTGCCAGTACTATCACATGAAGAAGGAGGACAACGACAACCTCCCCCACAACACTGACAGTACTTTTAGGAAACAGAGAAATACAGTATGTGGGAGTGACTACAAAGGCAACTGGCAAAAAATTAATATTGTGAAGGAAGAAAGATTCTACATTAAACATTCAACATGTGAACCTTAATGAATTATGGTTTGAGAAAACAGTTACAAAAGTGCTGAAATTGCTGAAGCAGTTCTACAGTGGACTGAATGAGATGAAATCTTAGGTGTGATACTGGCTTCTAACAGGAGTTGAGTGTTGAAGCATTTAGCAATACAATGTCATAATTTCTGCAACGAACTTTCAAATAGTTTCAATAGCCCAGTTCACATACTTTCAAAAAACCATATGCAGATGGATAAAATATAGGAAAGTAGTAACTTGAATCTAGATGAGAAATTTGTTGCAATACTCATATTTTCTGTGTTTAAATTTTTCATGTTAAACTTGGGCTGAAAGAAACGAATGCCAATCTTCGTAGTTTTGCCTTTGAAAGGGTAAGTTCTACACTTAAGAAATTAATTGCATTGTACAAAGGCAAACTTAGCATTAACATACTTAACATTAAGTTTTTACAATAAATTAATACTTTTAATAAACAGTGTAACAGAAAAAATTAGACCAGAGCAGTGATACAGAACAGGGGTCTATATGCTTTCTGTAAAGGGCCAGATAGCAAATATTTTGGACTTAGCCTCTCTGTTACAACTCTGTTACGGTATAAAAGCAGCCATAGATTAAATGTGGCTAGGTTCCCATAAAACTTAGCAGGCTGTGGGCTGTAGTGTGGCCACTTTATTTAGAGCATTCTTTGGTCATAAAATATACATGTTCCTCAGCTGAAGTGATTTTCCTTGATTTTACCTAGATCTGTTTTTCCCATCCTTTGCCCTATAGGGTTAATTGCTGAAAGACAAAAGGACGGCTTACATATAAATATTCTAATTTTCAAATTTCTATATAATAATAGGAAGAGATGGAAAGAAAGCAAGCTTTTTCACACTAATAGTTGAATTTCTAGCTCTTGAGGTAAGAAAAAGTGGGTAACCATTAACAGGGTAGTTTTCATGCCTTATCCAGCTAGAAGAAAAAGAGGGAAAAGCACAGGAGCACAGAAACTTAGTGTAAGACTTAAGAGCTGTGTTCAGAAAAGAAATAACAGGAAAAAATATTATGTACAACTTTTCATTACCACTTAGATTCTGTGACAGATGTTGATTTAAAATTCTGAAACACCAAAGTTCTCAATCTAGGGCTCATAGGAATCCATGATTTAAAGATTTGTAAAATTATTTGAAAAATTCTGTTTTTTCTGGATAAGAGCTCATCATTACTCTTACAACGTCAAAGGAATTGATGACATAACTCAGGCAGTGTGTTACCGGCTTTCCTATTTAAGCATTTAGCAGCTTTGGAAAAACACATCCAACACTGTATCCTTGAACCAAAGGCTTAATTTGTGATAATAAAACTTCACTACAAGGGGATAATGCTGTAGCAAAAATTAAAACATTAAATACATATCACCTGAAGTTTTTCTATTTCCGTCTTTGCAGCTTGCCTGGCTTTACCAATGGCACAGCCCCAATAACCCTATTTTTAAAAGAGCACAAATATTTAGCATTCAATTAAATTAACATACTATCATATATCATTAATGACTACTACTATTTCTATTTAAAGAGTAAAGAAATAATGTTAAATGACTCAACAGCAGTTATGGAGAAATACAATTATGTACATCCCACTGAACTAAAAATAAAATACTGAAGTTAATTCTAGAAAAAAAAAAAGGTACATATTTACTTTTATGCCCTTTTCTTCCCCATTTAACAATATATTGGAGAATATTGTGTATCAGAAGATATAGAGCTGCCTTTTTCTTTTTCTTTGGCTGCAGAGTGTGTGTGTGCTTGTCCATGGCAAGCCCCTCTCCCCAAGAGGAAATGGAGGCTCAGTGGTGAACAAAATGTACTGATTAAAACCTCAAATTATTTTTCTCTCACACTTAACATGAAGTATAAGATAGGGCTTTTAGTATAGGGCTTCACACATAGTAAGTGCTTATATCTTTTTAAATTCCTCCACACACATATTTACTTAAGCCTCCTGGGGTTTATATAATTCCTATGAAGTCCAAGACTCTGCTCTCACAGAAAGCTTCAGAGTGGTGTTCTTGAAGATGAAGGGTTCCCTAAGCCCTGTGAGGAACTCCAGGGGCCACTCATCCCTGCAAATGGGAGCTTTCCCAGGCTCATAAATAAGCTTTGTCTTTCTCTCCAAGTATAAATGAGTATTCTAAGGACCTAGATCTAAATGCTGGTTATTACTTTTCTTGGCCATAGTACCTCATATTAACCAAAAACCTATGAATTCTCTTAGTCTCTGAGGAGAAAGCCAAAGTCAGATACTATAGAACTTTTAGGGAAATAGTTGTTTGTTTGTTTTTTAACTTTTACATTCATGTGATATGTTGTTTTTTTTTTTTACTTTATTGCCATTTTAAATAAAAATATGGAACGCTTCACGAATTTGCGTGTCATCCTTGCACAGGGGCCATGCTAATCTTCTCTGTATCGTTTCAATTTTAGTATATGTGCTGCCGAAGCGAGCACCATGTGATATGTTTTTGAGTGGGAAGTCCCCGATCTTCTTCCCCAACCTATTATCCATCCAACACATTCTTGACTCTCTTTCAGACTTCTCCTGTTGGAGAAAATATGAGAGTCAAAGATCTCAATCTACACATCCAGAAGACCTCTCATTCTGAGACCCAGGTTTGAGCCAGGGTCTGGCATTCTGTTGTCTTTCTAAGATCCAGCGCTTGCATCAAGATGACTGCCTTTTGTTTCCTCTAAGATGGCTTTTGACTTTTTTTTTGTATGCTGTATAGTGGGGGTCACATTTCATTCTTTTTCCATGTGAGTATCCCATTATTGCAGTCCCATTTGTTGAATTTTTTGTTTGTTTGTTTGCTTGCTTGTTTGGTGTTTGTTTGTTTGTTTTGGGAAGTGCCTGGGCCAGGAAACAAACCAAGATCTTCTTTATGGCAGGTGAGAATTCTATCATTGAACTACCCTTGCACCCCTGTTTTTAACTTTTTGAGTAACAGTTTTATTGAGATACAATTCACACACCATGCAATTCACTAATTTGAAGTGTACAATTTAATGGTTTTTATATGTTCACAGAGTTGTTCAACCATCATCACAATTTTAAAACATTTCATCATTCTTGAAACAAACTCATACCCTTTCGCAATCATACCTCAAACCCCTATTTACCCCTTGCTGGTTTGAAAGGGTGTATGGACCCTAGAAAAGCCATGCTTTAATCAAAATCCCATTTCATAAAGGTAGAATAATCCCTATTCAATACTGTATGTTTGAACTGTAATCAGATCATCTCCTTGGAGATGTGATTTAATCAAGAGTGGTTATTAAACTGGATTAGGTGATGACATGTCTCCACCCATTTGGGTGGGTCTTCATAAGTTTCTGGAGTCCTTTAAAAGAGGAAACATTTTGGAGAATGAAGGAGATTCAGAGAGAGCAGAGAATGCCACAGAACCATTAAGCTGAGAGTCCATCAGCCAGCACTTTGGAGATGAAGAAGGAAGATGCCTCCTGGGGAGCTTCATGAAACAGGAAGCCAGGAGAGAAAGCCAGCAGATGATGCCTTGCTTGCCATGAGCCTTTCCAGATGAGAGAGAAACTGTGACTATGTTTGCCATGTGCCTTCTCGGATGAGAGAGAAACCTGAACTTCATCGGCCTTCTTGAACCAAGGTATCTTTTCCTGGATGCCTTTGATTGGACATTGCTATAGACTTGTTTTAATTGGGACATTTTCTCAGCCTTAGAACTAAAGCAACTTTTTAAATTTCCCTTTTTAAAAGCCATTCTGTTTCTGGTATATTGCTTTCCGGCAACTAGCAAACTAGAACAACCCCGCACATCAGACCCCACCTTTTAACTTTTAATTGCTCTCTTTACTCTTTAGGAGTGAAGCTATTGTCTTCTCCAGTTGGATTACAAGTCTTTCTAAACAGCTATTGCAACTGTTCTATTCTATTGAGAACTGGGACATCATATTGACAATGTTTACTGAACACCTGCTATGTACCAGACACTGTTCTAAGAATTCTACAAGTATTAACTCATTTAATGGTAGTCATTTAAAGGTATCCCAGATGCCTAAATAATATCTGGTACATAATAATTGTTCAGTATATATTGTCTGAGTGAATAAACATCTATTGCAGTCCTATCATGAGAGGCCTTGTGTTTCAATCGAAGAATTGTCTTCTTTATCCACAGGTCCGTGATTCCTTGATCAAAGTCAACCTGACTTCATTCCTAGAGAGCGAAGAGAGTAATTACAAGTTAAAAGGTGGGGTCCAATGTGGGGGTTAGTGTATTGGTTTGCCAATGCTGCTGGAATGCAATTTAACAGAAAAGAGAGGGCTTTTAAAAGAGAATTTATTAAGCCACAAGTTTACAGGACCATAGATATGTCCAAACTAAGGCATCCAGAGAAAGACAACTTGGCTCCAGGAAGGTCTATGGGTCTGGAACACCTCTGTCAGCTGGGAAGGCATGTGGCTAGTGTCTGCTGATCCTTTGGCTTTTGATTTCAAACTGCTTTCCTGGGGCTGTTTTCTTTCTCCATCTCTAAATGTCTAGGTCTCCTGTTGGCTCTGTCTCTTCTGTCACTTCTGAGATTTCTCCAAAATGTTTTCCCTTTTAAAGACTACAATAAACCAATCAAGACCTACCTTAGATAGGCAAAGCCACATCTCCATCTAATCAAAAGGTCACACCCACATTTGGATGTGGAAACAATCCAATAAAAAAATTAAACTCTCAATTGAGTGGGTTAATTTCAATTAGATTGGAAATAATCTAATCAAAGGTTTCCACCCTAAACAATAGGTCTGGCCCCACAGTACTGGATCAGGATTAAAACATGGCCTTTCTGGGGTACGAAATAGTTTCAAACCGGTACAGGGAGATAGGAGAATTAGGTATGATTGCTAAAGAGTATGAGTTTGTTTGGAGATGATAAATTGTTCTAAAACTGCGGTGATAATGATGGTGGCATATTTCTGTAACATACCAAAAATTGTTTTAAATCTACAACAAAATCTTGGACTCCATCCAAGACCTCCAGAACTAGAATTTCAGGATACTTATATTTTTACCAGTTCCTTAAAATGATTCATATTCACCCCCAGGTTTGAGATCTACTGCCATAGGTATTAGAATATCGTTGAAAGTTTTTGAGAATAACTGATCTAATCAGAGCTATGCTTCAAAAACATGAAGGTAGCAGCAGGATACATATTAGCCAGTGTGCTGGTTTGAAAGGGTGTATGGACCCTAGAAAAGCCATGTTTTAATCAAAATCCCATTTCATAAAGGTGGAATAATCCCTATTCAATACTGTATGTTTGAAACTGTAATCAGATCATATTCCTGGAGATGTGATTTAATCAAGAATGGTTGTTAAGATGGATTAGGTGATGACATGTCTCCACCCATTTGGGTGGATCTTGATAAGTGTCTGGAGTCCTATAAAAGAGAAAACATTTTGGACAAAGTGAGAGATTTGGAGAGAGCAGAGAATGCTGCAACACCTCCAAGCAGAGAGTCCACAGCCAGTGACATTTGGAGATGAAGAAGGAAAACGCCTCCCGGGGAGCTTCATGAAACAGGAAGCCAGGAGGGAAAGCTAACAGATGATGCTGTGCTCGCCACGTGCCCTTCCAGCTGAGAGAGAAACTGTGACTGTGTTCACCATGTGCCATCTCACTTGAGAGAGAAACCCTGAACTTCATTGGCCTTCCTGAACCAAGGTATCTTTCCCTAGATGACTTAGATTGGACATTTCTATAGACTTGTTTTAATTGGTACATTTTCTCAGTCTTAGAACTGTAAACTAGAAACTTATTAAATTGCCCTTTTTAAAAGCCATTCTGCTTTGGGTATATTGCATTCCAGCAGCTGGCAGACTAGAACAGCCAGGAAGAAGGAGGATGGATTATTGTAATAAGCCTGATGAGAGGTAACCAAAATCTGACCTAGGTCTGTAGGAGTGGGCATGAGGAAGGAAGCACAGGCAGGAGTCCTTTGAGGTAGACTTAAGAGTAGAAAAGTCTTAGAAACTTGAGGTTTTTGAGCCTGCATGCTTGGGAGGATAATTATGCTTCTAACAGGAAAGGAAAAGTTTAGAAGTGAAGATCAATTAAAGTTTAATAGACTTCAAAATGAAAAGCTTGGTGAGATTACCCAGGTAAAGATGTATGGTAGGACATTGGAAAGGCATAAATGGAGTAAGGTCAGGACAAAATATTTGGGAATGACTTTCATATAGGTTATAGTTGAAATTGGATGAGAGAATATGAAGTGGTTAAATTAATTTGGATTAGATTTGGCTGCACTTAACAGAATAACTCAAAATAATAGTGGCATCAACAAGGTAAAAGTTTATGAATCTTTCATGGAAAAGAAGATGGGAAGCCTGCAATCTTGGATTAGCATGGTGACCACATGCACTCAGCAGGGATCCAGGCTCCTTCCAGTTCTTTACTCAGCCATCCCTAAGATATTATCTTCATTGTCATGGTCCACAATGACTGCTGACCATGTGGATGTGAACTCCAGCCATGTCTCTCAAGTTCCAAACAGCAAAGTGGAGGAAGGGATAAAGAAATGTGGGTCTTCTCTCTTTATGGAGACTACAGAAATTCCCTCATATTACTTCTGCTTACATCTTATTGGCCAGAACTTTGTTCACATGACGAAAGGTAGAAGGGGAAATCACAGTCTTCTAGGTGACTCATGGCCTTTCTGAATAAAATCATGGTTCTGTTACTAAGGGGAAGAGGTATATGGATGTTGGGTAGGACAACTGGAAATTTCTGCCTCAGACAATGTTTCCACTAATTTAAGTTTCTGATATTAAATGTGAGCAAATTCATCTTTGAATCACAAAACATTGAAAAGTGTGGAATAACTCAAGAAAGATATATGTCCTATGGCCTTACACCTGGTGCTCTACTGGATCAATGTTTTGACAACTTTGTTTTGGGTTCTGGGCTGACAGTCATCTTGCACTCTAGCCTACCTGGCTCCAAGGGTAGCTTCTGAATCTGGGTGCTAGGAGTAACTCTTCCTGAGTTACTCAGTCTTTGGAGATATGAGTTTATAAGATTTCTAGAAGCTGTGGCAGCATCCAAGTGGTTGTTTAAAGACTGTGTTCTACCTACTGGCCAATGTACACCGTGCTGCGTGGTCCTGGTCAGGGCTCACAAGGGCATCCTCCAGGGAAGGCCTCAATGATTATGGGCTTCAGGACTGGTGTAGAGGTCCCTGTTTGCTCTTAGTCTCCCTCCTTCCTTGAAAGGGGATTGTGGCAAATACTAGCAATAGTGCAAATACTGAAGGAACCAGAGTTGTTCAATGTGAGGTAGGTGTCAGGTATTGCAGAGAAGTAAGCCTGCTTATAGAGAAGGTTTGGGTGACAGGAGATGATGGAGGAGATGAGAAAAGGTAAGGGAGAGAGGAAGAAGTTCAAAAGAATAGGGAGGCCAGAGGAGGAGAGTGCCACAGGGAGGCTGCCCAACAGCGTCAAATGCTGCCAAGAATTCAAGGGTAAGGATTGCACAAAGGGTTGATTTGAAAAAATGGGAGGTCACTAAGAGGGTTTGTTTAGGGATAAGCCCATCAAGGAAGACTTCCTGCATAGGATTAGATTTAAAACCAGACTTGACACATGTCAATATGAATTGACAGAGAGAAGAGTACAGGGAATCTTTGAGCAAAAGGTATGTTTATGGAAGAATAAAATCAAGTTTAGTTTTCACAGAAGATGGTGCAGGATGAGAGAAATGGAACTTACTAAACAAAGGGCTGCAAAATGCTCAGACTGGTCTTGTAGTCAGGGAAAGGGGAGGGCCTCTGTCACAAGCCTAGAATTGGCGCCTAAACCTTATATAGGTAAAAACAAGTTTAAATAAGTAATGGCTAGGGTCACTGAAATGTAAAGTGTAATCAAAAGTAGGAACCTTCAGCAGGAAAGTTGAATTAGTTAGACTATCCAAATAGGTTGTAACCTCTGGAGTACCCAATCAGTGGAGAAGCAGGGGAGGGACCTGCGGGCTAGGCTTAGGGAATAAATACTACCGCTTTCTGTTGGTTGGCGTGCCAGCCATCACTTTGTTTTCAGTTGAGTGCCCGTTCTTGCAAGATCATGAATAAATTCTTTTCTTCTCCACAATCAAATGAGTGTTTGTTCACTTTCAGGTATGGCTTTCTTTCTAACATATAGGAAAGAGAAGGAAGAATGAGCAAGATTGGCACATGAAGCACATTGCTTTTACTGCAGAAGAAAGTGCTTGGGACAATAAAAAAACCAAACAATTAAGGCTCTAATTAAGAGTATTTTGGTGTGTAGGTATTTTGAAGTGACTACAGAATCTTTTTTGGGTTTCTAATTCCAGGGAAGAAATAACTACTGACAGCAAAATTAAGCATGTAGACCTGAAAGAAAGGAATGCTTTCTATTACTTAATCAGAACTGCTTGTGATATAATTCTGAACTAGCAGCCACACTTGATATATAGGAAAAAATTATTAGAGATTTAAATGGAACAAAAAAGAATACTGACTGCTTCGTTCTGCTAAAGTTGCTAGAATGCAATATACCAGAAATTGGTTGGTTTTTACAATGGGCATTTATTAATTTACAAATTTACAGTTCTAAGGACATGAAAATGTCCAAATTAAGGCATCAACAGGAAGATAACCTCCTTTGAAGAAAAGCTGCTGGCATTCGTGGTTCCTCTGTCACGTGGCTGGTATCTGCTGGTCCTTTTTTCTCTGAGCTCTCTCCAAACATCTCTGGGTGTTTTTCTTTCTCTGAACTTCTGCATTTTATCCTCATAAAGTTCTCCAGTAAACGATTAAGACCCATGTTGAATTGGGTGGGTTACATCTCAATTGAAACAACCTAATCAAAAGGTCCCACCTACAATAGGTCTGCACCTACAAGAATAGATTAAAAGAACATGCCCTTTTCTGGGTACATAACAGCTCTAAACTACCACACTCCATCCTCTGGACCCTAAAAGACATGTTTTTTTCCACATGCAAAATACATCCATTCCATCACAATATCACAGACGCCTTAAATCATTTCAGTAACAATATTAAAAGTACAAAGTCTCATCAAAATCAGCTATAGGCATGGTCTATCCTAAGGCAAAATTCTCTGGCTGTGGATCTGTGAAACTTAGAACAAGTTGTATGCTTCCAATATACAAGGGAGGGAAGTTATAGGATAAATGTTCCCATTTCCATAAGGAGAAATTGGAAGGAAAACAGGGGTCAAAGCTCCCAAACAGTTCTGAAAACCTGCTGGGCAAACTTCATTAGATTTTAAGGTCTGAGAGTCAGCTATAGAATGATGTTTTATCCTTGGAGCTTGAGAGAGCAGCAATCCCACCCTCTCCAAGGGCTTACGCTGTAGCCCTATTAATTTTGTTTGGTGGAGGATCAGTAGATTCCCTCATCCACTGTGGAAGAAGCCAAGTTTACATCTATTAAGGATAGTCTTTTCAGAATTTCTCTTGGCTTTTATGTGTACTTGCTCTTTGGATTATCTTTTGAACCAGTTGTCAAAAGCTATTAGCCAAAATATCACCAACACAATCTATTATAATAAAAGCTGAGTTTATTGCTTACCATCATAAGGGAGAACACCACTTTGCCATCTTGCAAAGTTTTGGCAGTGTCTTGGAGGGGGTGGGCAAAGTAAAATTGTTTGAGGACTGGAAGTTTGACTTAAAGCAGGTCTTTCAAAGAAAGAGCTTGATGAGAATTATCTAAGGATCATAATACAACAGTCCAGAGAGTGAAAACGTAAGGTGAACATTTTGAAGGGAGAGACTTGAAGAATCTTTGGGTGCAAGCTGTTTTCCAATGAAGACTTGATGACTCTTACTTGAAGTTCCTATAATGCAACAATCCGATCATTTGCCTGGGCAGGAGACTCCTAGAAAAATAAAGTCAAGCTAATGAAGACAGAAGAATAGCAAAAGTCATGTTAATGTGAACAGTAAGATATGGTTTGGGCCCCTCTGTGTCCAGGCTGACAACAGGGCAGTTTTCATTCTCATGGTTGTAACATCTTATTGGCTCCCTCATTAGTTAATAAATTAAAGTCTTTAACATGTTCATTTTATATTTGTATGAGTCATGATTTTAAAAAATTATCCTTTAACAGGTAATAGCATCAAAGTAATTTGAAATATGAAAACTTAGAGTTGGGTAGTTTTGTTTTTATTACAGCTATGCAAAGTGCATGAGGGTAATTCTGCTTAGTGTGAACAGATAAATGATGTTCAGTAGAAATAAGTCTCCCACTATAATCTGCATGTAAGATCTAGTTTTCAGTTATTGTCTCAATGTAAGCTTTAATCGTCTTTGTTAGAAAGGAAATTGCTGCAGCTTCACTGCCAGGCTGGTTTTGATAAAGGGAACTCACAGTTATTTTTCACGGGGATGGGGAATGAGGTTGAGGCAACGGTTCTTAGCTTTGGTTGGTTTTAATAAATCCAGCAGAGGAGCTGGACTCTGGTATGTCAAAGCTGGTGATTTTATAGTCTGACCATCTCAGTCTTTCCCAATTGCGAGGGATATTTCAGCTGTGTAAGAACCTGAAGCTCACTGGGCAAATCATTCCCTCAAATTGGCCCATCACTGCTGGGAGTGGGGGTGGGGATTCTAATGGCATTTCTCCAGGAAGGATTTTTTTTCTAATCAGCATATGACTTTTTTATTGTAACAATATATGCAACATACAATTTCCCATTTTAACTACTTTCAAGTGAACAATTCGGTGGTATTAATTACATTCACAACAATGTGCTATCATCACCACCATCCAGGAAGAAGTTCTGAAGAAGCTCACCAGGGTATTTGGATATAATCATCTCTCATCTAGGGAGATTAGTTTCCAATAGCCAAAGGCACTTAGTTCTTTGGTCCAATAAGTGATTATTGAATATAAGTTTACCTGATTTCTTGGTTCAGAAACAGGTATTTCTCATTGCCTTAGAGATGGGAATGCTGGGAGGTGGAAGGGCTTGGGAAAGGATCAGTTTCTGAACTGAGAAGTTTGTCAAACAAAGACAAACTCTGCTTTTGAGAGAGGGTCAATGCCTCCCAATATAGGTAGGGACCAGAAGCAAAGACCAGACTGGCTAGTTAAGCCAATTGGAGATCCTTCCCAATTCTCTTAAGAGCTGAGACCCATCCTTTCTTTCTTTCTTTTTTCTTTTAAAAGTTCATTTTGGAAAAAAAGAAAAGTTCTGAATAAATAACAAATACCTATTTCGGTTTGCTAAAGCTGCTGAAATGCAAGATACCAGAAACAGATTGGCTTTTTTTTTTTTTTATTAATTAAAAAAAGAATTAACAAAACAATTAGAAATCATTCCAATCTACATGTACAATCAGTAATTCTTAATAACATCACATAGTTGCATATTCATCATTTCTTAGTACATTTGCATCGATTTAGAAAAAGAAATAAAAAGACAACAGAATAAGAATTAAAACAATAATAGAAAGAAAAAAAACAAAAAAAACAAAAACAAAAAACCTATACCTCACATGCAGCTTCATTCAGTGTTTTAACATAATTGCATTACAATTGGGTAGTATTGTGCTGTCCATTTCTGAGTTTTTATATCCAGTCCCGTTGTACAGTCTGTATCCCTTCAGCTCCAATTATCCCTTCTCTTTTTTTTTTTTTTTTAATTAACGGAAAAAAAGAAATTAACCCAACATTTAGAGATCATACCATTCTACACATGCAATCATTAATTCTTAACATCATCACATAGATGCATGATCATCATTTCTTAGTACATTTGCATTGGTTTAGAAGAACTAGCAACATAACCGAAAAAGATATAGAATGTTAATATAGAGAAAAAAATAAAAGTAATAATAGTAAAATCAAAACAAGACAAAACAAAACAAAACAAAAACCTATAGCTCAGATGCAGCTTCATTCAGTGTTTTAACATGATTACTTTACAATTAGGTATTATTGTGCTGTCCATTTTTGAGTTTTTGTATCTAGTCCTGTTGCACAGTCTGTATCCCTTCAGCTTCAATTACCCATTGTCTTACCCTGTTTCTAACTCCTGCTGAACTCTGTTACCAATGACATATTTCAAGTTTATTCTCGAATGTCCGTTCACATCAGTGGGACCATACAGTATTTGTCCTTTAGTTTTTGGCTGGATTCACTCAGCATAATATTCTCTAGGTCCATCCATGTTATTACATGGTTCATAAGTTTATCTTGTCTTAAAGCTGCATAATATTCCATCGTATGTATATACCACAGTTTGTTTAGCCACTCTTCTGTTGATGGAGATTTTGGCTGTTTCCATCTCTTTGCAATTGTAAATAATGCTGCTATAAACATTGGTGTGCAAATGTCCGTTTGTGTCTTTGCCCTTAAGTCCTTTGAGTAGATACCTAGCAATGGTATTGCTGGGTCGTATGGCAATTCTATATTCAGCTTTTTGAGGAACCGCCAAACTGCCTTCCACAGTGGTTGCACCCTTTGACATTCCCACCAACAGTGGATAAGTGTGCCTCTTTCTCCGCATCCTCTCCAGCACTTGTCATTTTCTGTTTTGTTGATAATGGCCATTCTGGTGGGTGTGAGATGATATCTCATTGTGGTTTTGATTTGCATTTCTCTAATGGCCAGGGACATTGAGCATCTCTTCATGTGCCTCTTGGCCATCCGTATTTCCTCTTCTGAGAGGTGTCTGTTCAAGTCTTTTTCCCATTTTGTAATTGGGTTGGCTGTCTTTTTGTTGTTGAGATGAACAATCTCTTTATAAATTCTGGATACTAGACCTTTATCTGATATATCATTTCCAAATATTGTCTCCCATTGTGAAGGCTGTCTTTCTACTTTCTTGATGAAGTTCTTTGATGCACAAAAGTGTTTAATTTTGAGGAGTTCCCATTTATTTATTTCCTTCTTCAGTGCTCTTGCTTTAGGTTTAAGGTCCATAAAACCGCCTCCAGTTGTAAGATCCATAAGATATCTCCCAACATTTTCCTCTAACTGTTTTATGGTCTTAGACCTAATGTTTAGATCTTTGATCCATTTTGAGTTAACTTTTGTATAGGGTGTGAGAGATGGGTCTTTTTTCATTCTTTTGCATATGGATATCCAGTTCTCTAGGCACCATTTATTGAAGAGACTGCTCTGTCCCAGGTGAGTTGGCTTGACTGCCTTATCAAAGATCAAATGTCCATAGATGAGAGGGTCTATATCTGAGCACTCTATTCGATTCCATTGGTCGATATATCTATCTTTATGCCAATACCATGCTGTTTTGACCACTGTGGCTTCATAATATGCCTTAAAGTCAGGCAGCGCGAGACCTCCAGCTTCGTTTTTTTTCCTCAAGATGTTTTTAGCAATTCGGGGCACCCTGCCCTTCCAGATAAATTTGCTTATTGGTTTTTCTATTTCTGAAAAATAAGTTGTTGGGATTTTGATTGGTATTGCATTGAATCTGTAAATCAATTTAGGTAGGATTGACATCTTAACTATATTTAGTCTTCCAATCCATGAACACGGTATGCCCTTCCATCTATTTAGGTCTTCTGTGATTTCTTTTAGCAGTTTTTTGTAGTTTTCTTTATATAGGTTTTTTGTCTCTTTAGTTAAATTTATTCCTAGGTATTTTATTCTTTTAGTTGCAATTGTAAATGGGATTCGTTTCTTGATTTCCCCCTCAGCTTGTTCATTACTAGTGTATAGAAATGCTACAGATTTTTGAATGTTGATCTTGTAACCTGCTACTTTGCTGTACTCATTTATTAGCTCTAGTAGTTTTGTTGTGGATTTTTCCGGGTTTTCGACGTATAGTATCATATCGTCTGCAAACAGTGATAGTTTTACTTCTTCCTTTCCAATTTTGATGCCTTGTATTTCTTTTTCTTGTCTAATTGCTCTGGCTAGAACCTCCAACACAATGTTGAATAATAGTGGTGATAGTGGACATCCTTGTCTTGTTCCTGATCTTAGGGGGAAAGTTTTCAATTTTTCCCCATTGAGGATGATATTAGCTGTGGGTTTTTCATATATTCCCTCTATCATTTTAAGGAAGTTCCCTTGTATTCCTATCTTTTGAAGTGTTTTCAACAGGAAAGGATGTTGAATCTTGTCGAATGCCTTCTCTGCATCAATTGAGATGATCATGTGATTTTTCTGCTTTGATTTGTTGATATGGTGTATTACATTAATTGATTTTCTTATGTTGAACCATCCTTGCATACCTGGGATGAATCCTACTTGGTCATGATGTATAATTCTTTTAATGTGCTGTTGGATACGATTTGCTAGAATTTTATTGAGGATTTTTGCATCTGTATTCATTAGAGAGATTGGTCTGTAGTTTTCTTTTTTGTAATATCTTTGCCTGGTTTTGGTATGAGGGTGATGTTGGCTTCATAGAATGAATTAGGTAGTTTCCCTCCACTTCGATTTTTTTGAAGAGTTTGAAGAGAATTGGTACTAATTCTTTCTGGAACGTTTGGTAGAATTCACATGTGAAGCCATCTGGTCCTGGACTTTTCTTTTTAGGAAGCTTTTGAATGACTAATTCAATTTCTTTACTTGTGATTGGTTTGTTGAGGTCATCTATGTCTTCTTGAGTCAAAGTTGGTTGTTCATGTCTTTCCAGGAACCCGTCCATTTCCTCTAAATTGTTGTATTTATTAGCGTAAAGTTGTTCATAGTATCC
This sequence comes from Tamandua tetradactyla, assembly GCF_023851605.1. Lineage (NCBI taxonomy): Eukaryota > Metazoa > Chordata > Mammalia > Pilosa > Myrmecophagidae > Tamandua > Tamandua tetradactyla. Next base: position 92,750,810 of record NC_135334.1, read on the forward strand.
TGTTATTACCTCCTTTATTTCTGTGAGGTCAGTAGTTATGTCTCCTCTTCCATTTCTGATCTTATTTATTTGCATCCTCTCTCTTCTTCTTTTTGTCAATCTTGCTAAGGGCCCATCAATCTTATTGATTTTCTCATAGAACCAACTTCTGGCCTTATTGATTTTCTCTATTGTTTTCATGTTTTCAATTTCATTTATTTCTGCTCTAATCTTTGTTATTTCTTTCCTTTTGCTTGCTTTGGGGTTAGCTTGCTGTTCTTTCTCCAGTTCTTCCAAATGGATAGTTAATTCCTGAATTTTTGCCTTTTCTTCTTTTCTGATATAGGCATTTAGAGCAATAAATTTCCCTCTTAGCACTGCCTTTGCTGCGTCCCATAAGTTTTGATATGTTGTGTTTTCATTTTCATTCGCCTCGAGGTATTTGCTAATTTCTCTTGCAATTTCTTCTTTGACCCAGTCGTTGTTTAGGAGTGTGTTGTTGAGCCTCCACGTATTTGTGAATTTTCTGGCACTCTGCCTATTATTGATTTCCAACATCATTCCTTTATGGTCCGAGAAAGTGTTGTGTAAGATTTCAATCTTTTTAAATTTGTTGAGACTTGCTTTGTGACCCAGCATATGGTCTATCTTTGAGAATGATCCATGAGCACTTGAGAAAAAGGTGTATCCTGCTGTTGTGGGATGTAATGTCCTATAAATGTCTATTAAGTCTAGTTCATTTATAGTAATATTCAGATTCTCTATTTCTTTGTTGATCCTCTGTCTGATGTTCTGTCCCTTGATGAGAGTGGTGAGTTGAAGTCTCCAACTATTATGGTATATGAGTCTATTTCCCTTTTCAGTGTTTGCAGTATATTCCTCACGTATTTTGGGGCATTCTGATTCGGTGCGTAAATATTTATGATTGTTATGTCTTCTTGTTTAATTGTTCCTTTTATTAGTATATAGTGTCCTTCTTTGTCTCTTTTAACTGTTTTACATTTGAAGTCTAATTTGTTGGATATTAGTATAGCCACTCCTGCTCTTTTCTGGTTGTTATTTGCATGAAATATCTTTTCCCAACCTTTCACTTTCAACCTATATTTATCTTTGGGTCTAAGATGTGTTTCCTGTAGACAGCATATCGAAGGATCCTGTTTTTTAATCCATTCTGCCAATCTATGTCTTTTGATTGGGGAATTCAGTCCATTGACATTTAGTGTTATTACTGTTTGGATAATATTTTCCTCTAACATTTTGCCTTTTGTATTATATATATCATATCTGATTTTCCTTCTTTCTACACTCTTTTCCATATCTCTCTCTTCTGTCTTTTTGTATCTGACTCTAGTGCTCCCTTTAGTATTTCTTGCAGAGCTGGTCTCTTGGTCACAAATTCTTTCAGTGACTTTTTGTCTGAGAATGTTTTAATTTCTCCCTCATTTTTGAAGGATAATTTTGCTGGATATAGGAGTCTTGGTTGGCAGTTTTTCTCTTTTAGTATTTTAAATATATCATCCCACTGTCTTCTAGCTTCCATGGTTTCTGCTGAGAAATCTACACAAAGTCTTATTGGGTTTCCCTTGTATGTAATGGATTGTTTTTCTCTTGCTGCTTTCAAGATCTTCTCTTTCTCTTTGACCTCTGACATTCTAACTAGTAAGTGTCTTGGAGAACGCCTATTTGGGTCTAATCTCTTTGGGGTGCGCTGCACTTCTTGGATCTGTAATTTTAGGTCTTTCATAAGAGTTGGGAAATTTTCAGTGAAAATTTCTTCCATTAGTTTTTCTCCTCCTTTTCCCTTCTCTTCTCCTTCTGGGACACCCACAACACGTATATTTGTGCGGTTCATATTGTCCTTGAGTTCCCTGATACCCTGTTCAAATTTCTCCATTCTTTTCCCTATAGTTTCTGTTTCTTTTTGGAATTCAGATGTTCCATCCTCCAAATCACTAATTCTATCTTCTGTCTCTTTAAATCTATCATTGTAACTATCCATTATTTTTTCTATGTTTGCTACTTTATCCTTCACTTCCATAAGTTCTGCGATTTGTTTTTTCAGTTTTTCTATTTCTTCTTTATGTTCAGCCCATGTCCTCTTCATGTCCTCCCTCAATTTATCGATTTCATTTTTGAAGAGGTTTTCCATTTCTGTTCGTATATTCAGGATTAGTTGTCTCAGCTCTTGTGTCTCATTTGAGCTATTGGTTTGTTCCTTTGACTGAGCCATATTCTCAATCTTTTGAGCGTGGACAGTTATCTTCTGCTGCTGGCATCTGGGCATTTATTCAGATTTTTCTTGGTGTTGGACCCAGCAAGGTTGTAATATTTTTCTGTGAAATCTCTGGGTTCTGTTTTTCTTATCCTGCCCAGTAGGTGGCGCTCGTGGCACACGTTTGTCTGCGGGTCCCACCAGTAAAAGGTGCTGTGGGACCTTAAACTTTGGAAAACTCTCGCCGTCCTGGGGGTTCGCTGGCCGAAGCGGCTTGAGCCGGCCCTCGGTCCGAACGCAGGGAGGGTTGCTGGTCGCCGCAGCCCGGGAAAGAGCCCGTCCGAATTTCCTAGTCGGCCCTGGGCAACAAGCGTGGCGGGAGGGCGCCAGCGGCAGCGGCCCGCCCGAGAGAGTGCACGTTCCCCGGGAGTCACGGGTTTGGAAGGGGCCTCCCCCACCCGTCACCGTTCTCCGCGGCCTGGGGGTTTCCGATCCAATTCTCTCAGTTGGTCCGGGGGCTGCGCGTGGTGTGGGCGCCAGTCGCCTTGGTTTCAGGGGACCGCCTCTCCAATTCTCCCAGCCGGCCCGGGAAGGGGGAAGGGAGTAACTCCGGCCGCTTGCCACCCCGCCCGGTAAGGCCCGCGCGCCTCGGCGATCTCACCCGAGCTGCTTCTCTCAGCCAGCCAGCCGTTCCAGGATGGGGTACGCTGTCTTTTTTATCTCTGTTGTGGCTTTGGGCGCTTTCTGTATCATTTCTACTCCCCTAGTAGGTGTCCTGGAGAAGAAACTAAGATCCGCGCGTCTTACTAAGCTGCCATCTTCCAGGAAGTCCTCCAGATTGGCTTTTTAAATGGGGATTTATTAGCTTACAATTTACATTTCTTAGACCATGAAAATGTCCCAACTCAAGGTATCAACAGGACGATACCTGGATGTTGAAAACAGGCTGCTGGCATCCAGGACACCTCTTTAAGATAGCAAGGGACATGGCCACTGTCTACTGGTCCTTCTTTCCCAGGTTTTGTTGCTTTCAGCTTCAGGCTCAGTGGCTTTTTCTCTGAGCTTCTGTAGGTCCTCTCTTAGCTTCTCTGGGAAGCTTCTATGAGCTTTGTTTTAGTTTTCTAATGCTACTGGAATGCAATGTACTAGAAATGGGTTGGCTTTTAAAAATAAAGGGGATTTATTAAGTTACAGGTTTACTTCCAACTGACTGATTGAGAAGACTCCCTTAACTGTTGAGTGAAATCTCCTTTGTTGATTATAGATGCAATCAGCTGTAGACACAACCAACAGACTATCAATGCCAATATTTCTATGAAATACCCTCACAGAAACAATTAGGTCAGTGTTTGCTTTTCCAAACAACTGGACAGTATAGCCTGGCCAAGTTGACATATAGAATTAACTATCAAAATCCACCCCTAGTCAACCTGGCATCCATACGCATTTCCTTAAACTACACATTATCTCTAAATAAAGATAATAACATAGTCACACTTTCACCTAAATAATACAAATGTCCTAACACTCAATAACACTTTCCCCAGAAGAGGAGTCAAGTCCTTGGATGATATTCAGCCTTATGCTTGATAACCTGTAACTTAAACACTATTGCATAAAGTTAATACAACTTATGTCTAAAGATAAGAGAGGGAAGAAAGCAAAGGTTTATTCTTTAAGCATATATACAAACATATTCATAACAAAATAAGGAGTAAATACTCAACCATTACAGCCCTGGTTTCTGCAACTAGTCACATGATCAGTTGTTCAGAGTATATACAGCCTCCTAGTTGGTAGCAAAATCTTGCAGCTGGACTCTGTCATGGGTATAGCTAGTGAGTGCACAATAGCTTAGAGGTAGACTTTCTTTCAAGGGAGTACAGTGAGGATGAAAAAGCAAGTTGATGCATATTCAAGAAACAAAATAGATCATTTCACTCAGAGTCTCAATATTTATATCTCTCAGCATGTCTGTCATATTACTTGAAGATTGCTTTACTAGCTTCATCTTGAGGCCAATTAATATGTCCTATAAGCCACCATTTAATTTTTGAGTGCTCACAGCATTACCAGACAAAGGCCATGGACTTGCCCAATGTGCTCAATAACCAATTCCTGAGACACCAAGGTTTCAAAGAAAGAAAGAGTTTATTACTAGGCACGGAGTAGGAGAGCAGATGTCCTATCAGCCCCAAATCTGTCCCTCAGAACTGCAGTAATTCAGATAGTTTCATTAGAGAAAAAGATGGGCAGAGTTTAGGATAATGAGCACAGCGGCCCCAGATGATATAATTAGAGGTGCTCTAATTATTGAGTATGTGTAGATTGATTACATGCTTAGTCACAGAATGAATGTAAAAAATGGTGGAATGAGGTACAGGTGACTTGTAGGTTAAAGTCTGAGCTACTGCACATGTCAGGGGGGTCAATTTTGGTTAGGATCCAGTCTCAGTTATCAAGATTAACTTTGGACTTGGGGTAGGTTAGTACTGGGCTGGCCCAAGACCTTTCATTAACAAATATTAGCAGCTCTCTTTAGTGTACAAGCCTCTAAAGTTCAAAAACTGGATGATGGGTACCAATGAAGGTTAGTCACAGGTTTATAGAATCACAGGGGTGGAAGATAAGAGTGATACATTCATTATCAGAGATCAAGGCAGCTGGACTACAATTTAGAGATTTGAGATATTTTCCTCTGTTTACTCCAATATGCCAGAAAGCAAAAAGCAGTATCTATATAATGATTCAGTAATCAAAATCACCCCTTAAATCCTGATTTCTCCATTACAATAGCACAAAGAGTCCAAAAGAGCAGGAGAGGAGATAGCATTATAGACAGTTTCCCAAGGGAAGCCAACTTCTAGAATTAGGGTTGGTGGATGGCAGCTCCATATCCCCCACTTTGCATCAGAGACAAATCTGTGCTACCAGAGGATAAACAACTGGGGTTGCCTATTCCCAGTTTTGAATTTAAGTAATGGTCAGGCAGACGAGTAAAACATATGGATTAAAAATAAAATTAATTAAAAATTAAAAAAAATAAATAATAAATAATAAGGGGAACAAATGTTAAAATAAAATTAAAAAATAATAAATAAAAAGACATGGTCAGGTCTCCATATCTTAAGAGATAGTAGCCTTAACATCTACACTGCACAGTTCTGGCTATGGAATGTAAACATATTCCATAGCCAGGGTAGTTCTTCTATTTTTAGATGGTCTTTCATCTTCAAGGAGGTCAGTTGGGATTTTTCACATGGCATTGTAGGAAAGCAGGAATGCAAGCCCTAATTTCCAACAATGTTTCAAGCCTCTGCCTGTATCACTCTTGTTTTCTCTTTAGAATAAGCAGGCAAAAACCCTTGAGGCAGCACCATTTAAGTGACTAAGGATGGACTTTTATCTTTAAGTTTTTGTCACTTAGAAGCAAATAGGTCCTGAAGCCTGCCCATGCCAAAAAAAGAAAAGAAAAAAAAAAGCAAATAGGTATTGAGAGTTAGGGTGAAGAGGGATACAAAAGAATGTGCTTTTTAAGATCTAGGATTGAAAATCTAAATGTAGTCAGGGCTACTCAGCGGGCTCACCCTGAGATGCTTTTATTTGATGAGTTTATTTGCTTAAAGATTTCTTTGGGATGCTAAGATGCCTTGGATTTAGTAGGGCCCTAGGGAGAACAAGAAGTAAACACTAGCTGGGTTTACTGGTCTTAAGGTGACCCCCAAGGAGTAAAGATCCCTCCCTAGAAGGGAGGGAGGCATTCAGGGACAATGAGAAATTGGTGGTACACTAGACTGTCTCTAAGCTTACAAAGGAAAAGGAAAGTGAAGATTTTAGTTTTGGCTTTACTGTCAACTCCCATAAACTACGCAAGTCCAATTGGAGGCAGAGTCAGAGTAGCAGTTTAGGACAGAGTGGCTCTAGTGTTAATTAAGAAATTAATGATCTTACCTATCCCATCAAGTGTTGCCTGGGGCTCCTCCAAATTGATCAGATGTGAAGTCAGAGGGCCATATTTGGCCTTGGGCACTCTGTCTTCTTCACTTGCCATGAACAGGGTTCGAGGGGTTGTTCTGCCCCACCTTTGGGGAGACTGCAGTCCCTGGGCCTGAAGCTCATGTTGGTGGCACCTGGGGCAAGGCCCCAGTGGCTCCTGAGGTTGAAGGTTGTCTTGAGGTTTTTGGCACTCTCTGCCTGTGGCCCTCTGACCCACAGTTGAAGCAAGGCTTTTGAGGATGGGAGCCATGATTTGGGTGACCTGGAGAGGACCAGGGGGCTATTAACAGTGACTGCAATAAGCTGAGCCTGTTCTCTGATCTTTTGCTTACCTCTCTTCACCTTCTCCTCCTCCCTGGCCTTGTTTTGATTGTAAAGACAGAAAAGGCAGTTTCTAATGAGTCATTGTGTAATGGGTGCCCAGTTGGCAATGGTGTCAGCTGAGCCCCAATCCAGGTTCTACAGTCTTGAAACTAAAAGAATTTAGGGACTAAAGGGTCATTAGGAATAAGAAGTGAAGTTTATTTTAAAAAGAAGTTTATTAAAGAGAGTACAAGTTAGAGAGGTTAACACAGGTATGCCCAAGGGAGGGACACACACCGAATGGGGTGAGCCAGCTTGTTTAATAGGAAAGTTTTGCCAGTGGTAGGTTTCCACAGAAACCTTTGAATGCTAGGTGTCTTCTTTGTTCTAGGAAGAGATAGTTCATAGAATTTATGGCTTGTTGTCATATATCTAAAATTTGTCTTTGGGCAGATGGTTAACAATCTTTAAGACCCTATGCTTCCTATTATTAACTATGAATTTGCTTTGGACCTAGAATTTTACAAGTTTTTATGGTTTGGTGATGATTCAATGGTTTTGAGAGGTTTGGGGGTGTGGTAGTTAGGTTCAGGTGTCAACTTGGCCAGGTGACGGTACCTAGTTCTGTTGCTGTGGACATGAGTCAATGGTACGTGAACCTCATCTGTTGCTCATTACATCTGCAGCTAGCTAGGAGGTGTGCCTGCTGCAATGAATGATGTTTGATTTAATTGGCTGGTGCTTAAATGAGAGACTCAACGCAGCACAGCCCAAGCAGCTCACCATACCTCATCTCATCACTCGCAGCTCAGCCCAGGCCTTTGAAGATGCAGAAAGGAATCATCCCAGGGAAAGTTGTTGGAACCCAGAGGCCTGGAGAGAAGGCTAGCAGAGATTATCCTGAGCTTTCCCACATAAGAAAGAACCTCAGATGAAAGTGAGCTGCCTTTCCTCTGAAGAACTAACAAAATAAATCCCCTATGCAGTGGCTGCCTCTTTCCAAATCAACCTCGGGGAACACTGAGACCACCTTTTTCTTGGCTCCACTCTCTCCAGGCATTGGGGCTACACTTGGGCTCTCTGCCATTTCTGGGGAACATGTTCAACCCCTCCATGTGGTGGCAGCCAGGCTCTCCCCAGTCCCCAAGGAGCATGCTGTACCTTCTCAAAGGCCTGAGGCTGCACGACTCTTTCACTGAAATGAGATGGGAAACTCATACTTTGCTCTCAGGGCAAACTCATCCTCTCCATGTATATGGGTGGGTCCACTCTCCTGGCCGAGGTTTCTTAGCTTCAGACCTGAGCTTCCATGGTTCTCACTCTGCAAGCTCCAGTTTGTCCCTTTTGTGTCCCCCTTTGTCCAGATTGGCAGTGGTTCCGTTTACACCAACAGTCTCTTCAAGCACTCCAGGACTCCTCCACCCTTCTCTTCACAATTCCTCCAAAATCTTCCCCTTATCCATTCAAAAAGCCATTCCAACATGTTTGGTATCTGCAAACCGCAGCAGCACCCCACTCCTCGGTACCAAAATCTGTTCTAGTCTGCTAGCTGCCGGAATGCAATACAAAACAGAGACGAACTGGCTTTTAATAAAAGGGGATTTATTTTGTTAGTTCTTCAGAGGAAAGGCAGCTAACTTTCAATTGAGGTTTTTTCTTATGTGGGAAGGCACAGGGTGATCTCTGCTAGCCTTCTCTCCAGGCCTCTGGGTTCCAATAACTTTCCCTGGGGTGATTTCTTTCTGCACCTCCAAAGGCCTGGGCTGAGCTGCGAGTGCTGAGATGGGGTATGCTGAGCTGCTTGGGCTGTGCTACTTTGAGCTCTCTCATTTAAGCACCAGCCAATTAAATCAAACATCATTCATTACAGCAGGCTGCAGATGTAATGAGCAACAGATGAGGTTCTGTGACCATTCGCTCATGTCCACAGCAACAAGACTAGGTACCTTCACCTGGCCAAGTTGACAATTGACTCTAACTACCACATACTTCTAGCTGCTCTAAAATACTGGAGACTAAAAGAGATATCAGTTTAATGATTCAGCATTCATATTCATTTGTTAAATCCTATCTTCCATGTATTACATCATCACCTTTGATCTTTCCATACCTCTCATTACAGGTGTTTGGGCTATGGCAATTCTAAACTTCTGATACTGTCTGTCACTAATATGGGGTAGGGAGGTGGAACTCTCTGATGTTATGGAGAGGCTGGGCCCTCTAGGTTTCAGGACTTATCTGGACCAGGGACCCATATGGAGGTTGGTTGTAGGTTTCTGGAAAGCTACTCGAGTGCACGGAACCCTTGTGGAATCTTATATATTGCCCTAGGTATTCTTTAGGATTGGCTGGAATGGTCCTGGTTGGGAGTTGGTAGGCTATGATAGGTAGCAAGGTCTAACTGAAGCTTGCATAAGAGCATTTTCCAGAGCGTGGGAGATTTGTAAATGGGCAAACATAAAGATTACTAATGTCCTGTCTAGTATACCTTTCCAACTATTCCAACTCTTCATTGTCTTTAAGCAAGTATTTCACAACTCTGAAGTTGTTGAAAAGTAATAACAATGTAAATTGCTCTTGTCTAAAATAATGGAAATGAATTGTAGCTGGTGGAATGCATCTGATTATTGATTGCCCCGTGCAAAGATGTTTTTTATCTATCTGTAAAGTCATTTCACCATTCTTTACTTATTTTTCTTTGAACCAATTATAACATCTTACTAGTTCCCTCATTAATTGATGAGTTTAAAAAAATCTTTGATACAAGTTTATGTTTGTATGAGAGTCATGGTCTTTCCTTTTAAGAAAAAGTATCCTTTTGATGGTTTTGGAGTGTATCCACCAGGATGTCCAATGAATTCACCTGAAGGACCTAGGTACACTGCATTGCTGGAAACGTGCACCTCATGGGTGTCTTCTGCCCAGGTACATATTTCTTTGTTCCCAGGAGTGAATCACAATGGCAATAGAAGAACTTTGCTAGCTGTTTCTCTAGTTTCTTATCACTTTGAATAATTTTTTAGCTTTGTATTTGTTTCAAGTTTGCTTATGGCTGGCAAATTATTCCCCATTGTTGATGGCAATGATTGGGAATGTGATTTTATGGTCTGACATTTGGTGTGAAATCTGTAGATAAATGATACAGTTATATTTTCTGCCTGGTAAGAGAGAAACAGAGAATCTGGTTTGTTAGTCTTATTTGTCTACTCATTCATTTTGAGCTCAAATCAATTAAGAACTTCATGTATATCAAGAAGGGGAATACACTTTGATATCTAGACTAGTGATATCTTGACTTATGGCTAAAATTGTAGATATGAAGCTGTTATAAGTCCATATGTCTATATGACCATTTGCATGTACTTAGAAAGGACTTTACCTCTCCTTGTATTGAGTATGAAATATCTTCCTATCTCCAGAGGATATTAATAATACAGATTATAAAATTTCTTAAATTAAAGGACCTCTATTCTGACTGACTTATAGAAATAAGCCCTATATAAGGAGCTGTCCTGGCATTATCAGATGCTTGGCCTTGGTGTTGCTACAAGCTGGCCTGGCACTCACAGCTAGGTTTTAATGTTCTCCTGTTGAGCTTAAACTATTTCACAGAACATTAACATCAGATAAGGCTATTCTGTGACTATGATGGCTTAAGATAAAAACAATACCCTTCTGTGATCATCTCTAAATAGACAAGACATGAGCACTGTCCAAGCCCCAAAACACCAAATAACCCCCTATTCTGAAGCTTTAGACCTGTTCTAGTCTGCCCTTCCTATAGATAAGGTTAATTGACATAGTATTTTCCTCACCTTCTGAGAGCATCTAATCTGGAGTGAACCCTTCTTTACATCCTCCCCCAAATTACCCAACCAAAGCTCAAATCTATATAAGTCCTTTCTAACACCCTTCTATTTAGATGTTCCATGGTTCCCCAAGATGTGCATTCTCTTCCAGAATTTATGTTTCAATAAGGGACAGTCTCAGGAGCTTCATGGAAAGGTCTGTATCAGATACTTCAAAGTACTGACATTTCCAGGAATAGACTCCTGGGTACAAGCTTCTGACCTGACATGACTTAGACAACTTTTGGACCATACCTGTGGATGATGGGTATTTCCAGGATTCTTTTTAGTCCAGAAGTAGATGACTTCATGAAAGCAAACTGCTGACTCAAGATCCAGAAAATAAGAATTAATTACATGAGATCAAATGAATGATGAAGGGAATTTTATTTTGGTTATCTGTTTGGAATACTGATCTTTTTTTCTTTTTCTTTTACTTTTTTTTTTTCACATGGGCAGGCACTGGAAATCGAACCTGGGTCTCTGGCATGGGAGGTGAGAATTCTGCCACAGAGCCACCGTCACACCACCCCTGATATATATATATATATACTTTTTCAATAATGAATGGCACCATGATATTGTTTTAATGTTCTTTTTCCATATATATAACAAAACCCTTTCTCTTTCTTCTTAAACTATCTCTAATCTATGAGAATTTAGTCAGCTCTGCTTCTGTAAACTGAAACATAAAAAGATATCTAGAAAAAATTTTTTGAGTCTCACTAAACCCCCGGAATACAGAAACTCTTAATATGTTTCTGCTTTTTATGGCAATAAAGTTATTTATATAAGTTCAATAAGAATCTGTCTTTCATTTTACCTGTATATAATTGGATGAGCCTTTTGCACAACAAAATCTTACCTGGGGTGTCATATTTGCAAATGATGTTTATTGAACCAGATATGACCAGTCACTACTAAGGAACTGTGGATCCAAAGCATACAAAGCCCTCTCAGGAAAACTGGTGTGGTATCTGGCTTTCAGGATTCCAGTCTTAGAGGTGATAAGGAAGGTCATTTCCTGGCAGACCAAGGACCTTAGGATGTTTTGAGACCTCTAAAAAAGAGGAATTTACCCAGATTTATAGGTTCTGCTCATGAAATATGTGGAGAGTTTCTTGGGCTTGATTTCTTAGTCTCAGAATAACAAATAATAGAGGCTTTTCAAAGTCCAATCCAAAATTTCTTATGAAAACTATATAGCTTTCTCACAGGGATGAGTCCTGCCCTGGGACCATGGGATCAACAATGCCATCATGACCAAAAGGGGGAAAAGAAGTGTAACAAATAAGGTAATTGTTAGAAAGAAAGCCATACCTGATGGAGAATAAATGCTCACCCAGTTGTGGAGAAGAAAATAATTTATCCACAATCTTGCAAGAGCAGGCACTCAGCCAAAAAATGGTGGCTGGTGCAACAAACAATAGAATGTCACAGAATTATACCCAAGCCTAGCAAGCAGGCCCCTCCCCTATTTCTTTGCTGATTGGATACTCCAGAGGTTACCACCTATCTGGATAGTCTAATTCAAATTTCCCCCCAAAGGTTCCCACTTTTGATTACACTTTACATTTCAAGACCCTGGCTGTTAGTTATTTAAACTTGTTCCTACCCATTTGGTGCCAATTTTAGGCTTACTTCAGAGGCTCTCTCCTTCCCTGCCTGCAAGACTGGTTTGAGCTGTCCTTCAGCCCTTTTCTGCTCCATCTTGTGAGAAAGCTAAATTTATTATTACAAATCCTCCCTCTTTCTTTTGGAACTCTTTAAGTTTTCACATTCTTGTTTTTCTTTAAACTTGATAAAAGCCTTTTCACACTTTTCATCATAGGGATCTTCCTCTTTAAGGGGGTACAAATTGTTTTGCCTATACTGAATAGGCATTTGCTTGGTTAAGGCAGCCTCAATGAGTTTCTGAAATAACCCTCGGATACATGAGATAATGCAGCCCCCAAGTGCATTATGATTAAAGATATTACTGTGGACAGTGCCACCCCTTTCCATTTCCCAAACCAGCTTTTTAACCATCCCATGAGGGAGTTATCAATTCCTGACTTTTCCACCCATTCTTCCGATAAGGCCGTTAAGCCTTGTAAAGCTTTGGTGATAGTTCCATCTGGGGCTGTACTGTGTCAGTTTGAAAGGATGTATGTACCCTAGAAAAGCCATGTTTTAATCTTGATCCCATTTTGTGAAGGCAGCCATTTCTTCTAATCCCATTCGGTACTGTTAAGTTTGAAACTGTAATTAGATCATCTCCAGGGAGATGTGAATTAATCAAGAATGGTTGTTAAACAGGATAAGGTGAAAACGTGACTCCACCCATTTGGGTGGGTCTTGATTAGTTTACTGGAATCCTATAAAAGAGAATGACAAGAGAGAAAGTAAGGACAGAGCAGAGAATGCTCCAGCACCACGAAGCAGAGAGTCCACAGCCACCGACCTTTGGAGATGAAGAAGGAAAATGCCTCCCGGGGAGCTTCATGAAACAGGAAGCCAGGAGAGAGAGCTATCAGATGATGCCATGCTTGCCATGTTCCCTTCCAGCCGAGAGAGAAACCATGACTGTGTTCACCATGTGCCTTCTCACTTGAGAGAGAAACCCTGAACTTCACTGGCCTTCTTGAACCAAGGTATCTTTCCCTAGATGCCTTAGATTGGACATTTCTATAGACTTGTTTTAACTGGGACATTTTCTTGGCCTTAGAACTGTAAACTAGCAACTTATTAAATTCCCCATTTTAAAAGCCATTCTGTTTCTGGTATATTGCATTCCACAGCTAGCAAACTAGAACATGTATTATTGAAGATAAATGTACAACTACCTCTGACCATGACACAAACACCTCCCTTTTCAGCTAACATCATGTCTAGGGCCATCCTTTTCTCCCATGGCATTTGGCTAGTAGCCTCCAACTGTTCTGCTATTCCCTTAACTGCATCCTTGGTGTAATTGATAAATCCTTGCTGATTAATCCAATCCACATTTTTGTTGATGGTGACCCACCAGAATAAGGATGACTCAAATCCTGCAGCTACTTGATTCCTAGCCTTAAACTTATCTGGGATTCCCCCTTGACATCCCTATACTGTATAAATAAACTCAATCATCGAAGGAACCAAGTAAGCTTTCTTTCTTTCTCCCTGGGTTAGAACTTCCTCCTCCTTTTCAAATGCCAGGTTGAATGGGATGGCCAATTGGACCAGAGCAGAGTTCCCCTTCTACTTCTTAAAGAATACTGGTTTATCACCAAAGGCCTGCTTGGGGTATGGTTAAACTGAAGAACTTGCCAGTACTATCCTCAATTATATGCCATGCCTGGGTACACGAGGCCATGGTTCCAAGGTCCTGGACCCCTTTTCCCTTTCTAGAGAGACAGGTAGAGTGGTTTCCTGGATGGCGGGGCTGGGGGGTGGGGGTGGGGAGGAAGGTGGTGGAGCCGGTATGGCCTTGACTTTTCCGCCCCTGACTGGAGGGAAAAGAGAGAACAATGTACTACGATTTTCACCAGGAGTAGTATTCTGAAAGAAGAGTACCATACAATGGAACTCCTTTTCATGTTTCTCCATACCTATTGGAAAGGGCATGATAAAGGCAATGGGTTGGCCTGTTTATTGTGCAAACATAATAGTTGTTTTTGTCTAGACTCTGGACTGTTTATTTATCCCAAATTTAATTTGTATCTCATTACCCTGTCTCTGTTTCTATGGTTTGTTTCAAATTTTCTGCCTTGACCACCTTGACAATTTGGGGTCATTCTGTATTGGGGAACTAACCTCCAGCTGAGTGTCCTCAGGCACTATTGAAGAGCCAAATGGAGAGGGTGCTATTGATGTGGGGGAGAGAACCTGCATCCAGAATCTTCCCAGAGCCCCCCTCCAGTAATTTCTATCCCCATTCCATATACTCGATCAGGGGAGGTGCACCTGTTTGAACTCAAACTGAATTTCCCAACTTGAGTGGTGATAATGATTTTGTCTGCCTTTTTGATCATTATCAGTGTGGAGTTGCACTGAAGATCTTGGCAGTCTGATGGAGCATTTTCTTTGTAAAAGGCTATTTTATCCTTTAATAGCCTCTAGGTCTGTGAAATTAATCCCATATTCACAGTCCACCCTTGAAACTGGGTAGTTCATCATACATCATCCCAGGAGGGGCAAGGAAAGGCTCGATTATAATACCCCCTATGGTTCTGGACACAAATACTTGTTTTCCCTACTCAATTGCCATTGGTTCATTATGTCTTTACAGTCTGTTGCTTGGCAAGCATTAAATGTTAAGCCTGGAGGACAGGACCTCTTCCCCCCAGGATGTAACCTACTCCTGGCAAATATTTCAGAAAGCCTCTCTCACCCCAAACCATGCCAACTCCATATCTCCTTCACCCTCCATCAGCTGCCCTCTTGCCATAAACTCCGTTATTCAGCCTTCACTTTTAGGTAAATGCATTCTTGTGTAAACTTCCCTTATTTACTATACACCCTCCGGTATTTATAACCTTGCATGCCTAAGGCAGTGTTTAAATTTTAAACTTTACCGATGGAAAGCTGCCAACTCCAAACTTAGCCCTCTATTTCTGAGAACTAGCCAATAGAGACCTGCCTAACCTTTGTCCCACAACTCCCTAACTAAGCTATAGGGTTTTTTTGTTTGTCTGTTTGTTTGTTTGTGTCTTTTTTCTTTCTTTTTCCTTTTTTTTTTACTATTATTATTATTTTTATTTTTTTCTCTATATTAACATTCTATATCTTTTTCTGTTGCTTTGCTAGTTCTTTTCCTAAATCGATGCAAATGTACTAAGGAATGATGATCATGCATCTAGGTGATGATGTTAAGAATTACTGATTGCATATGTAGAATGGAATGATTTCTAAATGTTGTGTTAATTCCTTTTTTTCTTTAATTAATAATAAAAAAAAAAAAAAAAAAAAAAAACCCTATCCCCTGCCACCTCAGGGCAGCCATTTCTCTCTCTCTCTTGAAATGCTGCCTGGGTGGCTCTGTTTCTCCTTGAAATAAAGCCTTTGCATGCACTCTTTTGTCCCACCTCCTTCTTGGTGAGTTTTCTGAGTTTGTCTTTCATCAAACTGTACAGTTTGGGACTTTAAACCTTCAGTTACATTCACCACCAATCCAACGGGGCTTGTGGCATCCCCAGTTTGGAACATCATGACTAGTATAAGTATTCTCACTTTTAAATTGGGCCTCAGATTCCTCATCTGTCTTCCTTGGGTAAGACTCTCCTTTGGCCAGGGTCACTATTAACTATGTTAGATTAAAATATGGAATCCAAACCCAAAATTCAAAAACTCCTTTTATCCTCCCAATTATTGTCTCTTTAACGTGAATTTGGAGTTATTTCCTAGGAGTTGGACTGTGTTGTTGGGTACTTATCCTCTCGTTCATGTATTGGTTCTTTCACTCAGGCGTAGTGAGTCCAACCTTTCTCTGCTGAGAAAGGATGGCCATTTCAGTTGTCAATATCCTTCCTAGGCTGGATGGAGTTTGGACTCTTTCCACGATTTGATGAGGACCCAACTGCTGGGTTGGTGTTGACGGGCAGCAAATTCAAGAGGCAGGGTCTGGGCCTGCAAGCCAAGGTGCCTGAGGGATGACAGAATAGAAGACAAAGCCAGTACTTAACTTTTAAGGAAGAGGTCCTTTGCAAAGTCAGCTACTGGCATGGTCGGTCCTAAGGCAAAATTCTTCTCTAGCTCTGGACCTGTAAAGTTCAGAATAAGTTATTTGCTGCCAACATACAAAGGAGGGAAAGTCATAGAATACATATCTCCATTTCCATAAGGAAAAATTGGAAGGAACATAGGGGTCACCAGGCCCAAGCAGTTTCAAAAACCTTCAGGGCAAACTCCATTAAATTTCAAAGTCTGAGTCACTTATCTTTGGGGATTTAGAAGTGGCAGTCCCACCCTTTCCAAGGTGCCTCTCTGAATGCAACCCTGGGGAACACTGGGAGATGACACCCCTCTCAGCTCCACCTTCTCCAAGCATTGGGGTGGCACCTGGACCTTTGGCTACCTCTGGGACATACACCCAACCCCTCCACTTGGTGGCAGCCAGGCTACCCCAATCCCCAAGGAATATGCTCAGCCCTCTCCAAGACCTAAGGCAGCACCACTCCTCCACTGCGAGGTGGAAGGCCCATCCTCTGCCTTCCGGGCAAACTCACCCTCTCCAAGTGCTTGGGTGGGTCCACTCTCCTGGCCAAAGACTTCCCCACTTCAGACCCCAGCCTCCATAGTTCTGCCCTTGAAGCCATTTTTCCTCACAGTCCTGACTGGCAGTGGCTCTTTATTTTTCTCTCTCTCTTTCTTTTTTAATACATAGGCAGGCACCAGGAACTGAATCCAGGCCCCTGGCATGGCAGGCAAGAATTCTGTCACTGCGCCACCACTGCATCACCCACAGTGGCTCTTTTTATACAGATCCCGCAACACTCTCACTGGCTTTCTATGTAGTAGTCTCAGGTTGTGCCCGTCAGCCAGTCCCATGGATATTATCAGGTCCCTGCCCAACAAGTTACTCCTAGCCTTCGGACTGTACAGATGGGGCTTATAATTTGGTTATCTTCCCAACAGATAGTAGGTTTGAAAATGGGGACTTCAAATATTTCCCCTTTTACCCCCAAAACTGCAAGGGAGCTACCTGAGAATTCTATCCCCTTTGGGATATGGGTCACAGAGGATCAAGCTACCCCAGGGTCCACCAAAAATATAATTTCTCCCTGATATGGGCCCACCTTTGTATTTACCAAAGGCTCCTGGTGGGCTCTTGAGACTAGGGGTATCACCTGACCTTCTTTCTTTAAAACTTGGGCATTCCCTTTTGAAATGACTAGGTTTCCCACACTGATAACACCCTGCTGAGTCCTGTACCCTCCTTCCTCCTTTATCCCCTTTGGCTCAGACTGTTTCTCTGTCTTGCCTCTGCCTGTCTCTTCCCTGCTTTATCTCTAATCCCTTCTAGACTGTGTGTCTCAACATGACTTTAGCATGTTGCTTCTGCTTTCCTCTTCCCTTCTCACAAACATTTTAAGATTCTCTCAATAACTCTCCTAGTGGTTTATCCATCCAACCATTTATGTTCTGGATCTTTTTCTGAATGTCAGTCCAAGACCCCTTTACATCCTTGGGCCACAGGACTATCAGGGTCCATCACTGAACATTTCCTCACCAGGTCCCTCAACTTTTGCAGGTAAACAGAGGGAGTTTTGTCTAAGTTTATTCCTCAAAAATGTAATACCCAAAAAAGATTTTTCTGTAAAAGATGCAAAAAAATTTGTGGCTCAATGTCTAAGAGATTATTTAAGATTTTTGGTTCCCAAATGAAGTCTTCAATTTAACCACGTGTCCCTTGTGTCTTTTTTAATCATCCAACCTCTCCTTAGCTCAGCTACTTGCCCAAATAGATGAGAAAGCAGGCATCTTTCCTACCACCTCAAATAATGCCAAAATTATTGCCCAAAAGTAGTTGGCAGGTCCTGTCAGGAGATACCATAACCCTCCTAGGAGTCCAATTCCTGTAATGACATTTTCATCAAGACTGAATTGCTACAGGAAAATGCTCCCACATCAAGATTATTTTATTCACCCATTTGCTTCACTCTTACCAGTAGCAAATCTGCAACTCCTGTATTTGGCAAAGGAATTTATTATTGAGAAACCATACTCTGCATCAAGTGGTCACAAACCACTTTGAAATAGTTTTATTGAACTAAAGGGCAAAACTAGAAAATTACCAGAATATCAGTAACTCTGGGTAGCTTCTTCAAGTCCCTTTTAAGGACCATAATTTCTTTTTCTTATGTCACCTCAAAGGCTTTATTTAAGTTCTGAGATTTTGGGTACTGCCAATTTTATCCCCTGCATAGTGCAGTCTCTAAGATCCCTCATTTGTGCCCTGTCTTCCTGATCATTATTATTCCAAGTGGGATCTACATTGGAGAATTTTTGCTCGGCTGTCATTTCCCCTTATCCAAGTAGGTGCTCCTCTTCCATTCTTTCATAGCTGCCCTCCTCACCATTCCCCTTTCTTCTCCCATAAAGAGGATATTTAGGATAGTTCAGACCACGTATATAACCAATTTCCCCTAGTCCACTAGGTATTTCTCTCAGAGAGTATAGGGACTCAACAGGTCTATGTTTTTTTCACCCTTTTTTCCGTAGCAGCCCCCAGAAGTGGAAAATTCTATATATCTTTTTTACAATGCTCCAACTCCATCCTCAATTGTTGGTAGGTTGTCATGGGTGGAGCACTTGGTCCTGATTGCCCCTCCAGCTCGCTGGGGAAGAATGCAGGTTAGTTCCATTGGGACTTCGGGGTCCAACAGTCCCTGCCCTCAGGGAGAAGCATAGGGTGGGGGAAGTCTCAATAAGGGATCCCAGGCTTTAGCTTCTAAAGATTTAGTCTCTGGCTCTGGGGTTTTGACCTTTACAGGATAAAAAGGGGTCCCCTCTTGCTTCAGCCAACACATGGCGTAATCTGACTCCTTTTAGGAGAAGAGCTTCTTTTCATTAACATAAAGCACAAGGTCAGCACAAAGCCAATCCTCATCTGCCCCATATTTTGGCCAGAATACATCTGGTGACACAATACTTTCTTTTTGTACAAATGTATATTTTCCTTTCTCTTGGTCCAATCACTGTTGGTTCAATGTACCAAGATTCTCCCTATGGACTATCCAGGGGAATGTTCCTAGGGGACTCTATATGTACCCCCTTCCTTTTCCTCTGGTCAGCTGACCACCTCTACCCATTCTGAGTCTTGCCTGGGTTCCTTTGTCTCAGCACCATCTTGCTTCATCCGACTCTGGCCCTTTCCCTCACGGGAGAAGGGAACCACAGATTGGGACTCTGCACTTTCTTGCTCAAGGCCAGGCTCATCAGGATTCTTCCTGACCACCAAGGTATTACTTAATAGTCTTTTTTCACATTGGCCCATGCACAGAGTTGCCTGGTCACTGTGAGGCAGAATTTCCCTTCCCCTTTTCTCCTTCACAATTGTGGATCCAAGCGTCCAGTCTTGGGTCCTTCTGGCTGCCAGAGGTGGGCCCTCAACAGCAGAGTCTGAGACCACTCAATCGGTGGGGTGTGCCTTCCCTTCAGCCCCTCCCCTGGGTCCTTCTCTGAAGCCTCAGATCCTGGATGAGCCCCCAAATATCTGAAGGAGAGTCAATGCTCACCAGATTATGGAGAAGAAAAGTATTTATTTACAATCTTGCAAGAACAATTGCCCAGAGGAAAAATGGTGGCTGGTACAGCAAATGATAGAATGCCACAGATCTTACACCTAAGCCTAGCACACAGGCCCCTCCCCTTTTCTCTGCTGATTGGATACTTCAGAGGTTACAGCCTATCTGGATACTCTAACTAATTCAAATTTCCCACCGAAGTTTCCACTTTTGATTATGCTTTACGTTTCAATGACCCTGAACATTACTTATTTAAACTTGTTTCTACTTATTTGGCACCAATTCTAGGCTTATTTCAGAGACTCTTTCCTTCCCTGCCTGCCAAACTGGTTTGAGCTGTCCTGCAGCCCTTTCCTGTGCCATCTTCTGTGAAAGCTAAACTTAATTTTATTCTTACTCAGTGGCTGAGAGAGGTCAAACAGAGTTGAGAGGCTACTCTGGAGGTCTTTCTTATTCATTTTCCAGATCCCAACCAAAACCATTCCAGCCAATCCTAATGCATACCTAGGGCAATATATAAGATTCTACAAAGTTTCCATGTGCTAGGGTAACTTTCCAGAAACCTACAACCTCCAGATGGTCCCTGGACCAGATAAATCCTGAAACCTAGAGGGGCCAGCCTCTCCAGAGCATTAGTTAGTTCCATTTCCCATCCCATATTATCAACAGCCCCTTCAACATGAAAAAGTTAGAATTGGAATAGCCCAAATACCCCTAAAGAGTGAGAGAAATTACTGATTGTATATGTAGAATGGAATGATTTCTAAATGTTTTGTTAGTTAATTTTTTTAATTAATAAAAAAAAAGTGAAAAAAAAAGAGTGAGAGAAAGATCAAAGATGATGTAGAGTTATACAGAGAAGGTAGGGTTTAACAAATGAATATGATTGCTGAACCATTATACTGATGTTTCTTTTACTCTCCAGTATCTTGGAACAGCTAGGGATAAAAACTTGAAATTGTGGAATTGTAACCCATACCAAACTCTGAAATCTGTTCTACAACTAATTGTGGTGATGCACTTTGAAATTTATTGCTTTTTTGTATATTTGTTATTTTTCACAAAAAAGAAAAAGTTGATTATGATGATTTAAAAATATACATTCTTTCTAGCCTCCAGTGTTATGGAGCAGCTAGGAGGAAAAATCTGAGAGGAGGGTATGGTAGTCCATGACAAACTCTGGGAACTGTCCTGTACTTGTTGAAGAGTGCTTTGAAAATTATTGCTTTATTTTTTTCTTTGCTTTGTATATATGTTATATTACACAGTAAAAAAAGTTAGAAAAAAGAAAGACAAATGATAGCATTGGCTCACAGGCTGTAAAAAAAAATTAAAAGTCAAGTGAACAAAGCAATCCTTTAGCCTTAGAGAGAAAATAAATAATAATTGTCTTTAAAAAATAAAACTATATAGCTTTCATTATTATATGACTCTAGAACTAAGTAACCCAGGGAGGCCTATATGCTGCACTTATATAAATAATGAAGCCTAACTTAAAGGGACTAGCCTTTTTTTGTGGTCAGCAGTCAACTTTCTTTGAGATTATTATAATCACAGGATTTGGGGGAATAATGCCAGGAAAAATTGTGAAAGACTTTGAAATGGGGAAAATAAAAGTTACTGGTATCCTTTTTAGTGTACCAGGTAGCTCCATCTTTCATTGTTTTGGGGTTATTTTACAACTGCATTATTTCTAAAACATCAGTTGTATAAAACTGAAAATAATGCGAATGATTTTTGTCCATATAAATGGAAATTGTGTCAGGTAGCTAGACCAGTTTGCATCTATTTTCAATATCAGGTCAGTATTCCTTATTGCCTATATACATGTGGTTCTTTCTCCTTTGGACTGATCATATTAATTTCCTTAATTAATGTTTTAGATAAAATATTTGACATGTGTTCATTTTATATTTATATGAGAGTTACTGTCTTAGTTTGCTAGGGCTGCTATGACAAATACCACACACTTAAACAACAGGAATTTATTGGCTCACAGTTTTGACAGTTAGAAGTCCAAAGACAAAGTGTTGATGAAGCCATGAATTCTCCAAAGTCTGTAGCATTCTTCTGATGGCAATTCTCTGACACATGGCAATCTCTCCATCTAGCTTCTCCTGCTTCCGGCTTATGTGTCAAATTTCCTTTCCTTATGAGGAGTTCAGTCATAGTGGATTAAGGCCTGCCCTCATTCAGTATGAACACATTTTTAAAAAAAATTAATTCATTTTTTTTTTACCACATTTTAATAATGGCATTTTCAAAGGTCCTATTTACAAATGGGTTCACACGCACAGGGCAGGGGTTACAACTTGAACATGTCTTTAGGGTGGGGGTAATATAATTCAATGCTCAACAGTTATGATTTTACCTTTACACAATTTTATCCTTTAGCATATACATATTTTTGTTCTTTTCTTTCTAACTCAACAATACCACATGGAAGTTATTCCAAGTCAATTGATTTAGTGTTAATTTATTATGTTAATGGTGGCATAAAATTCCACATTTGTGGGTGTACCAAAATTTATTAAGCCATTTGCCTACAGATTTTTTTTTTCCCCCTGCATGGGCAGGCACCGGGAATTCAACCCGGGTCTCCAGAATGACAGATGAGAACTCTGCCTGCTGAGCCACCATGGCCTACCCGCTTATGACTTTATATCCAATATTTAGCCACTGTAGCCAAGACTTTAAAAAACAACCTGGTAAACAAGTCCTTACCCATTGGTTGTAAGGAGTAGAATATGATATCAAAGAGTATATACTTTCCTAATGGCCTCCTGGGTTGTAGAATTATTGACTATTTTGTTAGTCAATATTTTGTTAGAAAAAGTTGCTTTTTGTTCATGTGGCTGAAGGTATAAAGGGCAGCGAACCCATAGTTCTGATCAATTCTTACCCGATGGACATATCTCCATGTGGGGTGCCAAGACGATAAATTTCAGGCATATATTTGTGAGATATAAGAGAAAGAACAGAGAAACATCTATTTAGCTAAGATGCATCCTTATTTTGTATGTATATGTTTATTAGCTACTTTAGGAATAAACCAAAGGAAAATCAATCCTGAGCTGAGTCCTGGGTGTCATCCTTGCACATCACTGAAAGTTTTTTAACTTTTAATTTTGAAATAATTTCACACTGTTCAGGTTATTTATTGCTGCATTCAAATAACCCAAAAGTTTGTGTCTTAAAAAAATAATAATAATCATTTATTTGTTCATGAATTTGCTCAGTGGGGATGGCTTAATTGGGAATTGGAGAATCTGTTTTCAAGATGACTCCCTTGCACAGCTGGCAAGTTTGTGCTAGCTGTCATATGGAAGCTCAGTTGGGGTTGCAGGCTATGGGCCTCAGTTCACTCCACATGGGCTTTGTTATGGTTAGGTTAATGTGTCAACTTGGCCAGGTAATGGTGCCCAGTTGTCTTGTCAAGCAAGCACTGGCCTAACTATTACTATAAGAACATTTTTGTGGCTAGTTAATAAGTCAGAAGTCTGGTTTATTAAATCACTAGCATCTTGATTACATCTATGGCTGATTACATCTGCAGTCGGCCAAGGGGAGTGTCTTCTGCAATTAGTGAAATTAATCTAATCAGTCAAAGGCTTTAAAGGAGAAGTCAGAGGAGAGAATCTCTCACTCTGCTTCAGCCAGCCAACTTCTCCTGGGGGATTCAGTGAAGACCTACATCAGAGTTGTCAGCTAGTATGGAGCCTGCCCTACAGAATTAGGACTCTGGCATCCCCACAGTTGTGTGAGACACTTTCATGTTTACAGATATCTCCTGTTGATTCTGTTTCTCTAGAGAACCCTGACTAATACACCTTGGTATCAGAAGTGGTTCTTGAAAAACAGAATCTTAAAAATGGGTTTTTGCAACTGGTTTTCCATACTGATTAGACTCAAAGGCACTAATGACTCTATTTCCAATAATCAAGATGGCACTAACAGTCCATGGCATAAGTTGGCAATAGAGACAAACAAAATATCACCATTTGATTTTGCTAATTATATGAGGCAAGGCTCTGGATGACAGTGTTTTTGACACTGTAACAGAGTTTTGTGGAATTAAGAGGTATAATGATGTTGGCTTGTTGTCCTTAGGTTTGCTGGATACAGTTATAAGAGAAAGGGATGAGCTGAAGGCTTCAAATTTTCAACTTAAATGCTGTATGAAAGATGTAAAAGTTTCTATGTGTGCAGTGAAAGGAAATCTTATACCCTGTGTTAGCAGACTTGAGATCTCTGTAAATCGACACAGAGTCTCATTGTGCGAACAGCAGATTTACAATGTAAACTAAAATCAAACACTTGCAGGGTGTCTGCTGTTAAAGTGAGGGATTGATTGGAAAAGAATGGGATCCTGAAAATTGGGATGGGGACATATGGGTTGATAATGATGGGGATAGGGACTCTGGAGCCCTGGATTCTTCTGAGTCTTTGCTAAATAAACCTCTAATGGTCTGCCCTGAGGAAATAGCCACCTAATCTCCAGCCTGCTCTGAGGAAAAAGCTACCCAAAAACTTCCAGCTTGCCTTGAGGAAACAGCTTCCCAACTTCCAGTCTTTCCCTGAGGAGTCTGCCATCCAACCTTCACATAAAGAAATTAACCCCTCAATGCCTGCTAAACCTGTAATCACCACCTCTGGGAAACAGTCCCCACTCCTTGTCTGGAGAGATTTAGTCCTGTTTCACCAGGTGAAACTGCAAAGGAATGTCTTGAGGTAATCAGCATGAAAGATACTTTTAATTATTTCATGGCCCCCCTCCACCTCTTTTCTTCAAAACCTATAACTAGATAAAGTCACAAGAGCCTTGAAAGGTGAGGTACAAATTGTGACCCATGAGGAAGTACGCTATAAGCCAAAGAATGGCAGGAATTTTCTAATTTTATAGATAGAAATCAGAGGAATATGTGTGGGAATGCGTATTAATGTGAGTGTAGGGGGTAATGGTGGAAGGCACATAAAGTTGGATCAGGTTGAATTTATTGACATGGGACCACTAAGCAGAAGTTCTGCATTCAATGTTGTAGCTTGAAGGGTTAAAAAGGGCATTCACAGTTTGTCTGGATGGTTGGCTGAAGCATGGATCAAAAGGTGGCTGACATCACCTGAGATAATGTCAGTGAAAGTGAGGTCAAAATGCCAGAACTTCCCTAGTATAATGTAGAGAAGGGGAATCAAACGCTGAAAGAGATTGGAACGTTAGAGTGGATTTATCATGGAAGTCCTGCTCACATATCCCAGGAATGTCCAGAGGACACAGATTTTACCAGGACTGTGAGGAATAAATTTGTGAGAATAGTTTTCATTATCCCTGAAGAGTTCTATAGCTGCCCTTCTCTGTAGGTCAGATATTACTGTGGGAACTGTTGTCACTGAGCTGGAATCCTTGACTACAGTGGGGGATGATCAGTTTCCAAGTTGGCAGAAACCACGTGGCAGCACTTAATCACTAAAGGCAAGGTGGGTGTGACTACCATAATGGATGGCAAACTCAAAGCAGCAAATCAAAATGACCTGACTAGCAGAGATGTATGGCATTGGCTAATAGATCATGGAGTACCTAGAAGTAAAATAGATGGGCAGGCTACTAAATTCTTGTTTGATCTGTATAAGCAGAAGAGTTCTAGGTCAGGTTAACAAACGTCTAACTTAAATTACAAAAACATAGAATCACAGTCCCTTAGTCAATTCCCAGACTTGAGACAATTCATAGACCCAGACCCCTTGAATGAGGGGAGGGCCAGGTATACTTGGGGAAGGATCATGTTACAGTGCCAAAAATTTATATTGTTAATCTTCCTCCAGTCTTCCCCAAGGAACCTAATGCTCCCCAGGAGGCATTTTCCTTCTTCATCTCCAAAGGTCACTTTGGAGATCTCCACTGGTGGGCTCTGCTTCTTGTGGCTATGTCATTCAGCTCTGCTCTCTGAATCGCTTCATTTGCCAAAATGTTTCCTCTTTTTATAGGACTTCAGAAACTAATCAAGACCCACCCAAACAGAGGGAGACACACCTCCAGCTAATCCAGTTAGCAACCACTCTTGATTAAATCTCATCTCTAGGGAGATGATCTAATTACAATTTCAAGCATACAGTGCTAAATAGGGATTAGAAGAAGCAGCTGCTTTTACAAAATGGGATTAGAATTAAAACATGGCTTTTCTAGGGTACATACATCCTTTCAAACCAGCACATGCCCATACCTAGCAAAATAATAAATCAGAAGTAATACTGGATTCCTGGAGAAATTGCAGAGGTTAGTGCCACTCTTAAGAACTTGAAGGATGCAAAAGTGATGATTTCACCACATCCCCATTCAACTCTCCTATTTGGTCTATGCAGAAAACAGATGGGTCTTGGAGGATGACAGTAGATTACTGTAAACTTAACTGGGTGGTAACTCTAATTGCAGCTGCTGTTACAGGTGTGGTATCATGGCCGGATTTGCTTGAGCAAATCAATACATCCCCTGGTACCTGGTAGGCAGCTACTAATCTGGCAAATTCTGTTTTCGCAATAGCTGTTAGTAAGGACCACCAGAAACAGTTTATTTTCAGCTGACAAGGTAGCATTATAGCTTCACTGCCCTCCTCAGGGGTATATCAGTTCTCAAGCCCTGTGTCATAATCTTGTCCACAGGGAACTTGATGGTTTCTCCCTTCCACAAGACATCACACAAAACTTCAATCTATTATATTGATGATATGTTGATTGGACCTAGTGAGAAAGAAGTAGCAACTACTCAAGACTTATTGGTAAGGCATTTGTGTGTCAGAGGATGGGAAATAAATCCAACAAAATTACATGGGCCTTCCACCTCAGTAAAATTTCTAGGTGACCAGTGGTGGGGACATGTCAAGATATCCTTTCTAAGGTGAAGGACAAGTTATTGCATCTGGTCCCTCCTAAAACCAAAAAAGAGGTACACAATGCCTAGTTGATTTCCTTGGATTTTAGAGACAATATAGTCCTCATTTGGGTGTGCTACTCCAGCCCATTTATCAAATGACAAGAAAAGCTGCTAGTTTGGAGTGGGGACTAAAACAAGAAGAGGCCTTGCAACAGGTCCAGGCTGCTATGCAAGCTGCTTTGCCATTTGGGCCATATGACCGAGCAGATCCAATGGTGCTGGAAGTGTTAGTGACAGAGATGTTGTCTGGAGCCATCGGCAGGCCCCTATAGGAGAATTACAATATAGGCCCTTAGGATTTTGGAGTTAAAGACTTACCATCTGTCATGGTCAGGTTTATGTGTCAACTTGGCCAAGTGGTGGTACCTATTTGTCTGGTTGGGCAAGTGCTGGCCTGTCTGTTGCTATGAGGACATTTCATAGAATTAAATCATGATCATATTGACTGCATCTATAGTTGATTCCATTTGCAATCAGCCAAGGGGAGTGTCTTCTGCAATAAGTGATGCTTAATCTAATCACTGGAAGTCTTTTTAGGAGGATTCAGAAGAGACAGGCTCTGTTTCTGCTTCGGCGGGCGAGCCTCTCCTTTGGAGTTCATCCAGACCCTCCATCGGAGTCGTCAGCTTCACAGCCTGCCCTAAGGATTTTGGACTCTATGTTCCCAAGGTTATGTGAGACACTTTTATAAATTTTATATCTACAGACATTTCCTGTTGATTCTATTTCTCTAGAGAACCCTAGCTAATATACCATCCTCTGCAGATAACTACTCTCCTCTTGAGAAACAGCTTTTGGCCTGCTACTGGGCCTTAGTAGAGACTGAATGCTTAACCATGAACCAGGTTACCACAAAACCTGAGTTGCCTATCAAAGACTGGGTGTTGCCATAAAGTTGGGTGTGTACAGCAACACCCCATCATAAAATAGAAATGGTACATATGACATAGGGCTTGAGTGAGTCCTGAAGGTACAAGTAAGTTACATGAGGAAGTGACCCAAATGCCATGCCACATGACCTTCTCTTTCCCAGCCCAGAGCTATGGCCTCGTGAAGAGTTTCTTACAATCAGTTGACTGAGGGAGAGAAAATTCAGGCCTGGTTTAAAGATGGTTCTGCAAGACATGCAGGTACCTCCAAAAAGTGGACAGCTGTAGCTCTGCATCCCTTTCTGGGATGTCCCTGAAGGACAATGGTAAGGGAAAATCCTCTCAATGGGTGGAACTTTGAGCAGTGCATCTGGTTGTTTATTTTGCTTGGAAGGAGAACTGGCCAGAGATGCATTTGTATACAAATTCATGGGCTGATGCTAATGGTTTGGATGTATATTCAGGGACTTGGAAGGAGCATAATTGGAAAATTGACAACAAAAAGGTCTGTGGTTAGACCTTTCTGAGTGGGCTAAAAACATGAAGATATTTGTGTCTCATGTAAATGCTCACCAAAGGTGACTTTGGCAGAGGATTTTAGTAATCAAGTGGATAAAATAACCCATTCTGTGGATACCAGTCATCCTCCTTCCCTAGCCAATCCTGACATTACCGAATGAGCTTGTGAACAAAGTGATGGTCATGGTGGTATGGATGGAGGTTATACATGGGCTCAGCAACATGTACTTCCACTCCTAAGGCAGACATGGCTACAGGCACTGCTGAGTGCCCAATCTGTCAGCAGCAGAGGTCCAAACTCAGACCCTGATAAGGCACCATTCTCCTTGGTGATCAGCCTGCTACTGGTGGCAGGTTTTGCATTGGACCATTTCCATCATGGAAGGGGTAGTAATTTGTTCTAACTAAAATAGACACACACTTTGGATATGGGTTTGCCTCCCCTGCATACAATGCTTATACCAAAACTATTATGGAATGCCTTATCCTCCACCATCACGGTATTCAATACAGCGTTACTTCTTTTTTTTTTTTCATTTATTTACTTATTTATTTTTATGATCCTTCCATTCTACATATGTATTAGTTAGGGTTCTCTAGAGAAACAGAATCAACAGGGAACACTTGCAAATATAAAATTTATGAAAGTGTCTCACATGACCATAGGAACGCAGAGTCCAAAATCCACAGGGCAGGCTGCGAAGCCGATGACTCCGATGGATGGCCTGGATGAACTCCACAGGAGAGGATCACCAGTCAAAGCAGGAATGGAATCTGTCTCCTCTGAGTCCTCCTTAAAAGGCTTCCCATGATTGGATTTAGCATCACTAATTGCAGGAGACACTCCCCTTTGGCTGATTACAAATGGAATCAGCTGTGGATGTAGCTGACGTGATCATGACCTAATCCTATGAAATGTCCTCATTGCAACAGACAGGCCAGCGCTTGCCCAATCAGATGAACAGGCACCACAACTTGGCCAAGTTGACACCTGTCCCTAACCATGACAGTCCACCCCTTGTCAACTTGGTACATATATATATATATATATATCACCTTAGACCATACTTAATTTCCAAATGAAAACAAATAAGCACACATTTTTTCTTTTACCTGACAATACTCAACTGTCCTGCATATAACTGGAAACACATTAAATCTCTCCAGAATAGCGTGCAAATCCTTGGGCAACATTCATTCTTAAACTTGATATCTTACAACTTAAATAGTATAACACAAACAAAGCAGCATTACAGTCCTCGTTTCTGTAACTGATCACGTGGTCGAAGTTCATATTTATCACTACCTTCTTCCACTACCCATTCCATGTTCCCTTTCCCCTCAGCAAGCACTTCAGCTGGCCGTGGTTCTTTGCCTGGTGGGGTGACCCAAACCTTCATTCCTGAAGTCTCAGAGCCATTAGTGGTCCTGCCTGGATTGTGTTGTTGCAGTTTTCCATTGATTTTAATCACAGGGCATGGTAGTACTAATAGACGCCCCAGGGGATCTCCTATATTCCAAGAAAACTCTTCTTTACCTCCATTATGTAGTTGCAGTCCTACTTCCTTCTGATAGCCAGGGTCAATTACCCCAGACAATAATGTAATCCCCTTCTTGGTAATCCAGAGGCATAAGTAGCCCAAAGTGACCAGGTGGCAATCTTAACTTCCAGTTCAGTGGTATCACTGTTGTTTCTCCTGGAGAAAGCACACCCCGTTTTGGAGCTAAAACCTGTAGACCAGCAGAACTCAGGGTAGCAGGGACAGGAAGCAAAAATTTTCCTAGTGGATCACTAAGGGTAATAGTGAGTGTCACCACACCCATTTCCACCCCTTGGTTCCTGGACCCATGGATCCTGGCTATGGGAGAAACGGCACCATACAGCGGACGCTGATTCACAGCATACACAGCTTCCTGGAGAACATTACACCAGCCTTTCAAGTTTTTGCCACCTACTTGGCACCGTAATTGAGGCCATTCCACCGTTCTATCAATCCAGCTGTTTCTGGATGATGGGGAACATGGTAAGACCAGAGAATTCCATGAGCATGTGCCCATTCCCGCACTTCATTTGCTGTGAAGTGTGTTCCTTGATCCGAAGCAATGCTATGTGGAATACCATGACGATGGATAAGGCATTCTGTAAGCCCATGGATAGTAGTTTTGGCAGAAGCATTGCGTGCAGGGAAAGCAAACCCATATCCAGAGTATGTGTCTATTCCAGTTAGAACAAATCGCTGCCCCTTCCATGAAGGGAGTGGTCCAATGTAATCAACCTGCCACCATGTAGCTGGCTGGTCACCTCGGGGAATGGTGCCATATCGGGGGCTGAGTGTGGGTCTCTGCTGCTGGCAGATTGGGCACTCAGCAGTGGCTGTAGCCAGGTCAGCCTTGGTGAGTGGAAGTCCATGTTGCTGAGCCCATGCATAACCTCCATCCCTACCACCATGACCACTTTGTTCATGAGCCCATTGGGCAATAACAGGAGTTGCTGGGGAAAGAGGCTGACTGGTATCCATAGAATGGGTCATCTTATCCACTTGATTATTAAAATCTTCCTCTGCTGAAGCCACCCTCTGGTGTGCATTCACATGGGACACAAATATCTTCATGTTTTTAGCCCACTCAGAAAGGTCTATCCACATACTTCTTCCCCAGACCTCTTTGTCACCAATTTTCCAATTATGGTCTTTCCAAGTCCCTGACCATCCAGCCAAACCATTAGCAACAGCCCATGAGTCAGTATACAAACACACCTCTGGCCAGTTTTCCTTCCAAGCAAAATGAACAACCAGGTGCACTGCTCGAAGTTCTGCCCACTGGGAGGATTTCCCCTCACCACTGTCCTTCAAGGACACCCCAGAAAGGGGTTGTAATGCTGCAGCTGTCCACTTTCGGGTGGTACCTGCATATCGTGCTGAACCATCTGTAAACCAGGCCCGAGTTTTCTCTTCCTCAGTCAATTCACTGGAAGGAACACCCCAAGAGGCCATAGCTCTGGTCTGGGAAAGAGAAGGTAATGTGGCAGCAGGAGTGGAAACCATGGGTATTTGTGCCACTTCTTCATGTAACTTACTTGTGCCTTCAGGACCTGCTCTGGCTCTATCTTGTATATACCATTTCCACTTTACAATAGAGTGCTGCTGTGCATGCCCAACTTTATGGCTTGGTGGGTCAGACAACACTCAACTCATGATAGGCAACTCAGGTCTCATGGTAACTTGGTGGCCCATGGTTAAGCGTTCAGTCTCTACTAAGGCCCAGTAGCAGGCCAAAAGCTGTTTCTCAAAAGGAGAGTAGTTATCTGCAGCAGATGGTAAGGCTTTGCTCCAAAATCCTAAGGGTCTGCGTTGTGATTCTCCTATAGGGGCCTGCCAAAGGCTCCAGACAGCATCTCTATTTGCCACTGACACTTCCAGCACCATTGGATCTGCTGGATCATACGGCCCAAGTGGCAGAGCAGCTTGCACAGCAGCCTGGACCTGTCGCAGAGCCTCCTCTTGTTCAGGTCCCCACTCAAAATTAGCAGCTTTTCTGGTCACTCGATAAATGGGCCGGAGTAGCATACCCAAATGAGGAATATGTTGTCGCCAAAATCCAAAAAGACCAACTAGGCGTTGTGCCTCTTTTTTGGTTGTGGGAGGGGCCAGATGCAGCAATTTATCCTTCACCTTAGAAGGGATATCTCGACATGCCCCACACCACTGGACACCTAGAAATTTTACTGAGGTGGAAGTCCCCTGTATTTTTGTTGGATTTATCTCCCATCCTCTGACACGCAAATGCCTTACCAGTAAATCTAGAGTAGTTGCTACTTCTTGCTCACTAGGTCCAATCAACATGATATCACCAATATAATGGACCAGTGTGATGTCTTGTGGGAGGGAGAAACGATCAAGGTCTCTGCGAACAAGATTATGACATAGGGCTGGAGAGTTGATATACCCCTGATGTAGGACAGTGAAAGTATATTGCTGACCTTGCCAGCTGAAAGCAAACTGTTTCTGGTGGTCCTTACTAATAGCTATTGAGAAAAAAGCATTTGCCAGATCAATAGCTGCATACCAGTTACCAGGGGATGTATTGATTTGCTCAAGCAATGATACTACATCTGGAACAGCAGCTGCAATTGGAGTTACCACCTGGTTGAGTTTACGATAATCCACTGTCATTCTCCAAGACCCATCTGTTTTCTGCACAGGCCAAATAGGAGAGTTGAACGGGGATGTGGTGGGAATCACCACCCCTGCATCTTTCAAGTCCTTAAGAGTGGCAGTAATCTCTGCAATCCCTCCAGGAATACGGTATTGCTTTTGATTTACTATTTTGCTTGGTAGGGGCAGTTCTAGTGGCTTCCACTTGGCCTTTCCCACCATAATAACCCTCACTGCACGAGTTAGAGAACCAACGTGGGGATTCTGCCAGTTACTCAGTATGTCTGTGCCAATTATACATTCTGGAACTGGGGAAATAACTACAGGATGGGTCCGGGGGCCCACTGGACCCACTGTGAGACGGACCTGAGCTAAAACTCCATTGATCACCTGGCCTCCATAAGCCCCCACTCTGACTGGTGGTCCAGAGTGACGTTTTGGGTCCCCTGGAATTAATGTCACTTCTGAACCAGTGTCTAATAATCCCCGAAATATCTGATCATTTCCTTTTCCCCAATGCACAGTTACCCTGGTAAAAGGCCGTCGGTCTCCTTGGGGAAGACTTAGAGGAAGGTTAACAGTATAAATTTGTGGCAGTCTAACAGGTTTCTCCCCCATAGGGACCTGGCCTCCCCTTCATTCAAGGGGCCCAGGGTCTGTAAACTGTTTCAAGTCTGGAAATTGGTTAAGGGGCCGTGACTCTGTGTTTTTGTAATTTAGGTTAGACTTCTGTTCCCTTGACCTAGAACTCTTTTGTTTATACAGCTCCAACAAGAATTTAGTAGACTGCCATTCTATTGTATTTCTAGGCACCCCATGATTTACTAGCCAATGCCACAAATCTCTGCGTGTCATATAATTTTGATGCCTCCTTTGAGTTTGTTGTCTATTATAATACCCACGTCTACCCTGTCTTTGGTGATTAAGTGCTGCCACCTGGCTTCTGCCAACTCGGGATCCTGTCATCCCCATTGTGTTTAAGGATTCCAGCTCAGTGACAGCAGTTCCTACAGTAATATCTGACCTACAGAGAAGTACAACCACAGAGCTCTTGAGGGATGATGGTGCTAGTCTCACAAATTTATTTCTCACTGTTCTGGTAAAAGGTGCATCCTCTGGACATTCCTGGGGTGTAAGAGCAGGCTTTGCATGATAAATCCACTCTAACATCCCAATCTCTCTAAGCCTCTGGATCCCCTCATCTACATTATACCAGGGCAGTTCTGGCATTTCAACCTCAGGTAATGTTGGCCACCTTTTGATCCATGTTTCAACCAACCACCCAAACAAGCTGTTAACACCTTTTCTAACTGCTCTAGCTATAACATTGAATGCAGAATCTCTGCTTAGTAGTGGGCCCATATCAATAAATTCAGCCTGATCCAGCCTTATATTCCTCCCACCATTATCCCACACTCTTAAAATCCATTGCCACACATATTCCCCTGATTTCTGTCTATATAAATTGGAAAACTCACACAGTTCTTTTGGAGTATAACGTACCTCCTCATGTGTGATACTTTGTACCTCACCTTTAGGGGCCTGTTGGGACTTTAGTCTAGTTATAGGTCTAGAAGAAATGAGGGGTGGTGGGGGTGGGTCATGAAAAGAATTAGAAATATCTTCCAAGCCATTTGCTTCAGGGCTTTCATTTGCAGTTTCATCTGGTGAAACAGGATTAATAACTCTAGGGCTAATCCCTTCAGGAGGAGGTTGGGTGGCCAATTCCTCAAGGCAGGCTGGAGGTGGGGCGGCTATGTCCTCAGGGCAGACTATTACAGGGTTATCTAAAGAAGGCTCAGCATGGTCTAGGGTTTCAGCCTCACCCCCAACATCATTATCAATCCATATGTCACCATCCCATTTTTCAGGGTCCCACTCCTTTCCAATCAATGCCCTCACTTTAACGGCAGACACCATGCAAGACTGAGATTTCAGTTTACATTGTAAAGTTGCTACTCTAACAATAAGATTCTGAGTCTGATTTTCAGAGATCTCAAGTCTACGGCTACAGGAAATAAGATTTTCCTTCAGGATACTCATAGAAACCTCTACATCTTTCAGACGGCGCTTAAGCTTCTCGTTTGAAGCCTTAAGCCCATCCCTTTCACCCTTTAATGTAGCCAGTGTATCTAACAACAACCAACCAACATCTCTATAACTCTTATTTCTACAAAACTCTGTAAAGGTGTCAAAAACATTATCCCCCAGAGTCTGGCTTCGTACAAGCGAAGCATTAGGAGAATCGAATGATGATATTTTGACTATCTCCTTAGCCAACTCAGTCCATGGATTGGGAGTGTCATTCTGATTACGGGAATCAGAGTCCTTAGTGTCTCTGAGCCCAGTCAGAGTAGAAAACCATTCATAAAAAAACATTTTTAAGATTCTGTTCCTTAACAACCACTCCTGGTACCAAGATGTATTAGTTAGGGTTCTCTAGAGAAACAGAATCAACAGGGAACACTTACAAATATAAAATTTATGAAAGTGTCTCACGTGACCGAGGAATGCAGAGTCCAAAATCCACAGGGCAGGCTGCGAAGCCGATGACTCCGATGGATGGCCTGGATGAACTCCACGGGAGAGGCTCACCAGCCAAAGCAGGAATGGAATCTGTCTCCTCTGAGTCTTCCTTAAAAGGCTTCCCATGATTGGATTTAGCATCACTAATTGCAGAAGACACTCCCCTTTGGCTGATTACAAATGGAATCAGCTGTGGATGTAGCTGACGTGATCATGACCTAATCCTATGAAATGTCCTCATTGCAACAGACAGGCCAGCGCTTGCCCAATCAGATGAACAGGTACCACAACTTGGCCAAGTTGACACCTGTCCCTAACCATGACAACATATATAATCAGTAATTCACAATATCATCACATAGTTGCATATTCATCATCATGATAATTTCTTAGAACATTTGCAGCAATTCAGAAAAAGAAATAAGAAGACAACAGAAAAAGAAATAAAACGAAAGCAGAAAAAAAAAATTATACATACCATACCCGATACACCTCCCTTTCATTGATCACTAGCATTTCAAACTAAATTTATT
Organism: Tamandua tetradactyla; assembly: GCF_023851605.1. Taxonomy (NCBI): domain Eukaryota; kingdom Metazoa; phylum Chordata; class Mammalia; order Pilosa; family Myrmecophagidae; genus Tamandua; species Tamandua tetradactyla. The sequence goes on from NC_135334.1 coordinate 92,785,883, forward strand.
TTAACATATGTTCCCATTATTTATTTTTATTCCATATGTTCTACTCATCTGTTGACCAGGTAGATAAAAGGAGCATCAGACATAAGGTTTTCACAATCACACAGTCACATTGTGAAAGCTATATTGTTATTCAATCATCATCAAGAAACATGGCTACTGGAACACAGCTGTACATTTTCAGGCAGTTCCCTCCAGCCTCTCCATTGCATCTTGAATAACAAGGTGATATCTACTTAATGAGTAAGAATAACCTCCAGGATAACCTCTCAACTCTGTTTGGAATATCTCAGCCATTGACACTTTGTTTCATTTCACTCTTCCCCCTTTTGGTCGAGAAGGTTTTCTCAATCCCTTAATGCTGAGTCTCATCTCATTCTAGGATTTCTGTCCCATGTTGCCAGGAAGGTCCACACCCCTGGGAGTCATGTCCCTACAGCATTACTTCTGATCAAGGAACCTACTTCACAGCAAATGAAGTGTGGGAATGGGCACATGCTTATGGAATTCTCTGGTCTGACCATGTTCCCTATCATCCAGAGGCATCTGGGCTGATAGAATGGTGGAATGGCCTTTTGAAGTTTCAATTACAGAGTCAACTAGGTGGTAATACCTTGCAGGGCTGGGGCATTGTTCTCCAGGAGGCTGTGTATGGTCTGAATCAGTGATTACTCTATGGTGCTGTTTTCTCCCATAACCAGGATTCATGAGTCCAGGAATCAAGGGGTGGAAAATGTAGTAGCACCAATCACTATCACCTCTAGTGATCCACTTGAAAAATTTTGCTTCCTATCCCTGTAACTTTGAGCTCTGCTTGTCTATTGGGCTTAGTTCCAAAAGGAGGAGTGCGTCTACCAGAAGACACACCAATGATTTCATTGAAATAGAAGGTAAAACTGCCACCTGGCCATTTTGGGTTTCTCATGCCTTTGAATCAACAAACAAGGAAGGGGATTACTGTATTGGCTGGGGTGACTGATCCTGACTATCAAGGGGAAATAGGAGAACCGCACAATGGAGGTTGTTTCAGTTTGCTAAAGCTGCCAGAATGAAACACACCAGAGATGGCTCAGCTTTAATAAGAGGATTTCCTTAGTTAAAAATTTATAGTTCTTAGGTGCAAAGGTAGTTCAGTGGTAGAATTCTGTGCCTGCCATGCAGGAGACCTGGGTTCAAGTCCTGGCTCATGCACTTCCTAAACAAACAAGGAAAGCAAAACAAGAAGAAAAACCCCAAAACAAAAATTCAGCAAATAGTTCTGCAGTAAGGGGATACTCACATGGAAAAAGAACGAAATGTGACCCCTGCCATATAGGATACAAAAAAAAAAACAAAAAAAATTATAGTTCTTCAGAAGAAAGGCAGCTAGCTTTCATCTGAGGCTCTATTACATGGAAGGCACACGGTAATGTCTGCTGGCCTTCTCTTCTACATTCTGGGTTCCAATGGCCTTAGCCAGGGCAACTGCTTTCTGCATCTCCGAACCTCTGGGCTGAGCTGTGAATGCTGAGATGCTGCTGAGCTCTTTTCTGATCTCTCTGTGTTAAGCCTCCAGCTAATTAAATTAAATCTCACTCTTTGTGGAAGGCACCCCCCTTAGCCAACCGCAAATGTAATCAGTCATAGATGAATTTCACATACTTATGTTTTAAGTCCAAGCAAACAGTATGGGGCATCATCATCTGACTGAGTTGACACCTGACTAACTACCACATATCCACTCCTTGTCATCGTGGAACTATCATACAATGCAGTAAATTTTTCCATATGCAAAATACATTCGTTTCATTATAATATCACAAAAACCTTATATCATTTCAATAAAAATACGAATACAATACAAAGTTAAAAGCAGTACAAAATCTCAACAAAGTCAGCCACAGGCATGATCTGTTTCAAGGCAAACATTTTCTTCTGGCTCTAGACCTGTGAAACTCAGAATAAGTTATCTGCTGCCAATATGCAAAGGAGGGATAGGATACATATTCCCATTTCCATAGAGAGAAATTGGAGGGAACAGAGGGTCACCGGACCCAAACAGTTCTGAAAATCTGCAGGGCAAACTCTATTAGATTTCAAAATCTGAGTTATTTATCCTCAGGGCTTTAGAAGTGGCAGTCTCACACTTTCCAAGGGCCTATGCAGTGACTTTGCTCTCTCCAAACTGGGGTGGTTGCAATCTTGGGGGGATATTAGAGAGGCCACTATTTTCTCAGTTTCACTCTTTCCAAGCTTTGGGGCAGCACCCAGGATTTCTGCCATCTCCGGGGCACATGCTCAACCCCCCAGAACAATAGGGTGACAGCCAGACTCCACTCAATTTCTGATTTAAGTGCTCCACACTCTCCAATACCTGGGGTGGCACAACTCTTTCTGAAGAGGCAGAAGTGCTGCCCTCTACTCCTGGGGCAAACTTCCCCCTCTCCACATATATGAATGGGTCCACTCTTCTGGCCTGAGATTTCTTGGCTTTCAGACCTTAGCTTCCATGGTTCTCTCTCTGCAAACTCAAATTTGTCCCTTTTCTGTCCCTTTTTTGTCCAGACTGGCAGCGGTTCTGTTTATACCAACAGTGTCTTCAAAGCACTCTAGGCCTTCTCTATCAAATGCTTCACAATTCTCCCAAAGTCTTTCCCTTATCCATTAAAAAAAAGTTCCAACATGTTTGTTATTTGCAAACTGCAGCAGCACCCCCCTTGTCTGGTATCAAACTATTTTAGTTTGCTAAAGCTGCTAGAATGCAACACACCAAAGATGGATCGGCTTTTAATAAGGGGGTTTATTTAGTTAAAAATTTATAGTTCTTCAGAAGAAAGGCAACTAGCGTTCATCTGATGTTCTCTGTTACATGGAAGGCTCATGGTGACATTTGCTGGTTTTTCTTCTGGTTTCTGGGTTCCAATGGCCTTCCCCAGGGGTGATTTCTTTCTGCATCTCCAAACATCTGGCCTGAGCTGCGAATGCTGAGCTGCCCAGCTCTCTTCTGACCTCTCTCTTTAAAGCCTCTAGCTAATTAAATTAAATTAAACCTCACTGTTTGTGGAAGGCATTCTCCTTAGCCAATCACAAATGTAATCAGTCACAGATGAATTCCACATACTGATGATTTAAACCCACAGAACAGAACAACAGGGCATCACCACCTGGCCATGTTGACACCTAAACCTAACTACTACAGAGGTAAAGAAGAAATTTCCTGGAATACAGGAGATCTCCTAGGGCATCTCTTAGTACTACTGTTCTAGTTTGCTAGCTGCCAGAATGCAATATACCAGAAACAGAATGGCTTTTAAAAAGGGGAATTTAATAAGTTGCTAGTTTATAGTTCTAAGGCCGAGAAAACGTCCCAATTACAAGTCTATAGAAATGTCCAATCAAAGGCATCCGGGGAAAGATACTTTGGTTCAAGAAGGCCAATGAAGTTCATGGTTTCTTTCTCAAGTGGAAGGGCACATGGTGAACACAGTCAGAGTTTCTCTCTCAGCTGGAAGGGCACATGGTGAACATGGCATCATTTGCTAGCTTTCTCTCCTGGCTTCTGGTTTCATGAAGCTCCCTGGGAGGTGGTTTCCTTCCTCATCTCCAAAGGTCACTGGCTCTTGGACTCTCTGCTTTGTGGTGCTGCTCTCTCTGAATCTCCCATTCTATGAAAAGTTTCCTCTTTTATAGGACTCCAATAAACCACTCAAGACCCACCCAAATGGGTGGAGACATGTCATCACCTAACAACCACTCTTGACTAAATCACATCATCCAGGGAGATGATCTGATTATAGTTTCAAACATACAGTATTGAATAGGGATTATTCTACCTTTATGAAATGGGATTTTGATTAAAACATGGCTTTTCTAGGGGGCATATATCCTTTTAAACCAGCACAACTACCATGCAACAAACCAGTCCAGGAAGGACCAGAAACCTCAGAAATGAAGGCTTGGGTCATGCCACCTGGCAAAGAACCATGGCTAGCTGAAGTGTTTGCTGAGGGTAAAGGGAACATGGAATGGATAGTAGAAGAAGGTTGTGATAAATATGAACTATGACAATATGACCAGTTACAGAAACGAGGACTATAATGGTATGAATATTTCTTCCTTGTTTTGTTATGAGTATGTTTGTATTTGTACACAAAGCAAATATCTTTTTTTTCTTCTCTACCTTATTCCCTTATTATATGACATAAGTTTTGTTGTTCATGTCAAAGTATTTAAGTTATAGAATATCAAGTTTAAGAGTGAATGTTACCCAAGGACTTGTACCCTGTTCTGGAGAGATTTAGTACGTTTCCGCTTGTATGCAGGAGAGTTGAGTATTGTTAGATGAAAAATTTCTGTTATTGCATTCTATTTAGATTAAGTATGGTTTAAATTAATGTGCATAATTGCCAAGTTGACAAGGGTTGGACTATCATGGCTAAATTCATGTGTCAACTTGGCTAGGTGATGGTGCCCAGTTGTCTGGTCAAGCAACTACTGGCCTAACCTTTACTACAAGGACATTTCATAGCTGGTTAATAAACTAGAAGGCTAGTTTATTAAATCGTCAGCACTTGATTGCATTTATGGCTGGTTACATCTGCAGTCAGCCAAGGGGAATGTCTCTCGAAATTAGTTAGGATTAATCTAATTAGCCAAAGGCTTTAAAGGAGAAGTCAGGGGAGAGAATATCTCTGCTTCAGCCAGTCAGCTTCTCCCAGGGTATTCATTGAAGACCTTCATTGGAGCCGTCAGCTCAGAGGCCTGCCCTATGGTTTTTGGTCTTGTGCATCACCACAGTTGCATGAGACACTTTTATAAAATCTCATGTTTACAGATATTCCTGTTGGTTCTGTTTTCCTAGAGAATCCTGACTAATTCAGGCTATGTCATAGAAGGATAGGTGGGTTCCAAAAGCAAGTGTCCCAAGAGAATCAGGTAGAAATTGTATCAACTTTTTCTGGGTGCTAACATATACATAACGTAAAATTTGCAATCTTAATACTTTTTTTTGCATGGACAGGCACTGGGAAATGACATTTTAATAATTTTTAAGCACACAGTTTAGTGGCATCAATTACTTTTACAATATTGTGTTACAATCACCACCCTCCATTACTAAAACTTTTTCATTACCCAAAAGAGAAATTCTTTACCTTTTAAGCAATAACACTCCATATTTCACTTCTCATGACTTAGCTTCAGAAGTTACAAAGTGTTCTTTCAACCACAGTCAGGAGTCTATCCAGATTCAAAGAGACGGTACACAGACCTCACTTCTCAATGTCAGGAGTTTCACAATTATATTCTAAGAAGAGTAAATGGGTATCTTCAACAAATGGTTCTGGGAAAACTGATATCTGTATACAAAAGAATGAAGTTGGGCCCTTATATCATACCTTATACAGAAATTAACTCAAAGTAGATCAAGGACCTACACATAAGAGCTAAAACCATAAAAGTCCTGGAAGAAAACAAAGTAGAAAACCTTCATGACCTTGGATTTGGCAGTGATTTCCTAAATTTTACAACAAAAGAAGGGGCAAAGAAAGAAAATGTGCGTAACATGGCAAGACCATCACAACATATATCACTGTGATGATTCCAAAGGAACCTATGGTCATTTACTGAGAACACTGTGTACTGGCTAATCAGACATTTTGAGGATTGGTTTCATAAACTCTGAATTGACATTGATACCCTGAGACCTAGAGCATCATCACAGACTCCCTTTTAGAGTAGGACCCATGTGGCCAGGGCAATAAATGGAGCCTTGGCTAAAGTGAGCCAAGGCTCACTGCAAATACAGTGAGCACTGGATTTGCAGACCCACTTAATGGTTATTTCCCTTGTCCCCAAGTATATAACTGGAATTGATATACTTGGCATTTAGAGTAACTGTGGCCTTGGATCCCTAGTCTTTGACATAGAGCTATCAGAGTGGGGAAAGCCAGGTAGAAACTTCTGAAGCTGCTCCCTCTCCAACAGCCAAAATAGCACCCTAGGGGAAGGTTTGTAGGGTGGAGATTAATGCCATCATCAAAGATCTAAAGGATGCAGGGGTGGCGGAACAATCAAATCTCTATTTAATTCACCAGTCTGGCCCTTCCAGAAATTTAACAGATCCTGGAGAATAGCTATGGGCTAAACCACAGACTTAACTAAGCAGTAGCCACAATTTCAGCTGCTTTGTTGGACATGATATAATTGTTAGAGCAGATAAATATGGCCTCAGTTACATGGTACATGGCTATTGACTTGGTAAATGCATTCTATTTCATTCCAGTTAGAAAAGAAGATCAGGATCAGTTCACATTCATATGGAAGAAATAACTAACATTTATTTACAATTTTGCTTCTGGGATATGTTTACTTTGTTATAATATAGTCTGAAGATATCTTGGCCAGCTGGACATCCCATGGAACTTCACATTGCTCTATTGCATTGATAGTGTATACTGATTGGACAGGAAAAGGAAGATGTGAATAGTATATTGGAGGTCTTGATAAGAAAGATGTGCTCCAGAGGGAGGGAGATAACCACCATATGAAGATTCACAGACTGCCCAATTCAGTGAAGTTTTTAGTGATCTGGTCAGGAGTGTGCTTGGTATATCTCCTCCAAAGTAGAAGACAAATTACTACATCTTCTTTCCCTACCAAAAAGAGGGAAACACAGTACTGGTTGGCTTCTTTGGATTTTGGAGGCAACACATCACATCTAGGAATACCGGAAAATTACTGTGGCTCATATACCAGGCGACACACACAATTGACAGCTTTGAATGTAGTTCAGAGGAGGAAGGGACTGTGCAGCAAGTCCACGCTATGATGCAATCAGCCCTGTCATTAGGCTCTTATGATCTGGAAGATTTTTATAGTTTTAGAGGTATCAGTGGTGGGGAAAGATGCAGTATGGAGCTTATGGCAAACTCTAGTGTGAGAATCTCAATGCACACCCCTGGGATTCTGGAATGAAACCATGCCATTTGCAGCAGAGAATTATACACCTTTTGCGAAACAGTTCTCGGTAAGTTACTAGGTTCTGGTAGAAATGGAACACTTGGCCATGGAACTCCAAGTGGCCGTGTGTCCTAACTGCCCATTTGAGCTGGTTATTTGTTTTATCAAAATGGACTGGTCCAGTAGCAGTCTATCATCCAATAGAAATGGTACATCTGTGGTATAGCCCATGTAGGACTAGAAGGCATAAGTAAGTTTCATAAGCAGATAGCCCTATAGCTATATGGGGATACAGGGTGAGGTTCCCATACAAATAGTGAATGAGGAGGAAAAAGTCCATGGATAGGGTCATCTTGGTATATTGGTACAAGCCAAAAACAGATGACAGTTATTTGAACACATTCAGGGATAACCCTGAAAAATAATGGATCAAAAAAAAAAATGTACCCAGTCACCCATTTGTGTGGAAGAAGAAATGACCCAAGAAAGAATTTATACCAATTCTTAGGCAGTGGTCAGTGGTCTGGCTTTCCATTTAGGGGCTAGAAAGGAAAGGATGGGAAGATTGGAGACAAAAAGTTCTGGGGAGGAGACATGAGAAAGGATACATTGGAGTGAAATGAAGTGGGAAGATTTTTGTATTAAACATTAATGTAAACCAAAAAGCATCCAATCCAGAAAAGATACTGCACAACCAAGGAGACAAAATGACTCAGTTAGTTAATGTTAGCCATTTGTCACTGGCCACTCCAGGAATTGGCATGATGGGCATATAAATGGAGCAGCCATGATGGCAAAGATGAAAGCCACAAATGGGCCCAAGAGCATGCACTTATACTTATCAAGGTAGATCTAGCCATTGCTATTTCTGAATGTCCAACTTGTCAGCAACAGAGACCAACACTGAGCCTCTGATATAGCACTATTCCTCAAGAAGACCAATTAGCCATTTAGTGGTAAGTAGACTACATCAGATCTCTTCCATCTACTTGGGCACCTCCTGGTACTGCTTTGCTCCACTGTAACTATGAATAGTCCTCTGCAATAAACCGGATTGAGAGGGGTATGCTTATGAAAGATTGAAACCCCTCAGACTTAAAGATTTGAATTATACATCAAGTAAACTACCAAGATCTGCTGAGATGATAGCTGAGGGTGAGGGAAAATTTAGAACAGATAGTGGAGGAGAGAAAGGGTAAGTACCAGTTGAGGATTTGAGATCAACTGTAGCAATGAGTATTGTAGTTCATCCCACTAACTTCCATCAGGGAGTTTCTCCTCAGGAAGGGAGGCCCTGGGGGACCACAGAGGAATTCTCTCTGAACTTGTATAGAGAAGTAGTTCTGCATGGTGCAAGAAATGGACTATGGCAGCTATGAAAAAGTGCTTTTCAGGTCTCTGATTAAGAGGAGCATAACTAACTGTGGGCCCAAGCTGATGTGCTTTGAGATTCAGTCTCATGTTTGTACTGAGGGCACACTTCTGGATGGGCTTCCTCCAACCAATAACTGAGCATATCAGGGAGAGTAAGAAAGGCCCCTTCATGGGAAAGTTGATGCTCCTATTAAGGAGACTTAGTTGGAGGATAGCCTGATGCTATGCAAAAGTTAAGTACTCTACCCAATCTTCTTTCCTTTCTTCCTCCCCCTAATCCTTTCTTTTCCCCCTCCCTCCTTTCCTTCTCTCCTTCTCTCATAGTCAGATTTGAAAAGCAATATGGCAGTTTTCCCAGCCTTCTCAGGCTCCCTACCCATATTCTCTTTCACAGACCTTTCCCTTAAAGTTTTTACATATGTAACCCTGATGTGAAGTCTGCTTTTCAGAGGACCCAGAAAAAAAAAAGCAAAACAAAACTAATCATCCACCCATCCACCCATCCATCCATCCATCCATCCATCCATTCTTCCATCCATCCATCATGTATTTACTTTTATAAAACCTTGAATTCATACTGATTCTTCCATTTCCAATCCAACATCATAAGGTTCATTCTAGCCTTCTTCCTTTCTGTATTCTCTTTTCTAATAGTGAGAAATCTGAAAATTATCCACATATATTTACTGATTTTCTTTGTTCTAAAATACACAAAAGTAGTTTCAGAATTACTAACATGGCAAGAAACAAATCTAACTAGAATTCAATATTTGTTTATGTTTCTTTTTGTCTTTAGCTTGAGGATATGTCATAATACTATGTTCAGAAGTTACATGGGTTAGTTCTTTCACCCTTGAATTCTGACCATACTCCATGGTCTGGCCTATGATTTCAATCAAGGGCTAATTACAAAGCCAAAGAAAATGCCAAACCAACCCATAGACCAAACTGGAACTCTATTTGAGATCAAACTTGCTGATAAGTCCAAACATATCAGTTAAGAAACCAATTTACAATCCAGTTAGAATTCTAGCCAGTACTATTTTGATACAATGGGGTACCCAGTGTTGGACTTACATAAATAGACAGCCATGGTGACATCAGTTAAGAGATCAGTCCAACTCAGAACAGAATAATGTGCCAGTTCAGCTTGATATAAAAACAAAACAATCCAGATTAGCACACATCAGAACCAAAGTTTAGGATGGTCCAGACCCTAGAATATACTAGCTAATTCCCAGACTCATCAATTAGTTAATTAATTAATTGAAAAAGTATTTATTGCAGGCCCTACTATGTCCCATGCATTGTGGTAGGTACTGAGGCTTATTTGGACATAGGAGGCTTGTATTACCCCAGTTGGTCTAACTGCAGGGTCCAGCCCCTTTTCCTGTTGTAGTCAACATTTTGAGACCAGTGTCATGACATAAACACTCATAGATTTTTCTCATAACATCATATTTTGCTTCATCACCTTATGGCAACTTTTTATTACAAAATAACTTATCCTGTTATGGCCATACCCCACAACTTTTTAGTCTAGTGGATATCTAAACCTTCTTATGACCATTCATTCAACATTATTAAAGGCCTTTCAGTGTGTATGGCCCTGGAGACACAAAAATATTGCCTGTAAGTAACTCACAGTTTTTTAGTCTATCAAAAGAGATAAATGTATTTACTTTTATAAAACCTTGAAAAAAAAAACTCACAAAAAATGAACCAACACCTACTGTGATATAAATTCTATAATAAAGGTATCTTCAAAGTTCTATGGAACTCTAATGAAGGAGTCATCTATTATGTTTGGAGGGTGTGGTTAGGGGAAGTGATTTCTCCATTGCTTTTTTTTTTATTAATTTTTAAATTTTTTTTAAAATACCAAAAAACACCAAACGAACGCAAACATTCTTAACTTTTGATCAGTCCGTTCTACATATATAATCAGTAATTCACAATATCATCACATAGTTGCATATTCATCATCATGATCATTTCTTGGAATATTTGCATCTACTCAGAAAAAGAAATAAAACGAAAACAGAAAAAAATTCATACATACCATACCCCTTACCCTTCCCTTTCATTAATCACTAGCATTTCAAGCTAAATTTATTTTAACATTTGTTCCCCTATTATTTATTTTTATTCCATATGTTCTACTCGTCTGTTGATAAGGTAGATAAAAGGAGCATCAGACACAAGGTTTTCACAATTACACAGTCACACTGTGAAAGCTATATCATTATACAATTGCCTTCAAGAAACATGGTTACTGGAACACAGCTCTACATTTTCAGGCAATTCCCTCCAGCCACTCCATTACAACTTGACTAACAAGGTGATTGATAACTATTTAATGCGTAAGAATAACCTCCAGGGTAACCCCTCGACTCTGTTTGGAATCTCTCAGCCATTGACACTATTTTGTCTCATTTCACTCTTCCCCCTTATGGTTGAGAAGGTTTTCTCAATCCCTTGATGCTGAGTCTCAGATCATTCTAGAATTTCTGTCCCACGTTGCCAGGAAGGTTCACACCCCTGGGAGTCATGTCCCACGTTGTCATGGTTAGGGACAGGTGTCAACTTGGCCAAGTTGTGGTACCTGTTCATCTGATTGGGCAAGCGCTGGCCTGTCTGTTGCAATGAGGACATTTCATAGGATTAGGTCATGATCACGTCAGCTACATCCACAGCTGATTCCATTTGTAATCAGCCAAAGGGGAGTGTCTTCTGCAATTAGTGATGCTAAATCCAATCATGGGAAGCCTTTTAAGGAGGACTCAGAGGAGACAGGTTCCATTCCTGCTTTGGCTGGTAAGCCTCTCCCGTGGAGTTCATCCAGGCCATCCATTGGAGTCATCGGCTTCGCAGCCTGCCCTGTGGATTTTGGACTCTGCGTTCCTACGGTCACGTGAGACACTTTCATAAATTTTATATTTGTAAGTGTTCCCTGTTGATTCTGTTTCTCTAGAGAACCCTAACTAATACATCTTGGTACCAGGAGTGGTTGTTAAGGAACAGAATCTTAAAAATGTTTTTTTATGAATGGTTTTCTACTCTGACTGGGCTCAGAGACACTAAGGACTCTGATTCCCGTAATCAGAATGACACTCCCAATCCATGGACTGAGTTGGCTAAGGAGATAGTCAAAATATCATCATTCGATTCTCCTAATGCTTCGCTTGTACGAAGCCAGACTCTGGGGGATAATGTTTTTGACACCTTTACAGAGTTTTGTAGAAATAAGAGTTATAGAGATGTTGGTTGGTTGTTGTTAGATACACTGGCTACATTAAAGGGTGAAAGGGATGGGCTTAAGGCTTCAAACGAGAAGCTTAAGCGCCGTCTGAAAGATGTAGAGGTTTCTATGAGTATCCTGAAGGAAAATCTTATTTCCTGTAGCCGTAGACTTGAGATCTCTGAAAATCAGACTCAGAATCTTATTGTTAGAGTAGCAACTTTACAACGTAAACTGAAATCTCAGTCTTGCATGGTGTCTGCCGTTAAAGTGAGGGCATTGATTGGAAAGGAGTGGGACCCTGAAAAATGGGATGGTGACATATGGATTGATAATGATGTTGGGGGTGAGGTTGAAACCCTAGACCATGCGGAGCCTTCTTTAGATAACCCTGTAATAGTCTGCCCTGAGGACATAGCCGCCCCACCTCCAGCCTGCCTTGAGGAATTGGCCACCCAACCTCCTCCTGAAGGGATTAGCCCTAGAGTTATTAATCCTGTTTCACCAGATGAAACTGCAAATGAAAGCCCTGAAGCAAATGGCTTGGAAGATATTTCTAATTCTTTTCATGACCCACCCCCACCACCCCTCATTTCTTCTAGACCTATAACTAGACTAAAGTCCCAATAGGCCCCTAAAGGTGAGGTACAAAGTATCACACATGAGGAGGTATGTTACACTCCAAAAGAACTGTGTGAGTTTTCCAATTTATATAGACAGAAATCAGGAGAATATGTGTGGCAATGGATTTTAAGAGTGTGGGATAATGGTGGGAGGAATATAAGGCTGGATCAGGCTGAATTTATTGATGGGCCCACTAAGCAGAGATTCTGCATTCAATGTTATAGCTAGAGCAGTTAGAAAAGGTGTTAACAGCTTGTTTGGGTGGTTGGTTGAAACATGGATCAAAAGGTGGCCAACATTACCTGAGGTTGAAATGCCAGAACTGCCCTGGTATAATGTAGATGAGGGGATCCAGAGGTTTAGAGAGATTGGGATGTTAGAGTGGATTTATCATGCAAAGCCTGCTCTTACACCCCAGGAATGTCCAGAGGATGCACCTTTTACCAGAACAGTGAGAAATAAATTTGTGAGACTAGCACCATCATCCCTCAAGAGCTCTGTGGTTGCACTTCTCTGTAGGTCAGATATTACTGTAGGAACTGCTGTCACTGAGCTGGAATCCTTAAACACAATGGGGATGACAGGATCCCGAATTGGCAGAAGCCAGGTGGCAGTACTTAATCACCAAAGACAGGGTAGACGTGGGTATTATAATAGACAACAAACTCAAAGGAGGCATCAAAATTATATGACACGCAGAGATTTGTGGCATTGGCTAGTAAATCATGGGGTGCCTAGAAATACAATAGAATGGCAGTCTACTAAATTCTTGTTGGAGCTGTATAAACAAAAGAGTTCTAGGTCAAGGGAACAGAAGTCTAACCTGAATTACAAAAACACAGAGTCACGGCCCCTTAACCAATTTCCAGACTTGAAACAGTTTACAGACCCTGAGCCCCTTGAATGAAGGGGAGGCCAGGTCCCTATGGGGGAGAAACCTGTTAGACTGCCACAAATTTATACTGTTAACCTTCCTCTAAGTCTTCCCCAAGGAGACTGACGGCCTTTTACCAGGGTAACTGTGCATTGGGGAAAAGGAAATGATCAGATATTTCGGGGATTATTAGACACTGGTTCAGAAATTAAGTACAGTCTAAGGTGATATATATATATATATATATAGGTGCCAAGTTGACAAGGGGTGGACTGTCATGGTTAAGGACAGGTGTCAACTTGGCCAAGTTGTGGTGCCTGTTCATCTGATTGGGCAAGCGCTGGCCTGTCTGTTGCAATGAGGACATTTCATAGGATTAGGTCATGATCACGTCAGCTACATCCACAGCTGATTCCATTTGTAATCAGCCAAAGGGGAGTGTCTTCTGCAATTAGTGATGCTAAATGCAATCATGGGAAGCCTTTTAAGGAGGACTCAGAGGAGACAGGTTCCATTCCTGCTTTGGCTGGTAAGCCTCTCCCGTGGAGTTCATCCAGGCCATCCATCGGAGTCATCGGCTTCGCAGCCTGCCCTGTGGATTTTGGACTCTGCGTTCCTATGGTCACGTGAGACACTTTCATAAATTTTATGTTTGTAAGTGTTCCCTGTTGATTCTGTTTCTCTAGAGAACCCTAACTAATACACATGTAGATGGGGGAAGGTGGTGAGTTCGTTTGTTGTGTTGACTGGAGAGAGAGGCCACATTTGAGCAACAAAAGAGGTTCTCTTGGGGGTGACTTTTAGGCCTAATTTTAAGTAGGCTTGATCTATCCTTTGTGGGGTTAAGTTTTATATGAACAAACCCCAAGATTGGGGGCTCAGCCTATAGCTTTGGTCCACACTGCTTGTGAGAATATGAAGAATTCAACTTGGGAATGTTGAATTTTCCCCCTTTCTCACCATTCCCCAAAGGGGACTTTGCAAATACTTTTTTATTCACTGTTCAGATCACACTGGAATTTAATGGGCCTTCATTCTGGACAAACCAACAAAATCTCATGTCCTACTCAAGGTTCCATGTACTTATTGTGTTCAGTTAAGTTGTCTACATAAGTTATATTAGGAAATGCACTAGTCAAAATAGAAATTTTGTACCAAATAAACATTTTTTTGCTTTAGTCTCACACAAAAATTAAAATTTTAAAATATTAATTACCATCTATTTTCAGCCCCCTGCAGTAATGACATTCCTTTGTTCTTATGCAAAAACATTTTTAAATTTGTACATTTAGTCACTATCCACTATCATTATACACTCTAGGTATTCCTAGATTATACCATCTCAGTCTTTATCATCTATCTTTCTTTCTGATTTCATTTTTGCCCCCAGCACTCGTCCCTCTATCATTCTCACATTCAGCTTCATTCAGTATTTTAACATAACTGTATTACAGTTAGGTAGTATTGTGCTGTTCGTTTCTGAGTTTTTACATTCAGTCCTGTTGAACAATCTTTATCCCTTCAGCTCCAATTACACAATATCTTACCCTATTTCTATTTCCTGATGGTCTCCAACGAAATTCTCCAAGTTTATTCACTAATGTCAGTCCATATCAGTGAGACCATACAGTATTTGTCCTTTTGTTTCTGGCTAACCTCACTCAGCATAATGTCCTTAAGGCCCATAGATGTTGTTACATACTTCGTAACTTTATTCTGTCTTACAGCTGCATAATATTCCATCGTATGCATATACCACAGTTTGTTTAGCCACTTGTCTGTTGATGGCCATTTTGGCTGTTTCCATCTCTTCGTGATTGTAAAAAATGCTGCTACAAACATTGGTGTGAAAATGTCCATTTGTGTCCTTGCCCTCATGTCCTCTGAGTAGATACCGAGCAATGGTATTGCCAGGTTATATGGCAATTCTATATTTAGTTTTTTGAGGAACCGCCAAACCGGTTGTACCATTTGACATTCCCACCAACAGTGGATAAGTGTGCCTCTTTCTCCACATCCTCTCCAGCAGTTGTCATTTTCTGTTTTATTGATAATGGCCATTCTGGTGGGTGTGAGGTGATATCTCATTGTGGTTTTGATTTGCATTTCTCTTATAGCCAGGGAAGTTGAGCATGTCTTCATGTGCCTTTTGGCTATTTGTATTTCCTCTTCTGAGAAGTGTCTGTTCAAGTCTTTTGCCCATTTTGTAATTGAATTGGCTGTCTTTTCGTTGTTGAGTTGAACAATCTCTTTATAAATTCTGGATACTAGACGTTTATCTGATATATCATTTCCAAATATTGTCTCCCATTGTGCAGGCTGTCTTTTTACTTTCTTGACAAAGTTCTTTGATGTGTAACAGTGTTTAATTTTGAGGAGTTCCCATTTATTTCTTTCTTTCTTCAATGCTCTTGCTTTGGGTGTAAGGTATAGGAAACTGCCTCCTAGTATAAGATTTATAAGATATTTCCTTACATTTTCTTCTAACAGTTTTATGGTCTTAGATCTAATGTTTAGGTCTTTGATTCATTTTAAGTTAATTTTTGTATAGGGTGTGAGATATGGGTCCTCTTTCATTCTTTTGCATTGGATATCCAGTTCTCTAGGTACCATTTATTGAAGAGACTGTTCTGTCCCAGGTGAGTTGGCTTGACTGCCTTATCAAAGATAAATTGTCCATAGATGATAGGGTCTATATCTGAACACTCTATTCTATTCCAATGGTCAGTATATCTATCTTTATGCCAGTACCATGCTGTTTTGACCACTGTAGCTTCATAATACACCTTAAAGTCAGGTAGCGTGAGATCTCTGACTTCATTTTTTATTCTCAGGATATTTTAGCTATTCAGGGCACCTTGCCCTTCCAGATAAATTTGGTTATTGGTTTTTCTATTTCTGAAAAGTAAGTTTTTGGGATTTTAATTGGTATTGCATTGACTCTGTAAATCAATTTAGGTAGAATTGACATCTTAGCTATATTTAGTCTTCCAATCCATGAACACGGTATGCCCTTCCATGTATTTAGGTCTTCTGTGATTTCTTTTAACAATTTTTTTGCATAGGTCTTTTGTCTCTTTAGTTAAATTTATTCCTAAATATTTTATTCTTTTGGTTGCAATTGTAAATGGGATTTTTTTTCTTGATTTCCCCCTCAGATTGTTCATTGCTAGTGTATAGAAACACTACAGATTTTTGAGTGTTGATCTTGTAACCTGCCGCTTTGCTGCACTCATTTATTCCTCTAGTAGTTTTGCTGAGAATTTTTCAGGGTTTTTGACATATCATCTGCAAACAGTGAGAATTTTACTCCTTCCTTTCCAATTTTGATGCCTTGTATTTCTTTTTCTTGTCTACTTGCTCCGGCTAGAACTTCCCAAACAATGTCGAATAACAGTGGTGATAGTGGACATCCTTGTCTTGTTCCCGATCTTAGGGGAAAGTTTTCAGTTTTTCCCCATTGAGGATGATGTTAGCTGTGGGTTTTTCATATATTCCCTTTATCATTTTGAGGAAGTTCCCTTCTATTCCTATCCTTTGAAGTGTTTTCAATAGGAAAGGATGTTGAGTTTTGTTAAATGCCTTTTCTGCATCAATCAAGATGATCATGTGGTTTTTCTGCTTTGATTTGTGGATATAGTGTATTACATTAATTGATTTTCTTATGTTGCACCATCCTTGCTTACCTGAGATGAATCCTACTTGGTCATGATGTATAATTCTTTTAAGGTGTTGCTGGATTTGATTTGCTAGAATTTTGTTGAGGATTTTTGCATCTATATTCATTAGAGAGATTGGTCTGTAGTTTATTTTTTGTAATATCTTTGTCTGGCTTTGGTATGAGGGTGTTGTTGGCTTCGTAGAATGAGTTAGGTAGCTTTCCCTCCTCTTCAATTTTTTTGAAGAGTTTGAGCAGGATTGGTACTAATTCTTTCTGGAATGTTTGGTAGAATTCACATGTGAAGTCATTGGTCCTGGACTTTTCTTTTTGGGGAGCTTCTTAATGACTGATTCAATTTCTTTACTTGTGATTGGTTTGTTGAGGTTGTCCATTTCTTCTCGAGTCAATGTTGGTTGTTCCTGCCTTTCTAGAAAGTTGTCCATTTCATCTACATTGTCATATTTATTAGCATAAAGTTGTTCATAGTATCCTGTCATTATTTCCTTTATTTCTGTGGGGTCAGTGGATATGTCTTCTCTTCCATTTCTGATCTTATTTATTTGCATCCTCTCTCTTCTTCTTTTTGTCAGTCTTGCTAAGGGTCCATCAATCTTATTGTCAATCCTCTGGTTTTGTTGATTTTCTCAATTGTTTTCATGCCCTCAATTTCATTCATTTCTGCTCTAATCTTCATTATTTCCTTCCTTTTGCTTGCTTTGTGGTTAGTTTCCTGTTCTTTCTCTACTTCTTCCAAGTGGACAGTTAATTCCTCGATTTTTGCCCTTTCTTCTTTTTTGATATAGGCATTTAGGGCAATAAATTTCCCTCTTAGCAGTGCCTTTGCTGCATCCCATAAGTTTTGATATTTTGTGTTTTCATTTACATTTTCCTCGGAATATTTACTGATTTCTCTTGTAATTTCTTCCTTGGCCCACTGGTTGTTTAAGATGTGTTGTTGAGCCTCCACATGTTTGTGAATTTTCTGGCACTCTGCCTATTATTGATTTCCAACTTCATTCTCTTATGATCTGAGAAAGTGTTTTGTATGATTTCAATCTTTTTAAATTTATTGAGACTTGCTTTGTGACCCAGTATATGGTCTATCCTTAAGAATGATCCATGAGCCCTTGAGAAAAAGGTGTATCCTGCTGTTGTGGGGTGTAATGTTCTATAAATGTCTGTTAAGTCTAGCTCATTTATTGTATTATTCAAATTCTCTGTTTCTTTATTGATCCTCTGTCTAGATGTTCTGTCCATTGATGAGAGTGGGGAATTGATGTCTCCAACTATTATGGTAGATGTGTCTATTTCTCTTTTCAGTGTTCTCAGTGGTGCCTCATGTATTTTGGAGCATTCTGGCTCAGTGCATAAATATTTATGATTATGTCTTCTTGTTGAATTTTTCCTTTTATTAATACATAGCATCCATCTTTGTCTCTTTTAACTGTTTTACATTTGAAGTCTTTTCTGATTGTTATTTGCATGAAACATCTTTTCCCAACCTTTCACTTTCAACCTATGTTTATCTTTGGGTCAAAGATGTGTTTCCTGTAGACAGCATATAAATGGGTCCTGTTTTTGAATCCATTCTGCCAGTCTATGTCTTTTGATTGGGGGGTTTAAGTCATTAACATTTAGTGTTACCACTGTATGGGTAGTACTTTCTCCTACTATTTTGCCTTTTAGATTTTATATGTCATATCTATTTTTTCTCCTTTTTACCTTTACTGATAGTCTTCCTTTCTACACTTTTCTCCACACCTGTCTCTCCTGTCTTTTCGTATCTGCCTCTAGTGCGCCCTTTAGTATTTCTTGCAGAGCCAGTCTCTTAGTCACAAATTCTCTCAGTGATTTTTTGTCTTCAAAAATGAGGGGGAAATTAAAACATTTTCAGACAAAAAATCACTGAGAATTTATGACCAAGAGACTGGCTCTGCAATAAATACTAAAGGGCATGCTAGAGGCAGATATGAAAAGACAGGAGAGAGAGAGGTGTGGAGAATTTTGAAGGACCATTTTTCTGGGTATAGAATTCTTGGTTGGCAGTTTTTCTCTTTTAGTAATTTAAATATATCATCCCACTGTCTTCTCACCTCTATGGTTTCTGCTGAGAAATCTATGCATAGTCTTATTGGGCTTCCCTTGTATGTGATGGATTGCTTTTCTCTTGCTCCTTTCAAGATCCTCTTTTTCTCTTTGACCTCTGACATTCTGATTAGTAAGTGCCTTGGAGTATGTCTTTTTGGGTCTATTCTGTTTGGGGTACACTGCACTTCTTGGATCTGTAATTTTAAGTCTTTCATGAGAGTTGGGAAATTTTCAGTGTTAATTTCCTCCATTAGTTTTTCTCCTCCTTTTCCCTTCTCTTCTCCTTCTGGGATGCCCACAACACGTATATTCAGGCACTTCATATTGTCATTCAATTCCCTGAGTCCCTGCTCATAGTTTTTCATTTTTCACCCTATATTTTCTTTTGCTTGTTGGATTTCAGATGTTCCGTCCTCCAGTTCACTAATCCTATCTTCTGCCTCTCGAAATCTAACATTGTAGGTTTCCATTGTTTTTTCATCTCTTCTACTGTGCCTTTCATTCCCATAAGTTCTGTGCTTTGTTTTCTCAGACTTTCCATTTCTTCTTTTTGTTCATTCCTTGCCTTCTTTATATCCTCCCTCAATTCATTGATTTGATTTTTGATGAGGTTTTCCATGTCTGTTTGTATATTCTGAATTAATTGTTTCAACTTCTGTATCTCATTTGAATTGTTGGTTTGTTCCTTTGACTGGCCATATCTTCAATTTTCCTAGTGTGATTTGTTATTTTTTCCTGGTGTCTAGGCATTTAATTACCTTAATTAGTTTATTCTGGAGATTGTTTTCATTTCTTTTACCTAGGGTTTTCTTGCTGGATGAATTTGTTGTCTGTCTGTGCTTTTACATTCAGTTCAGCTTTTTCTGGGCCACTGGCTTAGGTTTTGTTTAACAGAGGAAAAATTTTCAGTTCCTGTTTTCTTGTTTCTTGCCCTGCCTGCATATTGCCTTCCACCCCCCACCCCCAGCCCACCCCACCCTTAAGTGCATCTACTTAGGTATTATAGACCCCAGCTGGATTTCCCCAGGCCAAATTGGTCTCCTGACAGGATGAAAGAGTCACCTGCGTCAATTTTCCCTCAGGGTGAGACCCAGCAGGTTGAAAGACTTTCCTGTGTAGGCTCTGGGTTCTGTTTTTCTTATCCTACCCAGTATGTGGCACTTGTCTGCCTGCAGGTCCCACCAGCATATGATGATGTGGTACCTTTTACTTTGGCAGGCTGTCCCTGCTGGGGCCATGGTGGAGACAAAGGAGAGGTCGTAGACTGGTTTTCATGGCTTCAAATTACCAAGCCCTTGTGTCTGAATTCCTTGAGGGAGGGATTCCATCTGAGTTGGGCTTCACCCCTCCCCAGGGGAAGGCATGGGCTCCAGACAAGCTCTCATACAAGCTTGTTTCTGCCTATGCCTGGGGCAGTTGCAGCCTGAGAAGCCCTGCCACTGTATCTGAAGGCAGCCAAGCCTTTGTAGAAACACAACCACAAAAACCTCTGTTTTTCTTTTTTTTTCTTTTATCTTTTTCCATCAGCCCTGCCCACTTGGTGCTGGGGCAAAAATCAGCGACCTCTGCTTAGACCAGGTTCACCTGAGCTGGGGGCCTATTTTTAGTAGTCAGAATTTGTTAATTAATGCCATAATTGGTGTTTGGTTGGGCTCAACCCCTGTTGCTGGTTAAGTCTCTTTCTTTTTCCCTTTGGGAAGCAGCCTGTGGGGGAGAGGCGCTGGCCACAGTGGCTTGGGGAACTCATGGTTCTGGGGGGGCTCGCAGCCTGTCCAGCTGGTCCAGACTGGGGTATGCTGTGTGCCCAGTCACTGACATGGCCCCAGGAGCTGTTTTGTACTGTTCCTGGTTATTTAGTAGCTGTTCTGGAGGACGAACTAAATCCCGCACCTTACTAAGCCACCATCTTGGCACCTCCCCCCTCCATTTTTTTTTGAGGATGACTAGGAGTTTATTGAGAGAGAAGGGCAGTCCAAAAAGAGAGGCAATCTGAGCCAAGGCTCAAATTGTAAGTAAGGGGAATAGGATGCACCAAAGACAAATAGTTGGTGATGTGATAAAATATCTTATCCTTCGGAGAAATCATATTTATACAACTTGGGTGAGATGAGATTTATTCTAAGCCTGATCCAAGGATATTTTCACAGAAAATATAAATATGGCTAACTTTCAACTGAGGTTCTTTCTTACGTAAAAAAAAAAAAAAAGAAAAAGAAAATATAAATATGAGTACTGCCAATACTGGTGAATTTTCTTGGAAAATGTTTTATGAATCAAATTTCATTGATCCAGTTGAATTCCTTAATTAATGCATTGACTACAAAGCTCTCAAATACATAAGGTAAAATGCAGGATGAAACTGTTTTGCTGCCCTTCTTTGCCACAGTGAATTTTTTCAAGGTCTGCACACCCACTTGTGTCATAAATTACCTTCTCCTCCTATGACACATTGCCCCAACATTGCTTCACCTCTTTGTTATATGAAATTCCCCAAACCAGTGTCATAAAGTCAAATGCCGACAAGTATTAGGTGGATAATATGAGGAAAGTTGACTGAGTGGGGACTGGTAAACTGGAAACTCCCTGCCTAATCCAAAGAGAGGAGCTACTACTTTGCTTTAGCCATGTAGGAATGCAGGCCAAGGGTTCTCAGAATTCTCACATTCAAGAGAAGTCAGAAATACTGATTTTTATGTGAAAATCCCAATTTGGCAACTAATTGGGGAAAAAAATACAACCCTGTGTATAGGCCAACAAACCTTATCTTTGGGCTAGAATGTACCCTTCAGTATCAGTTTGTGATCTTTGACTTAAAACGTTCCTACTTTTCTGTGATATCAAACTTAAAGGAATAAATAACTGTTCCATCCCCTTATGACACCACTGACTTCCCAAATATGGACCCACTACCCCCTCTCCTATGAGGTACTATTTTAGACCACCCAGTGATGATTTCAGAGTTTGCGTATCACTTTAAGATGTTAGGTTTTACCCCTCTCCTTGTGATATCATGAATATACCAACAATTTTCCTTTTGACTCTTGAAGGTTGCCTAGCCACACCTTTTCTGACATCATGCATTACCTTATCACCTTGGAACAACAACTCATTTTTCTATACCTTTGCAACCCTTTGAACATCTCCTTGTATCATCCCTCTGTGACATCATGTGTTAACCTCATCCCAGGACTGCAACGTGGAATGTGGAGTGGGAAGATACAATTGGTGTGGCATCACAAAAGGATGAGATTGTTGTTCAAGATGTCCTGAGAAAATGTCTACATTAATGGAGCTTTACTAAAGGACCATAAAAATTAGAGAAGAATGTTTTAATACTAGGATCTGGATATCCTTAGAGTGAATAAAATGTAAATTCAGTTTTCCAAGCTATTTCAGGTCAACTTTTATCATAGCAAAGAATTATAAGAGCTATCTAAAGAGATTCTGGTCATTGGATATTTTGTTTATTTCTTGACAGTAGGGAGAGGTTATCTTTTTTTTTTTTTTTTTAACTTCCTGGAATGAAAATCCAGAGATTAGGAAACAAGATTTATATAGCTGGTGATTTATATTGCACAATTTCTCTAAGGTCTTTTGCTGGAAGGAAACAAAAATTATGAAGGTAGTGCACAATATTTATTTGATCATGTTCCTTATTGCAGCATGACTGGACTTTACTCTCACTAAATTCTTGTAATCCATGAAA
Source organism: Tamandua tetradactyla (assembly GCF_023851605.1). Classification (NCBI taxonomy): domain Eukaryota; kingdom Metazoa; phylum Chordata; class Mammalia; order Pilosa; family Myrmecophagidae; genus Tamandua; species Tamandua tetradactyla. The sequence continues at coordinate 92,808,387 of NC_135334.1, forward strand.
AATAAACTTCATGTTTCTTCCTATGACTTTGTTTTAATTTATTGTTCTTTTCGCTTTGCTTTTTTCATTTTTAAAGATTGCTAAGTGAAAGTAGGAGTATTGTTCATGGCACATTATAAACCATTTGGATAAGGTTGGTCTAATTTTCAAAATAAAGGGATCTTGAAATTATGGCCATTGAAACATGGATCTAGATATTATGATTTATTGTTATTAATATTTATCTCTTATGTGTTAGTCATTATAATATCAGCCAGCAGAGAATAATTTCCATTCTTTTTCTAAAGGAAAAAGAGATAAAAGCAAAAAATTAACCCCTTTGCCAAAACAAAACGAGGAAAAAATAACAATATGAGGACCTAAGAAAATTAGATGTTTTTTTTTCTTTCTTTTACTCATTCAACAAACATGTATAGTTTGCCTACTATATGCATCAGATATTGTACTAGGCTCTGGGTAAACAGAAACAAACCAGACATAGTGCCTCTCCACATCGATCTTAGGGCATAGTGAGAGAAACAGACAATGAAATATTAATGAAACAATTATACACACACACACTATTGGAGAGAGTAATGAGAAAGAGAAAAGGGAAATTAGAGTGAGTGGTCAGAGTGGGATTTCTGAAAGAGTGGTATTTGAGTTGAATCTTAATGAATGAGGAGGATCCAACCATGCAAAATGTAGAGGGAATAGTGGTTTATTTAACTGGGCACAGCTTGGGCAAAGGTTTAAGGTGGGAATGGTTTTGAAGAACAGAAAAACTGACATGGCTAGAATAGAGTGATTGAAAAGGCAGGTAGTGAGAGATGAGGTTGAACAGGAAGATAGGAGACATCAGGCAAAGCCTTAACAGACACAGTAAGGAGTGTGGGTTGGAAATCATTGTTTTCCAGTAGAACAGTGCTATGTTTTAAAAGATCAGCTGACTGCTGTGTGGAGAAAAGATCACAGGAGGCCAAAGTAGGATTAGGACACAAATTTAGAAGATATTTGCAGTTTCCAGTGAGAAATGATGATGACTTGGGAAGGGTTGGTAGCAGAAGAGAGAAGTAGATGGATTTGATATGTATTTTGGAGGTAGAATCAACAGAGCTTGCTGCTAGATTATAGGTGTGTCGTTTGAAGGGAAATGAGAAATTGGAGATGACTCCTAGGATTTGGTTTGAGCAACAAAGTGAATGTCATTTACTGCAATGAGAAGGATAGAAAGAGTGCCAAATGGATTCTCTGGGAAGCAGATGCTGTGATCTCTGCTTAGACATGCAAAAGTTTATCATGGAATAACACCTGTAACAGGAAGAGGGGCAGGAACAAGATTAGGAAGGGAAATTCTCAGACAGTGATGTGAATCTGGCAAAGACTCTTCTGGTGCAACTGGGAGCTCTGGAGCAAAGATTGCCAATTAGAGGAATTCCACGTAGGAACAGGCCCTTGGCTCATTCATTGGTTGAGGATCTCCCTGAGAGAAGTATGCCTTGTTACACCACTGAGGGTAACCCTGGCTCTAAAATTGAGGTGGAACCTGTAGCAGGTAAAAGCTGAAGGTTGTCAGCTAATCACATTGTTCACAGATGGGCAGCCAGTCCTTTCTAGGAGGGTAATCTCAGCAGAACTCACCTTTATGTCTCCTATAGGGAAAACAGGTAGGAAAAGATTAAGAACTTAATTTTGGAGAAAGGTGGGACTAAGGTAGTTAATTAGACTATACACTCATCAAATATTTATTGAGCTTTCACATAGGCCTCCAAATGGAAATGCTAAGCATACAGGTGGAGGCAGACTAGAGTTAAAAGGAGATGTTCCAGTCAGAGATATTTGAGAATTAGGATATATATTATATTTAAGGTCATGGATGAACTGGGATCACCCAGTTAAAGATGGTTCACAACCTGGAGAAGTACTACTTCCAGGACTGTTTGCAAGCAGTTTAGGTTGCCACATTGACTGGGGGAGCAGACAAGAGGCACAGTACTGGCATTTAGTGATCAGAGTATAGGAATGGCAAATATCCTGCATGGAAAATCCTGCTCAATGAAGTACCCCATACAAAATATCAACAGTGCTCCTGTGGGAAAATTTGCTATAGAATGAGAAGAGGTTCCAGGACCAACCTCTAGGACATTCTAACTTTTCAATCTGGGGTAACAGAGAAGAAGTTAGCAAAGGAGATTGAAGTGAAGTATTTAGAAAAGTAGGAAGAAAGCTAGAAGTGAGTAATGTCAGATGACGAGAGGAAAGTGTTTCAAGTAGAGAGAAGTCAGCAGCAAAGAATGTTACTGAACTGTTGAGTAAGAGGAAAAAACCTGTCCACTCACAAGTGACATTAATAAGAACAATCTCAGTGGAGTGGTAGAAATGGAAGCCAGACTTGCATAAAATGAAAATAAAAGGGAGGTGAGCAAGAAGAGAGGAACATTTTCAAGGAATATGAACGAACAAAAAACGAAACCAGTTGAAGGGTTATTTGGGCATACCAAATACTAAAGGGATTTTATTACCAACATCTTATTATTATTAAACTTTTTTTTTTTTTTTTTTAAAGGAAAGACAGAGAGAAGGAAGGAAGGAAGGAAGAAAGGGAAACATTTTTTTAAACATTTTCTTGTTTTATTGTATTCTGTTTCTCCGTTTTTGTTACATGGGCTGGGGCCGGGAATCGAACCGAGGTCCTCCGGCATAGCAGGCAAGCACTTTGCCCGCTGAGCCACCGCGGCCCGCCCTTATTAAACTTTTAAAAACAGAAAAGTTGAAAGAATTTTGTGGTAAATACCACTAAATTATAATTGACACTTTTTTTTTTTAACATGGGCAGGCACCGGGAATCGAACCCGGGTCCTTGGGCATGGCAGGCAAGCACTCTTACTTGCTGAGCCACCATGGCCCACCCTATAATTGACATTTTAGTATACTTACTTTCTCACATCTTTTTTATCTATCCATAAGAAAGGGATATTTTAAAAGATAGAAGACATGTCAAAGTATTTTTGTATGCCTAGAGTGTGATTCTATAGCAAGATTAATGCTATGGGAAAAAAGGAGTAAAGTCCTTGAGAAAGTGAGGGCAATGGGATTCAGAATACAGGTAAAGGGACTACTTTTTTTTGTTACGGAAGGTACAGAACTATGCGGGTTAATGGATTTGCGATTGGGAAGACATGCAGACACTACTGCGATGCTAACAGCTAGACCTTCTTCTTCCTTGCTAATAGAACTCAAAATTTGGTTTGGTCTAATGCAATCATGACTACTGGATTCCCCTTTACTAGATACTAACTTTCCCATCATACTGTGCAACTAAGAAGCTATTTCTGGGTTGTTTACTGGGGGCTTTTGTGAAAGTTTTTCCTTTGCGGATAAAAGGAGAGGGAATTTCTCAAATAAAAGACCCTTTTGTTGCCCTTCTCCCCCACCCCTGTGTTTCCTGGTTTTAAAAGTGATCCTGATGTCAGGAAGTGTGATAACCATCCTTCAATCTGAGGTAATGAGCTTGAAGATGAAAAACCAGAGCTGAAAAATGGAAAGAGGCTGGATGACACTGTTTAGCCACTGAAACAATGCAGACAACTGTCTATCTCCAGACATACTTTTTAAAATATTTTTATTGCTAAAACAACATACAAACAAAAACATTCTTATCAAACATTCCATACATGGTGTACAATCAATGGCTTACAACATCATCACATAGTTGTATATTCATCACCATGCTCATTTTTTAGAACACTTGCATCACCCCAGAAAAAGAAATAAAAAAGGAAAAAGAAAAAAACTCATACATCCCATACTCCTTACCCCTTCCTCTCACTGACTACTAGTATTTCCATCTACCCAAGGGAGCATCAGACACAAGGCTTTCACAATCACACAATCACACTGTAAAATCTATATCATGATACAATCATCTTCAAGAAACAAGGCTACTGGAACACAGCTCTACAGTTTCAGGTTCTTCCCTTTAGCCACTCAAATACACTATAAACTGAAAAGGAATATCTATATAAGTATAAGAATAACCTCCAGGATAACCTTTTGACTCTGAAATCTCTCAGCCACTGACACTTTTTTTTTTTTTCTCATTTCTCTCTTCCCCTTTTTGGTCAAGAAGGCTTTCTCAATCCCTTGATGCCAGGCCCCAGCTCATTCCAGGATTTCTGTCCCACGTTGCCAGGGAGATTTACACCCTGGGAGTCATACCCCACGTAGGAGGGGAGGGCAGTGGGTTCATTTGCCTTGTTGGCTTAGAGAGAGAGAGGCCACATCTGAGCAACAAAAGAGGTTCTCTAGGGGTGACTCTTAGGCCTAATTTTACGTAAGCTTAGTCTATCCTTTGCAGAAATAAGTTTCATGGGAGGGACTCCAAGATCTAGGGTTCAGCCTATTGATTTGGTTGTCTCCATTTTCCAAATGGGGAGGCTGAATCTTTCTCCCTTTCTCCCAATTTCCCTAAGGGGACTTTGTAAATACTTCTTTACTCACTGTCCAAATCGCTCTAGGATTTATCAGGGCATCACACTAACCTGGACAAATCAACAAAATCTCATGCCCTATTCAAGATTCCCTGTTCTTATGGTGTTCAACTAAACTAACCATACAAGTTAAATTAGGAAATGCACTACCCAAAATATAAATTTTGAAAATAAACATCTCTCCCTTTGGTCTCACACAGAAATTGAAGTTTTAAGATATGGACGATATCATCCTTTACCCTGTCTTCTGATATACCTTATTCCTATCCAGATCAGCTTCATTCATATCTCTACTCGATCAACTTATTTTTATAATAGAAAAATAAACTTCTAATTCATTGAAGCATCTGTAGCCAGATTTTATGTCACTTTAACTGAAAATATTCCTGATACAGAATATGGGGGAAAGTGTGATAGCTATTGCTTTAGTCTGCTCAATACCTCTTTTTAAACTTGATTCTGGTTACAAACCCAATTCCCCTAGCTGCAGAGGTGAATATTTGTCCTACACAGGACTTAGATTCTTCATACTAACAAACTGAACAGTAATTAGGAATGCCCCAAGACAGAGGAGGTTATCTAATGACAATGGCTCAAGATCTTTCTCTGGGATTCCTATCCTATCCAAGGCCTGTCCATGAATTATTCCATTATCCTCTCAATAAATCCCCTTTTCTTTAAATTAGTTGGGGTTGGTTTCTGACGCCAGTGGTTCTCAACAGGGGGAGATTTTTCCCCCAATGGACTTTTGGCAATTTGGAATGGAATGAATGTTTGGAGACAATTTTGGTTGTTACAACTAGGGATAGATATTATTAGCATCTGGTGGGTAGAGGGCAGGGATACTGCTACTATCCTATAATATACAGGACAATGTCCCATAGCAAAGATTTATCTGTTTCAAAATTTCAATAGTGTTACTGTTGAGAAACTTTGCTTTTAAAACCAGAGTTCCTTAATAGGTACAAGGAGATTCTCAACAAAACTGATTCAGAGTCATGTCCTGAAAAAGAGTGGGGAGGATGGATGGGAGGTTTGAGGAGCAACGATTAGGTGTGGAATGGTCACTGAGGATGTGGAGATGGGACATTCTAGAGTTTAAGAGGTAGCGTTAGGGCCTGTGTGAAGTTGGTGACCATGAATTTAGAGACACCAGTTAACTGGATGTATGACTTTCTCCTGCAATATGTAGCTGCACTGGTACAGACTGGGTTTGTCCAGAGCTTGTTTTTTTTTTTTTGACAGGGGAGGGCAACAAGGGAAGAAAAGGTTAGGGGGTTGATATCTGTTTGGGTACTAAAAAGATAGTTCTGTGTGATCAGGGGCTAGCATTTCTTTTCTGTAAAAGGCCAGGTAGTAAATATTTTTGGTTCGAGGACAATACAGTCTACCACAACTACTCAACTGTGCCATTATTTCACAATAGAAGCCATAAATAATACATAAAGGAGTGTGGCTGTGTTCTAATAAAACTATTTACAAAAATAAGTGGGCTGATTCTGTTTGTGGACCATAGTTTGCTGACCTCTGATTCAGACCTCAGTAAAACTTGTAAACCTCAGTAAGTCTTGGCTCCCACGCAGAGTTAGACATTGACTTTCCTTGTTTCCGACTACTTACTGTCTCTTGGAAGTAAATGCTCCTATCTCCACCTCTCCTCTTCTAAACATAACAGAGAACTTGCTGTTGTAACTAATTGGCCAGCTGACATTCTATAAGATCCTAGAAGGGGAAGTGAAAGCGGTATGAAAAAGCCAGAATTTCTTTGGCACATTTTTTTTTTCTTCTGGAGTATCCAGAGATATAATACAGGGCAGGCTTCATATCATATGATTCTTTGGAGCTCTTTCCCTTTATTTTTCTCCTGGCTTCCAGTAAACTTGTCTTGAGGTTCTCATTTGAGCCATGAGAAATCAAGGAAATACTTTGTTTTTGCTTAGACTGGGGTAAGCAATAGTCCCTTAATGGCAGAGGCAGCAATAATCAGGGAGGAATTACAAATTATCAGAGTGTGGGGATGAGGAAGGAAGGGAAATAAAATCTGTTGAGCATCTCCTCCGTAACACTTTACATACTTCATTTGAATTCTTATAATAAATTCAGTGTTATGATCCCCATGTTACAGATAGAGAAACTGAGACCAATATTTTATCAAGTATTAATATGGCACTTACTATATGGCAGGTAGTACTCTAAAATGCTTTACAAACGTAAACTCATTTAATCCGCACAACTGTATGAGGTGGGAAATTTTGCACCCATTTTATAGATGGCGAAAACTGCTATGGAGAGATTAACATACTTGTCAGAAAACATTCAGCTAATATGGGTAGAGCTGGGTTTTCAATTCAGGCAGCCTGGCTTCACTCTTCATGTTCTTAACAACTACAGTATGTTACCTCTCAGGAGAGATTCAGTCATTCAATATTTATTGACACCTACTCAGTGTCAGAAAGTACATGAAGCCCAGAGTTAGGTAACTTATTCAAGACCAGTAATGTAATGAGCAGTAGAGCCAGGGCTGGGGCCCAATTCTAACTCCAAAGCCTATGTTCCTCTCTTTGGACAACATAGTGGCTATGCTCTTCCATCCTCCTCCCCATCAGGGTGAAACAAAATCAAGTTTCAGGTTTTACTTTAAGTAATGTGACATTTCGTTTTTAAGTGCCTCAGATCATAGGGTGTTTCCAGGACTTACTATCAACATCCCTATATTTCTCTACTACAAAACAGTTCTTACATTAATAAAAGAGCTGAAGTTCCCCACTTTATATGCGCATGACATTCTGAAATATTTTCCTGAATTCCTTCTTTCAGTCCTGCATCTTGCTTATTATTTGTCCTGATTTCTCTGTCTTCTCTTTTACTTTTGTCCCAGAATATTACTGTGAATAACGCCATCGGTCATCATTCTAGTGTTCATTACTTTTTTTGCTTTCATTATATTGCTGGACTCATCCAATCTTCTCATTTCCCAGGTCTTCTTCATCTCCATTGGATTACTGTAAGTTATCCAGATCAATTATTACCAAATCTGTCAGGGTCTACCCTTATAGGGTCTATCCCAATTTTCACTGCCTGATTCAGGCACTGTGTGTTAGGTCCTGTGCTAGATACTAGATAGTAAAAATGTACAAGATGTAAGGACAAGATGCCTTCTACGTGCTTACAGTCTACTTACATTTGCCTCTATTAACTCTTCAGTGGCATCAGAGCCATTATCTTGGACTTTCATGATGATAATGTAGAGGCGGAGATCTTGATTTAAATAACATGGATGAGTAACCCCCTGCCTGAGCCTTAAAGAGGAGCTTAACTGTGAGGTATTGGTCTAAGTATACAAATGAGAGGTGTTTTAAGAAGAAAGACTGCTGACCTTGGAATCAAGAGATCTGAGTTACAGTCCTAGCTCAGCCACTTACCTAAAAATGGCTAACATCCATTGAGTACTTAGTATGTACCAGTTTCTTTTCTATTAATTTATTATGCTTTAAGGAGGAGAGCAGTATTATTACATGCATTACTGAAGCATAGAAAGTTTAAGTGGAGTTGGTTAGCGGTAGATAGCATCTACCACAACAGAGGCTGACTAGCTCCACGTGGATGCACTTGGCTACCACACTATATTAATACCTGATAATAGTTACCACCATGACTAATGTGGCACATTGTGTATTGTTTTTTCAGAATGTTAGCTTATCTAATCTTCACTAACAATCCTGAGGTATGTATAATACCTGTTTTTATAGATAAGGAAAACAAAAACAAAACAAAACAACTCAGAGAGCTTCTACTAATTAGCTGACAGAGGCTTCCAAACCAGCTTTGAGGCTCCCAAAGCTTCTTTAACACTTGAGCCGCGTGTATCTTTGAGCCTCAGCTTCCTCACGTTTATAAAAACGCTTGGAATAGATGTCTGAGTTCTACGAGGGGTAGGTGAAGAGAAAAGCGATGTCTGCTGATGGACGTGAGCAAAAGTGGGCTAAATGCAATCTAGGTACAGTGACCGATGGTCCAGCATAATGGGGGTGGGGTGAGGTTACAAATATGGGTAAGATTCCCGCCCACGGAGCAGTTCTGGGGTGTCACACCCGAGCGAGGCCTGTGGGCTAGAAGGGCCTCACCACCCGTCTCCGATTCGTCTGCTGAAGGCGGTGCGGGCCTGCGGCCAAGAGGGAAGCGATCCCTGGGTTTCTGTCCCTGACTGGGGATAATACCTCACCCTCCCAAGTCCTGCTCCACAGGGTCCTCTGGGAAAGCGTGAGAAGGAAGAGGTGCGGCTTCCCCGCCCGTGTCGCAGAACGCCACGTCCCTCTTGGCTCAGCCTCCCCAGGGCTCGCGTTCCGCGGTGCCCGCCTCCTAACTCGTCGGAGCGGTCTCGGCCCCATGTCGACCAATCGGTGTCCTCCGCGATCCCGAGGCGGGCCAATCAGCGGCGGCCGAGGGACCGGGACTATTGCCATGGCAGCAAGAGGGCGGGCGCGCGCGGTTGGCTGAGAGACCCAGGGCTGGAGAGACAGGGCTGTGCGCTGTGGGTGCACAGCAGGCGCAGCGTCGCGTGCCTACTCGGAGCAGGCTAAGGCCGGTGGCCTCCAGGTGGGTGCGGGTCAGCATGGCGGGAGGCCTGAGGCGGGTCCTGAGAATAGGCTCCTGTTTCTCCTGCTTTGCCCGGGCAGTGTGAGGCTGGCTGGGGTCGCAGAGTGGGCGGGCACGGGTGGGGAGGGGGCTTCTAGCTGGAGCGTGGGGCGCGGGGTCCCCTGCGCCGTTGCTGCCCTCTTACAGGATACCAAGCTTTTTTCGAGGTGGATGAGAGAGGCGGGCTCTTGTTGAGGAGCAGGCGGGGATGGGGGCCGGTCCGGATCCGGGTGGGAGTCCCGGCCTTGGCCCCCGGGGCAGGGTGTGCGGCGAGGGAGGTAATGGGGACGGTGCACTCACCAATTCCGGGCTGATGCTGTCCACCTTGGCGCGGTGGGGCAACGCCAGGCCAGTGAATCCTGCTCTTCGACCTATTCTGTGAAGCCCGCAACCCCTGACATCTAGGAGAGGAGAAAGTTCCTACTTTTGTTTTCTCTCAAATGACAAAACCTAAGTGCGAGGCGAGCCCTTTCGGTTTTGGGGGCGCGGGGTGGGGGGAAGGGGTGATGAGAAAGATGGTACTTCCTTGTTGCACCTGTTAAGCGGTCACACACTGAGCACATGTGGTTATCGCAGTCGGTGCTGGTAACAGTCTTGTTATTTTACAATGTGGAGAGAGAGAAAGAGAAGGAGTCACTAGATTCCTAAATTGGATAATGTGCATTTTACACAAATAAAAGCTATCATATAAGCCCTTTATTAAGACTGTTAAGTCCATTGAAGAATGTGAACATAAAATGATATATTACCTTTGTAAAAAAAGGGGGGGGGCTATTAAAATGTAATTTTTCTAATGGCTAATTTTGTTTGAAAAAGGAAATTGTTGATTTTCCCTATAGGAAAGTTTAAAGACTTGATTAGATAGTTGCTTTTTGGAATTGGTTAACAGCAGTATGACTAGTAATATAAGATTTGGATCAGATAATCTACAGTTTACAACCTATTTTAAATATGTTTCTTAAGGCATTTCTTGGTGGAGTCTGTTAAATAACTGGATTCAGGAATTATCCAGAATCTAGCATCTTGTCCCTCATAGAAACTGTCTCAGAATTCATCTTTATTTAAACTAAGTGTGAGTTATTGCTTTATGAAACTTGAAGTATTCAGCTAATGATCATTGATTAATAGGGTCGAAATTAAGATAAAACCATGAAAATTTAAAATTAGAAATGAAATCTCAAGTAATATTTGCGGTTCTTACTCTTGGTACTAAGGTGATCATGGAAACTTCTATTTCTCATCTCTATGGTCTGGAACAACTTTTTAGTATGAATCAAAAATTAATTTCTGTTGCTTTGTGGATATTTCTGCTGTTTTCCTCCATCTATCCTAATTTTATCCGCTTTTGAAGGCTTGAGCCCATGTCGTGCTTATCATCTCTGCTCATTTCACACATTTTGTATATACCCTTTCAGGATGCCTTTCATCAGGTTAATTTGTGCTCCATAAATACCATGGAAATTAAATCCACAACTAAACCAATTAGGCTACCTTACAGAACCTAGTTACTAATGATGGGCCCCTACTAATATAGGGAATCAGCAACAAGATCACTAGCAGTGTCTTTTTGTTTTGTGCTTCTGTGTATCTCTGTAGACATACCAAACTTATTTTGCTTTACTTAAGCTAATATTTAAATTGGTTTTCACTTTCTAAGGACCCTTTAGATTCTGGAGTGTGCACAGGTTATGTATTGGGTAACCAGAGGAATCGAGTCTAGGATCTTTAAATGTATTGAAAATACTTTTTAGAGTAGATGCTCTTTAAGTATTTACTTAATAATTGAGTTGACTGTTATTTGGAGTGACAGATGGGAAACTTTTTGTAAACAGTTGAAGGTCTACGAAGAGAAAATTTGCTAATTGTGGACTGAAATAGGTGTTAGGATACAAAGGCTTCCAACTGGCTGGATGGAGCCCTCCCACATTATTGAGGGTAATCTTTACTTAAACTTAGCTTGATTGTACATGCTAATCCCCTCTACAGCATACTTCCACATCCACAGCTAGACCAGTGTTTGACACCATAACCTAGACAAACTGACATATAAAATTAACCTTCACACATGTTAATGACTTTCAAACTAAAAAAAATTTTTTTAGGCCATGATATGGTAGAAAGTATACCTGTTGGAGTTTAACGACCAGATTCCAATCTCTGCTCTGCCAGTCGATCTTGGCCAAGTTGATTAACTTCCCTGTGCTATTTTGTAATCTTTTATAAAAATAGAAAGTCAAGCCAGATCTGTAAGATCATTTCTGGTCCCAGAATTCTCTGATTCTAAAATTCTAAAGTAATTTGAGGGAAATTGAGACAGCAGTTGCATGCTTTTATTTTTGGCACAGCTTTTTCACATATTTTAGCTGTTTGAAGTATAGTGCGTGTAAATAATGAAGACATTGTAATTTTAATAGATTATGTTTATTGAGTGATACAGAGAAACAACAGTATCTGTTGCAAAGATACTGCCACCTGTTGTTAGGATCTGAACAAAAGGAAATATAATGATTTCCTTAACACCTGTCCTTTTCTACAGATATGAGAATCATAGTCAATCCTGGTGGTCTTGATAACAGGGAAGGATTAGAGTCCAGCTCACCTCCAAATACATCTGAGTACTTTATGTTGACACTCATCGAATTTTTGACTCATTTTCAAAGGGAAAATAGGAGTTGAGCACCAAGTTATCTGTTGTCCTTGTCATTACTACCTTGGAGAAACCCAGAAGCCATTTTTTTAAAACTTTTTTTGTTGTATAGTATAACATATATACAAAACAAAGAAGTAAAAAAGCAATAGTTTTCAAAGCACTCTTCAAAATGTGGTTACAGGATAGATCCCAGAGTTTGTCATGGGCTACCATTCAATCCTCTCAGATTTTTCCTTCTAGCTGCTCAAGAGTATAGGAGGCTAGAGGGCTTAAATATATTTTTATCATCACAATCAATTTTTTTCCTTTTTTTGTGAACAATAACATATATACAGAAAAGCTATGAATTTCAAAGCATAGCACCACAGTTAGTTGTAGAACGTATTTCAGACTTTGACATGGGTTACAATTTCACAATTTTAGGTTTTTACTTCTAGCTGCTCTAAAATACTGAGACTAAAAGAGATAACAGTTTCATGATTCAGCATTCATATTCATTTGTTAAATCCTATCTTCTATGTATAATTACACCTTTGATCTTTCCATAACTCTCTGTGGGGTTGTTTGGGCTATGACAATAGTAAATTTTTGCTATTGGAAGGGTTTGTCACTAATATGGGGTAGAAAGATGGAACTATCTGATGTTCTGGAGAGGCTGGGCTAGGTTTCAGGACTTATCTGGACCAGAATCCCATCTGGAGGTTGTAGGTTTCTGCCAAGTTACTCTAGTGCCTGGAACCCTTGTGGAATCTCATATATTACCCTAGGTGTTCTTGAGGATTGGCTGGAATGGTCCTGGTTGAGGGTTGGCAACGTCTACCTGAAGCTTGTGTGAGAGCAACCCCCAGAGTAGCCTCTAAACTCTATTTGAGCTCTCTCTGCCACTGATAGTTTATTAATTATACTTCTTTTCTTCCTTTTGATCAGGATGCAATTGTTGATCCCATGGTGCCAGGTTTGGATTCATCCCTGGGAGTCTTCTCCCATGTTGTCAGGGAGACTTTCACCCCTGGATGTTATGTCCCACGTAGAGGGGAGGGCAATGATTTCACTTGCGGAGTTGGGCATAGAGTGACTTTGAGGCCACATCTGAGCAACAACAGAGGTCATCCAGAAGTTTAGATTACCTATAGGCATACCACCTACCTAAGCTTCACAAGAGTAAGCCTCATGATCGAGGGCATGGCCTACTGATTTGGATATCCCTAAAGTTTGACACAATATCAGGGGATTCCCTGATGGTAAGGTTTAACAATACCATCGTCTTTCTTCCCTCCCTCAGGGAACTTTGCCAATACTTTTTGATTATCTAGTTAATATACTCTAGGATCTTTCCAGGCATTATAATAATCTATAAAGAATTAAAGGACCTCTTTCTTATTCTGTGCTTCCTGTGTTTCAATTGTTCAAATGAGCTATAAAGACAGGTTGAATTAGATTATGCACGACAGAAAATTTCAGTTCCAGATCAAATAAACCTTTCTTCCATAGGTCTCGAAAAGTATGTATGATTCTAAAATATAGACACTGTCTTCCTTACCCCTATATTCTAAATTACTTTAACCTCAATCTGTTCGGCAGGTTAGATATATAAAACAGCCTTGCAAAATCCTGAAATAATAATCACCACTCCAAACTTAATAGGCTCTAAAAGCTTACAATCTAGGCCCCTGTTTTCTTATATGCATTTTCTAAAGGTGACCATACCATTGTTGGTCTTTTTTGTTTCTGGCTTATTTTGTCTCACCAACTGTCCCACATGTTCATTCACATCGTTGCATGCCTCATGACATTGTTCCCTTCTTATAGCAGCACAACCTTTGTTCATAAGTATACACCATTGTTTGCCAATCTACTTCACTGTCAGTGCATCCTTCAGCCACCTACATTCATCGGGCATCATGCAGAGGGCCCAAAGTCCACAGTCCATCAGTATTCTCAATTTTAGATAATTTCATTGTTCCCAAGAGACAGAAAACCAAAAAACACACCCTCACCAAATAAGAAATCTAAACCTCCTCTTAACTCTTGTCCCTCATCCCATTATTTACCTCTGCTGTTGCTATGGTAGTGCTGATAGTTTACTTTTGAACATAGCTCATAGCATGCAATAGCAGTTTTCCCCCTGTACCCTGGTCTTAAACACTCTTTATACAAGAACCAGAAGCCATTTTATTTCTATACTCTGTCCCTTTTTGCTGTTGAGATTATGACATTGACAGTAAGAAACAGCTAACCCATGTCTCCTGGCTCAGGGCAGTACCTCAGAGGAAGAAACCTGGGGTCTGTTGCAACAGATTTGGGCTAATGGCTAGGAGGGAAAATTGTTTTCTTCTTTTATTGGATGTATTTCTTCCTTTGAACTTCAGCCATATCAGAGCTTTGAATATGGTAATACTCAGAGGAGAGTTCTAATGGCAGTCATTCAACTGATATTTAAAGGTTATCTGTCAAACTTGCTTCTTGCTTTTAGGTATTTGCAGAATAGATTTTCATTGCAGGAGTAGAAGGGAAAGGACATTCATATTTATTGAGCATCTACTGTTGCCAGGCACTGTGCTAGCCACTTTGCATTCATTCTTATTTTCATCTCATCTATAAACCCATGAAATAGTATTAGCTCAATTTTATAGGTAGGAAAATCAAAACTCAGAGAGACAAGTAACTTGCCAGTAAATGGAGGCAGTTATTCCATCCACTGTTTGTTTGTTTTTTTACCCTGCCTTCTTAATAACAGTCCTTTACCATGCTGTGTTCTTGTCACAGACATTCCAAACCTGCAGCAGGCATATTATCACTCTTCTGCATAGGCGATTTTATCTCAAATGAACATGTAGAGAAGGAACTACGTATCTTTAAATTTAAATGCATTTAATTGCTTATTTTCTTTCCAGACTACGTAGAAATAATTATGTTCACCAGTGAGTTTGCATGTGAGCTAAATGCCTTGTATTTTATTAATAGGTAGTGGGATTTCAAGAAATAATTTGAGATATTTCTCTTATTATTGATCTCTGACTGCGACTGGGGCCAGGGATTTTAAAAAGTGGTAGTAAGAGTAAAGAAGGATTCCAGTTAAGGATTTTAAGAAAATTCAAGTTAAAGATTTAACAGGACCCTGTATCTTACGGTCTCATTGTTGAGAAAGTAGGCTTTTAAACTGAACCCTTTTATGTTTATTTAAAGAAGGAGAGATATGGTAAAACTTGGGTAAAATAAATCAATACCTCTCTTTAGTCCTGATACTAAATATACTTAATATATTCTAATACTTAATATATTCCTCCCACTGGAATATGATATTATTTAAGTCTCCTTCCACATCATAAACATTTGGCACTTTTCTTTGCATAGTATCTGATGAATGCACACACCATCATGTGCCTTTACCACTGCAATAAGGCTAAATCTATATATATATATTTAATGTGTTTTTAAATTTCATTTTTGTACTTTTAGAACCTCGTAAGAGTCAGTTTTTGATAAGAAGACGTTGGGCTAGGAGCCAAGACCTACCTCTTCACTAATTTGACTTTGTGCCAGTCATCTCACCTCACTGGATCAGTAGCCTCATCTGTAAAGAGGAGATAAAAATTCTTTGCCTGTGTGAAGGTAAGTAATCAGTTAAGAATTACATTTAGTTTCCAAAAACAGAAATAAAAAAGCAAAAACTAAAACAGAGACTTAATAATAGTGACTGAAACATGCAATGTTTTATTTTTTCCTATAAAATAACTCTGGGAATAGGCAGTCAAGGGTAGGTATAGTGGCTTTAGAAAGTCATCAGGGATCTAAGCATCTTTCATTTCATTGATATGCCATCCCTAAGGTGTGGCTTTCATCCTCATAGACCAAGACAGCTCTCACCATCTTAGAGCGCTAAAGCTCTAACCATCACAGCCAAGTTCCAGGGAGCAAGGAAATTCAAAGAAGGATGCATCCTCTCCCTTTAAGGAGACTTCCTGGACCATAGCTCTGTAGAACGGCTATACCTCCACTACAAGGCTAGCTGGGAAATGTAGCTGGATGCATGACTTCCCGGAATAAAACTGGGCTTTTGGAGAAAGGGGAGATTTGGATACTGGCAGGCAGATAGAAGTGTCTGCCATGGTACTGGTCTTTTCTAGCTTATCCTTGAGATTTGTAAATTATGGTAGTCACTCGTAGAAGCTTCAGTGATTTGCCATGGCTACAGCTTTAAGTCTGTCCATTGTCTATAGAGAAAATAACCATCATCTAATAAATTGTGTTCCTGTTTTTACTTTCATTGCATAGTTCATTTTCTGTCTTAACTGAATTATTCTGGTTATTTTTATGAATCACCCATAAATGCTCAGTAGAGGTTTGTTGTACAATTTATCGATGCTTTTTAAAAACTAACATTCATTGAAGCACTTGTTGGATGCAAGGTCCTAAAAAGACAGAGATAAGTTACTCTAAGGACATAGCTTCATAATCATCTGTTAGTAAATTTATGTTGAAAACTATAATCTATCTCATAACATATATGAATTCAGTATGGTTACATGAGACTCCTTTTTGTCTTCCTTGCTAATTAAAGATTGTTTTTGTAAACCACTTAACTGTTACATGTCTTGAAATTTCCTCTTACTGTTAGCCCTTGCTTACACATACCTATATTTTATTTCCTTCCAGATTTTTGTTTGTAAACATTATGTAAATATACCTGTATTTGTCATGTGAAATGGTTTAGCTGCCACTATTTCTATAGAGAAAGTTAATTGAAATAAACAGTTTTGAGAAAAGGAAACTGAAATTCAGGGGATGAAAATTTGAGTGAATGAAGAATTTAAGACTGAATCAATCTTTTAGGGATTTTAGAATGGCAATAAGATACAAATTAAGATTTTATTTCTACAAAGTACATTTGTAATTTTGCAAGCTTTTGCATTTCTCTTTGTAATGCTTAGACACAACTCTTCAACTACTAGTGCTTCAATTTCCTTTTTGAATCAAGAGCCATTGATTCAAAATAAACCAAATAATTAGGAGTCTTATAAGTATAAAAACAACTTTGTTTTTAAGGGACATTAAAAATTATGTCACCTAACAAAATATCTGTTGGCTAAATACCATTTTAATGTGTATTTTTTTAGTTACCAGAAATATTTTACATTATTTTGTAAGCATTATTTTTACATTGCAATTGCTTATTTAATTGGCAGCCTTCCACATTAGATTGAAACCGTATGAGGGTAGGGACGAGGTCTACATCACCTTTGTATTCTAGCAGAATAAATGGTATATACTAGGTACTTAATAAATATTGAAATAATAAATACAGGCAACATATTGAAGACAACATGATTCAAATAACTTTAAATTTAAAAGGGAGAGAAGTAAAATAAGAAGCTTGAGGGAAAGAGAAAAGATATGAGAGGAATACATACTCTTACAAGGCAAGAGAGAGACAAAGTCTCACATTGCTGTATTCCTTTTATTCCTTCCTCTCCCATGACCATTCTTTCTAACTGCTTCTAGAATCTCTCCCCATAATCAAAATAGGAAACTGTCTGATGTGTGTGTGTGTGTGTGTGTGTGTGTGCGTGTTTGTGTAGCAGGTGAACTTAAACTGAATAATTATTGTTATGCATCAAATAGCTAAGAAATCTGCCTTAGTGTATGAATAAGAATTTTGATTTAGTAGCGACAGGGAAAGGGAGACAAGATTCCCTTGAAGACTTGGAAATTTAGTGACATTATTTTTTATCTCCTGAATACTAGGAGAAGCTAAAAATATCTGCTTACTTTGTAATTTTTTTTAAAAGACATTTATTCAGCGTCGTGATCAGACTGTTACATTTAGTGATCAACAGCTCCAGTGCAAAAAAAAAAAAAGCTACATTAAAACCTTTTGTTGGAATGCTTTATACTTTCCACAGGACAGAAACTAAACTAACCTGTTACACAATTAGTCACAAATACAGTCCTCATGTTCACCCCCCCCCCCCCACATGAGTATTGTCTAAAACATGTCTTCTTTGGAGCAGCGAGGCCCTGCCACCACTGTGCTTGGCAAAGTTCACAAATCTGTTTTAACCTGTAGCTTCCCGGTCACTTCTCTGGCTCTCCTCTCCTGCTAACCTTTGTTTCTTGGAAGTAATTAAAACCTTCTGCCACTGCTGTACTATGGCTACTGCTGGAAACACCATAGCCACCTTGAATGGTTTGGCAAAGTATTGGCCTCCACCACCACGAGGGCCAGAAATTCTGCCTCTAAAATTTCTTCTCTTCATGGGTCCAAAATTTGAAGATTGATTGTTGTAATTGCCAAAATCATTGTAGTTTCTGCTACCTCCAAAATTGCTTCCATTGTTACCAAATCCGTTATAGCTATCCCCACTGCCACCATATCCATTACCCCACCTCGGCTTTCACCAAAGCCACCATGACCACTGAAATTTCCTCCATGACCCATTTGTCATTCCCACCAAAACCGCCTCTACAACCGAAGTTTCCAGAACCATTTCGACCTCATTGACTGGATGAAGCACTGGCCATCTCTTTGCTTAGACAGGGCTTGGCTTCCTTCACAGTTGTGGTCATTGACAGTATGGTATTTCGGAATGACAGGCTTATCCACAGAGTCATGGTTGTCAAAATTTCAAAAGCAAAGCCTCTCTTCCTGCTGTTTTTTGGTCAGTCATGATTTCAGTCACTTCAAGTTTCTCATACTGCCCAAAATAATCTCTTAGTTGTTAATTCTTCAGTGTCTTCTTTAATGCCACCAACAAAGAACTTTTTCACAGTTAAGTGGGCACCTGGTCTTTGAGAGTCTTCTCTTGAGACAGACCTCTTTGGTTCCATAGCTCTTCCATTTACTGTATGTGGCCTTGCATTCTTGGCTGCATCCACCTCCTCCACAGTGGCATTGGTGACAAACCCAGAGTCTCTGGAGCGCTTGCCATTTGGATCTCTCATTACCGCACAGTCTGTGAGTGTCGCCCATTGCTCAGAATGGCTCCTCAGACTCTCATCGGTTGCTTCAAAGCTTAACCTTCCTGTTCTAGTTTGCTAGCTGCCGGAATGCAACACATCAGAGATAGATTGGCTTTTAATAAAAGAGAATTTATTTTGTTAGTCCTTCAGAGGAAAGGCAGCTAACTTTCCACTGAGGTTCTTTCTTACGTGGAAGGTGCAGGATGGTCTCTACTAGTCTTCTCTCCAGGCCCCTGCGTTCCAACAACTTTCCCCGGGGTGACTTCTTTCTGCATCTCCAAAGGTCTGGGCTGAGCTGCGAGTGCTGAGATGAGGAATGCCGAGATGCTTAGGCTGTGCTGCGTTGTGCTCTCTCATTTAAGCACCAGCCAATTAAGTCAAACGTCACTCATTGCAGCAGACACGCCTCCTAGCTAACTGCAGATGTAATTAGCAACAGATGAGGTTCACATACCGTTGGCTTATGTCCGCAGCAACAAGACTAGGTATGCTCACCTGGCCAAGTTGACAACAGAATCTAACTAATACACTTCCGATGAAGAGGTTCTGCAGCTGTTCAGGCTCTTTAGGAGACTCTGATTTGAAGTCACAGGAGTGGCTTCAATGATGCCTCCTCAGCAGTGTCCATGAACAGAAAACCTTACTTTTTTTTTGCCTGAGACTCTCGTGCATTTGGGATCAGTGCTTTCCATGCTCTCTAGGGATGACTGCCTGATTTAAGATTTCACATTTTCCTACTTTGGAGGAGTAAATTATCTGCCTATCCAAGTTTGAATCAGTCTACTGTTTCAGCATAATTCAGCCTATTGTCTCCTCTTTAGGTTTCTATCATTGTTATGAAAGAAGAGGGGGATAAAGGAAAAAACACCATTCTTACCGATCTGATAATGGAAGAAAAGTAGGTAGCCTCCCCTTCTTCCCATTGTCACTCCTTATCCTTTATCTCTCCATCTTTTGAATGGAGCATCAGACACAAGGTTTTCATAATCACACAGTTACACTTTAAAAACTATATGGTTATACAGTCCTCTTTAAGAGTCAAGGCTACTGGAACAACAGTTCAACAGTTTCAGGTACTTCCCTCCAGCCACTCCAACACACCTTAAACTAAAAAGGTATATCTATATAATGCATAAGAATAACCTCCAAGATAACCTCCCCACTCTGTTTGAAATCTCTCAGCCATTGAGACTTTATTTTGTCTCATTTCTCTCTTCCTCCTTTTAGTCAAGAAGGCTTTCTCAATCCTATGATGCCAGGTCTTGGCTCATCCCCAGTAGTCAGCTCCCACATTGCCAGGGAGATTTACACCTCTGGGAGTCATGTCCCATGGAAGGTGAGGACAGTGATTTCGCCTGCCAAGTTGGCTTAGAGAGGCCACATCTGAGCAACAAAAGAAGTTTCCTGGGGATGACTCTTAGGCATAATTGTCAGTAGGCTTAGCTGCTTCTTTGTGGGAATAAGCTTCATGGGGTAAGCCCCAAGATCAAGGGCTCAGTTTGTTGTCCCCTATTTGTCAGAATATCAGATGGGAAAGTTGACTATTATTCCTTTCTCCCCAGTTCTGCAAGGGAGCCTTGCAAATACTTTTTTATTCTCTGCCCAGATTACTCTGGGATATATTGGGGCATACCACTAACCTGTACAAACCAAAAAGATCTCACACCGTATTCAAGATTCCATGTAATTATGGTGTTCAAATAAATTGTGTGTCTTTACTTTCTACCTAATGTGTTAGCACACATTCCATTTCTTCTATTATGGTAATAGTTAACATTTATTGAGGCCTTATTAAGGAGTAGAGTACATTAACTTAATTAACTTTGAACTGCACTGAGTTTAATTGTCCTTTTATTTCTAGAGTACACACCAAAAAAATAGAAACTAATAGAGGAGAAAAAGCGTTTTAAAAAATTGTCCATCAATCAAAAAAATGCAAGAAATGAGGGAAAAGAAACAGTAAACAGGCAGAACAAATAGAAAGTCCAATAGAAGGTGGTATATTTAAAATTCAAGATATGGTATTTCATCTACTCTAAGACTCTGGTGATATTATGACATACCATTATATACAATATAGAAAAAATGTTGCCAATTAAACTATGACGCTATACTTTATCACTTGTAATTCTATTTTATGCTTATTGAAGGAGCCTTTTACATTTATTAGACGTATCAAAAATTTCTCTCACACCATTTGTGTGCATACATATAAAAATTTTTAATGAAATAAATTGGTTAAGATATTCCTAAGACTTCTTTACATTCACAGTCTCATTCTTTTGCAATGCCTTTTAAAATATTAGAATTGTCAATGTCTATGCTTTTCCACATAGTGTTGTTCTGCTATAGACAGTGAGGGTGATTTTCTTCTTACCCAGTGACTGCTGTTTTTGCAAGTCTTGATGTCGGTGTTTTCTTAATCTTTGCAGAAGATGACAACTGAAAATTTTCAGAATCATATTGTTTCTTCAGACTGTCCTTAAATGGATTGTTGACTTGAAATGCTTAGGGGTTGCAGTTGTCTAGATATGGCATCGGGAATAACACCACATTGTGTTATTTTTCAGCCAATCTATTCTTTAGCTATTCAAGTATAATCCCCAGAAGGCATCGAGAACTAACTAATACATTTGGAGATTATGTAGGGCTCTTGGGCACTCACACCAGATTTAGCCAACCTTCCTTTACTTCAGTCATCATCCATCCTTTTTTTCTTAAGCATACAATAAAGTCTTTGGTAAATTATTTTGTAGTTTAACGTTCAACATGGGGGGCCGGGTGCAAGGGGAGTTCAGAGGGATGCAAGGATAGTTAAGTGGTGGAATTCTTGCCTGCCATGCGGAAGACCTGGGTTTGATTCCCAGGCCATGTGCTTCCTAAACAAACAAATGAAAAACCAACCAAACAAAAATTCAGCAAATGGAGCTGCAGTAAGGAGATACTCACATGAAAAAAAAAAGAAATGTGACCCCTGCCCTACAGCATACAAAAGAAAAAAAAAATGCATATGACAGCAACTTTTGGCCATAGTCATTTATTCAGAGTGTTGCAGTGATATGCAATTATCTAACCTGTTCTCATGGTATTGATCTCTTTAGCATCTTTAACATTAGTGTATCATTTCAAGTCATGTGAAATTTGCCAGCATTTTCTATTTGACTAAACTTGGTTTTGTTTTTTTCCTCAAATTACGTGTTGAAAGTTGACAACTTCTGTGCAGTGTAGTGGAAAATTTCTGACAACTTGATGTTTCTCTTAATGATATGTGAACCATCACATCAACCTCATGTTTCTTGATGTGTTTTTTATTTATTGGAGGCATTGTCAGTTTCTTGTGCCTTCATTTGCATTTTGTCTCCTGATAAGTAATCTTTTTGCATGTATCTTAGTAGCAACATGTATCAACATTATTTGTTTATGAATCTCTTCATAAACTCGTTAGAATAAAATGTAAAGTTGTTGCGAATCCACTAACATTCACTATTTGTTCATTAATATCAACTTCTTTACCATGCTTACTGAATAGTTTCTCATTTCAGTGCCAAATTATTGTTTAATCTTGTTGAAGATATTTTCAGTGACAACTAACACAACGTGTGGAGTATCAGCAATGCAAAAAAATATATATAAAGTGGTGACCGAAAGAATAATGTCCATACTTCTCAGTCAGGCAGTAAAGAACTATGTTGTTATTGTCACTGGCCAACCATAATTTTAATACTTCATTAATTGAAAGACATGCTCTGATTTCTGAGATGTTGAACTTATATTTTAGAATTTGCATACAGTAATTTGATTAAATGTGAACAGAGAAAATAACTCCAGTTAAAGGACAAGAATTGTCAGGCTGTATAAGACAAAACAACAAGTTGCGTGTACTTTAAATAGGTGCAGTTTATTGTTTGCCAGTCATTCTTTTTTTTTTCAGTGCTCCTCTTTTAAAGAATTTATTTTCACACAGCAAGACATTTTAAAACACTGATATATAACTCCCTAACAAGATAAAGCAAAGACAAAATTGTTTATCTTACTAGAAACAAGATACACCATCACTTTATAGTCTTCAAACATTTTGCACTTTCCTTTTCAATATTTGACTATATATGTATTCATGAAACAACCTGCAGACAACTACTGTTTAACAAAGAACACTTTTAAGCATTCATGACTATTCTAAATTGTTTATTAGGTATGAATTATACAGACATTACTTGGATTAGTACTTACGGTGGCGCTGGATAGCATTGCACCTTCTCCAAGCTGCACGGTGAGAACCACCAATAGTGTGGTGGAACTTGTAGTCCTTTCCAAGGCCACGGCTCTTGCAGCCTTCAGACGTCAGCCCACGCATCTCCCTGTGCTTGCGGACAGCTTGGTGATATACTGGGTGTCAGGAATTTTTTTCTGATAGCTTTATGGAATGGATCAATGAGGATAACCTCAAAGAATTTGTATGTGGAATCTTCACCAACCCAATAAAAATTGAGGACGCTCAGCACCCCACAGTGGCATCCAGCTCGTTCCTCAGCAACAGACTAAAGGCTTAGAACAGGCTTCAGCTCGTTGACACCATGATGGACAAACTTGCCATAGGTTGCACCCTTAGAATCAGGTGCTGGTGGCCACCATGGTACAGTCGAATCCCATAGATGACGTAGCCTTGCTTGGCCTTGTATCCCATTCTGTGTGCTTTAGTGGGCAAGGTGGGACCCGGGGCCTTGTGGAGCACAGAGAGCTGGCAGTATTGCCAGTAACGGATCCTCAGAAAAAAGCATATCACATCCACTGTCCCTTCCTTCTTAGCTCCTGGATGTCCTTATAAGCACCCATCTTGGCTTATCTGATGGCTGCTACCAGACAGAAAGAAAGGAGCCTTTCTCCCATTTGTCATTTATTCTTAAATACATCTGTCTTTAAAATGTCCTGAATTAAATATGCTTGAGGAGAATTATTCTACTATATATAAAAAAATAAACTGTTTATGAGAGATCTATCTAAAACATAAGGATGGGAAAGATAAAAATGAGAGGGTAGAGAGATAGAAAATTAAAGGATAGAAAAAGATTATCATCAAAATAGACTTAAGGCAAAGAGTATAATTAGGGATGAACAAGGTCGCTTAGATATGATAAAAGATTAAATCTACACAAAAGTAGAAAATTTTAAATTTGTACGTACCTAATAATATAGTTAATAAATATTTAAATAAAAATAAACTTATAAAGAAAAAGGGATAAATCCAAAATCATAGTGTGAGATTATTCCCATACCTTTTTAGTAATGTTAGAACAAGCAGACAAAATCATAAAGAATATACAAAATTGGAAAATCATGAAAAATTACAAAGCATGGCTAGGTTAGAAGGTTAATGATGGTTATGTTATGTTTTGAATTCACAGTTTATTTTATAAGCTCTTCTTTTTTTGCTCTATTTTTCATTTCTTAAAAAAATTGACATATAATTCACGTCATAAAAATTCGCCCTTTTCAAATATACAATTTACTGGTTTTTACTACACTCATAAGGTTGTGCAATCATCGCCTTTCTAATTTTAGAATGTTTTCTCAGCGCCCCCCAAAAAAGCTACCCTGTATGCTTCAGTCATTCCGTACCCCTCATCCCTAGCCATGAAATCAACCACTAATCTATTTTCTGGACATTTCATATAAATGGAATTATATAATATGTAACGTTTGGTTATATATATATTTGTTATTATTAATCATATTCATTGTATTTGATTTTTTTGATGTTTCCTAAGGCTTATTTATTAATTTGCTTGTTAAGCAGAACACATGTAACACAGATGTAAATGGAGTAGGGCGACACTTCTGCTTAGTAAATTCTACAAGTTATTGGGTAGGTTCTACAAATTTCTCTTATCTGTGATAATGTTTGCTGAAATGTGATGCCACAAAAGTAATCCGACAAACTGATGGTCAGGGAAACTTTGCCACCAGTGAAACTCTTAGGCCAAAAAATAAGTAGCTACACATACCACACTTATATACTGTGGATTAAAATGGAGCCAATATTTGGGCTTCTGAAAGGACCAGAGCAGGAAAGATTATTCAAACAGAAGATCCTCATCCTTCTCTTCAGCCAGGAGATTAGCAGGCTCCATCACCTCCCCAGCTGCTTTCCACTGCTCCAGTCTGCCTCAGATTTTTCCTTGAGAATTTTTTTCTTCTCCTTTATTTTCTTTAACCTAGAGAACTCTTCTCACTCTCTCTCATCCAGCTCAGTGATGATATAAGCAAAGGTATGTTCAATCCAAGGAATGATGACATGTTCAGTGGCATTTACACACCTGTTGTTTATCTTAATAACTTCATCCAGAATAACAAAGGAAGTCTGTGGTGAAGCTGTTCCACCAGTAGTTCCACTGCTTTGGCGTAATTTCTCTTTACCTTAGCTAGCTGCTTCCCAGCTCTGACTAAACCAGTCAGTTTACTAACTGTCAGTTCCTTCATGGTAATGTTTGAACACTAGCAAGGTAACTTCTGCTACATTATCTTTTTTTGCACGAAGCTTCACTTGGGCTTCATTCACATTTTAGATAACTGTGGCACTGACGTCCCCAGCTGTGAACTTGGCCTCAGCAAGTGAAAAGGCAGCTTCTCTCATCACTTGGCCCATCAATATTTTAGTCTCTATTATCTTCTTTAGGATCTGTTGAATCAAAGAGTCAAGGCACCAGATTTTTTCTTAAGAAGGTTCTGACCTTCTATACTTCTTCTGATCGAGGCTTCATGATGGTCTGTGCCTTTCATGAGAGAAAGATCTCAGTTCAGTCTTTGCCCGACATTCTAATGATGACTCTTTGGCTTGGGTTCTGGCTGGGTAATCGTGGCTGCAATTGTTCCAGTCCTCGCATGCCACGCTGTATTTGACTTTTTTTTTCCTTCACATGGTCAGGCACCAGGAATCAAACCCATGTCTCTGGCATGGCAGGTGAGAACCGTGCCTGCTGAGCCACCGTGGCCCACCCTGTGTCTCATGAAAAATCTGTCTTTGTCCTCTAGAATTGTCAAAAAGTAAACAGCTTTTGGTTTTTGAAATGTCAGTCACAATTCATGCTCTCTTTCCTGCAAGGATTAAAAATCTAGAATGAAAGAAATGTGAGTTTGATAGTCTCTAAATCTAAAATCAAGGAAGAGCTTTGTTTCCACGTCTTCTGTAGCAAGGTCTAATTATTTTTTTGTTAAAGAAGTTGTGGATACACTGAAAACAGAAAAACCATGCATTAAATACAGGATTGCTATATACCACCCTATTATTAACCCCTTGCATTGGTGTGGTGCATTTGTTAAAATTCATTAAAGCGTATTTTCATAATTATACTATTAGCTATAGTCCATGGTTTAACTTAAGGTTCATTGTTTGTGATGTGCAGGTACA
The DNA here is from genome assembly GCF_023851605.1 of Tamandua tetradactyla. Lineage (NCBI taxonomy): Eukaryota > Metazoa > Chordata > Mammalia > Pilosa > Myrmecophagidae > Tamandua > Tamandua tetradactyla. The sequence goes on from NC_135334.1 coordinate 92,834,506, forward strand.
TGAATTTTTCTTTAAAATTTTTATTCTAGTAACAGACATACAACTATAATTTTCCCTTTTAACCACATTCAAATATGTAATTCAGTGCTGTTAATTGCATTCACAATGTTGTGCTGTCAACATCACCATCTATTACCAAAATTTTTCCATCATTCCAACCAGAGCCTGTTACTTTTTTTTTCTAATGTTATAATGTAGAGGTGGCACAACAGACAAATTTTTAACTAGAGTACAAAATATATTTCAATAATAACGATTTTTAAAAATTTATTTTTTATGATACATAACCATATACAAACATAAACATTCTTATCATATGGTCATTCCGTTCTTGTTATATAATCAGTAACTCACAATATCATCACATAGTTGTATATTCATCATCATGATCATTTCTTAAAACATCTGCATCAATTCAGAAAAAGCAATAAAATGAAAACAGAAAAAAATTCAAACATATTATACCCCTTACCCCTCCCCTTCATTGATCACTAGCATTTCAATCTACTAAATTTATTTTAACATTTGTTCCCCCTATCATTTATTTATTTTTAATCCGTATGTTTTACTTGTCCATCGATAAGGTAGACAAAAGGAGCATCAGACACAAGGCTCTCACAACCACACAGTCACACTGCAACAGCCATATCATCATACAGTTATCGTCAAGAAACATGGCCACCAGAGCACAGCTCCACATTTTCAGGCAGTTCCCTCCAACCTCTCCATTACGCCTTAACTAAACAGGTGATATCTATTTAATGAGTAAGAATAACCTCCAGGATAACCTCTCGACTCTGTTTGGAATCTCTCAGCCATTGACACTTTATTTTGTCTCATTTCGCTCTTCCCCCTTTTGGTCGAGAAGATTTTCTCAGTCCCTTGATGCTGTGTCCCAGGTTATTCTAGGATTTCTGTCCCACATTGCCAGGAAGGTCCACACCCCTGGGAGTCATGTCCCACATAGAGAGGGGGAGGGCAGTGAGTTTACTTGCTGTGTTGGCCACGAGAGAGAGAGGCCACATCTGAGCAACAGAAGAGGTTCTCTTGGGGGTGACTCTTAGGCCAAATTTTAAGTAGGCTTAGCCTAGCCTTTGTGACATTAAGTTTCATACGAACAAATCCCAAGATTGGAACAGAGCCTGTTACTTTTTTTTTTTTTTTTTACATGGGCAGGCACCAGGAATCGAACCCAGGTCCTCTGGCATGGCAGGCAAACATTCTTGCCTGCTGAGCCACCGTGGCCCGTCCAAGAGCCTGTTACTTTTAAACCTAATCCCTACTCACCCCTGGGAGTCTTTATTTTAGATTCTGACTCTGAGTTTGCTTATTCTAATTCTTTCATATCAGTGAGATCATACAATATTTGTCCTTTTGTGTCTGGCTTACTTCACTCAACATGATGACTTCAAAATAGATACGTTCATGTTTTCACATGCATCAAGTTTCATTACTTTTTATAGCTAAATAATGTTCCATAATGTGTATGTACCACATTTTGTTTATCCATTCATTGGTTGTTGGACACTTGAGTTGCTTCCACCCTTTGGCTGTTGTGAATGATGCTGCTATGAACATCTTATGCAAATATCTGTTTGAGTCTCTGCTTTCAAATCTTTTGGGTATCTGGGTCATATGGTAATTCTGTTCTTTCTGAGGAACTGCCAATCCAACTTCCACAGAAGCTGTATTTGCTATTTAACATTGCCACTAGAAATGAATGAGTGTTCCTGTTTTTCCATATCTTCTTCGTACTAGTGATTTTCAATTTTTTAGTAGTGTCTATTCTAGTAGATATAAAATGGTACCTCACTGTGGTTTTGATTTGCATTTCCCTAATAGCTAATGGTGTTAAGCATCTTTTCATGTGCTTTTGCCCATTTTTTAATTGAGCTGTTTGTCTTTTTGCTGTTGAGTTGTAGGGGTTCTTTATATATTCTGGGTATTAAATCCTTATTGGATTTATCATTTCCATATAATTTCTGCATTTTGTAGGTTGTCATTTTACTTTCATGATAAAGTCTGCACAAAATTATTTTATTTTGATGAAGTATGATTTAACTATTTTTTCTTTAGTTGCTCATGCTTTTGGTGTAAAATCTAAGAAACCACTGCCTAACAAGATTCTGAAGATGTTTCCCTGTGTTTTTTTCTAGGAGTTTGATAGTTCTGGCTTTTATATTTAAGTCTTTGAACCATTTTGAGTTGATTTTGTACATGGCATGAGGTAGGACTCCACCTTTATTCTCTTGCAAATGGAGATCCAGTTTTCCCAGCACCATTTGTTGAAAGAGACTTCTTTTCCAATAGAGTGATCTTTGTCCCCTTGTTAAAAATCAGTTGACCATAAATGTGCGGGTTGATTGCTAAACTCTCATCTTCATTCTTTTTCCATGTGACTATTTCCTTATTGCAGCAGCATTTGGATTTTTTGGGGGGGAAGTGCATGGGCCAGGAATTGAACTTAGGTCTCCCACATGTCAGGTGAGAATTCTACCACTGAACCACCCTTGCATCCCCTGAACTCTCATTTTAATTCCACTGGTCTGCATGTCTGTCCTTGTGTCAGTACCATGCTGTTTTGATAGTGTGGCTTTGTAATAAGTCTTAAGATCAGGAAGTATGAGTCCTCCAATTTTGTTCTTTTTCAAGATGTTTTTGACTGTTTGGGTCCCCTTACCCTTCCATATAAATTTGATGATTGTGTTTTCCATTTCTGCAGAGAAGATTGTTGGAATTTTGATTGGGATTTGAGTTGTATCTATAAATCGCTTTGGGCAGAATTGACATCTTAACAATTCATCTTTCAATCCATGAATGCAGAATGTCTTTCTGCCTATTTAGGTTGTGAATAACAGAGCAAAGGAAGGCGTGTTCTAGTGCAGTCATATTCTAACTTTACTATGTATCAGAATCCACTGTAGGACTTGTTAAAACACGGATTGTGGGGCCCTATCCCCATCTGATTCAGTAGGTCTGGGGTAGGCCTTGAGAATTTGCATTTCTAATATATTTCAATATATTAGATGATATATAGGTGATGCTGATTTCGCTGGTCCAGAAACCACACTTTGAGGACCACTGGTTAAAAGAAAACATTGAATTTGGAGTCACTCATCCCATTCTAGGTTAAAATCCTGGCCCTGCCACTTACCGTTAATGACCTAGATCAGGGTTTTTTTTTTTTGACTGATTGTTAAATTTTATTTTGGTAGCATATATAACATATAAAGCTTCCCATTTTAACCATTTTTGGATGTACAAGTTCAGTGGTATTAATTACATTCACAGTGTTGGGCTGCTATCACTACTATCCATTACCAAAACATTTTCACTGGCTCAATCAGAAACTGTATCCATTAAATAATTACTCCCCATTCCCTCTCCACCATCACCCTCATCCTCTGGTGACCTGTAATCTACTTTCTATCTATGAATTCACTTATTCTAGGTATTTCATATAATGAGATCATGCAGTATTTGTCCTTTAGTGTCTGGCTTATTTCATTCAAAATGATGTCTTCAAGTTTCACCCATGTTGTAGCATATCAGAACTTTTTATGACTAAATAATATTCAATTGTATAGATATACTGCATTTAAAAAAATAGTTTGATGTATTTTAATAGGAATAGCACAGAAAACAGACAGCGTTAAACATATGTACTTGCTTGCAGGACAACTCAGAAGAGTATAGTGAATGGATGGAATCTGCTTGTGATAAAAATGCTAAAACACCATTTAGTTGCCATGAATAAAAAATTATTTGTTTTTAAAAAATGCAAATGCTGGCATTATCCAGAAAAATTGAACAGATTTATCTATAATTGTTATAAAGTTGAACTGTTAAACTTGTTCACTGAAACATTTTGACTTGCATTAATGCTTTATGTTGCCACATTTATCTAAGAAGCTACATGCAAATCAAAATGGAAAAACTGCCAATACTTTATTTCTTTCCCTTATTTTTCCATTTGTGAACATATACTTGGTACCTTTTGACCCCATGTAAAAATATATGTAACGTTCAGAATTGCAATAACAGGAACAAGAGAAAAAAAATTTTTTTGAGAATGAAGTGTGTTCCATCATAGTGGATTCTTAAGCATGTTTTCTATGTATGTGGCGTGCTGGCTGGATATCTTTTGGCATAATTGTTACATGGCTGGCATGGATAGCACACAGGTTGTTGTCTTCAAAAAGGCCGACCAGGTAGGCCTCACTTGCCTCCTCCATAACATCAGTAGCTGCACTCTGGATGCACAGATCTGTTTTGAAGTCCTGAGCAAATTTCTTGCGCCAGTAGTTGGAAGGGAAGTTTATGAATCTTCATAACTTCTGATACTGTAAATTTCAGAGAGTGCTCCAAGAAGCAGGCCTGTATCAATGAAGTTTCTTCAGCCCTTCAATAGAGGGCGCATTCTTGCAAGCAGCATGTACAGTTGCTTCCTGGGTACTTTACAGTTGGTTGATTTGGGGGCTATTTGGTATGAAACACAGTATAGCGCTCTCCTTACTTACCCTCATTTTCCTTTGGCTTGAGTGTCAGATGCGTTGCATTTTGTTTATCCTTTCATCTGTTGATAGATACTTGGGTTGTTTTCACCCTTTGACTATTGTGAATAATGCTGCTATGAATATCAGTGTGTAAGTGTCTGACCCGTGTTTTTAGTTCTCTTGGTCATATATCTAGGAGTGGAATTGTAAGGTCATATAGTAAAGCTATGTTTAACTTTTTGAGGAACTGCCAAATTGTTTTCTATAGCAGCTGCACCATTTCACATTCCCTCCAGCAGTGTTCCATTTTCCAATTTTTCTGCATCCTTACCAATACTTTTTTTAAAAAATAACTTTTTAGAGAACTATTATTTTAAAATAATAGTGAAGTAGTATCTCGTGGCTTTTTATTTATTTATTTATTTTGCAAATAAATAGAAATTTATTAAAACCATTGTCTCCAACAATAAAAACTTAAATATAAGGCATCTTTTACTACATCATAGTATACATAGCAAAGAGAAATGTTTTAAATAAGAACCATCATTTCTATTCAAAATGCTTTCTACTGTATTTGGATTTTTTATTTTTATATTATCCTATTTCACATATCATAGAAAGATCTCATGATTAAACATCTTGACCCAAACCAAGTGAAAAATTTAAGAGGATATCCATTTACTAAAGGGAGGCAGTTCATACTTGAAAAATAAAAAGGAACTACAGAGTATATTTGTAAAGTTCAAATAGCAGGATATAAATTTCTCTGAAGCAATTTATGCTTAAGTAATTAAGGGAAAGAAGAGATGAAGACTTTATTTAAAATGAGAAGCTTATTAACATGGATCATGTTGCTGAATAACTCTTTGCTCGGTGTTCCATTCCACTGGGATGAAAAAGGGTTTCATTCTCCTTTAAAAATGTATCACATCCGCTAGAATAAGATCATATAAATTAACACTGATTATCTATTATTCCCCATATTTTTCCATTTACAAAGCTTGTCACGTTTCATAAAATATACTAAAAAGTAACATTTTCACCTTTTATTTAGGCAAGTTTGTGAAAATAATTTAATACAACCAGATTGTATTGTGAACTTTTAGCTTACAACATTTTTTACATATGAAACATATGAAAAATTGTTTTATAAAAAGCCACTTCAATACCAGAAAAGAGTAATAAAAGATTTTTGAATTCAATTTCCTTTTTTAAAGGATGCCCTTATCTCAAATTCCAATCGCTATTTATCATCTTTAGAACCAGTTTTGCTTAACTTTTACCAAATGCAAAAGTTTTCAACTTCAGGTTCAGCTGCTTCAAGCAAGATTCTTTAAAAATGTTACATGCTTAACCTGGTTCCAGCCAAGAGGAATTTTCCCCTTTTGATCTGTTTTATCTGCCAGATTACGTTTCCGGGCTTTTGAAAGTTGTCCTTTTTTGTCTTTTTTTTACTTGACTGTATTAGGAGTTTCAACTGAGGTGGTATTACTTATGGATGTCGCAGAATTAATGGGATGGTGGTTTTCCAAGAACTGTTCTTTATTGTCTTTGCATATTCAAACAATGACTATATCATAGCAGTTCCAATATTAACTTCAGCTTCTTCCTCTAACTTGGCTAATATACTCTGATGATATGGTGTTGTTAAAAAAAAAAAAAAGAGGCGTTCATAGATATAATTGGAGGTATCTGGGGGATATGTTTCTATCCAGGAAGTCTACTAAGGAGGCTTTGGGATCACCGTTTTCACCCATCCTATATTGAAATGAAACTGGACTTCACTCCCAGAAACTTTCGTCTTCTTCATAAATCAAACAGAATGCTTCTAGTTTGGTCTCCTGGTCCTTGCTGGCACTCATAGTGCCAGCTGCGGGTCGCTTTCCGGGTGCACCGTGTTTGCAAGGACGAAAGACAGTGAGGACAGTGGTCCTGGAATCCGGCGTCCCTTCCTCGGCCTTGGGTGCACCCTTCACACTGGCCACCGGAAGTCACACATGCCCCCAGCTCTTGGGTAGCCCGGAGCCTCTGGCCGGGCCCTCTGTGCAGAGCTGGGAGCTTCATATTAATTTTTAAAAATTTTTATTGTGGTAACGTGTATAACAGAAAATTACCCATTTTGACCATTTACATGTGGCACTAATTACATCCACAGTTATCTTGCTAATATCACCACCATCCGTTACTGAAACTTTTTCACCACCTCTAACAAACTCTGTACCCATTAAGAGATAATTCCCCAACCCTCTCTCCATCCTATAACCCCTTGGTAGCCCCTGGTAATCTGCAATCTACTTTCTATCCCTATGAATTTCCTTATTCTAGGTATTTCATGTAAGTGAAATCATAACAATATTTGTCCTGTGTCTGTCTTATTTCACTCATTATGATGTTTTCAAGGTTCATCTGTGTAGTAGCATGTATTAGAGCTTCATTCCTTTTTATAGCATAAGGGACATTGGAGATAAGGAGGGGATGCAGGTTGCAGAGAAGGAGTCTGTTGATTTTTTTAAACTCTGGGCTGACAAGAATCAAAGGGATCATCACAGTTCCTAATGAGATGTGCAAAATGAAGATACTGAGATTTGGCAATAAAAACCTAGTGACTCTTTGAGTACCCATTATAGAAAGACTATTCAGATCATTTTAGCAATTATTCATTTTCTAAGTATATTTATATTGTGGTAGGAACTGTGGAGACTCAGAGTAATTAAGTTCCACCAGTATGTGGAGAAGATACCAAAACTGACTTGAGCAATTCATAGAGTCAGAAGCTAGAATATAGTTTACCAGGGGCCCGGGTAGGGGTAAGGAATGGGCTTAAATTGTACCGAGTTTCTATTGGGGTGATGGAAAAGTTGTGGTAATAGCTGGTATTGATGGTAGCACAATATTGTGAGTGTAACTAACAGCAGTGAATTATGTGTTTGAATGTGGTTAAAAGGAGGAAATTTTAGGTTGTATGTATGTTACTAGAATAAAAATTAAAAAAAAAACACATAGAACAGTAAAATACAAACAGGAACATTAATGTAAACCATGGACTGTAGTTAAAAGTGCAATTAAAAAAATGTTCTTACATGAATTGTAGCAAATACACCGTACCAATGCAAGGTATTATTAACAGGATGGTTTATGTGAACTCTATTTTCTGCAAGGTTTTTCTGTAAACCAAATACTTCTCTAATAAAAAAATATTAACTTAAGCCAAATTATGACTTAAGGAATAAATTGGATTTTTCAGCCATAACTATATTTAAAATTATTATTCTATTGGATGGTCATTTTTCAGTCTGTTTGCAGATTGAACTTACAGAAGCATAAAGAAAATTTCAATCCAGAGTTTAAAAAACAACTAGTTCGGGTGGGCCACAGTGGCTCAGCCTGCAAGAATGCTTGCCTGCCATGCCAGAGGACCCGGGTTCAATTCCTGGTGCCTGCCCATGTGAAAAATAATAATAATAAAAAACAACTAGTTCAAGGGTACTTATTAAGTGAAAAAATTTAGAGCAACCATTAACGCTTGAAAAGATACATGAAAACATTACCCTTTAGCCACCAAAATACAAATCAAAACAAGGATGACATATCTTCACACCTAGTAAGATGGCTGTAGTTAAAAAAAACAGACAAATGTCAATAAAGATGTGCAGATAGTGGAATGCTCTTATATTCTGCTAGTAATATAAAACGATATAGTAACTTTGAAAAACAATTTGGTGTCTCAATAAGTTCTATGTTTAAGTTCCTCAAAAAGTTAATAGTAGAATTACCATAGGACCTAGCAGTTGTACTCTTAGATATATACCTAAAAGAACTGAAAACATATAAGCTAGTACATGAGTTTTCATGGCCACACTAGTCCAAATGTCCAACTGATGAATGGATCAACACAATGTGGTATAGCCTACAATGGAATATTAAACAGTTATAAAAAAATGAAGTACTGATGCTGCACCATGGATGAATATTGAAAACATTATGATAAATGAGATAAGCTAGACACAAAGGCCACATATTTTGATTCTGCTTATGTTAAATATGTCAAATGGGCAAGTCCATAAAACAGAAAGGTTAGGTGCCAGGAACTGGGGGAAGGTTGGAATGGAAAGTGACTGTTTTATTTTTCTAGGCTGCTCAAGCAAATGCCATGAAATAGGTCAGGTTAAACCATAGGAATTCATTAGCTCACAGTTTTGAAGGCTAAAAGAAAATCCAAATCAAGCCATTATCATGATAATGCTTTCTCCCTGAGGACTGGGGCTGGCTGCTGTCAATACTTTTTTCTTAGCTTGCCATATGACAAGGCACAGTGTCTCCTGGTCTATCCCCTCTCCTCTGGGTTGATTGATGTTCAGTTCATGGCTATTTCCTCTGTGGCCTTTTCTTTCTGGCTGAATTGCTTTCTGCTTATAGAGGACTCCAGTAATTGGATTAGGATCCATTCTGATGGTGGTGGGTCACATTTTAACTGAAGTAACTTCATCAAAATTCCTACTTCAGTGAGTTCATACCAGCAATGGATTAAGTTTTAAGAACATGTTTTTCTGGAGTACATATACCTCCAAAGCACCCCAAACTGCTAATGGGTATAGAGTTTGTTTTTTTTAATGGTGGGAGGGGCAATGAAATTGTTCTGGAATTAGATACTAGTGGTGGTTGCAAAATTCTGCAAATGTGCCCAAACAGTATGGCATATGTGTACTTGAAATGGGTGTTATTGCATGTGAATTATATCTCAAAGATGCTAAAAATTGGCATACTAGCAATAGCACTGAAGTGTGAGTTCTAGAGGTTTTGTAAATGACAAAACAATGCTCTTTGGCCTATTCTAAGTATTAGTTTCCTCATCTGTAGATTGAATCAGTGCCCTATGAACCTCCCAGGGTTGTAGTGAAAATCAATGAGGTAACATATGCTTTTCCAAATTACTTTCTATGGACAAAAACATTTATTTAAAAATAAAAAGTCTATGACAAAGCTAAGTCTGGGAGACTCTGAGTTAAACAGTGAATACTTCAGATTGATGGTCAGGATCCTGGCATGAATCTTGTCTGTATATATAAAATAAATTAAATATAAGAATTTTACTTATTCTAATTCTTGTAGTAGACCCTCCAGAGCTACCAAGATCCTAATGAAATGGAAGAAGTTTGAATAAGCAAAATTTGAATAATGTTGCAAGACCAGCCAGCTATTGCTCTTTTGTTTCAACTTCATTACATCCTACTTGATTTCATATTTTACTGGCCTACTTTTTGAAAACTTGTACCAAAAAACTTTGGCAAATGACTATTGGCTATGACAAAATATTTTTAAATAAGGGTAAGAGAATATTTGTAGGTAGTCTTTTGTCTATTTTAATCAATTGATCCATAGAGAATATTTATTTCCAAAATTAGTCTAAAACTGAATGAAATATCATATTCAGAAGTAATTTTGATACTATAATATTTTAGAGAAAAAATGTATAGCTTTTTTCTTATTTCCTCGTTTCCTAAATTTGGGATTTTTTTTTCCCTTTAATTTTGGGTCATTCATTACCATCTTTATTTGAAATCTACCACTAACCATGGTAATGGTTATACTATGTAAGAAATTTAAACTAAAAATTTTGTTTCCTTACATTTTAAATTTTGGTTGAAAAACATATCTCCCTGATTTTCTTTCATTATCTATTTTAGGCATTATTTTTCATAAGTAAGAATATTTTTACCCTGTTTTCCAGAATTCTTTTGTTGTATTGAACTTCTTGAGATTTAATATATTATTAATGTGGCGTAAATATAGGGAGAGAGAGAGAATTTAAAAATATCTTTTCAGGACTTTACATTAATTATTCCTTTCTTTCAGATGTGCTGGAGGACAATCCTATTACAATATTGTTTTCTTTCGGTTGCATGTCTATTTACTGTTTTTGAAGCTGTGCCTATAGACATAGACAAGACAAAAGTAAAAAATTCCGAACCTGTGGAAAGTGCAAAGATAGAACCACCAGTAAGTGAAATGATAAATATAATCCTGTGGGATAAATTGTAGCAAAAACCTACTAACATTTATTACTTAGAAAATTGAACATTTCAAAACTATTTCTGAAATAGGAGTGAAAACAGTATGAATAAGCTTGTGTTTGATATTAAACAATGTTTATTTCATGTAGTTAGTATGTTATATAGTGCATAGAAGAATTAATTATAATACATTTCCAGTGTAGTGCTAACCAAGAAAATACTATGTAATATTCAGAAGAGAAATAGGCAGTGAGGAAAGACAGGTGACAATGGGGGAGAAGCAGTATTATTCTAAGTCTTCATTGTGTAAGCCATAAAGGAATTCTACCTTTATGTAACAATGAAACGTGTGTATTGGTTCTGACATAAAACTGTTCATTTGAGTTTTGAATTTTAAGTTGTGAGTTCATTGAATCTCAGAGCTTTTTAACTTTGTTACAGTTATCAAAGTAGGTATGCCTCAGTGCTGTTTTGCTAGGAATTGTTTTTCAGGATTGAGTTATCTAAATGCAGGTAAGGAGAAATATCAGAATGTATTACTGTTCATTTCTTAATTTGAAGGATACTGGACTTTATTATGATGAGTATCTCAAGCAGGTGATTGAGGTGCTGGAAACAGATAAACATTTCAGAGAAAAGCTCCAGAGAGCAGACATAGAAGAAATAAAGGTAAGCATAAATAATTATTCAGCAAACATGCGAGCATGTCAGAGACTGAGCTAAGTATTAGTAATATAAGATGAGACCCATTCCTGGCCCTTAAGGAACTCTCAAGGGAGAATTATATCCAGACATAGATTATTAGAATGACTACATGATGAGTATATAAAATAATATGGAGATCAAGAGGAAGGACACATAATCCAGGATGAAGCAGTTGGGCAGGGTGGGAGGTCATTCTTCCTGGTTGAGATTATGCCAGTGCTTAAGGATATAATTAAGAAGAGGGGAGGGACTAGGAGGCATTTTAGGCAAAGGTCCAAGGATTTAGAGACGAGAGATAGATACAAAACTGGAAGTAACAACTGTTGCTGGAACCTAGAATGGGAAGTAGAATTCATGAATGGCCAAAGACAAAGTTAAAAAGATAGTAATGACTAGATGACAAAAGGGCCTTGTATTTCAGGTTAAGGTGCTTGCATCATGATCTGAGGGTGGCAGGAAATTATCCAAAGGTTTAAGTTAGATTAGGTTCTGGTGTTTTAAGCAGAAAAGGTAATGGGTCATGTCTCATGTCAATAGGGAAGGCATAACCACTTGCCTCTGTCCTAACAGTGGTGCTGGACATAATCCTAGCCCTAGACATCTCATAATAAAGAAGGGGTATTGTAAAGATCTGACACTAGAAGTTTGTTTAAAACCTTTCCTTGAAGGGAAGTGAATCTATTTAATTAGAGTCATCAAGTAAAAACAGATTTGCAATGATTTCATTTATTAGTAAGGCTTCTCAGACAAATAGAATCTATGGGATGGATATATATATACATAAAATAGGAACTGGCTCACATAAATGTGGGATTGGCAAGTCCAAATTCCATAGGACCGGTTGCAAGCTGGAAACTCCCATAAAGGTGAAGTTGAATTCCCCCAGGGGAAGCTGGTTTGCTGAAGTAGAGGCAGAAATTCTTTCTGACTTCTGAATTCCTCAGTTCTGGCTTTTAAGACCTCCAATTGTTTGGATGAGATCCAATTGCCACATTGCTGAGGGCAATCTCTGTTGATTGTAGATGTAATCAATCCTAGCTGCAATTAACTGCCTATAGGTACAAATCCATTTATAAAATTCCCTCACAGTCACAGTCAGGCCAGTGCTTGCTTGACCAAACAACTGGGCACCCTAACTTAGCCAGGTTGACACATGAAATTGACTATCACACCTCCAAGATAGCTTTATTTTTGTTGTTGTTTGATTGTTTCAACTTTCTTAAAAAATTATCTCCTAAGAATCAGAGTTAGAGAACTGTGTTTGAAGGAACCTTTTTGGGTCAAGCATCCTTCTTTTTTTTTTTTTTTTTTAACTTTTTTTATTAATTAAAAAAAATTAACAAACAAAACATTAAGATATCATTCCATTCTACATATACAATCAGTAATTCTTAATATCATCCTATAGTTGCATATTCATCATTTCTTAGAACATTTGCATCGATTTAGAAAAAGAAATAAAAAGACAACAGAAAAAGAAATAAAACGATAACAGAGGAAAAAAAAGATTATACATACCATACCCCTTACCCTTCGCTTTCATTTACCACTAGCATTTCAAACTAAATTTGTTTTAACATTTGTTCCCCCTATTATTTATTTTTATTCCATATGTTCTACTCTTCTGTTGATACAGTAGCTAAAAGGAGCATCAGACACAAGGTTTTCACATTCACAGAGTCTCATTGTGAAAACTATATCATTGTTCAATCATCATCAAGAAACATGGCTACTGGAACACAGCTCTACATTTTCAGGCAGTTCCTTCCAGCCTCTCCGCTACATCTTGAACAACAAGGTGATATCTGCTTAATGCGTAAGAATAACCTCCAGGATAACCTCTCGACTCTGTTTGGAATCTCTCAGCCATTGACATTTAGTCTCATTTCACTCTTCCCCCTTTGGTCGAGAAGGTTCTCTCAATCCCTTGATGTTAATTCTCAGCTCATTCTAGGGTTTTTCTCAGTCCCTTAATGCTAAGTCTCAGCTCCTTCTAGGATCTCTGTCCCACGTTGCCAGGAAGGTCCACACCCCTGGGAGTCATGTCCCATACAGAGAGGGGGAGGGTGGTGAGACTGCTCGTCATGTTGGCTGGAGAGAGAGGCCACATCTGAGCAACAAAAGAGGCTCTCTTGGGGGTGACTCTTAGGCCTAAATTTTAAGTAGACTTGACCTATCCTTTGTGGGGTTAAGTTTCATATGAACAAACCCCAAGACTGGGGGCTCAGCCTGTAGCTTCGGTTGTCCAAACTGCTTGTGAGAATATCAAGAATTCAACTTGGGGAAGTTGAATTTCTCCCCACTCTCACCATTCCCTGAAGGGGGCTTGCAAATACTTTTCCAGTCACTGATCAAATCACTCTGGGATTCATCGGGGGATCACTCTGGACAAACCAACAAAATCTCATGTCCTACCTGAGATTCCAAGTACTTATGTCATTCAAACTATCTACATGAGTTATATTAGGAAATGCTCTAGTCAAAATCTAAATTTTGTAACAAATAAACATTTTTTGCTTTAGTCTCACACATAAGGTGACATTTTAAAGTATTAATTATTATCTATTTTCAGCACCCTGCAATAATGACATTCCTTTGTTCTTCCTCATGCAAAAACATTTTAAAAATTTGTACATTGTACATTTCACTATTATTATACACTCTAGGCATTCCTAGATTATACCATCTCGATCTTTACCATCTCTCTTTCTTTCTGATTTCATTTATGTCCCCAGCCCTCCTCCCTCTGTCATTCTCACATGCAGCTTCATTCAGTGTTTTAACATAATTATATTACAGTTAGGTAGTATTGTGCTGTCCATTTCTGAGTTTCTATATTCAGTCCTGTTGCACAATCTGTATCCCTTCAGCTCCAATGACCCAATATCTCACCCTATTTCTATCTCCTGATGGTCTCTGTTACCAAGGAAATATTCCAAGTTTATTCACTAATGTCAGTTCATATCAGTGAGACCATACAGTATTTGTCCTTTTGTTTCTGGCTAATCACACTCAGCATAATGTCCTTAAGGCCCATTCATGTTGTTATATACTTCATAACTTTATTCTGTCTTAGAGCTGCATAATATTCCATCTTATGTAAATGTCACAGTTTGTTTAGCCAACTGTCTGTTGATGGACATTTTGGCTGTTTCCATCTCTTGGTAATTGTTAATAATGCTGCTATAAGCATTGGTGTGTAAATGTCCATTTGTGTCCTTGGCCTCGTGTCCTTTGAGTAGAGATAGCATATAGATGGGTCCTGTTTTTCAATCCATTCTGCCAGACTATGTCTTTTGATTGGAGAGTTTAATCCATTAACATTCAGTGTTATTACTGCATGGGTAGTATTTTCTTCTACTATTTTGCCTTCTGGATTTTATATGTCATATCTAATTTTCCTTCTTTTTACCTTTACTCATAATCTTCCTTTCTACACTCTTGTCCACACCTTTCTCTTCTGTCTTCTTATCTGTCTCTAGTGTTCCCTTTAGTATTTCTTGCAGAGCTGGTCTCTTGGTCACAAATTCTCTCAGTGATTTTTTTGTCTGAAAATGTTTTAATTTCTCCCTCATTTTTGAAGGACAATTTTGCTGGATATAGAATTCTTGGTTGGCAGTTTTTCTCTTTTAATAATTTAAATATATTATCCCACTGTCTTCTTGCCTCCATGGTTTCTGCTGAGAGATCTGTGCATAGTCTTATTGGGCTTCCCTTGTATGTGATGGATTGCTTTTCTCTTGCTGCTTTCAAGATCCTCTTTTTCTCTTTGACCTCTGACATTCTGATTATTAAATGTCTTGGAGTATGTCTATTTGGATCTATTCTCTTTGGTGTACGCTGCACTTCTTGGATCTGTAATTTTAAGTCTTTCATAAGAGTTGGGAAATTTTCAGTGATAATTTCCTCCATTAGTTTTTCTCCTCCTTTTCCCTTCTCTTCTCCTTCTGGGACACCCACAACATGTATATTTGTGCGCTTCATATTGTCTTTCAATTCCCTGAGTCCCTGCTCATATTTTTCCATTTTTTTCCCTATAGTTTCTGTTTCTTGTCAGATTTCAGATGTTCCATCCTCCAGTTTTGAAATCCTATGTTCTGTCTCTTGAAATCTACCATTGTAGGTTTCCATTGTTTTTTCATCTCTTCTGCTGTGTCTTTCATTCCCATAAGTTCTGTGATTTGTTTTTTCAGACTTTCAGTTTCTTCTTTTTGTTCTTTCCTTGCCTTCTTTATATCCTCCCTCAATTCATTGATTTGGTTTTTGATGAGGTTTTCTATATCTGTTCGTAGATTCTGAATTAATTGTTTCAGCTCCTGTATGTCATTTTAATTGTTGGTTTGTTCCTTTGACTGGGCCATATCTTCAATTTTTCTAGTGTGATTTGTTATTTTTTGCTGGTGTCTAGGCATTTAATTACCTTAATTAGTTTATTCTGGAGATTGCTTTCACTTCTTTTATCCAGGGTTTTCTTGCTGGATGAATTTGTTGTCTCTCTGTTCTTTGACATTCCGTTCAGCTTTATCTGGACCTTTAGCTTAAGTTTTGTTTAACAGAGGAGAATTTTTCAGTTCTTGTTTTCTTGTTTCTTGCCCTGCTTGTGTGGTGCCTTCCCCCCACACACACTTAGGAGGGTCTACTTAGATATTATATACCCCAGCCAGATTTTCCCAGACCAAACTGGCCTCCTATCAGGAGGAAAGAGTCATCTGCGTTGGTTTTCCCTGAGGGTGAGACCCAGCAAATTGAAAGACTTTCCTGTGAAGTCTCTGGACTCTGTTTTTCTTATCCTGCCCTGTGTGTGGCACTTGTCTGACTGCAAGTCCCACCAGTATAAGATGATGTGGTACCTTTAACTTTGGCAGACTCTCCCTGCTGGGGGCGTGGTGGAGACAGAGGAGAGGTTGTAGGCTGGTTTTAATGGATTCAAGTTACCAAGCCCTGGTGTCTGAATTCCTTGATGGAGGGATTCCATCTGGGTGGGGCTTCACCCCTCCCCTGGGGAAGGCACAGGCTCCAGACAAGCCCCCAAAAGAGCTCACTTCTGCCTATGTCTGGGGCAGTTGCAGCCTGAAAAGTCCTGCCACTGTATCCAGAGGCAGTCAAGCCTTTGCAGATACACAGCCACAAAAACTTCTGTTTCCTTCTTTTTTTTTTCCCCTTTTTCTGTCAGTCCTGCCCCCTTGGCGCCGGGGCAAAAATGAGCAACCTCCGCTTTGATGAGGTTCACCTAAGCTGGGGGCCTATTTTTAGTAGTCAGAATTTGTTAATTAGTTCCACAACTGGCGTTTGATTGTGCCTAGTCCCTGCTGCTGGTAAAGTTCTTTTCTTTCCCCTCTGGGAAGTACCCTGTGGGGGAGGGGCACTGGCCACAGCGTGGCACTCCATCACGGTTCGGGGGGTGGTGCTCGCAGCCGTTCCAGCTGGTCCAGACTGGGGTATGCTGTGTGTCTGGTCACTGACGTGGCCCCAGGAGCTGTTCTGTACTGTTTCTGGTTATTTAGTAGTTGTTCTGGAGGATGAACTAAAACGCGCACGTTGTTAAGCCGCCGTCTTGACCCGGAAGCCTCAAGCATCCTTCTTATTTAAGTCTCTGTACCTGGTCTGGTCCTTTGAGAAGGGCTGACTATCTATTGAATAAGTAGTGGTATCTATTGGAGCCTGTGACTTTCAGTTCACAGCTCTCCTTTTGAAAGCTATGAATTGTTCTGGGAAAAAGAAAATAATTATGCCAGTAATTCCCCTGAATTGATTTTGGGGATAATCTTGTGGTTCCTCTGAAATGTTAATTTGACAACCTGTGGAACTAATTTCCTAGGGTGAATAATACATAACATAGACATTTCAATGTTTCTTGTCCAGCTGAAATTAGGACTAAGAGCATTATTTGGGGTAACAGAAAATGTGGATAATAGGAGGTACTATGTAGAGCTAATCAGGGAAAAGAAGACTGCTTCTTGGTGTGGGGAAGAATACTTTTATAATTGTCTTCATTGCAGTCCATTTCTAGTACCTGTAGAAGGACATAAGTTTACTTACTTAATGTAAAAGAAGTGAGTAAAAATAGACAATAAAACCCAAATTAACAGAATCATCACAAATAGTCGAAAGAGATTTTTGTCTCAATTAAGACCAAACTTTGAGAGCTATGCTTTATCTGATAATAATGACCATTCTTTCCTTGAAATATACTTTTTGCTTATTTAACTGTATATTCTCTTCATTCTCTTAACTCTCTGACCATTCTCTTTTGGTCTTCTTGTGGGATCCCTTTTCATTATCTTCCTCTGAAAGCCCCATTGACTCATTCCTTAAAAGATTTGTCTGTTTGATTGCTAAGTCAAACTTGCAAATTGTGACTGCAAATGCATTTATAAGCAAGAGAAAATAAAACATTAGCTATTTTGTTTCTTCTATTTTGAACACATAGCCAATCAGACATGTATGAAAAAAGTCATCAAAGGAGACAACCTAAAAAAAAGATGAATTTTGAGAAGCTCTTTACGTATGAAATGACTAATGCTTAAGGAGGCCAAGTTAGTTTTTTAAGAATAACTTTATTGAGATATAATTCACATGTCATAAAATTCACCCCTTTAAAGGATACAATTTAGTGGTTTTTAGTGTATTCAGAGTTGTGTAGCCATCACCACTATCTAATTTCAGAACATTTTCATCACTCTAAAGAGAAACCCTACACTCATTAAGCAGTCACTCCCCATTTCTCTGCTCTCCACAGGCTCTGGCAGCCACTGATTTACTTCTCTCAATGGATTTGTATCAGAAATGAAATGATACAATGTATGGCTTCTTTTCCTTAGGGTAATGTTTCCAAGATGTGTCCATATTGTAGCACATATCAGTATTTCTTAAAATGGCTGAATAAATAATTCTTTGTATGGATATACTATATTTTGTTTATCCAGTCATCAGTTAATGGACATTTAGGTTGTTTCCACCTTTTGGCTATTATGAATAATGCTGCTATGATCAATGCACAAGTTTTTATGTGAGCATATGTTTTCAATTTTTTTTTTTTTTTTTTAAGGAAAGACAGAGAGAAGGAAGGAAGGATAGAAGGAAGGAAGAGAGGAAGAAAGGGAAACATCTTTTTAAACATTTTCTTGTTTTATTGTATTTTGTTTCTCCGTTTTCGTTACATGGGCTGGGGCCGGGAATCGAACCGAGGTCCTCCGGCATAGCAGGCAAGCACTTTGCCCGCTGAGCCACCGCGGCCCGCCCTGTTTTCAATTTTTGAGGAATAGAATTGCTGATCAAATGATAACTCTATGTTTAACTTTTTGAGGAATTGCCAGACTGTTTTCCAAAATGGCTACACCATTTTATAATTTGTGAATTTTAAAATTTCTCCTTTATTCTTTAATTATGCTTTTCTAAATTGCATATCTTAAAAGTATTAATAGAGCAGTTGTAGACAATCATGCAGAAAAAGCCTGAAGACAGTAGAGTTCCCATATACTTCCCACTTACAGTTTTCTGTACTAGTAACATTTTTCATTAGTAAAGTGACTTTGTAACAACTGGTGAAACAATATTATTATAATTATACTATTAACTAAAGTCCATAGTTTATATTAGGGTTTACTCTGTGTTGTATAGTTCTATGAGTTTTGAAATTATTTTTGTTCTGGCAATATATACAACCTAAAATTTTCCATTTTTATCTACTTTCAATTGTATAATCACTGGTATTAATTACATTCACAATGGGGTGTCACCACTACCACCATACATTGCCAAAACTTTCCTGTAACCCGAAACAGAAAATAATACCAGTTAAGTATTAATTTCCCATTCCCTACCCCTGGAAATCTGTTTTTTTTTTTATGAATTTGCATATTCTAGTTATTGCATATAAGTAAGATCATACAGTATTTTTTTGTGTGTGTCTGGCTTATTTTGTGCAACATGATGTCTCCAAGGTTTATCCATGTTGTTGCATATATCAGAACTTCATACCTTTTTATGGCTAAATAGTATTCCATAGTGTGCATATATCTCATTTTGTTTATACATTCATTGGTTGATCAATACTTGGATTGCTCACCTATTAGCTATTATGAATGATGCTGCTGTGAACATTGGTGTGCAAATATTTGTTCAAATTCCTGCTTTCAGTTCTTCTGGGTAAATAGCTAGACATGGTCATATCATAATTTTGTTTAACTTTCTGAAGTTAACTTTCTTTGTTTCCACTTCCCGTTTCTGTATCTTCTTGTTGAATTGACCCTAAGTTCTATAGTTTTTGACATCTTGACTTTATAATTACAAATTGAATCTCTTTTGAAACCAATACTTTTTGTGAAATCAAGTTTACCTAAATTAGACAGAAATATTTTTTACTAATTTATTTTAACCATATCTTTAATATAGGTCTGGTCTAAAAATGGAATGATAAAAATAAAAGTAATTTATTAATTTTGTTAACAGAGTGGGAGGTTAAGCAGAGAGCTGGATTTAGTAAGTCATCATGTGAGGACCAAACTTGATGAACTGAAAAGGCAAGAAGTGGCAAGGTTAAGAATGCTAATTAGAGCTAAACTGGATTCCCTTCAAGGTAAGTGCTAAAGAAAAGGTAGTAAAAAAAATTCAACAATTGGTTGTTGAGGTCTTTATTAGTGCTAAGTCATAATTACATTAGCATATGCCTTGTTCATCTAGTCAAATTTTAATATTAGCATTGATTTGGCTTTTTATAATTTTTAAGATTTAATTTAATTCATGAAATAGGTAAAAATACATTTGAATTATTCAAAAATCATGATTAGCCTTTAATAGTTATAGTAATAAAAAAGGAATGAAAATGAATTAAGGAATTGACTTACATAAAGAAAAATATCAAAGTAAGCCAAAAGAGAGCAGAGAGAAAAAATTTAATTGGAATGATTTTCATAGATGAAATAGAAAATTTGTCAGTGAGGTAACCCTGAAAAAGATACCAGACCCTGTTATTAAAGAGCAGATTGTCAATGCTATTTAAACTATTCTAGAGCGTAGAGAAAGAGGGAGACTTCCCAGATTCCTGTCATTTTATTTTATTTTTTTTGGCATGGACAAGCTCTGGGAATCGAACCCACGTCTCTGGCATGGCAGGCAAGAATTCTGCCACTGTGCCACCGTTGCACCGCCCAGATTTCTATTATATTTTGATATCAAAGTTGTTGTATGTTAAAAGAATACTGTATCATAGCTAGTAGATCTATTTCAGGAATGCAAGATTGATTTAGTATTAGGATAGCTCATACTATAAATCATAATATGAATAGACCTAAGGAGGAAAAAACTGACATAGCAATAGAAAATCATCGACAAATTCTGAGGACAAATGACAAACTGAAATAAATAATTGGAATTCACATTTTTAAACTTTAAACTATGAGAAAATTAAATTGCTCTGATGCACAATTTTTGAAATGCAAGGATATATTTTAATGGAAATTATCTCATAGTTCATGTGTTCATCTTTATAAATACAGAAAAAGCATTTGATAAAATTTAACACCTATTCTTGATTTTTAAAAACTAATAAAATAAATGTAAAAACAATAGATACTTCTATTACATGATCAACTGTATCCAACTCAGCCACATCATACTTAGTGGAGAAACACAAGTATGTATTCTGACTGAAGTTAGGAACAAGACAAAGATACAAGACTATCTTCACAAATTATCACCACTACTTATTATCATTGTTTTGGAGGCAGTAGTCAAAACAATTATATAAATGAAAATAAATTGGATGTAACTTAATTGGAGAGGAGATGATAAAACCATCTCTATTTTCAAATGCTATGATTGTATATTTGAAAATTCCTCCAAAAATAAACTGAAAAACTACAAGCAATAAGAAAATTCAACAAGATAAACTTAATATACTGAAATCAGTAGTTTTCATTTGTACAAACAAACAGCCAGTTAGAAGAAATAATTGAAGAAAATATTCCATTTACAATTTAACAAAGTAAAAATACTGAGAATAAATCTACTAAGAAATTGCGAGACTTACAGACAAAACCTTTAAAATACACTTGAAGGACACAAAGGTAGACTTGAACAAATGGGAAGATATAACATCTTTTAAAAAGAAAAACCCGTGATCATAAACATGTCAGTTCTCCCTAGATTGATTTAAAGTTTAATATGATCCAAATAAAAAAATTTTTTTCTGTTATTTTGGCAATCTAATTTTTTTTAAAATCTGCCCTTTTTTTTTTTTACCCTTTATCCCCTCCCCCACTTTATTTATTTGTTTTTTTATTCATCTGTCCATACCCTGGTAGAAGGAACATCAGACACAAAGTTTTCACAGTCACATGGTCACATTGTAAAAGCTATATCATTATACGATCATTTTTAAGAATCAAGGCTACTGGAATACCGCTGAACAGTTTCAGGTATTTCTCTTCAGCCATTCCAATACACCATAAACTAAGAAGGGATAACTATATAATGCGTAAGAATAGCCTCCAGGATAACCTCTCAACTCTGAAATCTCTCAGCTATTGAAGTTTTATTTTGTCTCATTTCTCTTTTCCCCCTTTTGGTCAAGAAGGCTTTCCCAGGCCCATGATGCCGGGTCCTGGCTCATTCTCGGAGTTCTTTCCCATATTGCCAGGGAGATTTACACCCCTGGGAGTCATGCCCACATAGTGGGAGGGCAGTGAGATCATTGCCGAGTTGGCTTAGAGAGAGAGAGGCCTCATGTGAGTAACAAAAGAGGTTTTCTTGGGGTGACTTTTAAACATGTTATTAGTAGGCTTAGCTTCACCTTTGCAGGAATAAGTTTCATAGGGGTGAACCCCAAGAATGAGGGTTCAGACTATAGATTTGGTTGTCCCCGCTGCTTGCAAGAATATCAGGAATTCCCCAGATGGGGAAGTTGAATATTTCCTCCTTTCTCCCCAGTCCCCTAAGGGGACGTTGCAAATACTTCTTTATTCACTGCCCAAATTACTCTGGGATTAATCGGGGCATCCCATTAACCTGTACAAACCAACAAGATCTCATGTCCTATTCAAGATTCCATGTAGTTATTGTGTTTAAGTAAACTCACCATACAAGTTAAATTATGTAATGTGCTACCCAAAATATAAATTTTAGCAACCTAATTTTAAAGTTCATAGGAAAAAAAAAATAAGCAAAAAAATCCAGATACTTCTGAAAAAGAAGAGCTTTGAAGTGTGACTAGATATATATATTGGATATTTAAAATGACATTAAGCATCATACATTAAAACTATGGTTTGAGCATATAAGTAGATAGACCAATGGAACAGAATAGAAAGTCTATAAGTAGAGTTCAATGCATATGGAATTTTGTTTAAAATAAAGGTAATATCTCTGACTAGCCATTTGGAAAAAAAGTACAGTTAGATCCAAATTTCATATCATGCATCAGGATAAACTGCAAATGGATCGAAAATGAAAGCATAAGTGAATTTCTCCTTTACCTTTGAGTGAGCTTTCTAATGATGAATCAAAATCAAAGGGCTGGATTTGGCCAGTGGGAGGACTCTTCAGGTTGGGTCCTGTGTCATGAACCCATAGGTTGGTTGGTTATCTTGGTGGGTCATTGTCATTAATAAACACTTGAACATTTACTTTTGGTGTATAGGTAGTTCTTAAACTTTAGTAGATTGTGTAAGTATCACCTCGGGAACTTGTTAAAAATGCAGAATCTGTAGCTCACTTCCAGATATTCTGATTCTGGGGATAGTAACCTGCATTTTAAAAGAGCACTTCTGGTCAATGGATTATATTTGGAGTATTAATGTTGGTGTAGAGCATAAACTCTATTGATGAATAAATTTAGAGAACAAGTACCAAAATACTTATTATCCTCAAATTAAGGATTCCAATTAGAGGTAAATTGAGCAGCTCATGCCATACAACTTGAAGTAGGCAGACATCCAAGGTAATTCCATCTATGAAACTAGGCCTAAGGAATCTGGAGATTTCTTTCCCCTGAGACAACCTCCATCCCCTCAATCATGGCAGTATTTTCTTTATTTCAAACTCGGTGCTGATTTTCATTATCTAAATGAAAACGAAACAGTATAATTGACTTACAAAACGTATGAAGATTTTTCTCATTGATTTAGCATTTATTAAGTTAAATTTCTGATAACTTGAAGAAGGGCATACAGAGTCTTAACTGTTTTCAGTATAATTTTTAAAATAAGCAATACATCCAGATGATTTAAAAACCAGAACGTATAAAAAGGTGTACAGTGAATATCTCTAGGTTATCTTTGCACCCTAGCTGTTTCCTTTGCCCTCTAAAACTATTCTTCCTGAATTCCCTTATTCTTATATATGCATATACAAATAGAATATAATACATATTTTGTGCCTTATGTTTTTCCTTTAATGATATATTTTGGAGATTTTTCCATATTAGTATATAGAGATTATCTTCATTTTTTTTCTTTTTACAGCTGCATAGAATTCCATTATATGGATATACCATAATTTATTTAACCAGGCCCCTGTTGATGGACATTTGGGTTGTTTCTAGTGAACAATCTTGTACGTATATTGCTGTGTATCCATGTAAGATTACCTTAGGATAAGATTCCCACAGTGAAATTGCTAAATCAAAAGGTATATGAATTTGTAATTTTGATAGCTATTGCTAGATTTGCCTCCAAGGAGGTTATATGAATGCACATTTCCATTAGCAATAATCCCTCACAGCCTTACCAGTCATACGTATTATTATACTTTAGGAGTTTTACAATTCTTTCTGATGTTTTAGTAGTGCCATTTTAATGTGTAGATTAAATGTACTTTCATATATTTTACTGTCTGTTCATATCCCTTAAGGCTATGTTTTATAACAAGTCTTTTCTTCATAAGTAAAATTCTTAGTGCAGTGCCATACTAAAACTTCAATGAAAGTTTGGTTGAGTTAAAAACTTTCTGGCATGGCCAGATGTTCCAGGCTCATCTTGTACCTACCCTGTCCCAGTCCTGGAATCAGCTATTTCTCTGAGGAGCCCCAGTTCTTGTTAGTGAAGAATGATATGATTGGCCCAGAGCTGGTACTGATAGTGCTCATGGTTACTGGAGAGTATTTTCTTCTTAGCACTTTTCTTGGACAGCTCTAGGAAATAAATGCATCTTTATACACATGCATATACATGTGCAACATAGATGCATATGCGCATATATATATACATATCTTAAAATCATGAATTCACACATATAGTTCTAATTCCTTTATCCATCTCCACATGGTTTTCTTGCCTACACCATTCCGTATTTGTGTATTCTTTCTTTTAGTGAGAACCCTCATTTCTAACAACATCAACATATGTAATCAATTGGTTCAATTTTTTAATACAACTGGAATAGTCCAAAATTGTTTCACCTATTCAAGTATGATAAACTGTAGTTTTCAGAAACATTTTTATAAAGAAAAACAATTGATATTTCTTTAGAAATATGCCATAATTCAAATAAATTTACCTGAGTTACATTTTTCTTATGCCATAAAGGATTTATTGCAGCATCAAGCAAAGAATTCCTTCATATAAATTTGAAAGCAATTATTTTTAGAAGTTCTACTTAGCCCTTTAATCAGGGTACTATATTAGCATATCTAATTAAAAGTGGGAAATTTGGTAACTTAAAGAATAAAAATTTTTTTACTATTAATTATGCTGATAACCAACTAGTCTTTCTAGAAATAACATTAAAATGTGTATATGAAATTGTATTCCATTGTAGATTCAAGGACATTAGCATTGTCTAAAATAACAATATGTACAATATCCTAAAAGAAAATATTAAACCTTAATCTAAATTTTCTCATAAAATCCTTTAGGAATGAATATGAATGCTTATTCTAATGTATCATTTATGTAAATGTTTTGGCCCAAGTAATTGATCATTTACAGTTTTCTCATTTTCTTTCAGATATAGGTATAGACCACCAAGCTCTTCTCAAACAATTTGATCACCTAAACCACATGAATCCTGACAGATTTGAATCCACAGATTTAGATATGTTAATCAAAGCGGTGAGAATAATTAAAAACTGTTGCCTTTACTCTGCCTTTGAGGTCTTGTAAAATGCCAAGTAAACTCAATGAAGTAATAAGAACTTTTATATACTCTCTAGAGTATCTTTAAAGGGAGATAGTTTACTCCTTATTAATACAGATATTATTGTGGATATATGGATCTGTAATCCCTTCTCCACAAATCCCAAATCCATAAAGCTCTAAAAACTGAAACCTGGTCTGAACCGTCCAGTTAGAGTGAAGTCAGTCATAGTTTTTATTTAACCTATTTAGTGTGGGTATTCATAGATTTTACCAAAGGAATATGTCTTCTGTAATCTGTGATTATAGACTCTGCAGTGATGTTCCATAATATGGTATATGTGCCCCATCACCTTCCCAGAATCTAGAAAACTCTGAAACATATGTGACTTCTAGGATTTTAGATAAGAGTTTGTGAACCCCCTGTATTATACTGTCTGGGGTTATCAAGACCTAGCCTGGCAGTTACTAGATTTAATTAAATGGTCAGAGACCATTTTACTGTTCTTTACTGTACAGTTTTGGTTTGGTCTCCTTTTTAAGATCCGTTTATATATTGCTTACATACTTGCTTATCTTATTACTTGCTCAAATTGTAGATAAATTTGAATTTTTAGTTCCTTTGAATGCCTACATCCCTAAGAATAATAATGACTAAAATAAAATGGTAGAATTAAAAAAGAAGAGCCAGGATTTTTTTTTGCCCCTGTACAAGCTTCTTTTAGAGAGTATATTATATTTAAAAATTGCTTTTTAAAAAATTTCACATACATCTTTTTATTTAATTTTATATGCCTTATTGCATTATAGGCTACGAGTGACCTCGAACACTATGACAAGACTCGACATGAAGAGTTTAAAAAATATGAGATGATGAAGGAACATGAAAGGAGAGAATATTTAAAAACACTGAATGAAGAAAAGAGAAAAGAAGAAGAATCTAAATTTGAAGAAATGAAGAAAAAACATGAAAATCATCCCAAAGTTAATCATCCAGTAAGGATTGTGAATTTATGAAACCATATTCAAATGAAGACACTTCTCTGTACCAAATAGCAGAATTTTGTTATAACTTATTAATACTTAAATCTTGATTCAATTCTGTAAAGTTCCTTAAACATATTTTGATTTGAGACCATACATATAGATTATATTTTGTTTTGAGCAATTTTTCAAAATTGATTCACAGGGAAGCAAAGATCAACTAAAAGAAGTGTGGGAAGAGACTGATGGATTGGACCCTAATGACTTTGACCCCAAGACATTTTTCAAATTACATGGTAACAGATTTGATACAAATATTAATATTTATGTCTGCTATGTGAAAAAATTATAGTTGCTTTCCTCTTAACTGATTGCTGCCAAGGTCTGTTATTGAGTCCTATTGATACTAAATGTTTAGAGTTTTTATCTAGGGTAATATGAATCTTCTTTATCGCTGATCTACAGTATAAAATATTTTAGGTTGTTAGCTATGGCTTTATACCTTCCTTCACTACTGAGTCATTATATGACTTATTATAAGGTCCTCTGTAAACTGAAGGTGTTTCTATGGCTATGGGGTATATCTTTCTGGCTTTATGATATAATATTAAAATTTACTTTACCATTTTTGTTTATATGTTTGGAAAATATTGGTTAAGACATGTTTTCCTAAAAATGTATTCTGAATTATAAGCACATATCGAATTGTTATTTGTTGTGTTGATCTGAGGTGCATAAAAAGAAGGAATCTTTTTCTGCTCATATTGAAGATGCTTCGTGTCAGTAGTACTTTTGTACACTGTTTGTAAATAGTTGTATTTTAATGATTTGCTAAGACTTTAACTCGATATTTGCCTTTGTTACTTTTAAATTCTAGACGTCAACAGTGATGGATTCCTGGATGAACAAGAATTAGAAGCCCTATTTACTAAAGAGGTAAATGAAGTTATTAAGTATTCATTGTTTTTGGCCTCTTTTTCTCTTGTTTTTCCTACTTTCTTTT
Organism: Tamandua tetradactyla; assembly: GCF_023851605.1. Lineage (NCBI taxonomy): Eukaryota > Metazoa > Chordata > Mammalia > Pilosa > Myrmecophagidae > Tamandua > Tamandua tetradactyla. Next base: position 92,861,777 of record NC_135334.1, read on the forward strand.
CATTGTTGTTTTTGTTGTTTTGTTTTTATTTTTTATCTTCTAGTTTCTTTTGTTCTATGGTTTAAATTTTTTCTTTTTAGTTGGAGAAAGTGTATGACCCCAAAAATGAAGAGGATGATATGGTAGAAATGGAGGAAGAAAGGCTTAGAATGAGGGAACATGTGATGAATGAGGTATGTTCTAAACGTTTAAGATTCTATGTTACTTCTATGGATTATTCAGGTCCTTGCCATAAATCTTACCACATGATGGTAAATAAATAAAGAGAAAAGGCATTTAATTGGATTTTACATTTTTGATCCAGAATATTCAAGATTCCCTTAGTGTAAATAAAATACTCTAAAATATTTTAAAATATTTAAGATGATGCAGGGTATCACTTATAAAATATTATTTTAGAAGTGTAAAAGAATAATAAACTTTAGTATTTGATGTTTAGAAAACCTGTGTTTTTGCTAAGAAAAACAAAACAAACCCTATACTTAGCAACTTATAAAAACAAATATTTATTTCATGTTCACATTATATAAGCGTTAAGGATTGACCAAAGCTAAGCATGGCAGTGCTGGGCTGGAGCTGGCTTAGCCATGGCTGGGCTTGGCTCTACATGTGTTCTTTTCCTGGCTGAAGGAGCAGTCTCTATCTGGGACATGTTCTCATGACAGAAGGCACAGATAGGATAGACCCAAACCGAATCATGCAATAGTCTTTGATATGTGCAGATGTGACAAAAAAAGTCCCATTGCCCAAAGCATGTCTTTAGCAAGCCCCAAGTCACGGACGAGGGGATATAGATCTCCCAAAAGATGTGTCAACAAGTTACCTGATTCTGGGTGGGGATGTATAATCCTATTACAAGGAGGAAGCAATAAATGAGAACAATAATCCAAACTATCACAGACTCCTAAAATTTCTATTTCTGTCCTTTTCAAAGCAACGGACCACTTTTCCAAAGTTTGGCTTGTTTGGTCTTTTTAACTCTGGTCTCCAAACAAGCAATAATGGCATGTTACTTGTTAAATAGGTAGTAGATGAGGTTGTTTACAAATTATCTAAATACATTATGTCCTGCTGTGTTGGAACAGTGGGATGTGGCAGGAGATTAACATAGAAATGTGCCACCTGATCTCACTTTAGTCTTAACAACACATATCACTAGCAGGACCTTATTACTTAGTACTTGCTTGGCAATTGTGCCATATTTCCCTGGTTTATTCACTTCCCCACTCTGAGTCTGACACATTCTTTCCTTTCCTCTACATTTTCTCTTCCTCCCTCTCCTCTGCCCTTGCTGCATATTTTATTGAGGAAATAGAAGCAATCAAGAGAGTTACATAATTTTTCCACCCAATCTATCAGTCAGTCTGCATCTGTAGGCATTACCTTCCATTAACAGTGGGTGAACTGTCCCTGTTCCTATTGAAGGTCTTTTCTTCCACTTGTATGTTACATACCAGTCTCAATCTCCTATTCAAGGACTTTATTCCTGCCATTATCCCCACTTACTTAGAAGTGAAAAAGAATAATAAACTCTAGTATTTGATGTTTAAAAAGCCTTTGTTTTTGCTAAAACAAACCCTATACTTAGCAGCTTATAAAAACAAATATTTATTTCATGTTCACGTTATATAAGCTTTAAGGATTGACTACAGCTACGCATGGCAGTGCTGGGCTGTAACTGGCTTAGCCGTGGCTGGGTTTGGCTCTACATGTGTTCATCTTCTCTCCTGCATCAGTTTTTCCTACTTTCCTGGATCTTTCCCATTAGGATACAAGCAAGCTCTAATACCTTCCACCTTAAAAACAAAATAAAACCTCTAGCTACGGCCCCATGTCTCTGCTCCCCTTCATTGCCAAACTGTTTCATAGAGTTGTCCATAGTTTTTGTCTCTTCTTTCTCACATTCCATTCTCTCTCCTTAACCTATGCCAAGCATGCTGTAGCCCTGACCATTCCATTGAAATTTCTGTTAGATGACGTCTGTCTTGTCAAATTCAGTGGTCTCATCTTACTTGGCTTTTTAGCAGCACTTGAGGCAGTTGGTCCTTCCTTTTTTTTTTGAAATGCTTTCTTCACTTGGCTTCTGGGAAACCATGTTTCCTCATACTTCACTTGCTCTTTCTTCTCAATTTTCTTTGTTGACTGTGCCTTCTCTTCCCAAGTTCTAAATGTTTCAGTGTCTTGGGCCTGTTCCTTGATTATATTTCCTTATCTATCTTTATTCTCTCCCTACATGATTTTATGTAGTTCCATGTATATACTCTATTTGCTGGTGAATCTCAAATTACTATCTCTGGCTCTCTCCTTTACCCTGAGCTCCAGGCTTCTGTTTGCTTATATAATATCTCCTACTGATTATCTAATAAGCAAACATATTCTACGGATCTAGACCTGTTCCTTCCCCAGCCCTCTTCATTTCAGCAAATGGATCACTGTTTACCTAGTTGTACAGGACAAAGTTGTAATTAACTTTCACATTTTACAATCAAATCCACAAGTCCTATTTGATCTACAGTTTAAACAGGTCCTGAATTTGGCCACTTCTTTCCAGTTCTAGTGCTACCAAACAAGTCTAAGCCAATCTCTCACCTTACTCTCAGTTCTCTCACCTTAGCCACCTTCTGGTATCTCTGCTTCTGCTCCTTACCCCACTGTAAGTTACTTCTCCATGCAGAAGACAGAGTGATCTTTTAAAAGCTTAAGTCAGGTCCTGTTGTCTCTTGCCCAGAACATTTTACAGGCTTGCCACTTTATTTGGAATTAAATCTCAAATCCCTCCTATGTCCAAGAAATCACAACATGATTCTGCCCCAGCCATTTTCTATGACCTCATCTCCTGTGACTCAGTCTTATTTGATTCTTGCTACACTGGTTTTCTTGTTTTTCCCTTATCAAGCTTGTTCATATCTTAGGGCCTTTGTACTTAATGTTTCCTGTTCCTGCAATGCTCTTCCTCTAGGTCACCAAATGGCCGTTGCCCTCAGATGTCCTCTTTTCAGAGAAACCTCCTTGACCACCCTAATTAAATTATGTGCCTCACTCCGCAGCCTGCCCTATTTCACCCTCCCACTAAGCCAGAAACTCTGATGCAGACATCATATGTAGGGGAAATGGAGCCCATTGTTTTGCTTCAGTGATTCTTACCTGATATTCGAGCTGTTAATGTGGAATTGAGATCTCTGTTTACTGCATCCCAAGTTTCAAACAAATTTCTTTGGTCATTTCAGAGCTGACCTCTGTATCCATACTTTCCATAATACATAAGAGCCATTGAAGAGGAGTTGGAGAGATTGTCAATTTTGGTTATGGTTTAGTTGTTTTGAAAAAAAGAAGTTGAGAGAATCTTAATTAAAATTTTTGGCTAAAATCGTCCTCTTTCTGGAGAAGTTATTTTTCTTGCCTAAGCACTTGGTTTTAAGAGGGATATACCTGGTGTGGTGAGGGAGAAAGAAAATACCAGCCTTACCAGTCTGATCAGCAGACTCAAATTTGGTTATCTGATGTTTGGCTTATCAGGTATGTAGAGATCTCATATTTTTAAATATAAATTATTTAGAAGAGAGACATCTATATCCTGATTCTAGTGTAATGTCGAATATTTTCTTTTGTCTTCCTAATTTATATGGAAATTTAGGCTGGCCCCAATTGCTATATGTTTATATATTGGTATCTATTGGAAGACAGTTTCAAATTTCTAAATAATTTGAGAAAGATTTATTTTATATTACTTTTTTCATGCATCTCTCTTTAATCAGGTTGATGCTAACAAAGACCGATTGGTGACTCTGGAAGAGTTTTTGAAAGCTACAGAAAAAAAGGAGTTCTTGGAGCCAGATAGCTGGGAGGTAACAGAACATATTTCAAATGAACTATATGGTTCAAGAAATTCTACATCACTCTATTCTACTTTTAACTTTTATTACCTTTCATTTTTGCATGTATAGCCTTATGAATATTGGCTTTTTTATGCCTTAAGTAGGCATTTTTTAAACCTTGTTTTTAAAAAATGACATTGGAAACTGGCCATGAAATATTGTTAAAAGGTAATATTTCATGGGGCTGCGAGGGTAGTTCAGTAGTAGAATTCTCACCTGCCATGTGGGAGACTCGGGTTCGATTCCAGGTCCATGTACTTCTCAAACAAACACAAAAGCAAGCAAACAAACAAAAACCAAAACAAACAAAAATTTAACAAATGGTGCTGCAATAAGGGGACACTTACATGGAAAAAAGTATGAAATCTGACCCCCACCATACTACATGCAAGAAAAAAAAGTTCATGAACATAGAAAGTCATTTGTCCAGTTTGGTGGCATTTAAATATATATATATTTTTATATGCATATATTAAATTAAAATGTGACAGTACATTGCTTATATACAGTATACTATATATGCATATGCTATATGTACAAACTACATATTTCCAGATAGGTATGATGCATTGCATAATTAAGTGTATAAATATACAAAATAAGTTCTCTGACCACAATTGAATAAATCTAGGAATCAACAGAGGGAGGACTGGAAAATTTATAAATATATGGAAGTTAAAGAACATACTCTTAAATAATCAGTAAGTCAAAGAAAATATCACAACAGAAATCAGGAAATATCTTGAGGTGAATGAAAACGAAAATGCGAAATATCAAAACTTAGGGGATACAGCAAAGGCAGTGCTGAGAAGGAAATTTATAGCTCTAAATGATTATGTTAAAAAATAACACCTGCCTGCATGGGTAGTTCAGTTTGTAGAATTCCTGCCTGCTATGTGGGAGAACTGGGTTCAATTCCCAGCCCATGTCCCCTTTCTCCAAAAAAAAGATACCTAAATCAGATACCTGACTTCACACCTGGAGGAACTAGAAAAAGAAGAGCAAACTAAACCCAGCAAGAGAAGATGGAAGGAAATAAAGATTAGAGTGGAGATAACTGAACTAGAGAATAAAAAAATAAGAAACAATGAAAACAAAAATTTGTTCTTTCGAAAGATCAAAAAGTCAACAAAACTTTTGCTAGAATAAAAGAGAGAGGACACAAATAACTAAAATTAGGAATGAAAGGGCCAACTTTACTGTCAACCCCATAGAAATAAAAATTATGAAAATACTACAAACATATCATGCAAATTAGATAACCACGATGAAGTGGACAAATTCCTAGAAGTACACAAACTACCTACAATAACAAGTTAATAGACTGATCAGTAATCAAAAACCTCCCAATAAAGAAAAATTCAGGACCATGGCTTCACTAGTGAATTTTACCAAACATTCAAAGAATTAACCCAGTCCTGCTTAGACTCTTCCAAAAAACTGAAGAAGAAGGAACACTTCTTCCCAACTCATTATCTAAAGTTATTTCACTTTATTATCAAAGCCAGACAAATTCATTAATAGAAACATTACATGTTAATAATAGGCCAACTGTGAATAAATGAGTGCATAAACAACTTTAACAGAATAGTTGAGAGATACCAACTATACAGATTGGAGATAGAACATTGTCTTTTCCTATAAAATTATACAACAAAAAGTTTAACCTTTATTTAGATTTTTAACTGTCCAGAAAATAATTTGAGATAAAGTGACCAACCATCCTGGGATTAAGGGGTTTCCCTGGATACAGAACTCTTTGGTTCTAAAACCCAAACACATGTTGAACAAATTGAGACAGTTGGTCACCCTAGTCTGAGATCAAAGAAATTAGCTTCTTTTTTGTTTCAAGTTATCTAAAATTTGAAATATTTCTGGGCTTTGGCAAAGAAGAATGATATGATTATTAGAACAAATGTTCCCTTTGGTACTTCTGATGAACAAGAAGCTCAATAGATAATTATATGTAATTTTTTATTTTAACATTTTATTCATTGGGCTCTAATCCTTGCTTTCTTTCTTTATTTTGATGCCCAAATTGTCCCAGGTTTATCCAGTGGGTGTTTCTTCAAACTGGCTTTTGTGTCTTTCTGAAACTCTTTGAAGACTTCCTTACTTTCTAGCATAAAAAGATGTTCCAGGCTCATCTTCTTCTGCCTCAGATTTAGAGCCAGCCATTTCTATAAGGATCCCTGATTCTTTTTTTTTCCTGGTTCTTTTTAATGGAGATTGATATTAAAGAGCACTAGATGTGCTCCTTGCCACTAGAGTGTCATTCCTTATAGGCCCTTCACATGACAGAGCTGGGAAATTTAATAAATATGTATATGTATGGGTGTGTGTGTGTGTATATTTTTTATATGTATGTGTATAAGCACATGTATACGCCCATACACATACTTATACACAAGTGTACACCTGTGTGTGTATATATGTATATACATATACACACCCTACACACATTTATATTCATTCCTATATAATTAGCTGTCAATATTTATTAAAACCCATGAGTCACAGTGATATCTCCAGTTTCATTCCAGCACTGAGAGGTTCAGTCTATCTTTTCCTATTTCAATATTTCATTCAAAATCTGGCTACCATTTTTCACCATAATAGTCCACTTATTTGCTCAATTCTGGTGTACAAAGAGTTTCAGAATTGCTAATCCATACCTCTTCAAAACAAGAGTTTAATATTTGTTTATATTTCTTCTTTTAATGTGATGGCAGAAAGTCCAAATATTGTCATCAGAAATTACTTGGAGGGGTGCATGGGTAGTGTAGTGGTTAGGATGCCCACCTTCTATGCCGGAGACCCAGGTTCGATTCCTGGACCATGCACCCAAAAAAAAATTACATGGGCTAATTCTTTTATTCTTGCCCTTCTGTGGTTTATCTTATTCACTTAAAAGTCTTGTTTATTTGCTTTTGTTTGTATTTAAATGTCAGGGTTTCCCCTTCCTTGTTGATTTTATGAGTATGTGAAATATTAACATGTTTCCAAAATTCAAATCTGTTTTAAGAAGATGTGTTTAGGCGAAGGGAAGTTTTTCATATTCTCTCTGTCCTTGCCACTCATTTTTCACACATGCTCTGTATGCAACCAGTTTCAGTAGTCTGTGAGTTTTCCTTCCTGTTTGTCTTATCCCTCAACATAAATATATAGTTTCTTATTTCCTCTTCTTTCTTATCCAAAATGTACACTACAAATTCTTTATTGTAATTTGCCAGTCATAGAATTTAAAAGCTGAATCAAACCTTATTGTTGTATTTCTAAGATTATTCTTTCCTTTTATTTTTTCTTGCAGACATTGGATCAGCAACAGTTCTTCACGGAGGAAGAACTGAAAGAATTTGAAAATCATATCTCTTTACAAGAAAATGAACTTAAGAAGAAGGCAGATGAGCTTCAGAGACAAAAAGAGGAGTTACAACGGCAGCATGACCAACTGGAAGCTCAGAAGCTGGAATATCATCAGGTGGTATCGTGTAAAAGGATTATGGCATTTCATAGTATCTTGTGTTTTGCTGAAAGCCTGTATTTTATACTAGTTCAGAGAACTATTAGCTATAATATTTTAAATTTTAGTATTTTTTTAACTGCTAAGTAGAATATTAATCTAAATGTTTTAGAGTTTGAATATCTTCATTTTGGCAAAAATATTTCACTTAATTTCTTGTGCTTTTTCAAAGGTCACTCATACATGAGAGAAAAATCAAATAAAATTTTTTTAGGAGAAGTTATAGGTATACAGAAAAATTGTGCAGATAGTACAGAGTCCCAGTAGGACACCCCCTCACACAATTTTCCTTATTAAGATAATAATTATTTTTAATGCTTTCTTTTTCATTCACTAGGTTGTACAGCAGATGGAACAAAAAAAATTACAGCAAGGAATTCCTCCTTCAGGGCCAACTGGAGAATTGAAAGTTTAGCCACGTATGTAATTTATTTGTTTTGTTTAAGGAAATAAACAATTGAATAAATTGAAACCCACATTTGTTACAAATGTAATATGTTCAAATGACTAAGATTTATGTTATTTTCTAAGTATTTATAGAACTAGAACAACTTGAAAACAGAAAATGAAAAGGTCTTTAAAATGTTTATGCATTAGTATATTTCAAATGCTATATAATTTTAAAAAATAATAATTTTATTGAGAGATATCCACACACATACACTCCAAACATATTATACAGTTGCTCACAATATCATCACATAGTTGTGTATTTTTCACCATGATCAACTTTAAAACATTTGCAGCACTCCAGAAAAAGAAAGGAAAAGGAGAAAAAAGAACTCATACATCCCATGCTCCTTACTCCTCCCTCTCATTGATCCACAGTATTTCAATCTACCCAGTTTTTATTCTTTTTTAAAAAAATATTTTTATTGTAAACAGCAAACAAACATACAAACTGTATTGACATGGTTATAATCAGTGGCTCACAGTATCATCAAATAGTTGTGTTTTCATCACCATGATCATTTTTTTTGAATATTTACATCTCTCCAGCAAAAGAAAGAAAAAAGAAAAAATTCATACGTCATACCTCTTACCCCTTCCTCTAATTGATCACTAGTATTTCAACCTACTCAATTTATTTTAACCTTTGTTTTCCCTATTATTTGTATATTTCTTATCCATATTTTTTACTCATCTGTCCATACCATCAAATGCTATATAATTTGATAACCATATTTATGGTGAAGTGGTTTTATTTCAACATTATTCATAATTCTTTCCCATAAATTATATTGACCTTACAAGAGGACATATTTTTTTAAATTATAATCAGTGATTAGCCAGGCATATTTAAAACAAAAACAAAGCTCAATATATCTATATATAAAGAACATTTAGAATAAAGGAAGTTACCTTTAAAATGAGAGTGTTTTTTTTTTTTTTTGACACAGAAATTTAAAGTCCGAAGTTCACCAGAATCTGGAAGAAAATTGTTAACACAACATCTGTTTCATCTTTTTACTTCCCTTCCTTTCTCTCCGGTTAATAAAGATTTTAAAGCATATTTGTAATAAAGAAAGATACCTTTAAAATGAAACACATTTTTGGACACAGATGTTTAAGAATTGAAGTCTACCAGAACCAGGAAAAAAACTAACTCAATATCTGCTCTCACCTCCTCCCTTCCTTTTTTCTTTGCTCTCTCCTTTTAGTGATTGGATTAAGTAGCTTTATACCATAATTTAATGATATGGTCAGTAATCATTTAAGTGAGGAAGCGCTGCCTATTACTTTTAAAATAAATTGCTCTCACTTACTTGTTAAGACAGACACTCTTTTATGAGTGCTTATCATCCTATCTCTCATAAAAAGTCTCTGCAAGTAATATTTCTTCTCTTGAGAAGAAGGCCATAGTATTCCCCAGTGTTCCTGGAAACTTTTCTCTACTTTTAGCAACCTTAACTTTCTAGAAATTCTTCAACTGATTGGCTTTTGCTACCATTTCAGGTCATTTTTCAGACATACTTTTGCTTTATACTTAATCATTTAAGATTAGGTTCAGCAAAACCAGAAAAACCAAAGATAGCAGTAGTTTAAGCTACTTTTCTCTCTTACATGAAAAAGTCTAGAAGTAGGTGGTGTCCACACTCCTACCCTTCTGCTCTGCATCCCTCAGTGGACGGTTGTTATCGTCAGGATGCCTTACTGTAAGACTCCTGCTGGAGGCCCTGGAGAAGGACAAGGAAAAGCCTTTCTCCAGTTGGATCTGCTTTCTTTAGGCGGTTTTCTAGGACTACATAAGACTTGAACTTGGCCAGAACCGAGTTACATGACCACCCCTAGCTGCATTGGAGATTGAGAAGTCCATGCGGCAATGTGATCAGCTAAAAGTTAGGAATCTACAATTAAAGAAGGAGGGAAGAAAGAACTTCTGATAGGCAACGTTCAGTTGTAACATCTTGCTGTAACCAAGTCGGCTTTGTGGGCTGTCTAAATCTCAGTGTACAGTCTTTTGAAACATAGAAAACTCTTGAGAAAACCTCTGTGCTCCACAGAATACCATGGCTAGAAGGTACCTTAGCAGTGTTTGAACACAAGGACAGAACTCAGAAAGAGGGCCTGAACCTGTGTGACCACCTCAGGTCAGCAAAGAGGAGGGCTGTGGGCACCAGGGACCCACCAAGGGAATCCTCCAAGTTCTAATCCATATTGCATGTAGTTAAAAGACTATGATATCTGGGCATAGTTGCCTCCATCAAGCCAGGATTTGACTCCTTGTATTGTGGCCATCTAATAACTAAAAGCAAGTTGTTTGCCCCCAAAGTACCATATACATATTGGTGGTATAGGTACAAGATAACTAAAATAAAATCTATCTTTTAGAAAAGAGGACAACGTGAAACACAGCAGTCAGTGATCCAAAGCAATTAAAAAAATACTGCTTGGCAAAAATAGGAAGTTCTCTTTACTCTGTCCATGAATATATTCCTCTGTTTACCTATCAGGCAAACTCTGATTCACCTTTCTGGGAGGAACTCCCTTGTCTAATGATCTAAGTGGCCCTTGACTTTGTCCTGTAGGAGGTTTTTATTGTCCATTAGTTTTGAAGGATACATCTAAGTAGGCACGGGAGAGCCTGTACAGCTTTAGCTGTTTACTTCCTGTTAGTGTGTGTTTGGGGTTGTGGAGATTCTTTTAGATGGTTTAATAGTCACAGATTATTGCAGGCCAGGAGGTTTGGTATTTGTTTTTGGCAAAATTGTTCTAAAAAAGTTAATAAGTTCCTGATCTGTCAGTAATTCTCATGAGAAACCCACAGTCAAAGTTATCAAGACAGGTTTTAATACCGAAGAACCTCATCTTTTAACTTGCCAGCCTCTATGCTATCCCCATCCTTTTGGGTCTTTAATGGATGGTACCTACTTGAGACCATTTTAAACTATAGGCTTGGATTGCATGGCAACATTCTTAGCCTGATCTTTTTCCTTAGGATGATTCCCATTATCTGGCAGATAATTCTTAAGGAAAGATTTTTGAAAAAAGTTGAGGATGCTGCTAAGACTACTTCCTCAGAATCTTAAAACTTTTCATTTCTTCACAGCTTCAAGGGGACTCTGTCAATTTATACTGTAGACAGTATTTCCCTCAGCAAAACTATATTCCCTTGCATCTCTGCAGACTGAGATACATCTCTTTTATACGATTTTATTGAAAGAGTCAAGAAACAGCCAACACGTGCTAACATTTTGAAATTCTACCACCACAATGTCTAATACTTTAATGTCCCACGACTTTAGGTCTCACTACTCAAAGCCCTATTTCAACTAAGCCAACCCCATGTTTAAGATTCTTTCATTTGCTGCACTCTACTGCTAGCTACCACATTCTGTATGTCAATATTCTTGGTTATAGGAAATGGAATCTTCTTTAGTTTTTAAACAGAAAGGAACTTACTAAGGGTATTAATAGCTCACAGAATATTTGGAAGGGTTATAGAAACAACCTAGATTGAGCTTCTAGGAACTACAACACAAAGAGTGGGCTGCCAAATTTGCTGCTGCCTGGAACAATCAAGAAACTGCCTTCCGGATCGGGGAGCCACCCACTGGATCAGAAAGCTGCCAGCTGGATCAGGAAGCGGTGAACAGCTGTCAACTTCACAACTACAACACCTCACCACACTTTGTACCTGCAAAAATGGATACCTCATGCCCTGCCTCTCTCCCTATGTAACTCAGTTCTGAGTAAAAGTCTCAAGTGAGTGTATCTGATTGATCTTATCAGTCATATCTGGAATCTTAGCTGCAAGGGAGGTTGGAAATAATACGGTTTAGCTTTCCGATCTCTGTAGTATAGGAATGCATGTTAAGAGTTTTTGTGTGAATCAGTATACCATAATGCCTCATAATTATACATTAAGTTTCTCTTAACCTTAAAAATTACTTAAACTCTTAGTCCTCATTTTATAAATTTTTGACTAGTCATTGCATACTTCTCCAAACATATTTCAGATTAAAAAAAAAATCATGAATCCCAAAGTTAAATACAGCAATCTATAAACATCCTGTTTATATCGACTTTAAGAAAACCACACAACATAATAATAGTGCTACTTTTCTTTAGATATGGAGAAGAATACCTATCTCTATTATTTAAATAGTAAATAAATAAATAAATAAGAAAGAAAAATTGTCTATAACATCCTTTTGCTGGTAACTACTATCTGTGACCAGAAACTGTGATAATGGGAATTCTCCTAGGGTAAACTTTTTTAGATGGCAGATAAGGGTTAAATCAGAAGTTGTAGGGCAACTTAGAGCACTTTCTTGAAAGGTGCTTTTTTTTTGGTATGAGTAGATAATGGATGGCTATTAATGTAGACGCACCTCACAGTTTCTAACAAATTATCCTTTATTTTATTCAAGTAAGAACTACTAGTCTAGAATTACATTAGAATTAAGGAATTCCAGTTTTTGTGAGTACTGGGCATTTTTAAATGAATTCTTTTGAAGAGAATTGCTAATCTTCTTTACAGCTCTTTTAGAAAGGATTGGTACTGTGTTTAATTTATACCATTTTTCTTCATACTTCTTTAATATTAAATAGCCCTTGATTTAGCTGACTTAGTGGTATGTATTAGTAGGAATTTTGTTTCATATGAGTTTTTATAAAACGTGAATATTATAGTATACTTGGATATATATTGATAAAATTAGCTTTTAAAAGATGATATTGTAGAATAACTCATTAAAAGTTGTGATTTACAAGTAGTGATTAAAAAATCCTCAGACATGTCTCTACATTTTTTAAAACTAAAATGTGCTTACAACAGCATTATTTTACATGCTAATTGAACAGATATGTATTACTGTAGGCCTAAATACAAATCTGTTTTTCACGTGAGGAAAAAACATTTAAAAATGTTAATGCTTTGTGATAATGTGATTTTTAAGATAGCAGAGCCAATAATAGAGGGGGTAAGAAATCTGTTTTCCTTAGGGAGAAATTTTGAAAAGTCTAGTTATGGTTAAGCATGAGTTTTAATCTTTGTTTTGTAGCTGTGCAGTATAATCAAGAAGAAAAAGAGCCAGAGTTGGATGACGAGTGTCATGCAAGATGACACTCAGGAATGAAGGTCATTCCTGAAAAACCTGCTAGGGAAGTCCACCTTCGCCCTTGACTACTGGTGCCTCAACTTAATACTTTTTAGGTTCATTTGTCTTTGTTGGAATTGGAAGACTAAGGTATATTAAGTAAAATACAAACTTTACTTTTTCATTCTTGTGGGTTATACAACTGAAAGTCCGTAATTATTATTTGTTTATATGTAGATTTATATCCATCTCTCTTTGCTTCCCCCTAAAATTTGGTTTGCTTTCAAGGTGTGAGATTTGAAGGAAATCCAATCTTTTCCTGGCTTATCGTTACATTATCAGGATTCCAGACTCCCCCTACCCACTTTTTAATTTTCTTCTTCAAAATGAGTAGTTAGCAAAAATTCATAACCATTTCTTAGAGAATCCAGAGCTGAACTTGAACAAGCAGCAGCAGCAGTAAGTGGTAAGGACGCCAAATTGAAAATTTAGAGCTATGGTTCCAGTCTGAGATGAAACCAAACCAAACCAAACCAATGAAACCTTAATTTTAGGAATTTAGATTTTTCAAATATTGCTTATAGAATTTTTTAGAAAAACAACTACAATTCATGTTTCCAGATGTCTACAATTTTTACTGCAAGGCTTTTATGTAGATTTTAATTGTTGTCATCCTGTTGATGAAAATTCATGCAATCCCCCACCTTTTTTGCCACCCTGCCCTTGACAATATATACCTCCCTACACATTCATGCTTTTGGTTGCCCTCAAGTGTTATTTCATTTATAGTTTATTCATAATTGATTATAAGCATATTTGACTTTTGCTGTGCAAATTTACCTACCTCCTCTTATTTTATCCTTTTATTTCACAAGGCTTTCTAGGTTGTGCATGATATAATTAAAGTTTAAATTTTATTTTATGATTCTTATAATTTTGTCCCTCCATGGAGTTTTTTTAATGAGTAATGATTTATTTTCCATGTGATTTTAAAGTTGTGATTTCACTGAGTGTTTTAAAAGTCAGAGAGAAAAAATATAATTCCTTCTAGTTCTCTTTGCCATTTCCCATGAATCGCTGTACTTAACATGTTATTTTTGTTCAATTTTAGTCCATTTTAAATATCATTTTTAATGATATCAGAATATGTATCATTTAATTAAAATCCTTGCTTTAAATTCCTTGTATAAGGGATACAAAACACATATATAGTCCATGCCCTTCTCCATTGATTTTGTACTTTGTTGCTTTATGTATTTTGTGGTTGCTATTACCCTTCAGTTGTTAAAGTGATTTCAGTTTGCTTTATTTTTGATGTTTACCCTTTCTGTTCTTGCTATTACTGTTTTCTAAATATTTCCTTAGTAGGAAAGTGGTGTCTTATAGGTTATTTCCTTCTTTAAAACATGCTTGCATGCCTCTTAATGTTTTAAACATTTTTATGATAGTATTGAAGGATTGTTGTCAAACATGACAACTTAAAACTACTATCTTTGTTTAATGTGTCCTACTTTTCTATAGCATTAATTTATATTAGAATTTGTGTCTTAAGTTCTTTTCTAACTAAACCTTACTTCTAATCCTGTATACATTTATTTCCCTTGATATGTTCATTTTTTTTCTCTTCCATATTCCTAAGTATATTTTATTAAGAATAAAGGTGACCTTGGGAAAAAGAAAACCATCTTTGAAGAAAAGTCAGTTTTTCTAGAGTCAGTTAGGTAAGTAGGCAGATAGAGTGGTTTCTGAGCACTGTGCAAAATGCTTCTAACCTCAAAGGAAAATTTCTGTTTTGTGGTAGGGTTACTTTGACAAAGCAAATCAGCTTATGGAGCAAATGCCTAGCCATAGCATAGCATTCAGACTTTGATGAATGTCCCTTGTTCATTTCTTTGGCATTTTGTACCCTCCTTCAGTTTTAAAAGCAGAGTCCCATCCATGGTACTTTGTGTATCCCAGCAGATGTTTTCCATTTTCCAGTTGTTAAAGGAAAAAAAAAATGTTTGGTATATAAAGGCCAGGGACCTGAATTCAGCAATTCCTGATTAGAAGAGAAGTAGCATAGTTTATTGTTTCTTGGTCACATTTGCCTGGATAATGTGAAGTTTAATAAAGTTTTTTCCTCTGTGTACTCTTCCACTTTGTATTGACTTTCCTGGACTTGGGTGGCATGTCTAATAATCTTCCTTCATCATTGTAGAAAGCTTTGAGGATGTGGGATTGTTGTAGCACCATTGTTAGCTGTCTTAAAGCATCACAGCCGTGAACTTCATGTCCTTTCAAATAAATTCTTCTCTTTCCTCCAATCCCAAAGCTACTCATCTTTTCTTTAAGGGAGTCTGTTGTATTATTAGTTAAGACGTAGAGGTAATTTCATTAAAGCTGGGTTAACCTGTTTCATATTTTAATTTATATAAAAGAACAGAGGCGAAATATTTTAAAAACAACTATTTCAGGCCAGTTAACACCCCCCTGAGTGACTGGGTTCATTCTTTTTTTTTTTTCTTTTTTGAAATACTTTCATACTTTACAGGTCTATTGCAAAATTAATACTGTTTTATTGTTATGTGGTGGCTCGGGTGATTTTGTGATATAAGCCAGATAGTTCTATCTTTGCCTCTTTATCCAGTTTCAGGGCTAAGAATGGAAGAGGAGGCTGAAGCCAAAGTGGAAAAAGCTCCTCTCCAGTGAACATCTTTCTTTCTCTGAAGCTGGTAGTCTAGGATTTTTTAGCACACAGGAATGTTATAAGCCCTTGCAATTTTAGGAGTAGTCTCTGTGTGGTAAATGCTGTCTATGTATCAATTTCTATATCCTCCAATTGAAAGATTATGCTTTCAAGAATCATATATGTGTGTTTTTGTGCAAGCTTGTGCCTAAAATAGGTCTGGATGAAAGACCATTAGTTATTCAGTAGCCTTTTCATTATTGCTTATCCTTTTAATGAAGGAATCCAGTGCTGCTCAATCCATATTTTCTCAATACTTATTATGTTTTTAAAACAGTTTAATGATGGTTCATCTATCCTGTTTCAAAGTCAGGATTTTAAAGACCTTTATTTTATTTGTTATTACTAATTTGGGGGGAGGATTTTGAAGATGCTTCATTTAAATGTTGAATAAAAAATGTAGCATTTTATAAATCTGTGGCTGAAGATGTGCTTTTAATTTTGAACTTTGAAATAAATTCTACTAGATATAATTCTTCTTGGTTTATTTAGCTCTTTGGACTATTTTTAAACACAATAAAATAATTGGATTTTAATTTGTTAGAGAATTAGAAAGATAAAAAGACTTTATGCAATTTTTTAATCCACTTTTGAATATGTGTTATATAAATTCTTCCAGTGCAGTATTTGTTGGAAAATATTATCTTTCTAGTCATTGTTTATATAGGTTCATATTTAACTGTATTAAATTAAAAATTAGAAAAATGTTTAATATTTGCTGTGATTTTTGGGGCAAGAATACAGATTTGATAATATTGAAGTTGGATTGTTTGCAAAACACCAACATTATAGGCTCACAGAGCCTTAGGGTTAGATTGGGCCTTAGATATCATCTACCCATGAAAGAACCCCCTCTCAGCATTCCTACAACAGTTATCCATCCTCTGCTTCTGGTAATAACCTTTGGAAATAACACAGCACTCCTTTTTTTAAAAAAATATTTTTATTGAGAAATAGCCATACAGATACAGTCCAACCATATCATACAATCAGTGGCTCACAATATCATCACTTCGTTGTGTATTCTTCACCACGATCATTTTTTAGAACATTTGAACCATTCCAGTAAAAGAAATAAAAATAAAAAATTAAAAAAAACTCATTTGTCTCATACCCTTTGCCCCTCCCTCTCACTGATAATATTTCAATCTATCCAATTTTTACCCTTTATCTCCCCCTATTATTTATTTATTTTTTAACTCATCTATCCATACCCTGGATAAAAGGAGCATCAGACACTGAGATTTCACAATCACACAGTCACATTGTAAAAGCTATATAGTTATATAGTCTTCAAGAATCAAGGCTGCTGGAACACAGCTCAGCAGTTTCAGGTACTTCCCTCTAGCCTGCAATACACCATAAACTAAATAAGGATATCTATATAATGTATAAGGATAACCTCTCAACTCTGTTTGAAAACTCTCAGCCACTGAGATTCTGTTATCTCATTTTTCTCTCTCCCCTTTTGGTCAAGAAGG
This sequence comes from Tamandua tetradactyla, assembly GCF_023851605.1. NCBI lineage: Eukaryota > Metazoa > Chordata > Mammalia > Pilosa > Myrmecophagidae > Tamandua > Tamandua tetradactyla. Next base: position 92,878,927 of record NC_135334.1, read on the forward strand.
CTTTTGTAATCCCATGATGCCGGGTCCCAGCTCATCCCTAGGAGTCAGGTCCTGTGTTGCCAGGGAGCTTTACACTCCCTGGGAGTCATGTCCCACAAAGTAGGGAGGGCAGTGAGTTCACTTGGCGTGTCAGCTTAGAGAGAGAGGCCACATCTGAGCATCACAAGAGGTTCTCTGGGGGTGACTTTTAGGCATAGTTATCAGTAGGCTTAGCTTCTCCTTTGGAGGAATAAGCTTCACAGGGCAAGCCCCAAGATTGTGGGCTCAGCCTATTGAATTGGTTGTCCCCACTGCTTGCGAGAATATCAGGAATTCCCCAGATGGGGAAATTGAATGTTTCCTCCTTTCTCCCCAGTGCCCTAACGGGCCTTTGCAAATATTTTTTTTATTCTCTACTCAAATTACTCTGGGATATATTGGGGCATCCTACTAACTTGTACAAACCAAAAAGATCTCACTCCCCTCCAAAATTCCATGTAATTATGGTGTTCAAGTAAACTGACCATACAAGTTAAATTAAATAATGCACTCCTTTTGATTGTAAAACTCCGAGGCATAAGGATGCCTGTACATTTCACTGCAGCTGATGCATTGACTGCAAAGGCCTGGCCCAGAGCAGGATGCCCCTCCCCAGGATGCCAGCTTCACAATTCTGACCAGAGGAGGCCACTTCCTTAGGGTGTTCCCCAGGAACACCAAGGTCAAGTCTAGATCACTAAAAGCTGTATCAACATATCAGCGATTGAAACATACAAGATTTGACAAAATGAGATGTGACCTAGTTACACACTGGCTTCCAATACTAGTCAACTAGACGAGAAACCAAACATCGTCTTTAAGGTGCAAAGCAATGCTGTGCTTCTCTTTTAGGAAAGCACAGAAGAGACAGGTCAGACTAGGTTTGCCTTTACTTTTACCAGTTGCCAGACATGGATTTGATAATAGGATCAGAAAGGCTGGTGATGTGAATGCTCTCAGAGTCACTGTGACCTGCAGCAAATAAAACTGGAGCAAGGGTGGTACGACGGTGACTCAGTGGCAGAATTCTTGCCTGCCATGCCGGAGACCCGGGTTCGATTCCCAGTGCCTGCCCATGCAAAACAAAACAAAACAAACAAAAAACTGGAGCAAGCCAGACAGGGCTGCCTCTGCCACAAGCATCTGCTCCGGAAGTCTTCAGCGCCTGAGTAAAAGAGCCCTGTGCTTTCTGGCAGAACACTACAGCCGCCATCCATGGAGCTCCCCAGGATGTCCGTGGGCAGGAATCGTGCAGAATAACATGGGACAATCTGCCATACCTAAATGAACACGGCCACAGGCAACTGTGCAATCAGCACAAGAAGAATCCTTGACACATATCAACTGACAGTTTTTTCCTCACTAGAATGGAACCTGCTAACGGGATTAATGTCCCTAGGAGACAAAAGGGATTTCCAAATAAACTGGAGATTTTTATCTGATCTTTACGTGCTTTCAATCTCTTACTTGGGTGTCCCAGAATTAGCTACACATCTATTCTTCACCTTGGTCAGTGATCATTTAAAGAAGTCAAAGGCAGCTCTTGAGATGATTATAGAAAAATCACATGTCCACCCCCAGTTTCCCAGGCAGAGGCCCTCTGCATAGCGAGGCAATCTCATACTCGGGAATGCACATGGAGAGACCTCATTTAGGAAATACTGCCTTTGAGCAAATAGCCTAAATCCTGATTTATAGCAAGAGGACTGCTAGAATAAGAAACTTGTCAAAGATGTGTGTTCTTCTTGTGCTTTCTGAGAGAAAAACCATGCCATTCCTGTGAGTGCTTGGTGTCACCCTTGCCACATCAGGGGTGGAAATTCAATGCTGCTGTGTCTTGTTTAAAACTATTTCTTGCTCTGCCTCCCCCCATCCCCCGGAATTTTAATTGACTCTCATTTCTTACTCTCCAATAAGATTAATGTCCTATTTTTTAAAAGCATGAAATGATTGAACTTTTTCTCTAATCTTAGTCTTCTCTACCAAATTGTATCCCACTGTTTTTAAGCGCACAAGGGATGGATTTAAGGGAATTACGAAATAGAACTAAAGCTAAACTCTTAACTTCATGTTTCTAAGGTCTTGGGGAATTCTCATAATGGCAGTTCTGGATCAAATTGTGGTGGGAGGAGGAGTGGGGTAGAACACAGGTTTACGAATGATCCTGGTATGACATTGAGCCAGGACTCTATGTAAGCAAGGTTTGGGGTTTGATCCTTTCTAGAATTAAATATGGAAATTTAAAGCAAAGGAAGGAACAGTTTGCTTTGCCTTAGATCTCCCAACAGAGTGGTATTTTGAAGATGCCAGTTCTTCTGTTGGTAGATATCAACTGTGGGCGCACCCAAGGTACAGCAGTGAGAGCCTGGGGTCACTTTGAGGCTGCTGGATGTGCTGGGTCCTCAGGGAAGGGTGCTTGTTCACAGAGGCATGGGGCTCTGGTGTGCCACCTGCGTGGCTGCGGGAAGTCTTTTTCATCCCCGGCAATGACACCAGAGATGAGCACCCTTGGTTTAGGTAGACTGGGGCTTTCCCATTCTTGGTCATTCTTGTCTTTCTCTTTTTTGCCATCTCCAGCATGTGGGTGTTCCTGCATGTGCCAGTTTGAAGTTGTCTTGTACACGAGAAAAGCCGAGGTCTTTAATCCTCATTCAATATTGGTATTCAAAATACCACTCTGTTGGGAGATCTAAGGCAAAGCAAAGCGTTCCTTTCTTTGCTTTAAATTTCCATATTTAATTCTAGAAAGGGTCAAACCCCAAACCTTGCTTACATAGAGTCCTGGCTCAATGTCATACCAGGATCATTCGTAAACCTGTGTTCTACCCCACTCCTCCTCCCACCACAATTTGATCCAGAACTGCCATTATGAGAATTCCCCAAGACCTTAGAAACATGAAGTTAAGAGTTTAGCTTTAGTTCTATTTCGTAATTCCCTTAAATCCATTCCTGTGCTCTTAAAAACAGTGGGATACAATTTGGTAGAGAAGACTAAGATTAGAGAAAAAGCTCAATCATTTCAAGCTTTTAAAAAATAGCTGGTGGGATCTTTTTTATTGTTTCCATGTAGATGTGACCCACCCAATTATGAGAGATAACTTTTGATTAGGTGATTTCCATGGAGATATGTCTTCTGCACTCAAGGTGGAGTTGCTTACTGGAGCCCTTTAAGAGGGAACCATTTTGGAAGAAGCTCAGAGCCAACAGAGCCCACACAGCCAGAGACCTTTGAAGATGCAGAAGGAAAAGGCCCCCACAAAAGCCTTATGAAATGGAGAGAAAGCTAGCAGACGTCATCATGTGCCCTCCCAGCTGAAAGAGGTGTCCAAAAGCCAGAGATCCCAGCAAATGCCAACCACGTGCCTTCCCAGATGACAGGGGAGTTCTGGACAGCATCAGCCTTTCTTGAGTGAAGGTAACCTCTTGTTGGTGACTTAATATGGACATTTTCATGGCCATAGAACTGTAAACTTGCAACTTAATAAATTCTCTTTTTAAAAGCCATTCCATTTCTGGTATATTGCATTCCGACAGCTTGCAAACTAAAACACTGCATAACTCGCATTCTATCAGCTTGCAGGGCTGATGGGTGTCCAGCCTTAATCTCTCCTTTCCCCTCATGAGGCAGTGTGGTAAGGGCTGGAACCGTGGCGGTGGTGGCTCCTGGGTCCAGGAGTGTGAGCGTGAGCACAAGTATGGACTGAGGCACATACCGGGACGTGTGTACTAAATTGTTATTTTGGAAATGAAATAAAACCTATCAACAACAATAGTACAATGCCCTTCCTCTAGATTCACCAATGTTAGCATTTTGCCACATTTGTGTCTGATATCTCTGTGCATATATGGATGTATATGTGTGATTCTTTTTTATTCTGAAACATTTCAGAATTAAATTGCAGACATCCTGTGATCCTTTACCCTAAATATGTGAGGGAACATGTCTCAAGAACATGGACATTCTCTTGTAAAACCATTATCAAATTATCAAATTCAGGAAATCTAGCATTGTTGCAATCTAATATACGGCCCATGGCCAATTTCACCAATTGTCTCATTGCTGTGCTTTTCAGTAACTTTTTTTTCCTGACCCAAGACTTTAATTCAAGATCAAGTGTTGTACTTAGTTGCCGTATCTCTTTAATATCCTTTAATGTGGAATAGCTCTTCAGTCTTTCTCTTTGTCATTCAAGACACTGACACTTTTGAAGAGTACAGGCCAATTGTTTTATAGAATGACCCTCATTTTAGGTCTACCTCAACCAGTGCACCTCAAAGTATGATCTGCAAACTGGCCCTGGTCTATACAAATGGTCGTTACCCATCAGTGAGGAGGTCAACACAGAAATGAATACTACATATTTGTAAACTTTTATAGCAATTTAACAGTAGTTTTATGTTTTGAGTCTAATAATAAAAATTGGGGGCTTGTATCTGCATGTCTTTTTAAATTTAATTTCTTGGTAATTTTTTTTTGTGTGTGTGTGTATGTCTTTTTATTTCACTTTTCCAAGAGTTCATTTTTTTATGTTCTAGATGTTACCTTTATTCAAAAATGAATACAAATAAGACATAATTTTGGACATTAGGGAACTTTCTAAAATTAGAGTAAATCAGTACATCATTTTCCTCATGTAAGAGGAAAGTGAGGCCCAGAGAGGTTAGGTGACACGTTTTTTGAGTTAAAGGATCCTGAAATAATCTAATACAAACTTATAGTAGCTTACCCAGGCTTCCTGCTTCTAAGAGTTCATCTTTATTTATTTTATAAAATATTGGTGCTCAATGGATTGGGAAAAAAAATGTTAAAGGGTCTTCATCACAGCTGGTTTGAACAGCACTGGGCTAGCACTGTGAGCTTTTTGAATGAAAAGGTCTATGCTATTCACCTCTCTACTCCTTCCACATAGACTGTGTCTGGCATAAATGGTTTTTGTGGGACTGCTTGAGATGGCCCATTCCTTTGTTAGAAAAGGAATTCTACTTACTTAGTTAAAACCCATCTCTCCATAACTTCCACATGGGAACCTTACTTTTACCATCTAAAACATCACAATGCATGCCGACTGACGTACTTAGGTGTCAGCTCTTTGAAGATTTAAAGATTAGTACCATGTCTTAAACCCCCAGTCCACTCCACGCAAAATTGGCTCAGTTCCTTTGATCATTTGTAGTGATTAGGATTTGGTTCTGCTGAAAGTGAGAAAACTTCAGTAGGGTAACTTAAATGAAATTCTTACGTTCTACAAGTTCAGAGGTCTCATTCTATGGCTGCTGGGGAAGTTTCACAAAGTCATCAGGGACCCAGCGTCCCTCTGTTTTGTAGTTACATAGTCCTCAATGTGTGGTTTCTACATCACGGTCTAGGATTTTGTTCAAGCTCTAGCTACCGTATCTGCATTCTAGCCAGCAGAAAGAAGGAAGATGGAAAGAAAGGCATATCCCTCCCTTTAAAGGCTTTTCCCAGAAGTCATAGAAAACACTTCCATTTATGTTCCTGTTGTCAAGATTTGGTCATATGGCCACATCTAGTTGCAAGAGAAGCCAGGAAATTTAGCCTTTTATTTTGGAGAGCCCTGTGCCCAGGAAAAAAATGGGGACTTTATTAAAGAAGAAAAGGAAAATAGATATTGGTTGACAAGTAGCAGTCTCTGCCATACTGTTTTTGTATGTAAATCCATGCATCCCTTCGTCATGATTTTGGTTACTTGTCATCTGTGTAAATATGGTTCCAAAATTGTATGTGGCATTCCAAAAGCAAGTTGAACATAACGTGTCTTGACCGCAGTGTTAACCAGCATTTGAGTATCACATCTCAGTGCCATGCAGCAACAAAGGGCATGTAAAGTCAGAGATTTTTCCATAAATCTCTTGGAGTATATGTTCGTTTGCTTGTGAAGCATTAGTGAAGACTCCGGGTGCTTTGGGGTTGAAAGAAAAGTTGGTAAAAATAATAGGAGACATTCTCTGTGTTCGCAGGAATTAAGCAGATGTGAAATTGGTTAAAAATTATACATATTTTGATTTATCCTTAAATGTGAATGAAATATAAATGGCAAAAACTGCCTATTTTACCCTTTTTCCTTTTTTGGCAATTTCTCCAATTTTCTACAGTTGTGGTATGTATGTGCCACAACTTTGCAAATCACTATCCTGGGCAGCAAATCCATCCTATAGCTGTCACTGGGGATGATATTTAATGATGTCAGTAATGTTGGAAGAGTACTTTTTCTCACGCAAGGCTCCCCAGAGGAGGTGAAGTTAAGAGTACATGTAATTTAGAGTTTTAGAACTCTATAACTGGACCTAACCTGTTACAGCTGTTGTCCAGAAAACTGTGACCTTCTGAAGGCCTCTCAGCCAGTTGGGGTTGACTCATCCCCTCCCAGTCTTCTGCGCTTTCCACCGTACAGTTGGCAGATGGCACAGCTGGCATTTGAATCTGGGTCTGCCTGTGCTTTTCAGTACATTACACCATTTTCAGTGATGTGAGAAAAAAAAAATTAAGTAGCATCAACGAAATAACTGGAATGCAAGATGCTGGGAGAAAAGGTGCTGCATTTATACTAATCTGTAATAGGAATGCCACCTAAGCTTTGCAGTTAAAATTGATTTTAAAACTGCTCTGGAGGTGGTAAACCACAATGATTACAGAATGAGTAGATTAGGGTTTGCTTGACAGCATCATAAACCACTTCTTGGGCAGTAAGGGGATGGGAAATTAAAGGTCCCCTGTAAGGACATGGTTAAATGAAGCGGCCTGGGATTTAACTGGCTTCTGGTTTAAGCAATTTAAGTTTCTCCTACCGATGGTAAAAGCAGTCACACCTGAGCAGGGAGCCCCACTGTTGCATTCGTTCATCTTAGCCACAACACTTAGTCACTCCTCATTACAGCACCGTCCCTAATGAATCGAATCCCTCCATTTATAAAGGTGACTTAGAGGCTGACCCCGGCGGCTGTGTTACTCTTAGTAAGCCCGAGGTTCAATGAGTGCCCTCCTGGAGGGGCAAGGGCGGGGGCCGGGAGTTCCGGCTCACTGCGCATCCGCCTCCTGCACCCACCAGCCTCGTGCGTCCCGCTCGCCAGAGGCGCGCTCGGGCAAGTCGCCCCAAGTTTCTGGTGTGAAACAGGGGTAACCAAAAAGACCCCGCAGAGTTGCTGAGAGGATCCAAGGAGCCTGGACAAGCAAATCGCTGTGAGTTGGGTCTTTCATCCACCCACCTGGTCTTCGGTTCTGCCGGCTCCGTCCCGCGAAAAGTAAAGCCTGTAGATTGCTTGGCTGACCGTGGCTCCGCTGCGCCGGCCACTCCACTGGACAGGGCTGTGGCCGTGGCCGAGCTCCGCGTGGCTGCTCCTGGTTCCACCGGTGACGTGGCGTGCGCTGCGATGAGCAAGGAGGACCGCGCAGGGTGGAGGGAAATAAATGGGTGGTTGTCATTAGGTGGGTCTGGTCCCTTGCCATGGTCTTTAAAGAGACCCGACTCATAGCTCGCCCTTTTGAAATGAGGATTCATTTTTTGATTCAACATGTATTTATTTTACATCTACTTAATGCGTGCAGGGTCGAAGCTTGAAGGAGCCTGAGACTGAGTGCCGCCTTCAATTTTGAGCTCTGGGCGCCTGCCTCTCTCTCATCACTCTGGATGCTCGAACTAGGGAGAAAAATAGGGAGAAGGTTAAAATAAGGAACGATCCCCATCTGCCGGCCAGTGAAGCATCTTGATTTTACTAAGGTCAAGATGTGGAGTTGGCACACTTGTTAAAATCAGTTGATTTCGGCGTGAGGGATTACTTGTGAACTTTCAATTCCATTCCATTGATCTGTCTGTCCTTGTGCCAGTACCATGCTGTTTTGATTGTTGTAGCTTTGTAATGAGTTTTAAAATTGGGAAGTGTGAGTTCTCTGATTTCGTTTTTTTTTTTCAAGATGGTTTGGCTATTTGGGGCATAAGTTGCCAAAAGATTCTGGAAACTCTTAAACTGACATCATGTAAAACACAATTACTACTAAAATTAGGTTTGTCAAAATAACTCAATTTTGTGAACACAAATATTTTCATCATTTTAAATATGTAGTACTTGTAATACTAGTTTATTTAATCAATAAACCTGTACAAGGTTGGAAGAACATATTCAAGAAGAATAGAATGTGCTTGTATTAAACATTAATAACTCAGAAGACAGCTGTTTTTATTAAACAATCAATATTAAAGTCTTGTTTGCTAAAAGATTTATTTAAATTATATAAACTTACATTCTTAAAATATTCTGAATTATTTTTATAAGAATACTTTTTAAAAAAATCATTGGAAGTATTACAAATTTAATTTCCTTAATTTTTGGAGTTTTAGGGATATTTAAGTACTTATTTATGTTGAAGCCAATTAGAATAGAGCTCTTATAAGGACTGTTCAAATTAATTTGGTAATACTTTCCAGATGTAGGAAAATATGTATGATATTATGTATCATAATATCATATAAGCATACAGACACAAATAGAGAGGGTATAGATTCAATTTTTTAAAATTTCAGCCATGAAAAAGAAATATAAAACTCACTAGTTAATGTAAAAGAGCTGACTTCTGTCTTTGCCCCACACTTGTATTTTTAACCTGGACTATGTTCTAGCAGAAGGAATAAGTTGTTCCTGGCAGAAGAAATAAGCTTACCTGTTCAGTAGGAGGACTAAGCTTTCCAACCAATATATCTGGAGGAGAATTTTAAGATTTTCTTTTTTCTTATGCAATCTTATAGCAGCTGTTGACTAAAATTTTGGGCAAGAGACAGGGGACCAGGTGGCCTTATGAGTGGTTCCAAAGTCTATCTGAATGGATGAAATATTCAGTCTCTTTTTAATTAAAATTTCTTAGCCCCAGATGGTTGCTTTTAGAGTTTCTGAGCCCCTGGTAACCCCCAATGGTCAGAGAGGGCCTAAAGCTCTGCTGACTATAGGAAATTGAGGGGCTAGAGTGGGAAGGGAAAGATTCAAAGGAGGCAAAAGGAAGATTGAAAATGTAAAAAGAAGGAAGGAAGACGGTGGGGGATGATGAGAAAGGAGAGGTCTTAGATGAAGCCATTTGGGGATATCTCAATTTTCCCAGAGAAGCCACTGAAGTTCTAGTGAAATCAAGCCATCCAGCATGAAAGCAGATGAAATTAGCAGCATAGTTGATTATTATCAACTACAGTTGTTAGAGAGGGAGAAATAAAAACACTGAGAATTGCTCATAGTGAAAATAGGTGCCAAAATAAAGATAAAAATTTAAATGAGAACCCACCAAAATAGGAAGATTAAAATTTAAGTGACATCTCTACAGAGATGAACAAAAAAGACCGAGGCCTTACAAAAAGAGCTGGGATGAATCCTACCCAATTAAATCCCTATTCAAAAGAGCCAAGAATACTTCCTTCCAGGAAGTTCTTATTCTAACTGAAAGGAGTCAGGAAGAGTCCTGCTCAATAGAGTCAAGGATGAAATTCCTACTTAAAAAAGCCAGAAAGACTTCTGACCAGTAAGCTTCTTGCTCAAACTAAAAGAAATCAGGGAGTGAACCCCCATGCCATGAGATTTGGGTATATAAAAAAAGTACTCTAAAAAGAATTAAAGATGAGTCTTTACTGTATCAATGGACGGATGTCCAGAGAACTGAATGAGGAGTTCTCCAGAATCACCAATAGATCCTGATATTAGTCAAGTGTGAAGACAAAGGCTTCAGAGGTGCAAACCTGGAGTCTTGGGTGAGAGGTTCAGTGATAAGTTTTTCCCACCCAAATCAGGCACCAAAACTATCAAAGAAAATGTATTGCACTGAATAATTTCAAACAGGCAAGGATGATTTCATTCATATCTACCATGGTAAGGGAGAGAGAGGGAACTCAACCTCATTTAGACAAAGGACAGGCGGGTTTAAAAATAAATAAATTTTTTTATTAGAGAAGTTGTACGTTTATAGAAATACCATGCAGAAAATTCAGAGTTCCTATATATTCTCCTCACACACACATAGTTTTCCCTATTAACACTTTGCATTACTATGGCACTTTTGTAACAAATGATGAAACAATAATATAATTATCCTATTAACTACTGTCCATAGTTTATATTAAAGTTTAGTGTTTATGTTGTACAGTTGTATGATTTTTTAAAAATTATATTCTAGTAAACATATACACAAGCTAAAATTTCCTCTTTTAATCACATTCTAATATATAATTCAGTGGGGTTAATAACATTTACGATGTTGTGTTACCATCACCATCATCAATTACCAAAGCTTTTCCATCACCTCAAAAAGAAACCCTGTTCCAATTTAAGCATTAATTCTTCACTCCCCACCCCTGCCTAGTCCCCTGGTAACCTATATTCCAGTTTCTGACTCTGTGAATTTGCTTATTCTAATTATATCATATCAGTGAGATCATACAATATTTGTCCTTTTGTGTCATGCTTAGAATCTGACCCCTGGGTGTCATGTCCCACATGGGGGTGGGGGTAGTGAGTTCATCTGCCAAGTTGGCTTAGAGAGAGGGGCCACATCTGAGCAACAAAAGACGTTCTCTGGGGGTGACCCTTAGGTATAATTTTAAGTAGGCTTAGTATATCCTTTGCAGGAATAAGTTTCCTAGGGGCAAACCCCAAGATTGAGGGCTTGGCGAATTGATTTGGCTGTCCCCACTGCTTGTGAGACTATAAGAAATTCTCCAAATGGGGAAGTTGAGTATTTCCTCCTTTCTCCCCAGTCCCCCAAGGGGACTTTGCAAATACTTCTTTATTCACTTTAGTCAAGATGCATAGACTGCCTTTTGACTTTCCTGACAAAGTCCTTTGATACACGAAAGTATTCAATTTTGATGAGATCCCGTTTATCTGTTTTTCTTTCATTGCTTGCACTTTGGGTATAAGGTCTAGGAAACCACCTCCTACCACAAGATCTTTAAGATATTTCCCTACATTTTTTTCTAAATATTTTATGATCTAAGCTCCAATGTTTAGGTCTTTGATTCACTTTGAATTAATTTTTGTAAGGTATAAGATACGGGTCATCTTTAATTCTTTTGGCTATGGACATCCAGTTCTCCAAGCACCATTTGTTGAACCTTTGTTTTTTAATAGTAGGAATTTTAGTGGGTGGGAAATGGTGTCTCATTGTGGTTTTGATTTGCATTTCTCTAATGGCTGATGTTGTTGAGCACCTTTTCAAATGCTTTTTGACCATTTGTATCTCTTCTTTGGAGAAATGCCAAGTCAACTCCTTTGCCTATTTTTAAACTAGGTTATCTTTTTGTTCTTGAGTTGTAGCAGTTCTTTATATAATCTGGATATTAAACCTTTATCAGATACATGATTTACACATATTTTCTCCCATTCTATATATTGTCTTCTCACTTTTTTGATAATGTCCTTTGATGCATAAAAGTATTTAATTTTACTGAGGTCCAATTTGCCCATATTTTATTTTGCTGCTCATGCTTTTGGTATAAAATCTAAGAATCCATCGCCTATTCCAAGGTCCTAAAGTGATACATTTGTTACAATTTCATTGTTTTAATTTGCAGTTCCCCAAAGACATATGATTTTGAGCAACTTCTCATATGCTTATTTGCTATCTGTATATCTTCTTTGGGATGGTGTCTGTTGGAATTTTTTACCCATTTTAAAAATTGGATTATGTGTTTTTATTGTTGAATGTAAAGTGTTCTCTGTATATTTTGGATGCAAGTTTTTTTTATCAGAAGTGCTTTGCAAATATTTTCTCCAAGTCTGTGACTTGTCTTTTCATTCTTTTATTACTGTCTTTCACAGAGCAGACGTTTTAATTTTAATGAAGTCTAACAGTTTTTTTCATGGACCATGCTTTTGATGATGTATCTGGAAACATCACCAAACCCAAGGTCACCTACATATCTTTCTGTGTTACCATCTAGAAGTTTTATAGTTTTGCATTTTACATTTAGGACTAGTATTCATTTTGAGTTAAGTTTTGTTAAAGTTGTAAGGTCTTTGAGTAGACTCATTGTGCATATGCATGTCCAGTTGTTGCAGTTTCATTTGGTCAAAATTCTGTCCTTTCCACATTGAATTGCCTTTATTCCTTTGTTAAAGATCAGTTGTCTATATTTTTATGGGTCTATTTTGGGGATTCTATTCTGTCCCATTGATCTATTTGTCTGTACTTTCACCAATACTACTCTGTCTTTATTACTGTAGATTTGTAGTAAGTCTTAAAGCTTGGTAGTTTTAGTTTTTAAACTTTGCTCTTTTCAATGTTGTTTTGGCTATTTGGGGTCTTTTAACCTTTGTGTATTAACATTAGAATCAGTTTGTCAATTTCCATAAAATAACTTGCTGGGATTTTGATTGAAATTACTTTGAATCTGTAGATCAAGCTGGGAAGAACTGACACCTTAACAATATTGAGTCTTCCTATCCATGTTCATGGGATATCTTTCCATTTATCTAGATAACTATGGTTTCTTTCATCAGAGTTTTATAATCTTTCTCATATAGATCCTTTATATATTTTGTTAAATTTATTCCAAATTATTTCATTTTGGGGGTGCTAATATAAATGGTATTGTGTATTTAATTTTTTAGATGTATTTGTATTTTAATTATTTAAATCATTAATATTGGTAAATTCTTTCCCTTCTAAGAACTTAGTTTAATTTGAAGCACAAATATATCCTGTTGTGACTTACCAATGAATAGTTTGCCTCAAATTTCTAATTAGTTGCATTCTCAAGAATTTTTATTTGGTAACAGACACTACAGCTTAGTGAATATTTTGAAACTTTCTTAAAGTAAAAGTAAACAAAACACAGAAGTTAATATACACAGATTGAATGAAAATAAATGCTTAACTCTCCATTAGCAAATCACAGAATCACAAAATTTATCTTCATAATAAAACAAAATTTGTTTTTTTCCTTTACTATTAACCTTTCATTTCCAAAATTATCTAGAATTAATCCAAGTTATATAGCAAAGAATTCTGAAAACTGAATATATAGTGAGTCACATGATCATTAATAATCTGTACACTGCCATCCGGCATTCTGGTTTCTTTTATGCTTTCAAAAGCAGACAGATTATGAACTTTAGTTTTGTTCAGTAAAGAAGATAGTGGATTATCTAATTCTCTCTCATCAGTTTTTACTGGTTCTTTTAAATTTTGTTTTTCCTCATTTGAGTAAACTCCACTTTTTCTTTTATAAATTCAGGGTTCACTTGTGACTTAGGTTGTTGACATTTTTCCAAAAAGCTCTTGAGAAATATCAAGGGATCCTTTGCTGCAAGCCTGCAACTGAACTACAACTATCTGTTTCCCGTGCTTTATCTACTACAGATGAGTCAGAAAGTCTGGCAAAAAAATTCCCATTGCGTGTTCTTCTTGTACAATATCAGTTGTAGTGGTAGTAAGATGTTCTCTGTTTTCTTCTTCATTCAGATGACTTCTTTCCTTTCATTGGTTCTTTCTTCCTTTTCATGAAGCTTATCATAGTCAGATTCTTGCATCTCTGCGTGGCTCTGAATCTTAATATCAGTTAAGTAACCTGGCTTCAATTAATGGTGGGGTTAGGCGGCTTGTCTGTCTGAATGGAGCGCGAAGGCCTTCATCTAGAAACTCATTCGCGTTTTCTTCATTGACAAACAACCTTTCCGCCAGAGAATCGTTGTTTAACCCGTATTACCACGCTCTCCAAAATCCAGGGCTTTCTGGAGATTTGGACAGTTCTATCACTGCATTGTTTGAAGAGATGCTAACCACGGGTTCTTTGACCTGCAGTTTATTTTCCAGAGCTCGGCGTTCCTGCGGTCCAGCGTGACTCCGAACTGCTTCTCCACCGCGCCGGGCGCCGTGACGTCCTGCAGCTGGCGGAAGCGCTGGCAGCGCCAGGCCAGAGCCGGTGCAAGACCGCGTCGTCGACGGTGCCCCGGCCTCCGCGGCACCCCATGGACTCGCGGCCCGGCCCCAGGCTGTGCAGCAGCGACCCGAGGTGGCCGGGCGCCGCGCCCTCCTGTGTATTTAATTTTAAATTCCGATTGTTTATTGCTGGTATACGGAAAAGCAGTTGACTTTTATATATTAGGCAAATGTCTTGTAGCTTTGCTATAATCACTTATTACTTCCAGGAGATTTGTTTCTTGCTAATTCTTTGTGATTTTCTGCAAACACAAACATGTTCTCTGTAAACAAATTCAGTTTTATTTCTTCCATCCCTATTGATATACCTTTCATTTCCTTTTATTGTCTTATTTCATTAGCTAGGATTTCTAGGTCAGTGTTGCGTGGGAGTGATGAGAGGGGACATCTTTGTCTTATTCTTGATCTTACAAGGAAAGCTTCTAATGTCTTACCGTTAAGTATTATTTTAAATGTAGGGGTTTTTCGTAGTTTTTTTTTTTTTGTCAAGTTGAGGAAGTTACCCTCTAGTCCTAGTGTGCTGAGATTTTTTCATCATGAATGGGTGTTGGATTTTGTCAAATTCTTTTACTGCATCTGTTGATACGGTCATATAATTTTTCTTCTACAGCCTGTTATTGTGATTGATTATATTAATTAATTTTTGAATGCTGAACCAGCCTTGTATACCTGAAACAAATCCCACTTGTTTGTGGAGCATAATTCTTTGTGTACATTGTTGGATTTGATTTGCTAGTATTTTGTTGATAATTTTTATATTTGTGTTCATGAGAGATACTGGTTTCTAGTTTCCCTTTCTTATAATGTCTTTATATATTTTTTATATTTATAAGATTTTTATTTTGAAATAATTTCCAACTTATAGGACAGTTGCAAAAATAATACAAAATCCAAAGAGAGAACTCTAGCATGCTACCTACCTAAATACCCAGATCCTTCAATTTTTAACATTTTGCCATAATTACTGTATCATTGTCTATACTCCTATTCATCTATCCATCCATCCACCCATCATCAATCCATCTACCTAGTTATCTGTCTGTTTTCTAAATATTTGAGATTAGGTTATATATGTCATTCTTATCAACCTTTTTGAGTTATATATTGCCTCCTTATTTTTACCCTCAGTAGTAATAGTGATTTTTCACATCCCCATTATAGACTGCAGAGTCTCTATTTTCTGTATTTTCACTATACATATTGCTTTTTTATTATGAAAAATTTCATATATACAAGAAAGCAATAAATTTCAAAGCACACCACAACCAGTAGTTATAGAACAGATTTCAGAGTTTGGTATGGGTTACAGTTCCACAATTTGGGGTTTTTCCTTTTAGCTGCTTCAAGACACTGGAGACTAAAAGAAATATTGATATAATGATTCAGCAGTCATATTCATTTTTTAAATCCTATCTTCTCTATTATAACTCCACCTTCTCCTTTGATATTTCTCCCAATCTTTAGGGTATTTCAGCTATGCCCATTCTAACTTTTTCATGTTGGAAAGGGTTTTCAATAATATGGGATGGGGGATGAAACTTAGTTGAGGCTCTGGAGAGGCTGGTCCCTCTAGGTTTCAGGACTTTTGTGGCCTAGGAACCCATCTGAAGGTTGTAGGTTTCTGGAATGTAATCACAGTTCATGGAACTTTGTAAAATCTCAGGTGAAGCCTAGGAGTTCTTTATGGTGGGCAAGAATGGTTTTGCCAACCATGATAAATAACAATATATATCTAGCTGAAGCTGGCATATGAGTAGCCTCCAGAGTAGCGTCTCGACTATTTGAACTCTCTCAGCCACTAATACCTTATTTGTTATAATTCATTTCCCTCTTTTGGTCAGGAAAGCACTGTCTATCCCATGGTGTCCGGGCCAGGCTCATCCCTGGGAGTCATATCTCACATTGCCAGGGAGACTTTCACCCCATGTATTGGGGAGGGCAATGATTTCACTTGCAGAGTTGGGTTTAGAGAGAAAGAGGTCACATCTGAGCAACAAAAGAGGGCCTCCAGAAGCAACTCTTAGGCGTACCTATAGGTAGGCTCAGCTTCTCTGCTACATAAATAAGCTTCACAAGAGCAAGCCTCCAGATCAGAGGCTTGGTATCTGTTTTTGATATTAGAGTAATGCTGGCCTCATGAAATGAATTAGGAAATATTTCCCTCTGCTTCTATTTCTATTTCTAGAAGAGATTGTAAAGAAGTGATATCATTTCTTCCTGAAATGTTTGTTAGAATTTGTCAGTGAAACCAGCTGGGCCTCGTGCTTTCTGTTTGGGGAGATTATTACTTATTGATTAAATTTCTTTAATAGATATAGGCCTATTAGGATGATCTTTTTCTCTTGTGTGGGTTTTGGTAATTTGTGTCTTTTAAGGAATTGGTCCATTTCATCCACGTTATCAAATTTATTGACATACAGTTGTTCATAACATTCCTTTGTTATCCTTTTAGATTCACATGGGATCAGTAGTGATGACTGCTCTTTCATTTCTTTTATTAGTAATTTGTGTTTTCTCTCCTTTTTTTTTTCTTGGATAATCTGGCTAGAGGTTTATTCATATTGATCTTTTCTTAGAACCAGCTTTTGGTTTTGTTAACTTTCTCTGTTAATTTCCTGTTTTCAATTCCATTGCTTTCTGCTTCAGTTTTTATTATTTCTTTATTTTTACTTGCTTTTGGCTTAAATTGCTCATTTTTCTCTAGTTTCCTAGGGTAGGAGCTTAGATAAGTAATTTTGGGTTTTTCTTTTTTTCTATGCAGTTTATATATTCAATGGTATAAATTTCCCTCTAAACATGGCCTTTACAGCATCCCAGAAATTTTGACAAGCTTCATTTTCATTTTGTTCAAGGTGTTTTAAATTTTCTTCTGAGATTTCTTTAAACCCTACATTTTTAGAAGTGTGTTGCTTAATCTTTTAGGATTTTCCATCTGTCTTTCTGTTATTGATTTCTAATTTATTTCCTTTGGAGTTTGAGAAGAAACTCTGCATGATTTCTATTCTTTTAAATTTTCTAAGATATGTTTTATAGCCCTGGATGCGGTCTGTCTTGGTGAATGTTGAGAAGTATATGTATTCTACTGCTGTTGGATGAAGTATTCTATAAATGCCAATTAAATCCAGCCGATTGATGGTTCTGTTCAGTTCAACTATATCCTTACTGATTTTCTGCCTGGTGAATTTATCAATTGCTATAAGAGGCCCCCACCAATTAGTTCCCTAACATTTTCCTTCTCCTTTTCTCTGCAGAATCTCAGAAAAGTCAGATTATTTGTGGATTGCTTATGTCCTTGTTTGAGTTTCCATTATGTTTGTTTCTGTTTATCTGGAAAAGGTAAGGGTGCCAAAAGCAAAGTGTTGCCCCATGTCTTGGCGTCACCATGGAGTTCAGAGAACATAACCAATGGACGTTGTTGGAGTGTAGGGGCTTTGGAGGAGCTCTCAGGATTGATGCTGAGGTATTGTGAGCGTGGTGTGTGGTCTGAATCCTCCGCTGAGTTCCATGTCATGGCTTATCTCTATGGGCAGCTACACTGTAAAGCCTCCCTCTGCCAGTCCGTAATATATAAGTAAGAATAAAAGTAAGTCTAACTGAATTGAACCTGGCCTTGTTAGTTCAGACCAGGCATTTGAACTATATATGGGCTGCACAATTGTTCTCATTTATTCATATAGAAACCAAAGCTCAGAGGGGAAATGTTTTGTAATCTCTGACTCCCAGCTAGGTTTTCTTCCCTTAGTTGCTCATAATTTGTTAATAGCTGAATGTGATAACTTACCACCAGGTTTTACAAAGAATTTCTACTATCACTACATGTTTCCAAATTAGTATGTGATCTGCAGTTCATCCTTGACTTTGGCCCAAATAGTAAATATAACAGCTCCAGCTTTAGAGGCCCAAAAGACAAGTATAAATGTGTTGATTAAAATGGTTCTAAATAATAAAATTATTCTCAATTATTTATGGGCCTTCTAAGTCGGAGTTTGTGCATTAGCTAATATCTCTCATTGTACCTGTGTAAATGTTGTAAGAAAAGTGGAAGAGTAAATTAATCAAGAAAAAAGACTATCTCTTTATCTACAGTAGGCCAACAGATTCATGGCACTTATTCTCCCAGTTGGACTTATGCCAGTGAGAAAGTTGGATATAAATGTGATCATTGTAATTGCTCTCATATTTCTTGCCTTTCTCTGTCTTCTAATATCATGCTGCTATCATGATAATCCAACACCACAATTATATTGCTTGAAAAACAGGGGGAAACCTCCATGATCAACTTGGACCTATAGTAGACTGCAATGATGATTCCAATCTTTCACCCTTCCCTACATCCATGCTCTTTGCTGGGTAACTTTGCTGTGCCCTCTAATCATGGCTACTCTTTGACATTGACATCAACTATGTGATTTGCACTGGTCAGTAGAAAGAGACAGAAGTGATGGTATGCCAGTTCCAAACCCAGGCCTCAAGAAGCCTTTAATGTTTCCACTTGTTTTCTCTTGTATTTCTGATGTTACCAAAGAAGGACATGCCCAAGTTAGTCTGCTGGAGGATGAGAGATGTATGAAGCAGAGCTAAGTATTCCTAAAAGGCTAACATAGATCAGCTGACAGCCACCCAACTCTTAGACATGTTAACAAACCTAGCTGAAATAAGCAGAGCCACCAGAGCCAACTCTCAAGTGCATAGGAATTTTTTTTTAAAGCCACTGTGTTTTAAGCTGGTTTGTTATGCAGCATAAGCTGATTGATAAAGCTCCTCAGGGAACTGAATTTTGACCAAAGGAAGTGTGGCAGCCATGGAAGTGTGCTGCTTAGGCCTACTCTCTGTGATGGTCAAGTTCATGTTATGTGTCCAGTTGTTTGGTCAAGTAAGTACTGGCATGGTTGTTACTGTGAGCCTATTTTGTGGATTTAAATAATCAGTAAGTTGATTTCATCTATGGCTGATTACTTCTACAATCAACTAAGGAGATTGCCTTCTGCAAGGAGAAAAGTCTCATCCAATTAGCTGAAGCCCTTAAAAGAACAACTGATAATATCAGAAGTCATAAAGAAGAATTTCCATCTCTACTTCAGTCAGCCAGCATCGCCTGGGGAACTAATCAAAACCTTTATCGAAGTTCCTGGATTGCAGCCTGTCCCACGGAATTTGGACTTGCCCATCCCCACAGTCACCTGAGCCTATTCCTATAATAAATATATATATTACATCTCTCTCTATCCATAATGTTAGTTCTGTTTCCCTGGAGAACCCTGACTAATACGATTTCTTCAAAAGAGATTCTGCCGAGTAGCGTAATCAGCCAACTTGCTCCAGCTTCAGCACCTCTGGAGTCATCTACAGTATTTGAAGAATGATATGCTCTACTTCACTGCTCAGCAGATGTCTGAACAAAGGAAGAGTCTTTGCTTTGGAGCTTCTTGTTGGAGTGGCTAAGACTTTCTCAAAGATACACTTTAGTTTGAGCCTCTTCCGACCCAATCCTCCCCCCTTCCTCCTCTCCTTTCATAGCTGTCAGACCTACACCGTACTCTGATGGCTTTTCCCACCTACTCCTGCACTTTTCCCCTTTATCTTTCACAGGCATTCCCCCCAATAAATCTCTTGTACTTTTATTTTTGACTTGCAGTCTGCTTCCCAGAAGACCTGAACTGAGACAAAAGGCATTGAAGAATTATGATGAGGGAAATGGGACTTTCATGGCTTATTCAAGGTGGAAGTACCACCAGAAGGACACTGACAGTTCTTACACACGGGGAAAGACAGCACACTGTGTACATTCCCCGGCAGGGACCACAGCGTTTCTCCGGAATGCATAAGTAACTCAAATTACTTCTCCTGATGACTCAATCAGCCTACTCAGGCTGCCCTCCTTGATAGCCTCCTGCCAGTCAGCTTACCCAAGAAAAAGAAAACAGTAGTTACTGTTTCCAGACAGTGGCCTTTTTTGTTTTCATTTAAAATTCTATCTCTGCCTTCCATTTAAAATTCTACCTTTACCTCTTTGCTCAGAGGGATCAATCAATATATGCTTGTTATAAAGAAAAGTTTTCAGGTACACTTGAACTACATGTCTTTGAGTTATTCTCTGACTTGCTCTGGGTCTCATGGCTGAGATTCTTTTTTTTTTTTCTATTTTTACTTTGAAATTATTTCAAACTTAAAGGACAGATGCAAAGAACAAAAACAAAACAATACAAAACCCATACAGAGAACTTCGGCATACCCCCAACCCAGACCCCGGGCTCCATCAATCCTCAACATTCTGCCATATTAGCCATATCATTCCATTCATCTGTCCATCATCCATCTGTCTGTCTATCTATCATTTGCCTATCTATTTATTTTCTAAACACTTAAGAGTAGGTTATATACAATATCACATATTGAATTCAACTGTCATTATCTCCTCAGTCACTCCCTTTCTGACTTGTGGAAACATACACAAACCCTCCCATCCCAATCACTCCCATCCAGTGCGATCAGTCACACAATGCTGTATTACCCTCACCATCATCCATTACCAGAATCTTCCCATCATCCCAAACAGAAACCCTATATCCACCGTGCACCAATGACCTGTCCCCCGGCCACTCCCCCGCTGACATGGGAGCTGCTCTGGGTCTCTGAGCCTGCACATTCTACCCATTTCACATAAATGGACTCATACAATATCCATCCCCCTGGGTCTGACACCATCTCAACATGATATACTCGAGGTTCATCCATAGCCCTAAGACATTTCAATATTAAAGTGCTGGAGAGATGGAGCAGGGGTTTTATCTAATGATGAATGCTCGTGATATTTACCCTGTAAAAAACAGACTAGACTGCCTTCTACAACCTCTTCCACACCAGAATCTTTATATCCAAGTCTAGAGAGCTGTGCAGTTTACCCTTTCACCTACCCTAGAGACACCAGCCAGGCAACCAACAGGTGTCTTCAGTGCGGTGTGTCCTCCCAGAATTTAAGCCACATTCATTGTCTGAAGAGATGGGCATGTTGGCTATAAATAGGAGCTTTAAAGAGAAAAGACTAGCATGGTGGGGGAATTCTATGTGCCGGGTACTCTACAGCCATTGTTTTATTTAACTCTTGACATCCTGATGGAGCTCAGATTCTTTATCATTATCCCATACCGCCAAGGGAAGGCTCCAGGGAGGGGGAGGGCTGGCGCAGGGCTGGACTGTTAGGTATGGAGGAGAGGGTGCATTACGCACAGTTCTAGTCTGTTCTCATGGGAAGGCCTGTCAGTTGGTATGTTTGGCCCTTGCTTTGTTTTCTGTAACTGAACCGAGGTGGCTGATCCAATTCTTAGTGTAGGAGACTCACCTAGGACAGAGATTGACAGGGCTGGGGAGGGCCTCATGCCAGATGATGGACCTGACATAAGATACAGGGTGGTTCTGAGTGCAGGAGGAGTTTGGGGCATATTTGTGCTGCAAAGAATGATACTATCTCATGAAGGGAAAATATATGACTAATGCATGAAAGGATTAACTTGAGTCTGTGAACTGAAGAAAGCTTCTGGTACTGCTAACCTGTTGCTTCTCCCAGTGTAGGTAATACATTGTATAGTACATTTGCACCTTGTATAACCTGTTCCACTCATTGCTATCAGCAGCTGGAAGGAACCAAGGTCAAGAAAAGGGCATTAGTTTCCAATCCTGTACCTAGATTAACTAACCTAGCATTCTACCCTTCATGTCAGTCACTCCAGAGTTGGGCCTGCACAGAGTGGGGAAATAGAATAGGATGTCGGTAGTATCTGTTTCTCTTTCGGTGATGATACACAATGCCCCAGGTGGATGGCCCTGGCAGGTCAATAACTTAGATTCTGGTATAACAGAACCCACTCTCTGGTTCCAGTTCTTATTTTAATCCCACTGTTCTTCCTTTCCCCAGCCCCTGGAATAGATTGCTTATTCTTCAGTTCTGCCCCCATATGGGGTCAACATCACCTTGCTGTGCAGAATTCATGTCTTCTTCCCTGAAGTTTTCTGTGTACTGGGTACAAGATGGTTTGCCTGATATCTGGGCCTGGGAAGACCTCATCAGAGGCTCTGGTGAGCCCAGAGACCATGGGAGCTGAGGCTGATCTACTTCTATGACAGCAACCTGCACTGTCCCAAGGAAAGGTGGTTGTTGGGGAGGATCTCAAGTGCAGTGCAGAGCTGGGAGGATGCCACCTGCGGAAAGTAAATGGGTCCTGGCGAGGCCAAATGAGTCCTCTCCAGCAGAAGTGCCGGAGGAGCATGTTTGTGGGTCACACATGGACCTCGCAGGGAGCCTGGCAGGAGACACCAAATCCACAGGTGTTAGTTCTTGGGCAGGTTCCCAGTAGGGCTAGTGGGCTAGTTTTTCCAGACTAGCAACTCAGTTTCACTACACGAAGAGGGTAGCCTGAATTCCTCTCCCTTTTTGAGCTCAGGATTGAGGCCTAGGACACATGTCACATAATCTGATAGGAGTCCGGGGAAGGCAGAGGTGACAGATATGTCATATGAGGTTGCATTTCCATCTGACAAGCTGGGGGAAGCCTGGAAAGAAGGACCTCAGCCCTCTGGCAAGAAGAGGGAGGATGGAGGGTTCATCCTGCACATTGGTGAAAGAAAGTGTCCGCGAAGTCCCTCTAGTTTCCTGGATGTTTGGGGGCATAATTTAGGCTGTCACTCCAGCTGACCCTGCCATCCGTCTCAAATCTAGGACTTCAGAGAGGCTCAGGGTTTCCACAATTACACTTTCCCTCTTGTTCTTTGTCTGGAGACAACTATCTGCCCATCGTGTACTTGACACTTAGAGAAAGGAGGTACCCCTAGTAAAAGCTGGAGTTCAGGCCAGTGGGACTGTGCAGTGGGGAAAAAAAGCAGGACTTTGGCATTAGACAGACTCAGGTCCAAATCTTCACTGCTTACTAACTGTGAGATCTTTTTTCTTTCTGTTTTTTTTTTTTTGTATGGGCAGGCACAGGGACTCGAACCCGAGTTTCCAGCATGGCAGGCGGAAATTCTGCCACTGAGCCACCATCGCACTGTCCTAGCTGTGAGATCTCAGCAAATGAACTTCTGACCCTGTTTCCTCATCTATAAGCTTGGAGGATGGAGCGTTCCTCGTAGTACTGGACCACGCTGACTCATCTCACTTCCCTGCCCCCTTCTGGCAGGGCCTGGAGTGGAGCCAGCGCTGCACACAGGGTGCAGAGCTGCTTGGACTGCTTCATCTGCTCCCAGGTGATGACCTGTGCAGTCCTGGTGGCAGAATATCAGAACCAAAATTCGCATAGCAGTGCCTGCTGGGCTGAGCGGTGCTTGATGGAGCTTTCTTGTCCAGTTTAGGCCAGTGCCTTAAAGACGGGGTAGCACTGTGAGTGGGAAAGAAACCCCAGGGGGTCAAATAGGGCTTGGTAAAGCTGCCCTCCAAGCCTGGAGCATTTCAGCTTCTTCTTGAGTTTAGCCTTAAGGCTGGGGGTCTGTCTTCCTTAGAGCTAATGGAAAGCGTAGGACCACTTGCCCTGATTTTCTGGGATCAAGTAGTTCTTCCCTTTGGCCAGCAGGTGGCACTGAACCCTCAGTTCTATTGGCCTCAGGCTCACTGTCCCCAGCTGCTTAAGGTCTGTGAGCCGTGGAGGTTTATCTGGACGGGGCATCAACGATGGTGCTGCTGAGGGGCTCCTCATTAACAAGTCTGCCACCCTCCCCCAGACTTAAGGACAGCCAAGCTGAGTCCCAATAGCCAGGCATGGCCCTCAGAACACTGGGCTGACTCCCCTTCTCCCTCTACCAGCCTGCTCAGCCCAGAAGGGAATCAACACGTGGGCCTCTGCAGATGGAGGGATTGGGGCCACTCAGGACTCCGACCAGCAGCAAAAGCTTCCTGGCCCCGGTGGTTCTGCTTCTGGAGTAGCTTAGGTCAACAGCCCTGGCTTGTTGCCCTCTGTACCATCCACAGTTCATTGACTCATTCATTCCTTCAGCACTCTACTCAGTGCGGAATTAGACAGTCCTTGAGCTCTAGGAGCCACAGATTTGAAGGGAGAGACTCATAAATACAGGCAAAAGGAGAATGTCCATAAGAGCACAGGAGGGAAAAGGACTATCTTTTCCCAATGGATTCGGGGAAAACTTCAAGGGGGCATCCTAAGGCCTGGAATTTTATGGATTTCAACAGGCAGAGATGAGGTCCAGGCAATTCAGGCAATTATGAATTTCGATAGGCAGAGATGAGGTCTGGGCAGTTCAGGCAAAAGGAATGATATAAACAAAGGGTTGAAGGGAGGAAGGTCACTGTTACGTGCAAGGAAGGGGTTGATAGTGAAGCAGACAGGAAAGTGGGTGGCTGCAAGGCTCCTGGCAGAGATGAGTGGACTGCAAAAGCAGGCAAAGCCGAAAATGGCTGGCTAGTAGGTTTAGCTGTGACCTCAAAGGCAGTGGGGAACTAAATATTGAAGGAGCTTGACCTGGAGAGAAATATGGGGAGTTTTAACAAGAACATTCGGTGGCTGCATGGCAGAAGGTGAGGCTGCAGGCAAGAAGACCAGGCTTTCAGGGTGGCCATAGCACCTGTATCAGGGTCTGAGCTGGAAGGCGCACTGCATAGAAAGTAGGAGACCAGGCAAAAAAAAACCTCGTCATTGAGGGAAAATCTAAAAGGACTTGCTCTGTTAATATTTGCTTGGCCATGTTAACATTTTTTTTCATGTGGCTGATTTGACAGCAGTCATAATAGTTAACATTTATTGAACACTTATTATGGACTAGGCACTTAGGCATCTTACATATATTTTTCATTTACTTCCCACAACAATTGAGGTAGGTAGGTAGATAGGTAGGTACTATTAGGAATGCCATTTTATAGATGAGGGAACTGAGGCACAGAGGTTAATTTATTTGACCAAGGTCTTATAGCTAAGGCCAGAGGTGTAAGCAAGGCAGTTAGCTCAGAAGCTCTGGACCCAGGCAGCACACCAGTGTATATGATGTCCCCTCTTCTCTTCCTGCGTACCCCAGCCTTCCAAAAGATCCTGAGAATGGAGGCAGGGCCCAGGGCTGTAAGCCAGATGGGTACCAAAGGTTGGAAGGGATGAGACAGAAGGGAAAAAGTCCCCCTGAGTTGGAGGAAAAGAAGCCAGTCACAGGTCCCTTCCCCAGCCTCCCCACTGGGCCCATAGCACCTTTTAAATGTGGGGTGACAGCTGCCAGCCCCTGTCCTCCCTGGCCACCAGCATGCTCACTGTACCATTTCTGCCTCCCCAGCAAGAACAGCCCGGAGTTTAGATCATGAAGGGGGAGGCTTTATTGACAACAGAGAAGGTGGAATTCTGGGCAAGTAACCATAGCACTGCCCCAGGAGGCCAGTCTCAAGGCCAAGCCCATTGGGACGAAGGGTCTGCATGCCTCATGGACCTTGCTCACCCTCACCATACTGAACTTTCCAACACCTCCTTTTCCAGCAACCCAAAGACCCCCATAGCCTGGATGGACAAGGTGAGAGGCAGCCACAGAGTTCGGAGTGAGTTCCACAGTGTGTGTGTGGAGGGAGTCCCAGGGCTCCTTCTCTTCAGGTTCTCTGTGCTTGGCATGTCATTGTCTGCAGTGGTAGCAGTGTCTGCTGCCCCAGCCCACCGCAGCCTCCCAGAGTTGGGGACACAATGGGAGCAGGCAGGCCCAGTAATCTCAGCCCATGGAACCCTCACCTCAGAAGGCTAGTGTCAGGGGCAAGGGAGAGGGACAGCAAGGTCCCATCTCTTCTTCCCTGTGCCTCAGCAGGCCTCAGCAAAGCTGGGCCTCCTCATATCATTTCCCCTTACTGCCTCCGTCTCACTGGCCTGAACCTGCCCCTGGAAGGGAAGCTCTGTCAGAATCGGCCTGTTCCTATCGGTGTAGATCCCACAGCTGCCATGCTCCAGGTGTGAGGTGCTCCCTCATCGGCTGCCCTACCTGGCTGGCCAGGCCCACCCCCAGCCATCACTTTTCCAGGAACCAAGGGGAACTGGGGCCTGACCACAGCATCTCTTGGGGCCACAGACTCAAGAACATCAGTCCACTGGCTTGAGGACCATTCTTCCCCAGCCATCTGCACAGCTTGCGGTTGGTCAGTCGTGGGGGCTCAGGACTGGCCAGAGACCCAGCTCCGGGGCTCAATGCCTCCCACAGCCTCCCCAACTTTGGGTGGGGGAAGGGGGATGTCAGTCAGTCCTGAGCTGGGGCTGGGAGCAGCAGGGACAAAAATAACCCAGTACAAGCTCCTGCTGAGGCCAGAAATAGCATAGTGACAAGTGCCTTATAACTGAGTGGGCGAGCAGCAGTGGGGAGGCTGAGCTAAGGAGGGCCCAGCCTCTCAGCAGGTCCTGGTCAGGCCAAGGGTCCCCACCACACCCACTCTACATACCATATCACACTACATGTGTGCACACAGGTGTGTGTGGGGCCTGAGGGACCGCGGCTCAGGGCAGGGAATCCGGAGAGATGCTAAACTTGGGCTTGGACTTGGCCACGGCCACACTGCGCTTGCGCAGGGGCCCGCGGGCAGAGAGGGGCAGGGCATCCAGCAGGCTGCGGTCCTCATCAAGCTGGCGGGCTGTGCAGAGTGGCGTGGGCACTTTGACTGTGTTGCCAAACTTGGAGTAGTCCACGGAGTAGCGGCCGTCCTCCTCGGCCACAATGGGCACAAAGCGCTGACCCCACAGGATCTCGTCTGCCAGGTAGGAGGTGCGAGCCTGGGTGGTGATGCCAGTGGTTTCCACCACGCCTTCCAGGATGACGACGATCTCAAGGTCCTGGTGGTGGTGCAGGTCGCCGGGTGCCAGGTCATAGAGTGGGCTGTTGGCGTCAATGACGTGGTAGATGATGAGCGGAGCCACCAGGAAGATGCTGTTGCCTCCCACGCCATTCTCCATGGGGATGTCCACCTGGTGGAGGGGCACCACCTCGCCCTCGGGGCTGGTGGTCTTGCGCACCACTTGCATGTGGATGGTGGCGCTGATGATCATGCTCTTGCGGAGGTCGCCCACCCGCAGCATGAAGCAGAGGCGGCCGTGGCGCACGGCGATGACCGCGTGCTTGCTGAAGATGAGCGTCTCGGCCCGCCGGTGGGCCTGGGCAGTCTTCATGAAGATGCAGCCCAGCATGATGGCGTTGATCATGAGCCCCACGATGTTCTGCACGATGAGGATGAGGATGGCCAGCGGGCACTCCTCGGTCACCATGCGCCCCCCAAAACCTATGGTCACCTGGACCTCGATGGAGAAGAGGAAGGCGGAGGAGAAGGAGTGGATGCTGGTAACGCAGGGCACGGGGTCGCCCTCGCTGGGGGCCAGGTCGCCGTGGGCGAAGGCGATGAGCCACCAGGCTATGGCGAAGAGCAGCCAGCTGCACAGGAAGGACATGGTGAAGATGAGCAGCGTGTGCGGCCACTTGAGGTCCACCAGGGTGGTGAAAACGTCCTGTAGGAAGCGGCCCTGCTCTCTGATGTTCTTGTGGGCCACGTTGCAATTGCCGTTCTTGGACACGAAGCGCGCCCGCCGCTCCCGGGCGTGGTACCGGGGCTCTGCCGGGTCCTCCGCCAGCCGCGTCAGCACATACTCCTCCGGGATGATGCCCTTGCGGGACAGCATGGCTCCGGCGACCCCCCGGGTGGGGCCTCCCCCATGAGGGGTGCCCCAACCAGGCCTAGGGTCCCTGAGCGGGCCTCACCCTGGGGTCTCCTCCCTGAGAACCCTCTCACCCTGGGACTACCCTCAGCCTGTGATGGTCTCACTTCTAAGATGCCTTTACCCTGGACTCTTCCTCACCTCCACCTCGACACTGCCTTACTTCTCTATACCAGCCTCGCGCCTCAGCCCGCCTGCCCCGCGCTCTGCCTGCCTCTGGATCTCAGCTCAGTTCTCCTCCGCCAGCCGCCACCGCCGGGGACTCCCTCTGAGACCCCTTCTCCCCACCCAGCCTTCCTTCTCAGCCGGCTTCTCTCACCGCCGAATTGAGAGCTTCAGGATCTTCCCAGCTCCCCAGACCTCACCCAAACCCCACCGTGTATTCCGCCCCCCGGCTCCCCTCCAAGTTCCAGCTTCACGGCCAGATCGCTCCAGTCTCACCTCCAGGTACGCGCCCTATTTCCGCCCCCGGCGGATCCCTCCCCAGTTCTCGCCCTTTGTCTCGGGAACCTGCGCCCTCCCGAGTCACCACCCTGGCTCGGCTCAACTCCGGCTGCCCTCGCCCCCTGCGCGTCCTGTCCAGGCTCACCCAGCGTCTCCGCCTCCCGGCTCCCCGCCGCCCGCACGCCCGGCGGGGCCCCGGAGCTCCGGGCGCTGGGTGTCCTCCCAGCGCTGGGTCCCCGCCCCGCCCGCGCGCCGCCGCGGCACCTGCTCCCGCTGCTCAAGCCGCAGCCGCCGCCTCCCCGCCCCCTCCCGCCGCCGGGCGCTCGCGGCGGGCCACTTCCACTGCGCGGGTCTTCTGGGCTAGGTGGGGTGGAAGATGCGAAGTGGGGTCCCGGGGCCGCCAGGGGGAGTCCTACCTTTTCCTCAGCCGGATCGCGCGCGGAGGGGGGGAGTGGGGCGGGCACACGCGCAAGTCCCGCCTGCTTCTCCAGACTCAGCGTGGCCTTGGGTATTTGCCCAATCGCATGGACCGTTAGGGGTGCCTCTTGCCCAAGCGCAATGAAATTGGGAGGGGGCGGGGTAGAGCGAGACTCACCTTTCCGTGATCTGCCCTCCCACTCTGGGGACAGCAGCTGCTGTCACCCCGGTTCCCATCCCCCATTTTTCCCATCTGCAGTGGGTCAATACCGGCCTCTAGGGCGGATGCGGGTTCCATGGGAAAGGAGGCCCCCAGAGGCTGCGCCAGGGACCCGGGGACTGCAGAGAGGAAAATAAGTGAGGCCAGGACTACCAACTGACCACTCGTTCCTTTGGAGGATACTTTTAGGCTTTTCTAGGTCATGGCCTTTTTAAGAATCCAGTGTAAGCCAGTCTCAGAAGAAAAAAAAAATTAGAGATCTTAAAAGTGTAGGAGCACTGTTTAACCCTCACTACAGGGTATGCTGGATGGTTCCATCCTCTCAGTCATGATTCCCCTTCCCTGCCCCTGCGTTTTAAAGAGGGGTTTAGTTATCAGCTCCTGGGTCTGAGCGGCTGCATTAGGGCAGGCTTGGGCACTGGGGGCCCCAGGCTCTCCATCCAGTCATGGGTGTTGACTGCATTGCAGCTTCAGTCTAGGCTCCAGGTGGGGGTCCCCAGTACTCACCTGGGAGGGAAGGCTTCCTGAGTCTGTGGTTGGGATATAACATTAATGACCCCACCCCTCCTCTAGGGCTCAGATCTCTATGGAGGGACCCCTGACCCATGTGCGGCCGTTTGTTGGAATGGGGCCTTGAGGCAGGGCCTGGAAAGTTAGGGACAGTGGGGATGTGAGCCACTGTGGGGCAGGGTCTGACTGTTGTATTGAGTTTTGCTCTTTCACTCCCATATTTATTTGCAGGCAGAGTGTACGCTGCCGCTCAGAGCAAGTGTGCTCTTGCGCTATATTAACAGAGGTGCAGTGCCTAGAGCAGGGAGGGGAAAATGGGATGAGCAGTGTGGGGGCTCAAGGAGACCCGGCTACATGAGAAACCTCTGAGGCAACTACAGTTGTTTGAGCATCAGAAGAGGAGCCTTGGGGGTTCCCCTAGGTGTTTAGGTACTATTGCAGATAATCCTTGGGTCAAAGGAAGACAGATTAGCAGTTTTTTGTGCCCAAAGGATGGGACCTAGACACTGGGTGGAACAGAGGTAGGCTTTGATTTCACTCATGGAAAAATAAGTTCTAATAAACAGAGAACATGTTATGGAAGAATTTGGACTAGATGGCCTTGGACATCCTTCTAAGACTTTACCAGGGTAGGCTTTGCCCCACTACTGCTCCTTCCCTCCAGTTCCTTGGGAGAATGCTGGGCATAGGGTGATCCTTTTCCTTCTCCCCCTACTCTGTTCTTGAAAGATCTCACAGTGGGGGGGCAGGGAGCCACCGGGCCCCCAGAGGTGTCTTGGAGCTGGAAAGGTCAGGCTTCTGTCTCACAGTGTGGCCTTGAGGTCAGAACCACTCCCTGCCCCACCCATCCCAAGAGGGCAAGCCCCTCCCCCAAAGGGCTCAGCTTCCCACGCTGCTCCATCTTGCTCCTACACACTTTGCATTTGCCTCTGCTTGAAATGCTTATCCAGCTCCCTTTTGACCCTAGGTTTTTACCAAATTCCTTATCCTGGCATTCAGGGCTCTCTGCTCTCTTACACCTCCCTGCTGCCCACATCTCCCTTCCAACTTTTGGACCAACTAACACTCCTAACTCACTCCCACTGTCACTCCTTAGCTCCTGCTGCCCACAACCTTGCAGCCCTTTCTTTACTCCTGCCTATCCAAATCCTGTCCCTCCCATGGCCCAACTTAAGTCCTGCCTCTCCCAGGCAACTTGCCAGCCTCTCCCTTTCTAAGCTTCTCTGGCTCCTGGAGCATCCAGAGGTTCTGTGCTGGGCCCTCCTCCAGTGACCAGTGGGTTTTCCTTACATTGTGTGGCTCAGCCAGGAGGGATGCAGGCCCAAGACCCCAGAATCTGCACCCCCAGGACCTGGTATGTTGGTTCTGATGGCAATATGGAAATGATAATACAATGATATATAAATGAGCACCTGCCATTTCTTGGCTGAGCACAGGTATGCACTCCTTTTTCAGGCAGCAGAGTCTGAGGGAAGCTGTTGATTTGGTCTCCTCATTGTCTGGGGCCTAGCATCTCCCAGCCACTACCTGACCAACATGTGATATATTCACTTTACTTTCCCGCTGAAGAACCACCTGCTTACCCCCCTGAATGCCCCTGCTGGGGGACTGAGGGCGGGGCGGGAGTAGGGCATGTGATCCAGACTGAGCTGGCCAGTGTATTCTGTTCCTCTGGCCGCGGTGATTGGATGGACATGGAGAGGTGACCCAGGTTGTTCCTTTGAGATTCACTCCTGAGATTTGCTGGAATTAATGGGAAAGAGCATCTTTTATTCTTCTGGGGTTGCTGAGGGAGCAGGGTGTAAACTGGAGATGCTAGTGGCCACCTGCCACTCAGAGTAAGTGTGCTCTTGCGCTATATTAACAGAGGTGCAGTGCCTAGAGCAGGGAGGGGAAAACAGGAGGAGCGGGGGGAGGGGGGGCTCAAGGAGACCCGGCTACATGACAAACCTCTGAGGCAACTACAGTTGGGGAGGTGGAGGAACCCAGAAATGGAGATACATCTCTAATGACAACACTTCGATCTAGCCATGCTTAGAGTACTATACCTGCTGACAGAATAGACTCCTGAGTTGGATTCCTCCATTTGCAACTAAAACGGTGTTAACTCAGGGTACCCAGGCCCCCCACATCAAGTTATGTGGGGATTTGCTACCTGCTCTAATAATATCTTCACAGCAACTGTGTACCCCTCATCTCACAAAGAAACATGCTATTGCCCCAGGTCACAGAGCTTTTTCAGACCTTCCTGATGTCAAGGCCATCTTTAGCCCCACCGTTCCCCTAGCTCACCCCCAGCCTTTGTCCAGCAGACCCAGAGCCTCCAGGAGGAAATAAGTGATCTCTTTATTTACAAGTGATTTACAGTCAGAAAACCCAGGCTGGGGGCAGGGGGTGGAGGGGGAGGAGGGCAGCATGGTAGTAGGAGATGGCACTTGGGCGCCAAAAGGTCACTTGTCTGCACGCACAAAGGAGGCGAAGACGCTGTCCTTCCGGCTGAGCAGCTCCTCCGGCTTGTCGAACTCAAGGATGGCGCCTCGCTTCAGGACGATCACGAGGTCTGCACTCAGGATGGTGTGCACACGGTGCTGGGAGGGGAGGGAGGGGGCTGGTCAGGGTGTGTGTGTGGCGGGGGGGCAGGACAGCTGAAGGGCAGCTCTCCTGCAGCTTGGAGCAGGAGGCACCATGTGGCCAGAATGCCAAGGCTGTGACTCCCAAGGCCTCCATCCACTCCTACAACTATCCTTCCTTCATCAAGTCTGAGCTCGGCCCTCCTTTCCAGGCCTCAAGACTCAGAGAGCCCCCTGGCCACTCCCATCCCCCACTTCCCATGGAGCTGTAATCCCAGCCTAGCTCTGGGGCCATGGGACAGGGGTGGGACATTGGAACCTGGAGAAAGAGAGGAGAGGTCTGAGTCCTGAAACCCAGGCTCCCTGCAGCCCTCCAGACTCCTTGCCCCGCACTGCTCCAGGGTCCTCTCTTGCTTACCAGGCCCAGGTGAGCCCAGAGGCGACCCCACTGATGACAACCCCAGGAGGCCAGTCCTCTCTCCAGGTGCTTCCCCACATCCCATCAGTGGCCCCTTACCGCGATGGTGACCACGGTGCGGTCTGCGAAGGCTGTCATCACCACCTTCTGGAGGATGTTTTCCTGCCAAATGAGGGCAGCAGCTGTTGCCCCAATTGCCCAGTGGATGGAGTCTGGCCTGGCTTTGGGGATGTGAGGCCCAGGCTTGTGGCCCAGTTCCCATCTGACTCCAATCCTAGCACCACTCCCACCCACTATCTGACCTCAGTCCCCTTTGGCTGACCAGGTTCCCAGCATTCAGGGGCTAGGCTCAGCCTGTTGGGGACTAAGCTGTACGTGTGCATGTGTGCTGTGTGTGCATATATGTTGGTAGGTGATGGGTGTGAAGTCTATGTGAGTCTGTTTGCAGCTTCTGTGTATGTCTGTTTGTATATATGCACATACCCTAAGACTAGAAGGAACTGGGGTCCCCCAGCCCTTTGTCTTTTCTGACACAAATGACTTTGACACTAAAGGCAACTTGAGGCTTAGGACAACTTTGTGCCAACGTCTGCTTAAGACCTTGCCAAGACCCTCCCCAAAACTTGTGCCCGATGGATGTGCCCAGGACCAACCGTGGCCATGTCAATGGAAGCCGTGGCCTCATCCATGATGAAGATGCTGGTCTTCCTCACGAAGGCCCGAGCCAGGCAGAACAGCTGCCTCTGGCCCTGGCTGAAATTCTCCCCGCCTTCTGTGATGATGGCATCTGAAAACAGCCCCGGAGAGGGGGAGCAGAGCTGAGTTAAGCCTGTGTTGTGAGTGGGGCAGATGGTGTGGCTTGGGAGGTGTCAGGAAATGTGTGTATGGTTGTATGTGGGTGTGCGTCAGTGAGTACAGGTGTGGAACTCCACAGGCCCCATCTGCACAGGTTACGATGAGAATGGTGCCCCGTGAAGTTGCACACTGCTGTGGTCTTGAGCAGTACTGGGAGGGATACGTGTGCATAGCGTGTGTGTGCTGCATGCACGTAGGCCTTGGGGGAAGCCTCTCTGCGTGATTTTCTGAGGCCAAGACGAGACTCTTCCCACTGTTCAGGTGGGAACAGAGGCTTCCCAGTAGACTCACTGGGAGTCTCAGTAGACTGCCCTGAGCCTGTGATTTCCTGGTCTGGCCTCTCCAAACCCACGGCACACCTGAGCAGCTAGGTAGATGGGGCAGGGCAGGGCTGAAGATACCACCATATTATCAGAGACTTGCAATCTCTGCTCCAGTCTCCTACCCCCCCAAGTCTTGCAGAAGGGGCCAGGCTCTGAACTATTCAGCTTTGTGACCTAGGGCAAGTCACTTGATTTCTCTGGTTCCTTTATGAAGTGAGGTCTAACTAAAGGGTCTCTGGAGTCCTGCCAGACCCCAGCCTCCAAACCCTTGGCAAACCTAAGACATGGGTGTGAGGCTTTTCTCCCAGGCCTTCTGGGGCCCCTGAATGGAGCTGCAGCCCAAGCAAGCCCGCTGCCCAGCTGGAAGTAATCACCAAGGCCTCCTGGCAGTGCTTTCACCACCAGCTTCAACTGGGCTATCTCCAGGGCCTCCCACAGTGTGCTGTCAGAGCACTTCTTCTCTGGATCCAGGTTAAATCTGGAGGTTTACAGAAAAAGCCCCATTAGGGAGGGAAGCAGAGTCCTTGCTCCATCCCCAGGAGGCTCACAGAGGGCAAGGCTGGTGAAGGGTGCAGCAATTGAGAATTGATTGACTTGGGGTTCTGGCTGGGGTGGGAGCCCCAAGGTGGCGGCAATGGGTCAAGGAATGCATCTCATACCTGTGAGCTGGGTACCCTGGCCAGTGCCTCCCAGGTCTCATGGGAAGGAGAAGGGCATGAGGGTGAAATGTGGACCCTTGGAAGAACCAGCAGCAGCTCATAGTGCCCAGGGCCCACACAGGGCTGCTTCTGGACTCTCCTAACCTCCCCCATCCCTCTCTTCTCCATGCCCAGGTCCAATGGAGCTGAGCAGAGGATGGGGCTAGGGTGTGACGGACAGGGTGCTGGGGCTTACCGGATGGTGCCACTGAAGAGGACAGGGTCCTGCAGGATGATGGAGAGGCGGGAGCGCAGGGTGTGTAGTGGCAGCTTGGCGATGTCGATGCCGTCGATGATGATGCGGCCTGCACGGAGATGATGTCACATGGGGGGCACCGCTGGGGAGAAGCGGACTGGGGATTGGTTCAGTGCTGGGACATGGGTCCCAACAGGAATGCAGGGGAAGGCAGTGATTTCTGCACCTTCTGTGATGACCAAGACTGAGGTTCTGCTTGGAGGAGGAGGGTAGATGTGGGGTGGCTGCCATCCAGCCAGAGGGGCCACGTGTGCTGGTGTGTGTGGTTGGGGAGGGAGCCGAGGAGGCCGGTCTTACCTTCGAACATGTCCACCATGCGGAAGAAGGCGAGAGAGAAGGAGGACTTCCCGCTGCCTGTGCGGCCGCAGATCCCAATCTGAAAAAAGAGAAGCAGGTATACTGCTGGGGCCCAGCGGGCTGCTGGGAGTAGAGTGGCTGCCCCCCTAGTCGCAGCTCTGAGAGTATGAGCAAATAAGTGTAGAAGGTCCCAGCATCTCTTCTTGTCCTGGTTTTTGGACCAGCTTGTTAGGCCAGTGCTGTGCCCCAAATTTGAGTTTGTTTCCTGCTGTGGCCCCAGTGGAGGCTCACAGGGGCATGTGCAGGGGGGTGTCTGCGTGTGCAGGGGAGTAGGTGTGCATTTGCCTGGGAGGGTCTGGGTGTGCCTGACTTGGCTGCAGGGGAGCTGTGTGGGTGTGATGGGGGAAGGGCTGAGTGTGGGCATGCAGGGATGGGGGGCCATCTCTGAACCTATTGCTTCCTGGCCCTTTGATACAAACAATAATTAAAATAAAGGACTAATGCAGAGACAGAGATAGTGACACAGAAGAACAGAAGCAGCAGGGACAGATGGAGGAGACAGCGGCAGGGACAGAGGTTGAATCCAAAGGTCAGAGACAGTGAGAATGACAACCGTAGACAAGACAGAAGAGAAAGAGACAGGGACAGGAGTGTGGCAGTGTCAGAGGGACTCGGGGCGGGGGTGTGGGTATGAAGAGGGAATCAGAGAGCGGGTCAGAGCACCTGACAGGGGCTCCCTCCCTGGAGACAGGGCCGCCTTGCTCTCTGCCCCCAAGCCCCTACCAGAAGCTCAGAAGGGAGTGGCCTGGGTAGAGCCCCTGACCATCTGCAGGCAGGCGAGGACCCTGACAAAGACTCTTCAAGCCAGGACAGTCCCAGGCTTCGGTCTTCTTGGTGGGTCAGTGAGGGGGCTGGGCCTTGAAGGCAGCAGGAGAGAGGGGAGAAGGGGAATGGGGGATGGAGGGGAGTGGGGGATGGAGGGGAGTGGGGGCTGGGCCCTCAGTGTGAGGGGGCCAGGGCCTCGGACTTGGCAGGAGGGTCCTCAATGGGTGAGAAGCCTGGAGGGGCCCTGGAGGGCCGAGGGGAGACTGAGTGAGGCTGTCAAGTGTGGGGTGTGGCGGGCTGGTGCCACCTGACCTTCTGTCCCGGGGAGATGAGGACGTTGACGTGCCGCAGCACGGGCTTCAGGGAGCTGTCGTAGCGCACGCTCACGTTCTGTATCTGGATCTTGCCTTGGTCCGGCCAGTTCTTGGGGATCAGCGACGGTGCTGGGGGCCGGGCTGGGGGTCAGCTAGTGCCCAGAGCGCCGCATACCCCCAGGCTCCCTCTAATGGTCCCTCCCCAACCCAAACACTCCCTTCCTGGGGGCCCTTCTCCCTGGAGTCCTCTTCCAGAAGCCCCTCACCCAGCAGCCCCTCATAGCTCTCCGCCTCGGTTTTCAGGAGCCCGTGGATCCGCTTCACGGCCCCCAGCTGGATCTCCATGTCTGCCAGGTTCCTCACCATCCAGTTCAGGTAGTTGGACACCTGTGGGTGCCGACAGGGCACGAGGCGGTAAGCCATCCAGCCACAGCCACCGGGTCGGCCCTAGCCCCTGCCACCAGGACGGCTCTTCTCACAGCTCAAGGAGGGGTCGGGCCCCCCAGATGCCTTTTGCTACCCACCAGCTGGGGGAGGTCACCCACATCTCTCTGTGGCCTGGGGCCTGGGTGAAGAGGCCAGGACCTGGCTGTCTGCCTTTTTCCCTACACAGTCTCTCTGGCCACAGTCTCAAACCAGTTTGGGGTGGGGTCTGGGGGACTGTCTCAGTTGGGGAGGGGGGCCCTGGGATTCCCCTCCCTGCCCCAGCCCACTGCCTGCTCACCATTAGGGCGTAGGTGAGGCCCAGGCCCACCAGGCCGGCTGAGAGCTCCCTGTGCAGGGAGTTGGAGATCGAGGTCACCGCTGCGATGAGGACCACACACGCACCAATATACTCCTGACGGGGGAGAGGAGCTGGCCTAGGCACTCAGGGCTTGGAGCCACAGGGGTCCCCATCCTCCCTCAGCCCACTCCTTTCCAGGGCAGAAAGCAGCTCAGCCAAGGCTTGGTCCCAGCCCCACCCACTCATGGATACATCCTCAGACCGCACAGGAGGCTTCTGAGGTCTGTGCAAACACAGGCTGATGCTGTCCTGACTTCCCAGCCACCTGCACACGCATGCCCCACCAGTTAGCTCATACGTGCACACAATACATATGCGTCCTATATGCCCCACCCCCCGGGCACACCTATCAGAGATAAACACACGACTGTTCTTGCTGTTGGCACCTCCTCCATATACACAACCCCCCAAGCAGTGATACAGGAGAAGGGTGGCTCAGGTCAGACACTGGGGGACACATGCAGTCTGGGAGAAGTGGGAGGGCTCAGTGTCACCCTGCAGATGTGCACAGTCTGGTATCCCCTCCCTTCCTCCCTCCCTCTGGTCCATGTTGGGCCTTGCTCTAGCTTCCCACCCCATCAGAAGCCCCGGTACTGGGGTCCAGGGTAGAGGTGGGTGGCACTTGCCATGCGGACTTCCAGCCATCTGTTGGCGGCTGTGAGGAAGAGGGAGGCGATATTGTTGGAGTCCGTGTATGCGAGGAGCTTCTGCTGGAACCGGGCCTCATACCTGGATGAGGAGGATGAGGAGGGTCTGAGGGAATAATGTTGGGCTACATAGCCCCCATGGACTCTCCCTGCCCACAGAGGGGGCCACCTGGGCCTCGCCAGCCCCCAGCATGCCAGCTTTGCCACCTCATCTATGCTCTTCCTCTCTGAAATGCCCTCTCAGCTCCCTTCCACCATTCAAACTGGTCAAGAGGCCTAGCTCCTTCAAACTCTTGTTTTTCACCATAAGAACTGTTCTCTCTAGGTCTTCCCCACTGCCATAAAGGGCACCTCCATTTGGCCAGTTGCAAAGGCCAGAGGCCTAGGAATCATCCTGGATTCGTATCTAGTCCATTAGCCAGTCCTCTTATTTCTACCTCCCAAATAGCTCTGGGCTCTGTCCACTTTTCTTCATCTTCCTGCCCATCACAAGTTCTCACTTGTTCTATGGCATCAGCTTCCTAACAGGTCTACCCATTGTCTCCCTACTGTCCCCTCTCCACGGAGCAGCCAGCATAATCTTTCTACATCACAAACTGCATTGAATCTCTCCCTGGTTTATAATCTATGGCTTCCCATCACTTTTAGGCTTCCCATCACTTTCTTGCCAGAAGCCTGTGTGAACTTGCCAGTGCTAATCTTGCCAGCCTCTTCCCCTCACTCTCCTGTAGCCACCCCAGCCCTTTTCAGTTTTAAGACACAATAATACTGAGATTTCCCCACTCTGGGGTCTTTGCACATGCTGTTCCCTCTGCCTGGAATGCTCTCTCACCTGCTCTTCACAAGACTGGCTCCTTCTTACTTCCAGGGCACTTTAAAAGGCACCTCCTCTGAAAGACATTCCCTGGCCACTACCTTGCCTAAATTAGGTCTCACTTGAGATTCTCTCTCTCTGTAGTGTTTTTTAGTCTTTAGCTGTTTTGCACCTTTTCTTTAGCTGCTTATGATCCATCACCTTCTCTAGACTGTAAGCTCTGTAAGGACTGACACCATGTCTGTTTGTCCACCAATGTATGCCCAGCACCTGGCACTATCAAGAAACATTTGTTGAATGAATGAATGGAGGCTTCCCTCGCCTTCTAAGGGATATCTCTTTACCAGGAACCCTGAAGGCCTCTTTCTCACCCTCACGTCCTCTTCAAATTCTCCCCTGTGATACTGTGCAGGGACCTGCCTCCTCTCTTTGACCAGCCCTGGGCTCTTGGCATCACTCTTCTTGACCAGCCCCTTCAGAAGACCTGGCAGTCTTGGGCCAGGTCCAGAGGACGTAGCAGGAATGCTTGTTTCATGATGAATGAAAAGCTGCCTCAGCACGGCTGGTCTGATAAAGACTAAACCCAGATAACTCGGAGGGACTTGAGATGTGCCTTTTTGTGCATTTGCTTTTCTCTCCCAGATGGTGCTTGCTCTCCTCGGATTAATTCCGGGTGGAGGGTGTGTGTGTGAACTATGTGTCTGAGGTGAGTGAGGCAAATTTCTGAGACGTGAGAGAGCGTGTGATTGCACAGCCAAGGGGTGGATGTGTGGGTGTGTAATGTGTCCGAGGTGAGTGTGAAACATCTGAAGGCTTTACGTGTGTGCTGAAGATGTGTGTGGGTGAGTGCACGTGTGCATGACAGGAGAGTCTGAGGGGTGGGTGTGTGCATGAGGGTGTATGAGGTGGGAGCTTCTGAGATAGGTGTGGACCGTGGAAAGACCCAGGCTGAAGTCTTAGAATCATCATTTACTGGCTGTGTGTCAGGCTTGAGACTCAGTTCCCTCATCAGGCAAAATGGGGTTAGGAACACCTCCTCACATGGGTTGAAATAACTGTGCAAAACACTGAGCTGGTGCTTGGCACCCTTGAAACTCTGGGGAAAAACAGGGCCTCTCAGGAAAGACCAGAATATCAACCAGTGTTGTGTTCCAAGCTCAACACACTGTCTGTGTGACCTTGGGTTGAGTACCTAGCCTCTCTGGGCCTCATTTCTTTGCCTGTGGAATGTGGCTGGGTTTGTAGTTATGTCATGGGGCTGCTGTGAGAATTAAATGGAAATATACATGCAGTACTTAGCACAATCCTAGCGTGTGGCCAGTGCACGCTCAATAAATGCTGGTTAGCAGAGCACACTGCTGGGCTAAAGCCAATGAATTAAACAGCTATAGAGATGATTAAAAAGTCCTTCATTCAAATTTAAAAATCATCCATCGTGTAAAAACAGAGTGTGGAAGGACTCGCAGGGCAGCAGTTGCTCTGGCTGACCACAGGCTTGGCTTAAATCAGGGCATCTGAGGGTGGGTACAGGATGCTGGGATCCACTCTCAAGAGGACTCAAGTCCACTTCAGGAAACTCCCAATCTCTCTGCCCCAGGCCCAGCCTGATGGCCTCTGGGACCATTTACAAGGGTGGGGCATTGTCAAAACTTAGAACAGAGGCTAGGCCCAGGAGATGTGGAGGGAAATTGAGATAACTGGAGAAGCTCAGGGTTGAAGAAAGAGGTTAGGAGGAGACCCTAGAGGCATATGCCAGTCTCCAGGGAGCTTTTGTATGAAAGAAGCACATGGAGCATTGCCAAGGCTGGTTCAGAGCTCTGCCTGCCTAAGAGGTTGTCTTCCTGCTCGCATACACCCAGGAGGGAAACTCCCAGATTGTTTCAGGGGTGCTGGGCGCCTCTCCCAGGGCTGTAGCTGAAACTTGGGATTGGGGGAGGAGATGCAAACCTCTGTGGACCCTGGTCCTTGAGCCTTATGGTCACTCCTGAACATAGGGCTTGGAGTTGCATGGTCACTGCTATACTCTGCATAGCTGTGCCATCCTAAAAATAACCTGGTCTCACTCCCTAGGTGAGGCTTAGAGACGAAGCCAAACTATCTGGGCCAGGGGTCTCTGGTCTGCCAGCTGGAAGAGAAATGACCTTACAGATCAGATAGAGGCTGGAGAGAGGACCAATGGCCCCATCCTCTCCCCAGATAGCCTCAGATGCTCCTGTCCAGCCCAGCATCCCCACTAAGTGTGGCAAGAGGATGGCAGAAGCACTGACATTTTCAGGGAATTCCTCTAGACTGGCGAAGTCTTCCCTGTCCTTGGAGTCCTAGTCTGATGGCCTCTTTTCCACGAAGCCTTTCATGAATGCACCCCCTCCCTTCTTTTGAAGTGCCTGTCACATGGGTTTGTCTTGTCTGCTCAAAGCCTGGGCTGTAAATGCCTCCAGGACAGAGGCTCTTCTGACTCATCGCTCTCTTTTTAGTGCCTGGCCTAGGACATAGCACATGGTGGGTACTCAGTAAATATTTGTGGAATGTATCAGTAGGTTCAAGTCTGGGCTTTTGTGGGACCTTCCACAGAGCTTTGTGTAACCTCTCTCAGCCTCAGTTTCCTTATCTGTGGAATGGGAATAATCATGCTTGCCCCCCTGGGTTGCAGTACAGAATGAATGAGATTTGCATGTAAGCACTCAGCACACAGGACATTCTCAATCCAAGAAGGCCTCAGGGCTGGCCCACATGATCTCAGGGCCTCCCTAGTGCTGATATGTGAAGACTTGTCCCAGCCTTGGTCTTCTCATGCTCTGCCTTGGTTCACAGAGGCCCTGGGCTTGTCTTAGCAGGGCTGGGTTCTCCTCTCTCCATGTCTCTTAGAACATGAGGCTGAAAACTACCTGCCTGTCCTTTCAGGGGTATCACCTGGGCCTTGGGGCCTAAGGAGGGGTAGGAGAGGTATGTCCTGGGCCTTATTAAGTAGATCCCTGAGAATTGAACCCATGACCTGTGACCCTGGTCCCACTCATACTTCACCCCCACCCCCATCCTGGGAGTCCCCTGGACTCATACCTGAAGGCCCGGATGGTGGTGAGGCCTTCTACAGTTTCAGCAAAGTGTGAGAGCAGGGGGAGCTGGGTGGTGTCATCCAGCTGCTGCAGGTCCCTGTGCCGCAGGGAGCAGAGGACAGTGGTTAAGAGGGCAGGCTCAGGGGTCAGCCAGGCTTAAATCCTAGCTCACCCCTGCTACAGTGTGAACAAATGTCTTCACTTCTCAAGGCCTCAGTTTCCCCACCTATAAAGAAGGAAGACAATGGCACTGTCCTTTCAAGCTGTTGTGAGGACTGAACGAGATGGTTCATGTAAAATGCTTAAACGGGGCAGCCTGGCACTGTTACCCTGTCATCCCCTGCCTCCCCCCTGCATCTGGCCCTGTGATTCTTGCTGCACAACGTCACCCTGAGGGAAGACTGAGCAGGCAGTGTTAGTTCCACTTTACAGGTGAACAACCTGAGCCTTGAAACAGCTGGTCAAAGGAACCAGCTTTGACCGAACTCAAAGCTTTCAATACCACCTGCCCTCCCTGCTGCCAATAACCACAATAGATTTCCACATATCACAGGCCGGGATCTAAAGAGCTCCTTGGGGAGGAAAAGCCAGAGGTGTCCACAGTAACAGACTTTCTCCCCGCTCCCCACAGCTGCACCTTGGCAAAGCATGTGAGTGCTGGGAAAGCCAGGTTGGAATAGAGGAGACAGATTTCCTGGACAAACTGTCCCTTGGGCCAGAGTGGGTGCCAGAGCAACATGGCAGGCTCTTTGGCAGAAGACGTGAACTTTGTAGCACAGCTTGTACAGAATTTAAAAAGCCGCTGTAATTTTGTGAATAGTAATGCGTTATGTTTCTCCTTAGGCGCCAGGGGATTCTGGAGCATCCTGACAAAAGGTCTGGCACACAAATGTTGATGCTTGTTGGTTAGGAAAGTATGGCCAAAAACGCATCTGAATTTAATTATCCTTATTATTAATCAGCATTCTGACTCCAGTTTCTAGCTGACTATGTGCCCCTGGAAAGGTATCGGACCTTTCTGACCACAGCCCACGGTAAGAAATACATTTACATCGCCATCAGTGCACACACGCACACCTACGTGACCAAAACAAAGGTTTTGTGAAGCAGACTGTTATGTGTATAGAGTCTTCTAGTTTCTACTTTATTTCATTAAAAAAAAAAGAAGAAGCAGGCTGTGAGCCATGACACTGACTTCATGACCCAGGAATGGGCTGTAATTGGTAGTCCGAGAAACACTGGCCTAGATTCTATACAATTGTACCCACAACTCATTGAGCCTATGAGTTTAACAGAATCACTCCCAGAACGAACTTCCTAGAGAATGTCCTTAGAAAAATTTGCATAGGACAGAGGTATATGTGACCCCAGGGCTTGTGAGGGCCAATATGACCAGGATGGCCATGGGAGGGGCTCCCTCAGGCCAGGGCTTCCCCCACGCTGTGGACTCAGGCGGGCCAGGGTGCATCTTGTCCTAACATCCCTCACATCCTGTGTCCCCGGGTCACCCTCCTACGGTGCAACCCGGCCACGGGAATCAAACGACTCTCCTGGGAAGCGTTTTGGCAAAATGTATGAAGGGCATAAACACGTGCATACACTGACCCAGCAATTCCATTCCTGACTCTCATCGTGCAAGGAAATAATTCTGACATCAACCGCAGGGCATTAATAGTGTGTGCTCACAGACCGTTATATTAGGGTAGTAGGGTATGGGTGTTTCTATTTTCTCGTCTTCTGGAACATGATTGTACTACTCTGATGATAACAACTCTAAAAAAAGTGCCAGACTGGCTCGGTGCAAAGCAACTCCCTCCCTCTCCCCCCTCCCCGCCCCTCCCCCTCCCCGCCCCTCCCCCCTTCCCGGCCCTCACCTGGAGGCCACCCGGAAGTACTTCTGGATGAAGTAGCACACGATGGCCAGGGGCAGGAGGGCCACGAGGAACACGGGTGTGACGTAGGAGATGACCGTCAGGGCCGAGACGCACAGCAGGGTGGAGCGGCTGAGGCACTCCAGCGTGGACGGGATGTGCTGGCGGAGGAGAGGGAGAGAGGGAGGGCGTGGCCCCGGGGGCTGGGCTCCAGGAAGCCAGTCCTCCGGCAGGTGGAGGCGGCCCGCTGAATTCTTGCCTCTCTCAGGGCGTCTCCCTGCCACCACACGGAGCATCTTGCTGAATTTAGGAGGCGAGTCCTCCTGGCGGGTTAGGGGGCACATTTCAAAGCAGGCACGGAGCCTTTTGCAGGGTCTGGTACCCTCCACTTGAACGGCTAGTCTCGCGGCGTTTTAAAGCCCTGGGCGTTTTGGTGTTTGAATATATTCTGTGTGTTACCCGCCCCCGGGTCTGGCTCATTTTTTGAAAGTCTTATCGTGCTCCAGCTACACAGCAAGCACCCCTGAGAGCAGGGATAAGGACGTGGTTTTCTCACCGTCGAGCTCGATGATAAAGTAAAAATGCAAGCTGAATTGAAAGGAAGCTTTTCCACGAAATCAGCCACTTTGGTTCTGAATATACTGGAAGCTTACTGGAGTGGGCCTGTAGGGGTCTTGGACTGAAGCCAAAGGGGTCTGGTTTCCCCCAGCTTTCTTATAAGGGTCTCACGGGGAGCCTCGAGGCAGCATTATAATCAGATGGGTCACCTGATGGGGGGAACCTAGGCAGGACAGGAAAAGCCACCAAAGGCCACGCTTCTCTGAACTGGGGGAAACAAGACACAGCCCTCTTACCTGGTCTATGGTGTTGCAGTCTGATGAAAATCTGTTCAGGATGCTTCCGAGGGGTGTGGTCTCAAAAAACCTAAGAGGCAACCAGAGGAACAACTGCTCATTCGTTTATTCATTTGCTCTCTGTTTACTGAATGACAGTAGTCTTTTGCTTTTTGTTCTAATTTAAGTATCTCTTGGGTCATCTGTGGAATGTCCGGGATGCTTTCCAGGGTGGTCACCTTTGCAGGTCTACAGACATCTGGCCTGTGTTCCTAGAATTCCCATAGCAGCTCAAAGGGGTGCTGGCCCCTCTTTAGCCTCTCTGACTCTCAGGCCCATGTGTGGCCACTGCCACCATGCTCAGCGTCCAGCCAGGCCTGACTCACTCAGCTGTCCTCCCTGGGGAGAGGAAAGGGGACCTGGGCACGGCCTGTTGGCTGGCTGACCCATGAGGCCACGCTCGCTGTCATCACTCCGGCTATTACCTGGAGTCAGCCAACCTCAACAAGAGAGTTCTAGAACCACAGATTTGGGGCAAAGAGAGGGTAAGTCAGACTTTGAGGCCATGTCTGTAGGAGTCAGACCTGGGCATAGGCATTGGCAAGGGGCCAGGTAACCTGGTGGCCCGTTGTGTTTTTAGACCAAATTAGGCAACTGGGCTGGCCCTGGGCAGTGGCAAACTTAAATCTCCTTCACTCCAAATGGTCTTTGGAGTTGCCATTATAGGAGATTAGAACGGCTACCTCTGCCTTCCCAGTGTGAGAGCCTGCAGGCTGGCTGGGGGAGGAGGGCGGCAGGGGTGAGAAGGGAGCTGAACCCATGGGTGGAGACGATGGCACCTGCCTAGGGAAGGGAAACTAACATTTACTCAGAGCAGAGCCCACGGACGCTCCCTTTGCAGGACTGTGTGACAATTAGAAGAGATTGCCATGCATTGCTTAGGGGCCCTCGTCT
The DNA here is from genome assembly GCF_023851605.1 of Tamandua tetradactyla. Taxonomy (NCBI): domain Eukaryota; kingdom Metazoa; phylum Chordata; class Mammalia; order Pilosa; family Myrmecophagidae; genus Tamandua; species Tamandua tetradactyla. The sequence goes on from NC_135334.1 coordinate 92,923,633, forward strand.
CCATCTCACAGCCAGGACAACAGGGGCTCAGAGGAAAGCAGTGGTGACTTGCCCACAGAGTGGTACCTCATGGGGGCCAGGATGATCTGGTTCAGCAGGCTGCGGTGCAAACTCTTGGCCACCTTCAGCCCTGTCCACTCCACGGTGACGGAAGTGACAAGGCACAGCACGATGCCAAGGCTGCAGAGCACGGTGAACACCATGGCGTAGACAGTCTGGTCGAGGGAGCACTCCTGGGCCGGGCAGACAAGGAGCTGGGGTCCTGGGGGGTGTCCGTTGGCTCCCTGTGCCCACCCCCCCACCCTTGCCCCTGCCAGCCACACCTGGCTGAGAGAGCAGTTTCTGGCCGTGGGGCTCAGGGACAGGGCGCTGTCAGTCCACTTGGCCAGCCAGTAGTCAATAGCCACCAGGACCATGTGCTTGAGCAGCTGGGAGAAGACGAGCAGTGATAGGAGCAGGATGCCGGCCGAGGACAGATACTTGGCGCAGGCCCGCCACGGGATCTTGGCACGCTGGTGCAGCAACGAAGACAGGTTGTCCTCCTCTTCACTCTCGGCTGCCTCCTCTGCAGGCCACAAGAACCTACCCTGTGGCTTCCCACTGTGCATCCCTCCAAGGGACAGCCAGGGGGTATTTTATCCCCACTTACAGATGGGAAAACTGAGGTACACAGAGGGGAAGTGATTAATCAAAGGCACTTCAGTCTCCATGATGCTTGAGGCCTCAGGCCAGAATCCCACTCCCAGCCGCACTGCCTGTACCTTCCTCCTCCTCCTCCTCCTGAAGGAGGCCATCTCTTGAGGACCTGGTTCGGGGCAGCCCCTGGGATGCTTCTGTGGCCTTCCTTTCCATGATGGTCTCCTGAAAGGCAGATGGGGCCTAGCCAATGTCTTCAAGGTGTCCAGGGGGAGAGGAAGGATGGGTGGTAACCACCCCAGTTCCTAAGTTGACCCAGGGTTGGCAGCTCTGGGACAGGCTGGTCTCACTTTGGGCTGGGAACCATCAGGTCTTGGTCTAACCTGGCCTTCTGGTGTCTAGCCTTCTGCACGCTTGGCTACCTAAAACCATGGGAGGAGGGATGGACAGCTAAAATCCAGGGCTCCTGGGCTTGGCCACCTTCCCACTAGGATGAGCCTGTCCATAGTCCAGAGCATAGATGGCAGGGGTCAGGCTGGAGAGAAGGCAAACAGCCTGGGGTTGGGGAGCAGAGGCTAGAGATGGGCAGACTCTGCAGAATTGACAGTGCCAAGGTTCTACAGAAGACAGCAGCGTAGGAGTCAGGAGACTGGGTTCCAGATCTGAGTGAAAACACACGGTACTCTGCTACTTACTGTGTTATGGGTTCTAAATGGGTTATTTTATTTAATCCTCACGGCAAAGTAGAGAGGTTAGTTTTATTAGCTTCATTTTACAGACAAGGACACTGAAGTCCGAAGAGGTTAAATAATTGGTCCAAGGTCATCCAGACAGTTTGGTACTAAGCCTGTACGTGGACCTCTATATCACGCTCTGCCCAGCCTGGAACCAGACTCTGGAGAAAACAGAGCAGGAGAAGCAAATCCAGACCCTGACTTCAGGGTCCTCCTGATTATATCTGGAGGAGAATACCAACCAGGTGAGCTTCAAGAACAAGATCTAGTCATGCATACACAGGACTTTACAGTTTAGGAAGCCTTTCATGGTCAGGAGCCCACCTCATCCTCACACAACCCAGCAAGGGGACATTCACAGAGGAGACACCTGAGGCCTGGAGAGGTCCCTCAGGGGCTGGGGCTGAGACCCAGTCTGTCTGTTCCTCCATGTTGCCTTCTAAGGCTGCTTCCAGCTACTCTCCATCCTCCCTCTATTTCAATACCTGTTGCCAGGGTCTGGGTCCCACCCCTGGGGCACTCTTTCTCTCCTCCAGCACAGCAGCCCACCCCCAACGCCCAAGCCCTTACTCAGTTGACCTACAGCTGGCAGCCCCGGGGGGAGCTGAGGAGGCTGAAGCACCTGCATCTTAAAGCGCTCTTGCTCTCCACAGCCGGAAAAACCTTTAAAGAATGACTCAAATGGTGCAATTACGGCTTACAGAAAGAGACAGCTGGGGAGCTGGAGATTCTTGAAATCACAGCCTGCAGACAGGCTTTTCTGTGCCCATGGACAGACCAATTTTATATCTAGCAGAAAATTTGCTCCACCAGTCTCCAGTTGCCTAACTGAACCAGGAAAAAGCCTAGACTTTCTGGAGTGCTTATGGGATGTGCCCTGAAACCGGGAGGAGGAGTTTAAAGCCTCAAGATGTTTAAACCAGATGATATTTAACTCCTTGACTGACACGGCCAATGGGGCCCACCCAATGGACTATCCAAGTAGATACTATGGAAGATGGACACAAGCTTGCATTGCTCAGCATTTACTCCTTCCCTTCATCAGCTAACAGCACCCTAATATCCCTGTGGGGTACCACCCCTTACCCTTTCTTAGTCTCTGTGATTAAGAGAGGGGAACTGATGACTCTTCCTGGCTCCAGGCACAGGTACCTGACTTGGGTCTGGCCAGGTGTCACATTCCACATCCTTGGCTACACTGATTTGTTCAGGGATGAGCACCTGACCCTGAGAGTGGACCAGTGAGACTCAGCCCTGAGACTTCTGCTGAACGACTGTGAAAGAGGCACCCTCTCCCTGCCAGAGTACTTGGGCTGGGAGAACACAAGCCACCGTGAGAATGAAGCCAGCGTGAGAGAGGCAGAGCCAAGAGGTGGGGAGAAACAGGTTCCCAAGAGGTATCTGTTTCTCCAACCTAGATCCAGCCATACCTGAAGCAATGATATCCCTGCACTTTTTTTTGTTTTACGAAGCAATAAATCCTTATTGTCTTCTTTTTTTCTCTTTGCTTAGCCAGTTTGAATTGATTTTCTGAAACTTGTGGTTAAATGATGTGTATCACAGCATAAGAGGTTGAGTCTGTCCTGGGAGACCAGCACAGGTCCTGGCTGTCCTCTGCTAGGAGTGAGTTTTGGCCTAGCTCCCACATTCCTAGAGCAGTGAGGGCAGGAAGACCTTCATACGTTTAGGTCCCTACAGAACCTTCTTTTCCAGGTGCAGACTGCCTGGCCCCAGGGGACACCTACCTTCTCCAGCTCTTGGTCCTGCCGATTCATGAGGGTCTTCCAGTCCTCAAACAGCTGGCACTCAGACCTCTGGAAGTCCTTGAGCGTGCCCTCCCTCTGGATGGTGCCATCTTTCATAGCGATGATCTGCAAAGGCAGAAACAAACCTGGCCCCGAGGCAGCTGGGAGAGGGTGCGGTGGTCACAGCCCTGCCAGCCAGAGGAGCGTGGGATGGAGGGACCAAATCCCTCCCCCGGCTGCAGTGGGCCAGCCAGTCATGATAACCTGCCCTCACCCATTCCCTCCCAAGACTTGGAGCTCGGTACATCTTGCGGGTCATTCTCAGTGGTTGCCTGTGAGGATTTGCAGAGCAAACAAGTGCATCCTGCTCGTGCTAGCCACTCACCCTCAAGGACGCCACCGTGGCAGCTGCATTCATACACCTAAAGGGCTAAATTGCACACCAACCTTAGCAGCTTCTGATGACAGGTCTGATAGGGCTTGGCAAAATACCCGATGGTTTAAGTTTGTGTGGTCGCCTCTTTGAAATCAATAAAACTGGCTTTATTGAAATGTTCAGTGATTTCATTTAGACTTGTCTTTAATTCAGATGCCTGCGCCTTCTCTTATCACCCCCCTCCCCACCCCACTACATCTGCTGGGGTTTAGGGAGCCAGTCTCCGGAATCGTGTTTACTGATGCCTCAAGGATTGGGCGCCTCCGTGTCTGCCTTCTCTGGACTCACGATTGCCCTGACTGCCTCACCAGGTCAGCACAGAAACTCAGAAACAAACCTTCTGCACATGTTTTTGTGTTTGTTTTTGCATCAGCAGGCACCAGGAATCGAACCCGGGTATCCAGCATGGCAGGCGAGAACTCTGCCACTGAGCCACCGTGGCTTACTCGGCACGTGTTTTACTAGTCTTTTTTGAATCTGGACTTTTTTTTGCCTTTTTAATAGTGGGTAGAGGTCTCATCAAACACGGGAGGAAGAGTTACCTCAGGGATGCTAGCAGGGCTATTTGGCACAGACTTCAAGCTCAGAGGAGGCTCAAATTGTGATGGCTGTTCGGAGGCAAATTAACCCAGGGAGTTAGCAAGACCAAGATTTCATTTCCATTTGAAAAATTAAGTACTTTCCAATTAATCGAAAAGTACTATTGTCAACCTACTGGAGAGTATTGGGAGTTTAGTTACTGTGGAGTGCCACAAAATTGCAATCTATTGATAATACTGATGTTCCTTTTACTATTGCTATTGTTTGTTTCTGTATTTTCTATCTGATCCTTACTGAAATCCATCTTCTCTGGTAAGTCTAAGGGTAGGGGGCCTCCCCCATCCAAATGGGCACTCTGCAAGGGCAGACTGGGAAGGAATCAGAAGGTAGGAAATGAGTGTCTACTTTCTTCTGAGATGTGTTAGTGGCAGCTTGGGGTATATCCACTGGGACCCTAGGCCAGGGTGGGGAATGCAGGTGGGCCTAGGTGATACCGAGCCTCCGCCTGTGCAGGGTCTCCTGAACTGCCCAGCATTGGTCTCTTCTGTTTTGTGGCCCACTGTGATTGCTACTGAGACACCTGGTTGACCCCTCACAGATGCCTCTCCCCGCTTGTGGCCCCTCACCCAGTCTGCATGGGGCAGGTACTGCAGCTTGTGGGTCACTAGGACCACTGTCCTCTGGTCGTCTCGGAGCAGCTCAAGTATCCCTGCCTGCATGAGGTGGTCACTCAGATGGACATCCAGAGCTGAGAAGGGGTCATCCTGGGCAAAGGAAGAGGGTAGAAGCAGGTGTCGGGGGAGAGTAACAGTAGGTGTAAAAATCACCTGTCTGATCATAACTTATGGTCCAGGGACTGACACTAATTAGCTTTGTGGCTTTGAACAAGTCACCTAACCTCTCTGGGCTTTAGTTACTTCATTTTAAAATAGAGCTGCTATCAGGTGTTACTCTCAAACAGTTCTAATCACTTCAGTACCTGATTCTTGAACCTTTAATGGCTCCCCATGGTCTATAAAGTCCAAACTTCTTAGCATGCTATTCCAGACCCTTCACAACCTGCTCAGTCTTTCTTTCCAGCCTCACTTCTCACCTGTCCTGTCCAAGCTCCCTACACTACAGGACTCTGGGGAACGTGCCATTCCAGGCCTTTGCCCAAGCTGTTCCCACTGCCTGGAGTACTGTTCTAACTTGGTCTGCCCTGTGAACTCCTACTCATCCTTCAGTGCTCCACCCAAGCATTAGCCCTTTTGGTATCCTTTACTGAGCCCCAGGCCTACCCTTCTTTTCTCTCTATTCCAGTGATACCTGCGCAAAGACAGAATTGATAGTTATTTGTCCATTCTCGACTGTGAATGGAGACCCCAAGAACTGAGACCCTTTGTGCCCTGTGCCTGGCAAAGTAGAAGTTATATCCACTTTACTTCTCTCTAACAGGGCTATCTGAAGCTCATATAAGATCTTGGATGAGCTCACACTTTGTAAAGTACTGTGCATGTGTCAGATGGCAACAAAAACTATGAAACTTTAAATTATGAAGTATGTTTAGTGGGGAGTGTTTGTGTGTGCTGTGGGGGAGGGAATAAAGCAGGAACTAAGGACCTGAAGTTCCTTGTTCCAATTCCCTTTCAAGTGTCCTCCCTCCCTCCTTCTGTTTCATTGAAACTCTTGCAGCCATGACAGTTGTCTCCCTGGACAAGGCCCCTCGTAGTCTGTTCCACCAGTTTGGCCCTGAACTGGGCTGTGGCTCCTGAGTATAGATACACTCTGGCTCTCTAATCAGATCCTAAGCTTTGAGGCCAAACCTGGGTCTTAGAATTCTTCACATCTACCAAGGCACCTGACACAGAGCTTGTCATGAAGCCAGGTAGAGACAGCTAATAACTTTGATCTCATGTTTGATTCACAACATGCTTGGCATGTTGTGTTGAGAAGGATTCTGAAGCCAAGTTTAGTTTCCAGGAGAAAGAATGCTGTGATCAATTACCAATGTCTGCCCGGGCATGACATGGGAGGTAACAGCCCATATCACATATACTTGCCGTTCTTACAGTATGGGCTAAGTAAGTGTTGATAGATTGGGGCTTCCCTACAGGGAGGCAGCCTGTAGCTACTTCTTGCCTTCCCTAACACTTCAGAGCTCTGCGTGAGGTTCAGATGGGTCACTTATGCTATCCTTGACTCATTTACCCCCATAGTGAGATATGTAGATAATAACTATGGCAGGAGAGACTTGTTCCTTGAGAAGGGTTCTAAGGTTGTTGGGTAATGGTGTGTGCATGTGTGTGGGTGTGTGGGGTAGGCCAGGGAGGTAGCCAGAGAAAAGGTCCCAAGGGAGTTGCTGGCTGGTATACTCACCAAGAAGACGACATGGGTGAACTGGTAGAGGGCTCGGGCCACGCTGATTCGCTGGCGCTGACCACCAGACAGGTTGATGCCCTGTCACCAAAGGGGAGCAGCAGGTGAAGTCCTTACTGCCCTTCCGGGGAGAACGTCCCGGTCCCTACTTGGCTGCTCGCTCATTGGGAACGGAGGCCTGGCTCTGGCCACCTCTTTGCCCCCTCCCCTTTCATAGGGAAGGAATTTATATATGTCTACAGAACTCATTCAGAAGTGGGGAGCATCATCCCCAAGTCTGAAGATTCATTGTGGAGGCGCCTAGGACCCTCTGACCAAAGCAACCAAGGTAGAGGGAGTAGGGACTTAAATCCTATAGAGGGAAGACTGCTGGCCATGGGAGCATCCTATTTCTAAGTGAATGGGGGACAGATCCCTCCTGGATAGTGAAGGCGAACACAATCCTGCACCTGCCACAGGGAGGTACAGGCTCTTAATATATACTTGTTGCATGAATGAAGGCAATGAAAGTCACCCCGGCCTGGGACTGCACTAAGATGATCTTTCTCACCAAACAGGACTAGAAATCTGCCAAGGACAACCATTGGTAGCCCCGGGCTCCTGGAAATAATTTTCAACCTCACTGCAGGCAACTCTTCAGTCTTCACCCTTCTCCTATTTGCCTAGTTGCCTGCTCTCCCTCAGAAGGAATTCCGGGCACCATGGGCATAGGGAACAAGTTGGGGTCCTTGCAGGCTGCTGCTAACCCGTTCCCCAATCTGGGTCTGGTCTCCATGGGGCAGGATGTCGATGTCTGGCTGCAGGGAGCAGGCGTCGATGACTGTCTTGTACCTGGAGGGGGGTGGGGGCAGGAGACACAGCAGATCAGCCCAGAGAGTGGGGCCTGAGCACTCACCGAGGGTCATTAGTCTCTGGGCAGCTGTGCCAGGGTGAGCAATGATTTTATGGGCCTCCTGCTTGGGTGCAAGCAAACAGCACGTGAGCTAGAAAACAGCTGAGGTCAGCACCTCACCCAGTTTTGGGGCAAGTTAAATATTTGAAGGGTGAAATTGGATAGGAGCAAATATGCCAAGTAAGTAACAAGGGGGGCCACTTGGTCCCCATGCAGTGGGAAAAGCTACAGCCAGAGCCCATGCTCAGGGCACTGTCTGGGAAAATCACTGCTGGTTGGCTCCGGCCCTAATGATGATGGCCAAATATTTGCACAGCCGCTTCTGCTATGCTTCCTTGGGCAGCCCTTAGTTTGGGCAGGCGCCAGCCAGGGTTCAGGGAGGCCCCAGACTGCCCTGGTGATGAGCACACACTTAGGTGTCATGCAGGCTTGACTTGGAGTCCCATGTCCGTCACTTACTGTCTGGGTGGCCTGGGGCAAGTTCCCTAACCTTCTTCAGCCTCTATTTCCTCATCTGTAAAATGGGGATAATAATAGTACCTGCCTGTTGGAGCTGTGAGCATTAGAGCAGATAACGGGTATAAAGAGCTGGGCACTGCGCCTGGCATATGGTAAGGGCTAAATTGATGTTCGCATTATTATTGCCATTGAATAATAGAGCATGAGCCTGGGAGCTGGGGGTGGCGGCAGGACAGGCGGGGCAGGCAGGGCTGAGACAGCATCATGAAGAGCCAGGTCAGCTGCGGGGCCCCAGGTTAAGGCAGTAGGGCTCCTGCACCTCCCTCCCCTCCTGCCTAGTCACCCACAGGACTCGGCCTGCCCTGACGCCCAGGCACATCTGGTGGACCATATGGGACAGGCTGGAATCCAGACTGGCCGCCTGGAGAGGAGGACGCTGAGTGTGGGTGACGGATGGACGGGCAGGGCAACTTGCTGGACCAGGGGGGATGGAGCCAGCTGGCGAACGCTGCCGTGGACTCCTTCCTCCCTTCCCCCAGCCCACGTCCCTCCAGGAGGCTTTTACCGTTGTTTATTGAAGGGACTTTCAAAGGTGATGTTCTCCTCCACAGTGGCATTTAGCAGCCATGGTTTCTGAGAAGCATAGGCCACGGGGCCTCTCTTCCTGGAAAAAGCAAGGGGATGGGGAAGAGGCATTCTCAGGGGCTCCATGAGACCGTTGTCAAGCTGAAAGCTTAAACTAGGGCAAGGGGGGGTGTGGGCAACAGAGAGGTGGGGACATGCAATTGGCAGAATCTGCTTTCTGGCTTCTGTGGTCTCTTTCTCCCAGGGCCTAAGTGAGGTGTGGACAGCTGGGCACGTGGCTGAGAGGGCCTGTTCCCTGGCAGGGCGAGACCCAGCCTGCCTTGCCTGACACCTGGCTCATTCCACCCCCCAGCTCCACTCCACCCCTGCGGTCCCTTCTCCTTCCCTTCTACCCAGAGCCAGGAAGAAGCTCAAGGTGTGACCAAAGCAAGTAAACGCCCGACTCCTGACTTCCCCTTCCTTGAGCAGCCCTCAGATAGCTTGACTTGAAACCAGAAGACAACTCTCCAAGTGAAGAATTTTTTTAAAAAAGTGGAACCGAGGAAACCACATTTTGTGTAATATGGTTTTAGGAGACCAAAAAGGAAAACGGTAGAAGACGATCACTACCAGACAAAAGCCGTGCGGTGGGAAGGGAACAGCTGGGTGCACACAAGCAGCCGTAGCGCCCAGATCACCCCACAGAGCACAGGGCCCTCCTGGACCTCCTCCCACAGCATGGGCCAGATGGGGGACTGTCCCCCAGGCCAATGTGGCCCCCGAGGCCTCAAGCCCCCCTGAGGGAGCTGCCCTGGAGGGCAGTGTCCCTGGGACATGGTACCTGACATCCGAGTCGGCTGGCATCTCCTGCTCCGGGCTGCGGCAGGGGTGGAAACAAACACCTTCAGGTTTCACGTGAGTGGACTGAGTCCTACATCAATGTTTTGAGCTTCCTCAACCCCAGACATGAGTGCTGCCCTTATCATCCCTGTCACCAAGCCTGCGGCCAGGATGCATGGAGGGGTATGGCGGTGCATCCTGGAGCCCCCCATGGTCTGACTCGGTGCGGTGTCTGGAATGAGTTTGTGGTTGTGGGGAAGCCCCGGGGCCTGGTTAGGTAAGGGGGAGAACGTGGAAAAGGCACCACTGCCATAGGCTCTTGGGGGCAAAAGCTTCCCGGGTCAGCGGAGCGTGGGCCCCAACATGTGGGGCCCCCAGACCCAGGCTCTGCCTTTGGGGTCCAACAAACAGGCCAACGTCTCAGGCTGACAGGGGCCGCACAAGACAGCTGGGGCAGGGACTGCTCTCGGGCCAGGCCCGCCGACAGCAGGGCCTGCAGATTGTGGGTGGAACCGGGGTGGTGGCTCAAGAGCTGAGAAGGGCTCCTGGAGTGATCTGCGGGCCCCACGTGGCCCTGCCAGAAGACAAACGGTGGAAACTGGAGGTTGTGCCAGAGAAGACATGGTCAGCTGCGGAGCACACGTGTCCCAGACTGTCCGGAACTGCTCCAATTCCAAATACTCTGCCCCGTTGTTCTCATCCACATACTCCTGCTGGTCACGTACCATGAGGTCTGATTTTTGGCTTGGGAAAATACGGTCACTACGCCTAGAGAGGCTGGGCCTGTCATCACATCTTGGCACATGGGGACAAGGTGGGACAAAGGACAGAGAAAATACGGGCAGTGAAACCTCTTTGGTGTCGGAGGGCCAAGGCTAGAGCCTTAGAGCTATTTATAAAGTTGTGTCAAACTGCCCAGTCCTGGCTTCACGCTGCCTCTAGAGGGTCTTGGATGGGGTGGGGAGGTGAGGTGGGGGAGGCTGGAGGGTTTCAGAACCTCATTATTCTCTTTTGCTTGGATTTTTCACATGGAACATAAAGTAATGAGACCGATTTTTCTGTCTGGTCCAAGGTATGTCCACCTCATCACCTTACAGTAGTGTTTGTCCACTTGTTTTTCATTATAATCATTTCCCCCAGCTTCCCAAGGAATCTTTACAGGCAGTTTTTCCCTAATTGTCCTTCCCCCATAATATTTTTGTTTGTTTGTTTTTTGCATTTCACTGGCTATTACTCTATTCATAAGACTGTGCAACCATCATGGCCACCTAATTCCACAACAATTTTATTATCCCCAAAAGAAACTCCACACCCACTGGCAGTCACTTTCCCTCCCTCCCTCTCACCACTTCCTGGCAACCATTAATGTATTTTCGGACTCTATTTGCCGCGATTTTTTTTTAAAAGGACTATGGCAAGATACATGCAACATAAAAGTTGCCATTTTAACCATTTTAAAGTGTACAGTTCAGTGGTATTAATTGCACTCACAATATTATGCAACCATCACCATTATCCACCATGAAAAACTGAAACCAGACATTCTGGACCCTTATTTTGGGTACTGTGGCCCTTGGAAGGCCACAAACCATTGTAATGTCAGAGATATTTTTCTCCCACCAAGAACACATTTTTGCTCCCAACAAGAGCCAATTTTTGCCCCCTTATTCCTCAGACACATGCCTCTGAAAGTATGTTGGCTGCACACCCTTGACCCCACACTCGGCATTCTCCATCTACAAGAACCCTCCCCGCCCCCCGACATGCAGCCCCTTCCTTTGGCTGGAAGCCACTTCCCACCCAGCCCCTGTACCTGGCGTCCTCTCCTGTCTCGCTGTCAGGAAGGCTGCTGGGCACAAACGGAAAAGACCAGCACCGGTGACTTCTTGGGCCATTCTCTCCATCCACTGCAGAGAAGCAATCCCCCACCTTTCCCACCTTCCCACCCATCCAAGGGCCTCCAAGAAACTTCCTTGGGAAGGAAATTGCTCTTCTGGATTCCTGTCCCTCCCACGGCACCTGGATTGGCACCCTTCAAAGGCCCCGGGCTAACTCGGCATTCCTGGCATTGACTCCAAGCAGCAGTGATGCTGGCTGGGCATCAGGACTGTTAAGTCTGACCTTGCTTTATGGTGGGGAAGTGACTTTCCTGAGTTTACAGTCATTTTACAGTGTTTTTCAAACTGGATCAGGACCTAATAACTGGATTCGAAATAAGCAAATTACATTAAAAACAACAACAGCAAAAGAAAATAGTGTGCATGGCATGTGGCCTCAGTTTGTATTTTGGGGAGGTATTTTTAAAAAATCTTATTTATCTACCAATGCATGCATGTATTAGACTGATGTAAAATGCATTTCATACTGTGAATTACACTACAATTTTTTTTAAAACACTGAGTGAGATGACCCAGATTTTGTTGCCAACTTTGTCAGTGCTCTTTCGTCTGCCATAGGCCACTTCTGAACCTTCCAGAAGCAGACCCCTGCCCATGAAATGTGTACTCCTGACATGCACATTTAGGAGAAACCAATCTATTTTCATACAGATCCCACTTTAATAATACTAATACCAGCTAACATTTATTTCACTGTGTAAGCACTGGCACAAAATAACCATACGGAGAAGGTTTATTTTAATTATCTTCACTTTACAAATAGGGGACATGAGATTCAGAGAGGTTAAATAACTTGCCCAAAGTCAAACAGCCAGCAATTAGCAAAGAAAATTCATCTGCCTAATTCCAAAGTTTCATGCTCTAAACTACCATACTACATTACTTCACTGTGATTTTCTATTCCCCTAGCGCTGATAAATGCCCTTTTGTCAGAAAAACCAGGATGGACAAAAAATAGGGATTGAAGGAAGCATGATGAAATGCCCCTCTGCCTTCCTGCTGAGAGCAGAACAGAGTGGAAACACTGATGAGTGTGTAATCACCAGTCCCCCCTGCTCCTGCTCTCTGATCTTTATGGTCTCATCCTCTCAACCCAACCTAACCTTGCTCTCTTCAACCACAGGATTGCTGTAATTTACAGGCATACAAAAACCAAAGCTTACAAATTCCAATTTTGTGGCCACAGCCCAGATAAGCTTATCTCTGGAGGCTTCCTGCCTTGACTGTTTCTAAAATAGAAAAGACTGTTATTCATTTGGAGGAAAACACACCTATAGCTCCCCGAGGATCCTTGCACACAGCAAGCTCTCTTGGCCCTAACTCAGTTTGCCTTATTGTCTGGGCTGCTCAATTAGCCCTCATAATGGACTTCCTTACTCTGTATCTAATCAGCTCCCATTTAAGTCTTTTATCCTCAATGTGATATTAAGGCAGGAAGAGTATCTCGTTCAGCTGCCACAGATCATAATAGACAGAAGCTACTGGCTGACACAGTAATCATTTGGGGAGAAGGCAGGGGATCCATTACAGGCCATCACCATGCCAGGCACTATGTACCCTGTGTACACGTGTGTATATGGTATATACTGTGCTCACATTTAGTCCTCCCAACAACTCTATAAGGAGGTGTCAGTATCCCCATTTTACAGGGGGAAGTTGAGGCTCACAGTTTAATATGCCCAGTGTTACAGAGTTAGGGAGAGGAGAAGCTGGGGTGTAAACCCAGGTTTATTATCTTCTCCGTTTCCAGTGTAGCTCCCAGCCCTGCTTAGAATGAGCTTCTCCAGGACCTTGTGTATGTATGTCTTAATCTGAAAAGTAAAGAATGGTACACCTGGCAGGCACTCTCTCTCATGGATTGCTGGAATCTTGAATGAGTACTAGAGGCATAAGACTCCTTCTGTGACTGCTCTATGGGGACCAACCACTGAGCCAAAAAATGATTCCCCTCAATTCTCTAATCCCACGTCCTGCCCTCCAACCAGCTATGAGCTGGCCCTGGGTGTGTGCAAGTGTCACATCAAAGTGAATCAGGGCACAGAAACTGCCCTCACGGGGCTTACAGTCTGGTAGGGTGAATCAGACAGAGGCAGAGGTAAGAAAGTCACACAGGCTAAAAGAAAAGGTGGGGGAGGGGGTGGGGGTGGGGAATGCATACAGACACACATGCAAATGCATCGAGAAGCGCCTGGAAACTTCTGGGTGATGGGCTATTAGAGGGCTTTTCTTTTACACTTGTCTGTCTTTTCTAATTGAATGTGCCCTGTTTAACAATCAGAGAAAAAGATAATGTTTAGAAGTAGTTTGGACAAGGAAGAAACCTGACCAAGCGAGACAAGGTTTCACAGAGGAAGTAACAGCTGAGCTGAACCTTGAGAGGTGGGATGGGTTTAGGTAGTGGAGACAGAGAGAGGGAATTCTAGGTGGCAGGAGGAGGCTACCCAGCAATGCAGGCAGCATGGAGAAGCGGAAAGAGTGTGGGCTCTGATGTCTCAATCCCAGGTGCTTCTCTGCTCACGGGCTGTGAAGTCGCGGGCAAGCCCCTTATCTGTAAAACGGGGGTCATGGTACAGCCCTCACAATACGTTGGGAAAATCTGTTATAAATCCAGCCAACCACTGGTTGGAAGGAAGGACATGGGGTTGGAGAATTGAGGGGAATCACCTTTCAGCTCAGTGCTTGGTCCCAAAAGTGCAGCCAGAGGAGGCATCAAATGCCTCCAACACTCATTAAGACCCCAGCAATAAATCAAAAGGGCAGAAGGGGAACTTGAGGTTGGAAAGATGAGTTAGGACTCACGGGTGTCCACATGCCAATCCTCCTGCCCTAGACAAAGCCTGTTGCTGTCGCGAAGCTTCGTCTTTCACCCACAGGGCCCTTTCCATTTGCTTTTACTTGATCCCAATGCAAATCTCCCAGAAAGGAGAGGCAGGGTTTGTTCTCATTGTCAAGAGGAGGAAAAGGAGCTCCAGAGAGGTGAAGTAACCTGCCCTACGTCACAGAGTGAGCAAGTGACAATCGGAACTAAACCCAGACACCACGTGATCCCCAAGCCTTACTCTTCACCCCACATGGCACCCCTCCTCCTGTTTGCCCACTGTCCCGCCACCCCTGCCTCCTCCAGTGGAAACCTGGGACACCCCTCAGCTTCTGACCTCTACTCTCCCAGGACTTTCAAACCATGTGGGTGGATGGGACCACAGGGCTTTCCTGAGATGGGCTATTTCTCACCTCCTGGGGAATCAGGGGTCCCAGGAGGCAGCTGTCACCCCAACCATCACAGCTGCAATGTCCTAAGGCAGGCCTGGGGCAAGCAGGTCCCCGCCCTTCTGACAGTAATAGTAAATAGTTCCCAGGGGGAGCTCCTCAGGGCCTGTGGCCCCGCCTGCTGCCGTGGTAGGGTGGCGGGACAGTGGGCCTTCCTCAAGCCGGAGGCGGGTAGGCCCTTCTTCCTGCTGGCTCCCTGGGGTGTTTAATGCCATTCTACGGCAGCCATTAAAGGCCCTGCTCTTTACTCCCAGGAAAAGAATTTCAGCTGAGCTTCTCTGCTAAGATCGACTTTTCAAAGTCAAAATGTTTTCTTCTTCAGGGTTAAGGGGAAGAGTTTGAAAATTCCCACGCTGACAGTTCCACTGACGCAGAAAGCCAGGCAGGGGCTGGACCCTGAAGGAGATGAGGCTGCCCGCCTCTCCCTGAGGTCTGGGCGGGGTTGCTGACCCGTGGCCGTGCTCAGGGCTCCTGCACACGCTCCCCAGGCCCGGCGGCAGCCCCTCCACATAGTGGACCTCCGTGCCTGCTCTCGGGGTCTGACTGCGCACCTCTCTCCACCCAGGCCTGGTGAGCTACCCGAGGGCAGGGCCAGGTCTTCTCCTCTGTAGCCTGCGCGCCTGGGGTACCTGTGGAATAGCCCCCCAGTGCTGTCCTCAAGATGCTCAGTACCATGGGGAGAGAGACCCATGAACAGATAAGGACGTTGCAGGGTGCGGCAGGCACTGAAGGAGGCGCTCATTCCAAATGCTGCTGGGGAAGTCGGATGGGGATTTCAGAGTTGGGGAAATAGCATGTACAAAGGCATGTGGGCAGGAGGGAGCTGTCAAGATGTATTTATGATGGCAGTATTCTGGAGGTCATAAGTCGTCCCTGGTTCATTTATTTAGCAAATGAATTTATTTCACAAGGGTGCTGTGGACAGACAGACAAATAAAACATGGTCCCTGCCCCCGAGGAGCTCACTAGTCTCTCCAGGGAGGCAGGCTGAAGTACAATTAATGGGCAGTAGGGGACTCGTGTTCATGGCAAAGAAGTACATTGCTGAATAATAATATTTATAGGGCATTTACTACATGCTAGGCTAATCCTCATATCCACCCCTTGGGTTTCAAAGGGAAACTGGCACAGAGAGGTTGGGGAACTTCCCAAAGCATGGAGTTAGTAGGTTATAGAGCCCAGATTTGAACCCAGGTAGCTTGGCCCCAGAGCCTTTCCTTGGGTCCACTCAGCCATAATGCTGAAGGAATGAGTGAAGGGTTGTACAAGCAGACTAAAGCACCCATCCCTGCAGAGCATTCTCCATTCTATTCTCCTAAAACCCCACCCACCTGCCTAGTGTCTCCTGGAATTTTCTGGTTGCCCGGTTACCAGCCTTGGCCCTGGTCTGCAGACCAGCAGACTCAGGGGAGGGGCTGCCTGGTCAAATACTATCTTGTCCTTGGCTCACTTTGCAGGTGCATCGACCCCCTGTGGACATGGGGCCCGATATCAAGGTGCCAGGCTCCTCCCAGTAATAGAGGAGGTGGGGTGCCCAGACACACAGGCCCAGCACATGACTTGTCACCAGAATAGGTGGGCAGGACAGAGCTGGGTATGTGCCCAGGATTTTGAGAGACAAACAGCAGGTGAACCCAACTGAGTCGCGTCTGCTCTGGTGCCTCCCGCTTCCAGCCATTGTGTCGAGTTCCTAACTGGTCTCCCTTTCTGCAGCCTCCATTCTCTGGAATCCTTTGTTACTCATGTGATTTTTCTATAGCCTTCAGGTTAATATTCAATGTCCAGGCCTGGTATGTAGGGACACCTGTGATCCAAGCCAAGCCCACTGCTTTAGTCCCATCCCCCAGCACTGCTCCCCATGTACCAGGTACACAGATCCATATTATTTCCCATCAGTCTGTGAAAGACTGCCCATGCCCTCGCCCCCACCTGGAACTCCTCTTCCCCAACACCTGCCTTTTCCATCTGGGGAAGCCATATTCATCCTTCCTGGCTTAAACCACACAACAACAGTGAAACCTTCTCTCCTTGACTGTAGAGTTAATTGTCCTCTGTGCTCATCACAGCACTGATCTTTTTTCCTCTCCCTTAAAAACAGGCTCCAAGTCTTCATCATCTTTGTATTCTGGTTGCTGTACATAGGGTCTGGCACATAATATGAGCTCGATAAATGTTGGGTGCATGAATAAATCAATGTAGACAAACTGGAGCCTGAGTCACAAATGAAATCTCACAACTTCCTAGGGTTGGCTGTAAGCTAACTGAATGGACCTCACCATGCTTGGGAGGGAAGTTAAATAGTGAAGGAGAAGAAAGTGGGTCCTGGAGAAAGGATATTTTCTCACAAGCAGCCCCCTCCCCCAGCCTCCAACAGGGCCAGGAGCTGTTGAGAAGAGTGAGTGTTGCCAAGGCTAGAACTTTGTGGGCTTGGGTGGGTCTCTGCCTGGGAGGCTAGTTGTGGGTATCATGGCCTTCGGGACTGGCCTTTGGGATGTCAGCCAGTTATGTCTTCATGTGGCTCTCTTTCTGGAGCATCTAGATGCAAATCCCACTTCTGCCATTTAAGAGCTGGGTGACTTGGGCCACTTGCTTCACCTCCATTATCTCGTCTATTTGGTAGGGATAATAGTAATACCTCCCTCATGGAGTGTGTTAGAGATAGCCTGAGACAATGAAGGAAGTCCCTTGCATCCTGCTTGGCCCATAAGAGGTGTTCAGTGTTAGCTGCCCTGGAGAGGACCCTGGAATCCCCAGGCCTAGTGTGGAGGCTCTGCAGAGAGAGGAGGCAGCAGCCAGACCTTGAGGGTTGGAAAAGAGCTGGAGACCTAGGCTGAGCCCCTCCATGCCTGCTGCCTCTGCAGAGGACAAGGACAGGTGCTGATGCTGGCATGAAGGCATCTACGGGTGAGAGGAGAGCATGGGGGGAGATGAAGGAAGGTGGAGCAAAGGGACCAAGCTCAGAGGCATTTGACTTTTGTGCTGAGAGGGACATAGATGGGGGAAGCCAGGGGTTGCTCGAGTTTCTGGGCCCTACAATCATGTAGGAAAGGTCTGCCCTGGGGGGAACGGCCAGGGCCAGCCTTTCTAATACATGGAGCTGGAGAATAATTCCTGGGACTGGGACCCAGGGGACTCCAGGCTGAGGCAGTTGCCAGGCTTGAGAGAAAAATGGGCATTTGAGCTCTGCTCCACATGCTAACCAATAAGCCACGGTACCTCTCTAATCCTGAGTTCCTGCTTCTGTGACACCTCCTAGGTTTACTGAGAGGCCTCAGTGAGATCATGTTTTTATAAAGCACTTAGCAAAAGGCTTGGCCCACAGCAGATGCCCAGTAAGTTGCTGGCTGCATTCTTCAGTTTACAGTTAACTAGGGACTCTGTCTGTTGTCACAGACATGCACTATCAGTCAACGAAGGGCTCTGACCTCCAAAGCTTTGACTGACAAAGTGACCTCAAATGCTCTGGATCTTCCCAGTCGGGTTGTGCTGGGAAATCCCCAGGTTGAGTCGAGGCTCAAGAGACAAGTCACGGGAAACCTAAGGGCTCTTCTGCCCAGCCCACAGCCTCACTGATTGGAACATGCCACTTGTTGGATACACCACCCAGGGGCATTCGGGAAAAGCAGGAGCTAGGCTGCATGCAGGGCTCAGACCCTGGGTCCAAGGTCTTTCTCTCTGCTCAGTTCTGTACCCGGCTTGTGAAAAACCCGGCATCTTAAATGAGAAACTCCCCCTGGAAATGACTACTGGAGAAAGCCTGCCCCTTTTGCTGAACTGGCTGAATTGGTTGCAATATCTCCTTATTTCTGAACAAGAACTATAAACCCTGGTTGAAGTCCTCCTTCTCTTGGCTGCCTGGGAGCTCAGAGCCCACGCTTTGTGCTGACTGCAGTAGCTGTCTTCTGCCCAGGTTTCCATACCACCTTTCATATCCTCTTTACCTCTTGGCTCTTCTTATTTTCTTACTTTTAAGAGGTTCTATTTTTTATTCTATTTTTTTGTATACGGTATGGCAGGGGTCACATTTCATTCTTTTTCCACCTGAGTATCTGTTATTGCAGCACTATTTGTTGAATTTTGTTTATTTGTTTGTTTGGGGAAG
Organism: Tamandua tetradactyla; assembly: GCF_023851605.1. Lineage (NCBI taxonomy): Eukaryota > Metazoa > Chordata > Mammalia > Pilosa > Myrmecophagidae > Tamandua > Tamandua tetradactyla. The sequence goes on from NC_135334.1 coordinate 92,942,104, forward strand.
TGCCTGGCCCAGGAATTGAACCCGGGTCTCCCACATGGCAGGTGAGAATTCTACCACTGATACCTTTGCATCCCCAAAAGGTTCTATTTTATATGTATCTTTCAACAACTAGCTACAAGTGCTCTTTGGAAGTAGTTGGGAAAGATAATAGGTTCCTGATGGACTCAGCCTGGGGGTTTCTGGTTCTTTCATTAAGATAGTGATATTTTCCCCAGAAATCCACCTTTGTCTTGGGTTTCTCTGTCTCCTCAAATACGCACTGCATGGTTTGTATCATCTTTGCTGATGACCCCAATTGGAAGCCAACATTTCTGCTATAACTCCTCACACCAGGAGGCAGAGCAGCTGTGTGGCTAAGAGCACAGGATTTAGAGTCAAACTGAACTGAGCTTGAATTCCAGCTCTGCCACTTACTTCATACCACTTGTGTGAATAAGGGCCAAGAGTGGAACCCTCATTTACAAAATGAGAACTGACAACAGTGCTTACCTCGCTGGTGGTCATAAAGATGAAATGAAATAATGCATGCAAAGGACTTAGCATAGTACCCGGCCCATGGGAGGGGCTAAATAAATAATAATGATGATAATGATAACTCAATAAATGCAGACTGCATCCTCAACTGAGAGGGAGGGGCCCTTCCTGACTATAAGGAGGGCTGCCCCCGGAGTCTCTCCCCACGAACTGCACCCTGAGGATGCATTGATTACCTGTTCCAGAAGACAGCCCCTGAAATCTTCTGCATCTCCCCCAGCGTGGCGAGGAGGAGCGAGGACTTGCCACAGCCCACCTGCCCCACGATCATGGTGAGCTGGCCTGCAGGGGGGCGGCAGGCGGGAGTGGGGCCAGGAAGCGGGCCGAACCACCACCACTCAGAAAGACAGACAGAGACACCCACCCTCAGCCCCCACTTTCTTCACAGAATCCTTAGGGAGTCCTCTCCTCCTTTGGGGTCCCCCCCCCTCTGAAAATCTACATCCCTCTTCTGACTCCCCAGGTTCTTTCCCTACCACTGACATCCCACCCCACTTCTTAAGCTCTCGCTTCTCCCTCCCGCTGCTCTCCGGTGTGAGCTCAGCTCCTCAGGCTTCCAACCATCCCCATCCTCGGTCCTGCCTTCCCGCTCTGCTGATGGCGCTGCCTCTGCCAGAACAGCCCTCTGCCTCGTGACCCGAGGAGCTGCGCTCATTCCTGGAGACCCCACCTCTTCCACAAGGGCTTCCCTGCCTAGTCTGGTCTGCTCCCCTCTAGAATCACCCATACTGCCTGCAAGTTTGATATCAAGGCCCCGCTGTCGTGCCGTACCATTGCTGCTGCACCTGAGCTCCTTGGAGATGTACCCCACCCCCCCTCTAGCTTTCATGGCCCAGAGCGCCAGTATTCAGGGGCTGAGCATACAGTGGGTACTCAATAACTGCTGACTTTTCCTCCTCTCTCCATGTTGTTCAGAGGGACATGGGAAGAGGACTTCAGACATGGCTATAGAAGGACCCCCTGAATCCCTCAGCACACAAGGGCGACACCCCCAACCACGATGGGCGGCTGGGCTGGCGGTACCTCGGGGGATGCGGATGGTGATGTTGGACAGTGTAGGGATCCCCTCGGGGGTCCACGTGAAGAAGCCTCCGATGACCTTCGTGGGCACACACCCCACCGCCCGGAAGAGAGCAGACAGGGAGGTGGGTTCTCAGTGTGAAGCCTCTGCCTCCCCTCCCCCATGAAGGCCAAAAAGCAAAAAAACCCCGAATCAAAACCAAGACAAAAAACCCCACTGATTCTAGTCCCCAAATCACTTCCAGGGCTGGAGAGTTGGGGACTGGCCTTCTCATGCTGATCCCTGCTCAGGATGCGCCCCGGAGAGGAAGGGCACTCTTCTTCCGCTGAGGATTCCCCCTCCCCCTAGCCCTCAGTGGAGATGGCAGCACTGCCCCTGGTCTGGGGACTCCTACCAACCTTACAGGCAGGGGCCACAGCAGTGCTGGGCGGAACTCTTGGGCAGAGATGCAGCATGAGCGTCTGGCCTCCAGGGTCACTGGAGATGGCCCTGGGTGACAGATATGAGGGTGCAGGGTTGGGACTCACCTGGACACAGCAGTTGTCGGCGTCTCCATCTGCACTGGGGACCAGCCTCTGCAGTGGGTCTCTGAGGCCCCGGCAATCCTCGCGGGCTGGGTGCTTGCGGTTCACAACCCTGAGGGGCTGGGGACGGTCAGGAGGAGGTGAGGGCCCCCGGGACTGGAAGCTGGGCAGGGAGGAGAGCTGCTCTTCCTGGGAGGGTAAGCTGAGGCAGGACGCAGCAGGGCACGGGCTTCGGGCATTAGAGGGAAGTTCGGGATGTGGTAAGGGGAGGCCCGGGCACTCACCACCGCCTGGTACTTGCTGGCTTGGCCCCGGGGCACGGGCTCACGGGGAGCGCACTGCTCCTCGCGGATCTCTGCACTGGACAGGAACTCACTCAGCTTTTGCACGCTACAGAGGAGGCACAGAGACGCCCCCACCCCTGCCAGGGGCAGAGGGGAGGGGAGAGGGAAGAGGCGGTGACCTGCGAGAGCAGCTCTGAGAAGGTTCAGAATCCCCAAGGTGTAGCCTCCATAAGACCAAACTGGAGGGAAGAACAGATCAGTGGGTGCCCCGTGTGCAGGGGCTTAGAGGGGTCACAAGGGTTGACTACTTGTCTGGAGTAGGCTGGTATCTGGATTAGAGGTGGGATCGGTTTGTGTAATGATAAAGTTAGTCTGGGTCACTACACTTATGGATGGTTCATTTGGGGCTTTAATTAGTTACTGATAGAGTTATGGTTGGTCAACGCTAAGGTTCGTTAGGATTAGGATTGGTTACTGATAACAATAGCTCGTAATTTGTTGAGCACATACTAGATGCCAGACATCGTGTGAACTGCTTTACAAACATTACATTATTTAATCCCCAAAGCATCCTAGCATGTGTGTGTGTAATTATTTCCGACTCATTAAGAAGGCTATTTTCTCCCTGGAGAATTTCCCTTCTCTCCCATCCTTGGAGGCGTGGAAGCCATCTGCGGAAACTTGGGAGATGATCGTTAAATGTCCCATTTGCTAAATGTCCACAAGGCCTGGGTCCAGACAGGCATTCCAGTTCTCTAGGCAAGAACAGCCTGGGGCTCGAAATGATCCTGGGCTTGGGACCCTTCTCTGTGGCCATCCCCCGCCTGGCATTTCAGCTTGGTTCCTGCAGTTTGCCTCTGCTGCCCCCTCTCCCTCGGTCCAGCATTCCCTCAACAGTCTGTGACTGGGAAGGATGGGGTTGAGCCTCATCTCCGGGGTAAACCTTCCAGGTTGTGTCCAGCTCCCACCTCCAGCCCAGAGTCTTCCTCATTAAAGGAAAAATAGCTCTTCCTCATTAAAAAGGCCTCAGCTACACCAGGTCGGTGTTCCTGGTTCCTGGAAATGATGGGATTAGGAGTGTTTACATATAGAAATCAGCTGAAAAGGTTACTGGCAGGTGCAATCCTTGAACTGGTGATTTCTACACAAAATCACAGGAGGGGAGGGGGGTACCATTAAACGTCACTATGCTATGGCCACTAAAACCCAGTCAGCATAGCCAGCCCTTGAAACAGGGGCTACTCCCTCTCCAGGCCAGCTGCTCATAGGTCAGATACTCCTTTGCCCGCAATGCTGCTATTTTATGCTCTTATCCAAAGCTTCCTCTTACAAGCTGCCCCCTCCATCAGCTACTTCATTCCAGTAGCTACT